>NW_027206020.1:205000-874324 GCF_024711535.1 Dipodomys merriami
ACCCCTGGCCTGCTCCTGCTCTGTGGTGGAGGCAGGCCTGGATGTGGGGCTCGGAGTTCTTCGCCACCAGGCACAGCTATGCAGACTGCAAAGACCAGGAATGCTGGTCGGTGCTGGGGGCCGGGGGGGACCTTCGCGGCCTCCGTGGGTGACGATCCAGCAGGGGCCCTGGGAGCAGAGGCCCTGGGCTCCCTGGCTGCACTGTGGAAGTTGCATGAAGTTTTCAACAATGTTTTCCCAAGTATTCTTTTATTGAGATTAAGTGACACGTAAGTTTCACAATACTGTGGCATCGTTATTCTTAGCTAATATCACAAGCACATTTTAACCTTCACAGCGATAATTATCTTAACCAAGAAAGTTTGTGAACAATAAAACCACTTCTTTCGAATCAGGTGACATGCACATTTCTTTCCTTTTGCTTAGTGTCAGCTGTTCCCCTTTCCCTCTTTCCCTCCCTCCCATCACCGCCCTTGAGTGGCTCAGTTCGTTTTCCTCCAGGCCCGGTGCAGCTGATGGGGTCCTCTGCTGTAGTTTTTCACCCGTTTCCCTCTGATTCTGTGTCCTTCTCCCGGCTTCCTCAGCTCTGTGCATGTATACACCATCTATGAGGTAAAGAACACAGAGTCGTCTAAAAATGATGAGACAAATTAAGAAGAGGTCCTTTGTTTCCTTTCTTTTCAGTCTGTGTGCATGTGACGAGGTGCTTGGGCATTATAATTTGGTGCTTTTCTCCCAAGGCTGTCTCTTTTGGGTTCACTGTGTATGGGTATCCTGAGTCCTGTTTACTGTGTCCTATTTCATGTTTTGAATCTGACATCTGCATATCAGGGAGACCTTGTGCCATGTGTCTTCTCTGATCTTGGCTTATCTTGCTCAACATGATTTGTTCTAATTCCCTGCAAATACCATTGTTTTGTCCTTTCTAATGGCTGCATAATATTCCATTGTGTATAGGTACCACGGTGTTTGGATCCATTCATCTGTAGCGGGGCATCTGGGATGTTTCCATACCATGGCTATTGAACGTGGACGTGCAGGGTCCTTGTTGTATCCTGGCTCCTGAGGCTCAGGGTAGATGCCTAGGAGTGGGCTGGCTGGTCGTAGGGGAGTCTCTATCTAGCTTTCTGGGGACCCTCCAGACTGCTTTCCAGAGTGGCTGTATAAGTGAACATTCCCACCAGCAGTGCAGTCGGCTCCTCTTTCTCCGCACCCGCCCGCCTTTGCCATTGCCTGAATTCAGGGTCCAAGGCCGCTCTGACTGGGTGAGGCGATCGGGTTGTTTTGATTTGCATTTCCTTTGCCGCCAGGGATGGTGAACCTCTCCTCATGTTGCCATGTTTACCTCTCCTTAGTCCCTTGCCATGTAGTGACTGGCTTGTTTTAAACACATTGTTTGACAGAGTCTCACTGTGTAGTCCAGACTGGCCTCACCGATGATCCTCCTGCCTCAGACTCCCAAGTGCTGGGATTATAAGTGTTCACTACCACGTCTGGTTTAACAGTTTCATTGTTCTTGAATTCTATGAGTCAAGGGCTAGAGGTGTGGTTTAGTGGTTTGAAGAAGTCTCTCCGGCGCAAGGCCCTGAGCTCAAACCACCAGTTGGGGGGGGGAAATCACAGTCATATTAGGAGTGTGTGCTTCCTGTTTGAAGCCCCAAATTACAAGTGAGGGGTGACACTTCCCTCCCTGCCCCGGCCGCCTCCACAGGCTGTCATGCCTCTGAGCCACCTCACTGCACGGACCAGGTTGGCTTTGAGCGCGACGCACCCCCTTCAGCCTCCGGGATTACAGGTGTGTCACCAGGCCCGGCCACCCTCCCGTTTTCAAATACAGGTTGTTTAATCATGTCTGCCATGAGGCCCAGCAGGCCTGATCTGACTCAGGAAAGCTTTTGTTATGGGCACACAGAACCAGACACCAGCCTCCTGAGACTGACACGGGACACAGGGGCCTTCCCCCACAGACCTCAGCCTCCTGCTGGCGGCTGGCTCTCGGGTGCTGTGGGCTTGGTGCTGGCGGCTGGCTCTCGGGTGCTGTGGGCTTGGTGCTGGCGGCTGGCTCTCGGGTGCTGTGGGCTTGGTGCTGGCGGCTGGCCCTCGGGTGCTGTGGAGCTGGGGTCGGGCTGATGGCCCCCTCAGGGCCGGCCCTGACCCCACCCTGGCACAGAGCCCCTGGTGCTTGTGTGCTTCTCCACGGCTCTGTGGAGCAGCCATCCTGGGCTGGCGACAGGAGCGCCCCCCCCGGCCCTGTTAGATGTGCTGACGCCAGCCGGGTGCCTACCCCAGCATGTCGGGCCTGGCAGCCGGTGGGCAGCACAGAGCTGGAGGACGACTCCTCGGGTCTGTGGGGCACTGAGGGCCCTCCGTTCCTTTGTCGCTAATTGAAGACGTGGCGTGAATGCTCTGAAAGCCCCTTTGTGTGTGGCTGGGTGGGGGGCGTGCTGGCTGTGGGGGGGAGGGGGCGTGCTGGCCATGGGCGGGGGGGTGCTGGCCGTGAGCGGGGGAGGGGGGTGCTGGCCGTGAGCCTGGGGCGGTGCTGGCCGTGAGCCTGGGGGGTGCTGGCCGTGAGCGGGGTGGGGGGGTGCTGGCCATGAGGCCGTGGGGGGGTGCTGGCCGTGAGCCTGGGGGGTGCTGGCCGTGAGCAGGGGAGGGGGGTGCTGGCCGTGAGCAGGGGAGGGGGGTGCTGGCCGTGAGCCTGGGGGGGTGCTGGCCGTGAGGCCGTGAGCGGGGGAGGGGGGTGCTGGCCGTGAGCCTGGGGGGGTGCTGGCCGTGAGCCTGGGGGGTGCTGGCCGTGAGCCTGGGGGGTGCTGGCCGTGAGTGGGGGAGGGGGGTGCTGGCCGTGAGGCTGCGGGGGGGGGAGGGGGGTGCTGGCCGTGAGCGGGGGAGGGGGGTGCTGGCCGTGAGCGGGGGAGGGGGGTGCTGGCCGTGAGCGGGGGAGGGGGGTGCTGGCCGTGAGCGGGGGAGGGGGGTGCTGGCCGTGAGCGGGGGAGGGGGGTGCTGGCCGTGAGCCTGGGGGGTGCTGGCCGTGAGCCTGGGGGGGTGCTGGCCGTGAGGCCGTGAGCGGGGTGGGGGGGTGCTGGCCGTGAGGCCGTGGGGGGTGCTGGCCATGAGCCTGGGGGGTGCTGGCCGTGAGCCTGGGGGGTGCTGGCCGTGAGCCTGGGGGGTGCTGGCCGTGAGCCTGGGGGGTGCTGGCCGTGAGCCTGGGGGGGTGCTGGCCGTGAGGCCGTGAGCGGGGTGGGGGGGTGCTGGCCGTGAGCCTGGGGGGTGCTGGCCGTGAGCCTGGGGGGTGCTGGCCGTGAGCCTGGGGGGTGCTGGCCGTGAGGCCGTGAGCGGGGTGGGGGGGTGCTGGCCGGCCCTCATGGAGTTCTGGGGACAGCACCCTCCCTTCTCCTGCCATCAGCTCAGGGTCCTGCGATCCGGGTCCCAATCGGGGGAAAGGTCGGGCTGTCTAGACAGGTCTGGGATCGCATTTCTTCTCTGCCTGTGTCCCGGCAACGGGGCTGCAGACCCCGTCCCTCCTTGTGGCCTGGAGTGGGCGCAGAGTGCGGCGGCTGTGTGCAGGGCCACCGCGGGGCCCTGTGGCGAGGGAGCGGGCGGTGACCTCGGGCTGCGGCCGGGTGGCCGGGCCCCCCGGTCCCCTGGACAGGGCCGGCTCCTTCCTTCCATCTGGCTGACCGCCTCCAGGAGGGCCGCCCTCCCCGCTCAGTCTCCCCTTGGCCTGGGTGGTGTGAAGTCACGCAGGCTGGGTGGTGTGAAGTCACATGGGCTGGGTGGTGTGAAGTCACGCGGGCTGGGTGGTGTGAAGTCACATGGGCTGGGTGGTGTAAAGTCACGCGGGCTGGGTGGTGTGAAGTCACACGGGCTGGGTGGTGTGAAGTCACACGGGCTGGGTGGTGTGAAGTCACGCAGGCTGGGTGGTGTGAAGTCACAGTCTGGGTGGTGTGAAGTCACACGGGCTGGGTGGTGTGAAGTCACCTGGGCTGGGTGGTGTGAAGTCACGCAGGCTGGGTGGTGTGAAGTCACACGGGCTGGGTGGTGTGAAGTCACCTGGGCTGGGTGGTGTGAAGTCACAGGCTGGGTGGTGTGAAGTCACCGAGGCTGGGTGGTGTGAAGTCACGCAGGCTGGGTGGTGTGAAGTCACCGAGGCTGGGTGGTGTGAAGTCACACGGGCTGGGTGGTGTGAAGTCACCGAGGCTGGGTGGTGTGAAGTCACGGGCTGGGTGGTGTGAAGTCACCGATGCTGGGTGGTGTGAAGTCACCGATGCTGGGTGGTGTGAAGTCACACGGGCTGGGTGGTGTGAAGGCACGGGCTGGGAGGTGTGAAGTCACGGGCTGGGTGGTGTGAAGTCACACGGGCTGGGTGGTGTGAAGTCACGGGCTGGGTGGTGTGAAGTCACGGGCTGGGTGGTGTGAAGTCACGGGCTGGGTGGTGTGAAGTCATGGGCTGGGTGGTGTGAAGTCACCGAGGCTGGGTGGTGTGAAGTCGTGGGGGCTGGGTGGTGTGAAGTCACGTGGGCTGGGTGGTGTGAACTCACAGGCTGGGTTGTGTGAAGTCACCGATGCTGGGTGGTGTAAACTCACACGGGCTGGGTGGTGTGAAGTCACGCAGGCTGGGTGGTGTGAAGTCACAGTCTGGGTGGTGTGAAGTCACACGGGCTGGGTGGTGTGAAGTCACCTGGGCTGGGTGGTGTGAAGTCACGCAGGCTGGGTGGTGTGAAGTCACACGGGCTGGGTGGTGTGAAGTCACCGAGGCTGGGTGGTGTGAAGTCACGCAGGCTGGGTGGTGTGAAGTCACCGAGGCTGGGTGGTGTGAAGTCACACGGGCTGGGTGGTGTGAAGTCACCGAGGCTGGGTGGTGTGAAGTCACGGGCTGGGTGGTGTGAAGTCACACAGGCTGGGTGGTGTGAAGTCACGCAGGCTGGGTGGTGTGAAGTCACAGTCTGGGTGGTGTGAAGTCACACGGGCTGGGTGGTGTGAAGTCACCTGGGCTGGGTGGTGTGAAGTCACGCAGGCTGAGTGGTGTGAAGTCACACGGGCTGGGTGGTGTGAAGTCACCGAGGCTGGGTGGTGTGAAGTCACGCAGGCTGGGTGGTGTGAAGTCACCGAGGCTGGGTGGTGTGAAGTCACACGGGTTGGGTGGTGTGAAGTCACCGAGGCTGGGTGGTGTGAAGTCACGGGCTGGGTGGTGTGAAGTCACGCGGGCTGGGTGGTGTGAAGTCACGCGGGCTGGGTGGTGTGAAGTCACGGGCTGGGTGGTGTGAAGTCACGGGCTGGGTGGTGTGAAGTCACGGGCTGGGTGGTGTGAAGTCACGGGCTGGGTGGTGTGAAGTCACAGGCTGGGTGGTGTGAAGTCACGGGCTGGGTGGTGTGAACTCACAGGCTGGGTGGTGTGAAGTCACGGGCTGGGTGGTGTGAAATCACGGGCTGGGTGGTGTGAAGTCACCGATGCTGGGTGGTGTGAAGTCACTGAGGCTGGGTGGTGTGAAGTCACGGGCTGGGTAGTGTGAAGTCACAGGCTGGGTGGTGTGAACTCACAGGCTGGGTGGTGTGAACTCATGGACTGGGTGGTGTGAACTCACGGGCTGGGTGGCGTGATGCACCGCTGCCCTGGCCGTCCCAGTGCTGGGACAGTGAGGAGACGCTGCCAGTGGACAGGGCCCAGCGCGTGAGAACTGCAGAGCCAGTGCTGTGTAACAAGTGGCCCTGCCCTCAGGGCACGGTTCCCGTCGCACGTGGGCCCGGGGCTCCCTGCCTGCTGAGGGCAGCAGGGACTGGACGCCTCCCGGGCCACGTCCTGCGTTCGTCGTGCGTTTCTCGCTCTGGCTTGTGCGGTGGGCGTGGGGGGGTGACGGGAATGAAGACCTCAGCCAGGTGTGTGCATCTGCTTCCACGACGGCACTTGGTTTATCTGGGCCTCAAGCTCTTCCCTGGCATCTGTACTCGCTGCGGGCGCACTGCAGGGCTGAGTGGACGGGAGAGGTGGGGGCTGCCTGTGGTGCCCGTGGACGGGGCTGAGTGGACGGGACGGGGCTGAGTGGACGGGAGAGGTGGGGCTGCCCGTGGACGGGGCTGAGTGGATGGGAGAGGTGGGGCTGCCCGTGGATGGGGCTGAGTGCATGGGAGAGATGGGGCTGCCCGTGGACGGGGCTGAGTGGACGGGAGAGGTGGGGCTGCCCGTGGACAGGCAGGATAACTCCTGACACCCTTGCAGGGCTGAGCAGGTGAGAGCTGCAGCAGCAGCCTGGACCCTGCTCTGGACCCCTTCCAGTTGTCAGGTGCGTGTTGTAAGGTGCCGAGCAGAAGGTTACCGTCAGGCAGAGTACGTTTCTTTGTGGACGGCGTCACCTCCCTCTCTTTGCTGGTTTTCCCTCCCCGCCCACCCAGGGCCGTGTCGTCCGCTCCGGCGCGGTGTCCGGGGAGCTCCAGGCTGCGTGGGCTCGCCGTGGACGTGTTTGCACAGCTATGCGTGTGGGCTGTCTTCCAAACCAGGCCTCCGGGGCATTCATGGGGACCTGGTCACGCCATGTTTGGATGTCGTGATTAATGGCACTTTCTGCTCTGGGTTTTTTTTTTTTTTTTGTCAGCCGTGGGTCTTGAACTCTGGGCTGGGCGCTGTCCCTCAGCTCTTCAGCTCAAGGCGAGCGCTCTACCACTTGAGCCACAGCACCACTTCCGGTTTTCTGGTGGTTTATTGGAGATAGGAGTCTCACGGTCTTTCCTGCCCGGGCTGGCTTTGAACCTCGATCCTCAGATCTCAGCCTCCTGAGTAGCTAGGATTACAGGCGTGAGCCACCAGCGCCTGGCTCTGCTCTGGGGTTTTGATGCTCCTTTGTTATCTCCTCCGTCTGGGAGGCTGGGTGTGGGACCACCCCCAGCTCCCCCCCTCCACAGCCTCAGCCCAGGCCTGCCCTCAGGACGGATGCCCAACCTGTGAGCCTGGGCAGTGCCCGGCTGCCCCTCCTCTACCCCCCACCCTCCTCTGCCCATCCCCCCCGCAGGCCCTCCTCACCCCTGCTCTGCCCATCCCCCCCGCAGGCCCTCCTCACCCCTGCTCTGTCCCCCCCCGCAGGCCCTCCTCACCCCTGCTCTGCCCATCCCCCCCGCAGGCCCTCCTCACCCCTGCTCTGTCCCCCCCCCGCAGGCCCTCCTCACCCCTGCTCTGCCCATCCCCTCCCCGCAGGCCCTCCTCACCCCTGCTCTGTCCCCCCCCCGCCATCCCCCCCGCAGGCCCTCCTCACCCCTACCCTGCCCATCCATCCCCCCCCGCAGGCCCTCCTCACCCCTGCCCTGCCCATCCCCCCCACAGGCCCTCCTCACCCCTGCTCTGCCCCCCCCTGCCATCCCCCCTGCAGGCCCTCCTCACCCCTGCTCTGCCCATTCCCCCCGCAGGCCCTCCTCACCCCTGCTCTGTCCCCCCCCTGCAGGCCCTCCTCACCCCTGCTCTGTCCCCCCCCCACAGGCCCTCCTCACCCCTGCTCTGCCCCCCCCGCCATCCCCCCTGCAGGCCCTCCTCACCCCTGCTCTGCCCCCCCTGCCATCCCCCCTGCAGGCCCTCCTCACCCCTGCTCTGCCCATCCCCCCCGCAGGCCCTCCTCACCCCTGCTCTGTCCCCCCCGCCATCCCCCCTGCAGGCCCTCTCTTGCTCTCAGCTGTTCTGGCCCCTGAGCTCAGCCTCAGCCGGCGTGTTGGGGCAGCGCGGGCAGGCTCCTTCCCGATGGTGGGGCCGGTGTGCTGGTGTCGGTCACGGAGCTGGCCGTCTACACCAGCCTCCTCCCTGGACGGTAGGGCGGGGGCACCGAGCGCCCGGTGCCCGTGCCGTCCTGACCCTCGCGCCACCGTGCTCCCATGCCGCTGCCCCCTCCCCCCAGTCAGCAAGGACGGCAGGAGGAGGCCGGAATGTGCTGGCACCCGGCCCCTCCTGGGCACCGAGCAGGGCTGACTAATGAGGTGACTCACCTCTGTGTCTGGGAGGGAGGCCGGCCCTCGCTCACCCCCTGGGGGGGACGCCCAGGTTCTGCAGAGTGGGAGCCTGCTCAGATCCGCGGGACATCCCTGCCACCCTCCTCCCTGCCCCAACCTCCACTGCGGTCCCAGTGCCCGCCTCACGGCTGTCAGTGCATGCACACGCCCGGTGTCACGGCTGTGTGGTCAGCGCATCCACACGCCCAGTGTCACGGCTGTGTGGTCAGTGCATGCACACGCCCGGTGTCACGGCTGTGTCAGTGCATGCACACGCCCGGCGTCACGGCTGTGTGGTCAGTGCATCCACACGCCCAGTGTCACGGCTGTGTGGTCAGTGCATCCACACGCCCAGTGTCACGGCTGTGTGGTCAGTGCATGCACACGCCCGGTGTCACGGCTGTGTGGTCAGTGCATCCACACGCCCGGTGTCACGGCTGTCAGTGCATCCACACGCCCGGTGTCACGGCTGTCAGTGCATCCACACGCCCGGTGTCACGGCTGTCAGTGCATGCACACGCCCGGTGTCACGGCTGTGTGGTCAGTGCATCCACACGCCCGGCGTCACAGCTGTGTGGTCAGTGCATGCACACGCCCGGTGTCACGGCTGTGTCAGTGCATCCACACGCCCGGTGTCACGGCTGTGTCAGTGCATGCACACGCCCGGTGTCACGGCTGTGTCAGTGCATCCACACGCCCGGTGTCACGGCTGTGTCAGTGCATCCACACGCCCGGTGTCACGGCTGTGTCAGTGCATCCACACGCCCGGTGTCACGGCTGTGTGGTCAGTGCATCCACACGCCCGGTGTCACGGCTGTGTCAGTGCATGCACACGCCCGGTGTCACGGCTGTCAGTGCATGCACACGCCCGGTGTCACGGCTGTGTCAGTGCATGCACACGCCCGGTGTCACGGCTGTGTGGTCAGTGCATGCACACGCCCGGCGTCACAGCTGTGTGGTCAGTGCATGCACACGCCCGGTGTCACGGCTGTGTGGTCAGTGCATCCACACGCCCGGTGTCACGGCTGTGTCAGTGCATCCACACGCCCGGTGTCACGGCTGTGTCAGTGCATCCACACACCCGGTGTCACGGCTGTGTGGTCAGTGCATCCACACGCCCGGTGTCACGGCTGTGTGGTCAGTGCATCCACACGCCCGGTGTCACGGCTGTGTCAGTGCATCCACACGCCCGGTGTCACGGCTGTGTGGTCAGCGCATCCTGGCTCTGTCCTCAGGCTCTGCCTACATGGTGCTGGCTGGTGATTCCCAGGAGCTCCCTGTGAAACGCCTCTGGCTGGATGGAAGCCTCTCACACCCCACTCGGGTTGGGCCTGGCACACAGCCGCTTCCTTACCCAGCTGTTCTTTCCAGCTGCTCCAGAGCTGCAGCGTCCGAGATCAGCAAGGCCCTGGGCACGGTGCCGCTTGGGCTGCAGGTGGAAGGGGCTCGGGAGGAGGGGGAGGTCTCTGGCCCTGGGTCGGAGCCTGGGGGGGCCTGTGGGAGCCCGTGCCTTGAGCTCGGTCTCTGGAGGGGGCACAGCTCAGGAAAGGGCTGGGTCTGGGAAGATGCCCGGCACTGGCCCGCTCCTTCGTCCACTCATGCGTCCACCGCCAGTGAGCTGAGTCCTGGCGGCTCCGTCTCCGGTCTCCCCCGTACCTGGCCACTCCTGCCCCTCGCCACGGGCCCAGGGGGTGTGGTGGAGACAGCCCTCCCCACACCTAAGCCCCACTTCCCACCCCTGACAGGACTCAGGCGGACGGTCGCAGTGGTCTCACCTTTGTGGAATTGGTAGGTTTGCTTTTTGGGTCCTTATACCCATTGCCTGTGTCCCTCAGAGCCAGGCCCCGGCTCCCTGGGGAGGTGTGTGACAGCGCCCACGGCCCCGGCTCCCTGGGGAGGTGTGTGGCAGCGCCCACGGCCCCGGCTCCCTGGGGAGGTGTGTGACAGCATCCACGGCCCCGGCTCCCTGGGGAGGTGTGTGACAGCGCCCACGGCCCCGGCTCCCTGGGGAGGTGTGTGGCAGCGGCTCCCTGGGGAGGTGTGTGACAGCATCCACGGCCCCGGCTCCCTGGGGAGGTGTGTGACAGCATCCACGGCCCCGGCTCCCTGGGGAGGTGTGTGACAGCGTCCACGGCCCCGGCTCCCTGGGGAGGTGTGTGACAGCGCCCACGGCCCCGGCTCCCTGGGGAGGTGTGTGACAGCGCCCACGGCCCCGGCTCCCTGGGGAGGTGTGTGGCAGCGCCCACGGCCCCGGCTCCCTGGGGAGGTGTGTGACAGCATCCACGGCCCCGGCTCCCTGGGGAGGTGTGTGGCAGCGGCTCCCTGGGGAGGTGTGTGACAGCATCCACGGCCCCGGCTCCCTGGGGAGGTGTGTGACAGCATCCACGGCCCCGGCTCCCTGGGGAGGTGTGTGACAGCGTCCACGGCCCCGGCTCCCTGGGGAGGTGTGTGGCAGCGCCCATGGCCCCGGCTCCCTGGGGAGGTGTGTGACAGCGTCCATGGCCATGGCTGCGGCACCCTCAGCCTCCCCGGCCACTCACGGAAGTGTCTGGGCTCTGTCTCAGCACTGGGACGCCCTGGCCCCCGCAGGAGAGCGCCCACTCTCCCCTTGCTGTGTGGGTCCAGGGCCTTGGGCTTGTGTCCATGGCTCAGGTGTGGATGTAGGGTCAGTGCACACGCCTGCGTGCTGTGTGTGCCAGACTGTCCACGCGGGTGGAGGCCCGCTGGCCCTGGGATGGCTCTGGGCCTCCCGCGGGTGGAGGCCCCTCCCGCCCGGGGGCTCAGCCAGCGGCTTGTTTGCTGAGGGGTGGGCGTCTGAGACGTTTGTCCTGGGCTTCATTCCTCCTGGGCCTGGAGGGGGCTGGGCACAGGGCCCACCCAGGACAGGCTGGGGGTCATCCTCGCTGACCCCGGGTCTCGTTACAAAGGCAGATGGAGAATGTGGGTGGCTGCTTGAGACTCTGGAAGCCCAGGAATGTGGAGAGGGCTCATCCTGGCCTGTCGCTGGGCGGGCGGACCGTGCTTGCTTTTATTTCTAGGCAGACCACAGGGAGAGAGCTTTAGAGCCGCGCGGAAGGCTGGGCAGGGCCTGCCCTGCCCCCAGGCCTTGCGCTGAATGACTCTGTCCAGGGCAGGCAGGTCGCTGGGCGGCATGACGGGCCAGAGGCTGAGACACAGCTCATGTAGTAAATGGGCGGCCCTCCATCCCCTCCCCCTTCCCCCTCCCCCACTGCGCTGTGAGCAGGCGGTCCTGCTGGAAGGCTAAGGAAAGGGAAGCTCAGGCCTCTTCCCAGCCCTGGAGATAAGGAAGGTTCCAGCACAGAGCTCAGGAACAAAGCCCTGGCCGCCTCTGTGCCAGGCCAGGGCCCCCTAGGATAGGATGAGGGAGGGCCTTGGGAAGTGGAGCCACAGAGGGCCGGGGCAGCGTGGGGTCCCCGGAGGCTGGCACCGGCGAGTCCTAGGAGGAAGGGGGTTCGAGGTGCTCATAACACTTTGCGGGCCACCCTCTGTGCCTCGTGGCCCTTGGTCCAGTCAAATCACTGTGAGGTTGAAACGGAGCAAATGCTTTTCAGTGGCTCGGTGTGGCCAGAGCTGGCACTCCATCCGAAGCCACTTGCCCTGCCCAGGGTCTGTGAACACTGCCTGTGGCTGTGAACCCCCGCTGCCCTGGGCCTCCGGGAGCCCTGTCCACCTCGACCCCACCGCCCTGGGCCTCCGGGAGCCCTGTCCACCTCGACCCCGCCGCCCTGGGCCTCCGGGAGCCCTGTCCACCTCGACCCCGCCGCCCTGGGCCTCCGGGAGCCCTGTCCACCTCGACCCCGCCGCCCTGGGCCTCCGGGAGCCCTGTCCACCTCGACCCCACCGCCCTGGGCCTCCGGGAGCCCTGTCCACCTCGACCCCGCCGCCCTGGGCCTCCGGGAGCCCTGTCCACCTCGACCCCGCCGCCCTGGGCCTCCGGGAGCCCTGGGGGGAGGGGTCCAGAGCCCCCTGCTGCCCAGACCTGGGACAGTGCCCCCCAGATGCCCGTACTCTGTGAAACTTGACTTAGTAGCTTAGCCAGGAAAATAGCAGCAATGCTTTCATTTAGAAAAACATCCCTCTCCTGTTGGATTTCGTCGGACTTGCCACACTGGGTGAGCTCGTGGTCTGTGCCGAGGAGATAGGAGGTGTGGATGAGGGCGACGTCTGCTTCCAAGTAGGAAATACAAAACCCTTTGTGTTTATAGACCCTAAAATACCAGGTCAGCTGACCTCATCCCAGGGGCTGTGCTGGGCAGGGAGCGTGGCGCTCGTGGGTGACATGCTATGTCTCAGAGCGTGGCCTGGAAGGAGATGTGGCGTGGCGTGTCCTCAGGGAGTGTGGCCCTGGCGGGTGACGTGCCGTGTCCTTAGGGAGTGTGGCCCTGGCAGGTGACGTGCCGTGTCCTCAGGGAGTGTGGCCCTGCCAGGTGACGTGCCGTGTCCTCAGCGTGGCCCTGGCGGGTGACGTGGCATGTCCTCAGGGAGTGTGGCCCTGGCGGATGACCTGGTGTCTGGGGATCTTCCTGGGTGTGACCCCGGGGCCAGGAGCAGAGGCCACCTGGCCCCTTCGCGCTCTGCAGGTGCTGGCCGCCCAGCCAGGCTGGGGTTCTGGGCCACCCCTCTGGCTGCCGTGCCTCCCTGACCCGCGTGTCTTCTCTGACTCAGGTGTCCTGTCCTGCACATGGACCCTGGGAGCAGTGAGTAGGGACAGGGCCGCCAGTCATGGTGTGCACAGGGTCGGCCGTGGAGCAGGTCTGCTGGACGGCGGGGAGCGGCCATCAGCAACGGTGCAGAGTGAGGGCCGCCGGGGGTCAGGGCTGCGGATGAGGGAGCTGAGGGAGCAGGTCTGCTGGACGGTGGGGAGCGGCCATCGGCAACGGTGCAGAGTGAGGGCCGCCGGGGGTCAGGGCTGCGGATGAGGGAGCTGAGGGAGGTCTGCGGCCACCCCAGCCCCTCCGCCCCTAGCCCCTCCACCCCCAGCACCTCCGCCTCAGCCTCAGCCGGGTCGCCGAGGCTCTGCCTCCTAGGACCCCACAGCCCCTCCCTCTCCCCCTGTAAGAAGCGGGGGGTGGCTCCCCCCTCCCCTCTCCCCCCTCCATCCCGCCCAGCCCGGGCAGCCAGCCCGCACCGTCGCAGGCCACGCCCAGCCGTCCTGCCCTGCTGAGCTGCGCCCAGCCTCCGACTCTCCCGCCGGGCGGCCAGTGTGCCCTGGGCACGATGTCCTTGTGGAGGACACTGTCCCCTGAAACCCCGCCAGCACAGCCCTCCGCCCCTCCCACCCGCCCCTGGGGCCAGCACAGCCCTCCGCTCCTCCCACCCGCCCCTGGGGCCAGCACAGCCCTCCGCCCCTCCCACCCGCCCCTGGGGCCAGCACAGCCCTCCGCTCCTCCCACCCGCCCCTGGGGCCTGAGCTCTGGGGCTGATGATGCGGGGAGCTGCGGGGAGAGGTGCTTGGGAAGTGGGGATGGGGGCGGAAGGACACAGCCGGTACCGTCTCACCTTTAACCTGCCCCGGGCGTGCGGCAGGCAGGCGGCCAGGCCTGCCCTGGCCCCGGCTGGACGCACGGAGGGGAGCACACCCCCCCGCGGGCTGCCTGTGGTGAGGGACCCGTCTGCAGATGGATCCTGACCCCCTCTGACTTCTGAGCCACATTCCTTGTGACGTTGAAGGTCAGCCATTTCCATTTCTACATCGAGCAAGAGTGTGTGTAAATCAGCAGAAAGGTCACCTTTGTTGGGCCGGGCGGCCAGCTCTGAGGGGGCTGCACACAGGAAGGGGCTGCGTGGCCGGGTCACCGTGTCCAGCACCAGACCCCGGGGGGGATCGTGGGACCCGCCGTGCCTGGCCTCCCCGTGGTCTGCACCGCATGGAGCAGGCCTGCTCAAGGCTCTGGGGGAGGACCTATCCTACAGTGCACGCTGGCCCTCACACGTGCACGCTGGCCCTCACACGTGCACGCTGGCCCTCACACGTGCACGCTGTTCCCCACGCGTGCACGCTGCTCCCCACGCATGGACACTTGCCCTCATGCGTGCACGCTGCTCCCCATGTGTGCACGCTGCTCCTCACGTGTGCACGCTGCTCCCCATGTGTGCACGCTGGCCCCCACGCATGGACACTTGCCCTCATGCGTGCACGCTGCTCCTCATGTGTGCACGCTGCTCCTCACGTGTGCACGCTGCTCCCCACGCGTGCACGCTGGCCCCCACGCGGACACTTGCCCTCATGCGTGCACGCTGGCCCTCACGTGTGCACGCTGCTCCCCACGCGTGCACGCTGGCCCCCACGCGTGGACACTTGCCCTCATGCGTGCACGCTGCTCCTCATGTGTGCACGCTGCTCCCCACGTGTGCACGCTGCTCCCCACGCGTGCACGCTGCTCCCCACGCGTGCACGCTAGCCCCCACGTGTGGACACTTGCCCTCATGCGTGCACGCTGGCCCTCACGTGTGCACGCTGGCCCTCACACGTGCACGCTGGCCCCCACGCGTGGACACTTGCCCTCATGCGTGCACGCTGGCCCTCACGTGTGCACGCTGCTCCCCATGTGTGCACGCTGGCCCCCACGCGTGGACACTTGCCCTCATGCGTGCACGCTGCTCCTCATGTGTGCACGCTGCTCCCCACGTGTGCACGCTGCTCCCCACGCGTGCACGCTGCTCCCCACGCGTGCACGCTAGCCCCCACGTGTGGACACTTGCCCTCATGCGTGCACGCTGGCCCTCACGTGTGCACGCTGGCCCTCACACGTGCACGCTGGCCCCCACGCGTGGACACTTGCCCTCATGCATGCACGCTGGCCCTCACGTGTGCACGCTGCTCCCCATGCGTGCACGCTGGCCCCCACGCGTGGACACTTGCCCTCATGCGTGCACGCTGGCCCTCACGTGTGCACGCTGCTCCCCACGTGTGCACGCTGGCCCCCACGCGTGGACACTTGCCCTCATGCGTGCACGCTGCTCCTCACGTGTGCACGCTGGCCCCCACGCGTGGACACTTGCCCTCACGCGTGCACGCTGGCCCCCATGTGTGCACGCTGCTCCTCACGTGTGCACGCTGCTCCCCACGTGTGCACGCTGGCCCCCACGCATGGACACTTGCCCTCATGCGTGCACGCTGCTCCTCATGTGTGCACGCTGCTCCTCACGTGTGCACGCTGGCCCCCACGCGTGGACACTTGCCCTCATGCGTGCACGCTGGCCCCCATGTGTGCACGCTGCTCCTCACGTGTGCACGCTGCTCCCCATGTGTGCACGCTGGCCCCCACGCATGGACACTTGCCCTCATGCGTGCACACTGGCCCTCACGTGTGCACGCTGCTCCTCACGTGTGCACGCTGCTCCCCACGCGTGCACGCTGGCCCCCACGCGGACACTTGCCCTCATGCGTGCACGCTGGCCCTCACGTGTGCACGCTGCTCCTCACGTGTGCACGCTGCTCCCCATGCGTGCACGCTGGCCCCCACGCGGACACTTGCCCTCATGCGTGCACGCTGCTCCTCACGTGTGCACGCTGCTCCCCATGTGTGCACGCTGGCCCCCACGCGTGGACACTTGCCCTCATGCGTGCACGCTGGCCCTCACGTGTGCACGCTGCTCCCCACGCGTGCACGCTGGCCCCCACGCGTGGACACTTGCCCTCATGCGTGCACGCTGGCCCCCACGTGTGCACGGCCATGGTGTCTGTGGAGTCTGGTGTGCACTGGTGTCTCCACCGTCTTCCCTGGCTCTTGTTTCTGTCTTCACTTTGTTCGGAACCGCCCTGGTCCCTCCAGCTGCACCGCTCAGGCCCAGGCTTGGAGCTGTGTGCGCAGCTTCTCCCGGCCCTGGCGGATGTGGCCATGGTGGGATTTTCCCCCATGCTGGGCGCTGGTTACTGTAGGTGTTGGAGGTCTGTTCTGGTGGTCTCTGAGTGGGGCCAGGCCTGGCTCCCTGCATGGTGTGTGAGAGGAAGCAGCCTTTAGTTTCTGCAGTGGGAACAGCTTGTTTATACAATGGCATTAGCAGATTTGCCTGTGGGTCTGTGAGAGTTGGCGGCCGCACATGACACAACCTGCAAAGATGAATCCCAGACCCGAGGCCTGGGGGAGGGGGGTGTCTGCTCTGTGCTCAGGACAGAGTGACGCACTTCTGAACTCCCTTGGCCATGTGCTAGGACCCGCACGTTTTTATTGTGTTTTATGAAAGTATTTGTCAACAGCAGATCAGGGGCAGGACGGGTCCTTCCCACAGTTGGTGGGGCCCCGGCCAGGCGTCCAGATAGGAACAAGGACGCCCTGGACACTCTTGGCTCTTGCTCAGGAGGATGTTTGAGGGCCGGGTGGGGGGAGGGCCTCACAGACAGCAGCTAGAGTGGAGGGATCATGGCATGTGTCTGTCTGTCTGTCTGTCTGTGTTGGCGTGTGTGTTGTTTATGTATTATACCTGTGTGTTGGCAGGTGTGTGTGTGCAGTGTGCATGTTAGGTATGTGTTATCATTCTGTGTTGGCAGGTGTGTGTCCCTGCAATGGAGTGTGCGTGTGTGCGTGTGTGCGTGAGCTCAGTGGAGGTGAGGACAGAAGAGCCCCTGCTAGTGTAGGGAGGACCTTGGTGCTCGCTCCCCCGCCATTCTGTATTATCTACTTGCCTCCCACAGAGAGGACAGTGAAAACAAACTTCTTGAATTCTTGCCCCTGCACGTGGGCGCCTGGTCACAAGTGTTAGGTCTGGGGCCCCCTGGTGGCCGGCGCCGGGCCAGCTTGCGCCGAGGCCACTGCCGCCTGACCCCCGTGGCCACACAGCCTGCTGAGCTCAGGATGCCAGGGCACTTTGTCCTTGCTCAAGTTACGATCACAGTTGTGCTTCAGCTAGACGTGGAGATCAGGCAGAGCAGCTCGAAGTGCCGGCAAAATGACTTCCCAGAAGTTGGAGTCTGCAGGTCCTGGGCAGGGGCAGGGGGGTTGCCAGTTGGAGGCCAGCCTGGCCTCCTCAGTGATTCCCTATGTCAAACAACTGTGACTCAGTAGTAGAGCATTCGCCCAATGTTGGGGGCCTTGACTTCAATCCCTAGCACGGGGTGGGGTAGGGGGTGGGGAATGACTTCCCACAGAGACGCTGGGTGGGACATGCTGGACTGAGAGCAATGGCCAGCCTGCCCTGTGCTGTCCCCTCTCCTGTTGCCAGCAGCTAAGGGAGACACGAAGCCTCTGGAGCTGGAGAGGGAGAGGGAGAGGGAGAGGGGAGATGGAGAGGGAGAGGGAGAAGGGAGTGGGAGATGGAGAGGGAGATGGAGATGGAGAGGGGAGATGGAGAGGGGAGATGGAGAGGGAGAGGGAGAGAGGAGATGGAGAGGGAGATGGAGAGGGGAGATGGAGAGGGAGATGGAGAGGGGAGATGGAGAGGGAGATGGAGAGGGAGATGGAGAGGGGAGATGGAGAGGGAAGATGGAGATGGAGATGGAGATGGAGAGGGGAGATGGAGAGGGAAGATGGAGATGGAGAGGGAGATGGAGATGGAGAGGGAGATGGAGAGGGAGATGGAGAGGGAGAGGGAGAAGGAAGAGGGAGATGGAGAAGGAAATGGAGGAGGGAGATGGAGAGGGGAGATGGAGAGGGGAGATGGAGAAGGAGAGGGAGAAGGAGAGGGGAGATGGAGAGGGGAGATGGAGAGGGGAGATGGAGAGGGGAGATGGAGAGGGGGATGGAGAGGGAGAGGGGAGATGGAGCTGGAGATAGGAAAGATGGAGAGGGGGGAGAGAGATTGAAAGGGAGACAAGAAGGAGGAAGGAGAGGGGAATAGGGAGGATGAGAGGTGGAGGGAGAGAGGGAGGCGTAGGCTCCAGCAAGGTTGTTGGTTGCATAACTGTGATGGTGCAGTGCTCTGCATTCTGTGGTCCCTAGCGGGAAGTCGTTGCATTTTCTGGGCATGTGCTACTCAACAGCCAGGTGATTAGTGGGGGGGGGGGGGGGACCAGAAGTCAGCCCCCAGTGGCGCGGCCTGGCCTTAGCCTGGCGGCCCCTGAGCCACACCTTGTTGGCAATGCCTCTGGTCACCACCAGGGGGCAGTAAGGCTCTCTGGCTCAGGCCTCCTCCTAGGCGGGAGCCCCGCCTAGTGCTTTTCAGAGCATCTGCCTCAGTGCTGGGAGACCAGAGGTGCTGGGGTCTCGTGTGGGCATGGACACTCCTGGAGTGGGCGCCATCCGTGCCCCCCTCCTCCTCCTGTCCCGCTGCGGCTCTGTCCTGAGGGCCCCGGGTGCGAGAAGTTGGCACCGGCGCAGGCCTTCTTCCTGAGGAGGGGAGACCAGGGGTCTCGGGTTCAGCTGGGATGGCCCACCCACGCCCTCACTCCGGGCAGCACAGGGATCCCCAGCTGCTCAGCCTCCCCAGCCGCCTCCCTGAGCCTCAGGTCTGTGCAGAGTGGCAGCTTTGTCCTGCCCCGCATGCCACGCCCTGCACCGGAGCTGATGGATCCCAAGAGCAGGTTGGCCTGCACGTGCCTGCCCCAGGATGGCCTGGAGTGTGTGTGTGTGTGGGTATGCACATGTGTGTGTGTGCGCGCGCGCGTGTGGTACGTGTGCGTGCATGGCTCACTGGCATAAGAGCTCTAAGGATTCCCTTCCAGGAAAGCAGACGGGGTGGGGAGGAGAGGATTGGGAGCAGGGGCCCTGCACAGTGCCTGTCTGGCCTCCCCTGCCCTGCCTGCGCCCAACCTCTCCCACAGAGCCCAGGAGGGAGGGCGTGGATGCAGAGGCCCAGGCAGGGCCGGAGGAGCTTCTAGGCCTCGGGGGCTCTGTCTGAAGCTACGTCTGGGCCTGCCTGAGCCGCTCTGGCCCCTGTGCCGCATCCCGTGCGTACAGTGGCACAGAGGCAGCGCCTGGCTACGCGGCCATCTCCGCACCCTCACCAGGCGGCTCCTTCCAGCGCCCACCTGGCCACTGCGGGATGGAGCCTGGGCTGACCTCCCGTCCACCTGTGAGAACTTAGTGTCGCTAGCCAGCCCTCCGGCCCTCCATGAAGGGACCCGGTTAATGAACAAGACCGAGCAGGCCTCCTCCTGCTGGAAAGGCTGCCGGCCCCGCAGTGCGGTGTGGTGGGTGAACGTGCCTCCGCCACCCGGGCCCGCACCACGCCGCCCCTCACCCCACGGAGGAGCTCAGGCTTGCCTCCCCTCCACACCCTGCGTTCTCCCAGGTCCAGGAAGGCCAAGCAAACACTGGCGGGTGTGTGATTGTGCCCAGGACATGAGCAGAGCTGTGGAGTGTGTCCAGGATGTGGCAGGTGTGGAGTGTGCCCAGGACGTGGCGGGTGTGTGAGTGTGCCCAGGATGTGGCAGGTGTGGAGTGTGCCCAGGACGTGGCAGGTGTGTGGAGTATGTCCAGGACGTGGCAGGTGTGAGTGTGCCAGGACATGGCAGGTATGTGAGTGTGCCCAGGATGTGGGTGTGTGTACCAGGACGTGGCGGGTGTGTGCCAGGACGTGGCAGGTGTGTGGGGTGTGTGTGTGTGCCAGGGCGTGGTGTGTGTGTGTGCCCAGGACGTGGCGGGTGTGTGTGTGCCAGGATGTGGAGGGTCTGGAGTGTGCCAGGACGTGGTGGGTGTGTGGGGGTGTGTGTGTGCCAGGACGTGGCAGGTGTGTGGGGTGTGTGTGTGCCAGGACGTGGTGGGTGTGTGAGTGTGCCAGGATGTGGAGGGTCTGGAGTGTGCCAGGACGTGGCGGGTGTGTGGGGTGTGTGTGTGCCAGGACGTGGCAGGTGTGTGGAGTATGTCCAGGACATGGCAGGTGTGTGTGCCAGGACGTGGTGGGTGTGAGTGTGCCAGGACGTGGCGGGTGTGAGTGTGCCAGGATGTGGCAGGTGTGTGTGTGCCAGGACGTGGCGGGTGTGAGTGTGCCCAGGACGTGGCAGGTGTGTGCCAGGATGTGGTGGGTGTGAGTGTGCCAGGACATGGTGGGTGTGTGCCCAGGACATGGCAGGTGTGTGAGTGTGCCCAGGATGTGGGTGTGTGCCAGGACGTGGCGGGTGTGTGAGTGTGCCAGGACGTGGCAGGTGTGAGTGTGCCAGGACGTGGCAGGTGTGAGTGTGCCAGGATGTGGCAGGTGTGTGAGTGTGCCAGGACATGGCAGGTGTGTGAGTGTGCCCAGGATGTGGGTGTGTGTACCAGGACATGGCAGGTGTGTGCCAGGACGTGGCAGGTGTGTGGGGTGTATGTGTGCCAGGACGTGGTGTGTGTGTGTGCCCAGGACGTGGCGGGTGTGTGTGT
Source organism: Dipodomys merriami (assembly GCF_024711535.1). Lineage (NCBI taxonomy): Eukaryota > Metazoa > Chordata > Mammalia > Rodentia > Heteromyidae > Dipodomys > Dipodomys merriami. Next base: position 225,220 of record NW_027206020.1, read on the forward strand.
GCCAGGATGTGGAGGGTCTGGAGTGTGCCAGGACATGGCGGGTGTGTGTGGGGTGTGTGTGCCAGGACGTGGTGGGTGTGTGAGTGTGCCAGGATGTGGCGGGTGTGTGAGTGTGCCAGGACGTGGCGGGTGTGTGAGTGTGCCAGGACGTGGTGGGTGTGGAGTGTGCCCAGGACGTGGCGGGTGTGGAGTGTGCCAGGACGTGGCAGGTGAGTGTGCCAGGACGTGGTGGGTGTGGAGTATGTCCAGGACGTGGCAGGTATGTGGAGTGTGGAGTGTGCCAGGACGTGGCGGGTGTGTGGAGTGTGCCCAGGACATGGCAGGTATGTGAGTGTGCATGCTCTTTCCCCAGCCAGAGGAAGTGCGGGCAGGACGGCCCTGCCCGGCAGGCACCCCCGCATCATCCCGGGCCCTGTGAGTGCGCCGGGCACATAGGAATGCCCTGCGCCAGGCGCGGGGGCCGGTGCCAGCTGGGAGGCCCACCGCTACGGCATGGAGACGGTGCCCTGACCGCTGCCCTGCCGGCCGGACGCACGGACTCTCAGAGCAGGTGTTACCCGTCTAGCTGAAGCCTCCGTGCCTCTCTCCCCAGGGTCGGCTGCTGCCACCAGGCTCTGGCCTGTCCATGAGGGCCGAGGTCACGTGTGGAGAGGTGTGCTCTCCGTCTGCTGGGGACAGCTGCCCAGGCCTGCCGGGGGCCGTGCCTTCCCAGTCCACAGCCTGGTCTGGGCTGGCCACTCCGGGCTTTGTCCTCTCCCACCGGCCTCTGCCCCCTGTGGTGCCTCCCGTCCCCCCTCGCAGGTCACTCTGGGGTGTTTGTCTCAGAGCTGTGTCCACAGGCAGTGGGACTGAGACCTCCCCCTGGACTTAGGACCTGAGCTGGGCTGCACATGGCCTTGTTGCTCAGTACATGTTTGCTGAATGACGAAGGAAAACGTGTGGGGTGGACAGCTAACGCTGCACGGGGCCCGGCTTGTCCCCGCCGGGTGCTGTCGTCTGGGTGGGCCGGCAGGCAGTCTGCTCTGAGGCGTGGCGTGAGCTTCCACAGGGACGCTGGGCGGGCACCGCAGTCTGTAGGTGGACAGTGTTTCTGAAAGATGAACGGCACTGACTGCAGAGATGACTGCCGTTGCCCCGTGTTGCTAAGAGAACGGTAAACACCTCCTTAGAAAATGGGTGTGAAAATTACACAGGAATTTGTAGAAGTATTTTCATCAAAATACACAAAGAAATCAGTCCAATGGTCAAAGAAGTACAAATTAAGCAGCATAAAGGATGTGTGTGGCTTGGAATGTAACCTGCATCTCTTTTCTTAATATAGCATTATGGAGATGCAGTTCATTCAGAGTATACAATTCAGTGGTGTGGGTATGGGTGGGGTGTTAGCATACTCAATGCTGAGTGTAAGTATCATACATTTCATCACCTCAAAACTCAGCTCTCGGGGCTGGGAAGGTGGCTCAGGGGTAAATTGCTTGCCTCACATGCATGAGGTTCGATTCCTCAGCACCACATAAGCAGAAAAAGCCGGAAGTGGCACTGTGGCTCAAGTGGTAGAGCGCTGGCCTTGAGCTGAAGAGCTGAGGGACAGCGCCCAGGCCCAGAGCTCAGGCCCCACGACCGGCCACCCCCCTGCCCCCCCAGAAACTCAGCTCTCTGCCTGTCACCCGTGCTGCCCCTCCCCCAGCTCCGCTCAGCCATGGATGATTTCCTTCCTGCCAGTAGATTTCCCAATTCTGGGTATTTCGTGTGAATGAAGTCATCTGTGGGCTGTGTTCTTCTCCTCCGCATGGTGTGTGTGAGCAGACCTGCTCCTTCACCCATGCAGCGCGTGTGTGCACTGCATCCCTTGTGTGGTGAGTTTGCTCATCCACCCCTCGTCCAGATGTAGTGCTTCTATTAACATTCGTGTGCAAGCATTTGCGTAGGGTGATGACGCTGCGTCACAAACTTCCACACTGTTCTCCAAAGCAGCTGGACTCCCGTGAGCAGGGCTGAGGGTTCTGGCTTCTGAATGTGGTTTTTCTTCCAGCATCTTAATGCTGTGGTTGGTCATTCTGGCCAAGGACACTGAGCGTCTTTTCATTGCTTTTTGGGAGACTATGTGTTCCTTAGAGAAATATCTGTTCAGATTCTTCACTCATTTTAATCCAATGATTAGGCTTTTTATTGATGAGTTATGAGTTCTTACAAAGAACAAGTACTCTAGTATTTTAGCACAAATGCTTCTATCAAGTATGTGATCTGCAGATATTTTTATCATTCTTGATGTCATTTCATATCATTTCTTGATTGTGTCTCTTGAAGTACAAAAGTTTATACTTCTATGAAGTTCAAAGTAACTTTCCCCCACATGTGTTGCTCAGACTTTTTATGTCTCATCTAAGAAATCTTTCCCAAATTCAGCACATGAACATTTATTACTGTTTGTCTTTTACAAGTTCTATACTTTTTAGCTGTCATTTCTAGGCTTTTGAAGATAGTTTTGATCTATGAGGTGAGGTGAGAATTCAGCATCGTTCTTTCACACATAGCAATCTAGTTGTCCAGAAGGCCCGCTCTTTCTGCACTGAATGGTCTTGGCACTTTTGTCAGATTCTCTGATCTGCATGTCTCTCTTGTCTCAGGACCACACTGCTTGCTTACCACTGTTTTATAAGCGTCAGTTTTGAGATTGAGAAGTGTAAGCCCTCTGACTTATTCTTACCCTGTGCTGTGAGCAACTGTAAACCAACAGAGTAGATGTCCAGTGAAACAAACCTATTCCTAGAAAGATACAAACTAATCAGACAGGATCACTAAGAAATGGAATTTCCTAATAGGTAGATAAAAAGCAAAGAAGTAGAATTAGCGTGATGCAAGTCTGTCCATAAAGAAAGGCCAAGCTAGGGCTTGGTACTGGTGGCTCATGCCTGTAATCCTAGCTACTGAGGAGCCTGAGATCTGAGGACTAAAGTTCAAAGCCAGCCCAGGCAGGAAAGTCTGAGAGACTATCATTAAACACCAAGAAAAAAAAAAAGCCTGAAGTGAGGCTGTGTCTCAAGTGATAGAATGCCTAGCCTTGAACAAAAAAGCTCAGATATGGTGCCCAGGCCCTGAGTTCAAGCCCCAGGACTGGTACACACACAAAAAGAAAAGCCAAACAAGGAACAGTAGCTTAAGCCTGAAATCCCAGGTACTTGGGAAGTAGGAGTGAGGGAATTGTGGTTTGAGGACAGCCTGGTCCCCAAAAAAAAAAAGTGTGTGAAAATCATTTCAACCAATGGAAAAGCACAACAGTGTGCACCTGGAATCTCAGCTACAGGAGAAGTGAAGGTAGGAGGAGCATGACTCAGGTTAGCCCGGTCATAAAACAACAGCCTACCTAAAAAATAACCAGTGAAAAAAGGGGCTGGGCCACAGTTTAAGTGGTAGAGTACCTGCCATGCAAGAATAAGGAACTGAGTTCAATTCCCAGTTATCTCTCCTCCAAAAACCAAAAACAAAAACACCAAAAAATAAAAAACCCAGCTAAGTATCAGAGAAGTTCACAGGTGATTGTACAAACATTTAAAAAGAAGACTTAAAATCCATTCTTCACAAATGAGAATGAGGAAGACTTCTCAATTAATGAAAGCAGAATGACCTGTATGTTAAAATAAGACAAAGGCATCAGAAAACTCCAGATACACTTCTCTTTTGAACCAGAGCACAATGACTCTTAGCATTATATTAGCTAACCAGACCCAGCAGCATTGAAAGGTGTCATATGCCACACTACGTGTCATATGCCACACACCTGGAATGCAAGGTTGGTTCAATATCTGAAAATCGTATGAATAAAATAAAAACAATCACATGATAGTTTGACAAAATCCAGCACCTTCCCTGAAGAAAAAGCTCAACCAATTAGAATAGAGGGAAATTTCATCAACCTGATCAAGAATAGCTAAACAAAACAAAAAACCCAGAGCTAAAGATGGTAATAAAAACACCAGAGCTATCATGACTTAATGGTGAAGGGCTGGGCATTCCCTGAGGTCAGGAACAAGGCATGGCATAAAGCTTAAAAAACAAAGCAGGACATCATTTTGCACTCTGTACTTTGAAGACTACAAATCAATGTTAAAAGAAACAAAGATCTAAGTTAGAAAAAGTCACCCTAACCTGAAGACCTCCCATTCTGGAAGCTGTTCCCCATTATGAGGGGTCAATGCAGACCCCCGGGACTCTACTTGGAAATTCAACAGGCTGACTCCAGTGTTCATAGAGAATAGCCTTGAAAGCGAGCAGTTGTGGGATGTCTTGGGTTTTGAGGGGATGTGTGTCTGTGTGTCTGTATCTGCATCTGCTCTGTTTTGGGGCTGTTCCTGTAATCTGTGGTCAACTCAGAGCAATTTAGGTCTTTCCATTTTGTGTAAGCGAATGTTCGATTGCCATGAGGAGATCTTGAGGACCCTCACCAGCCTAGCCTATCAAGCTTCCCCACTATGGAGTTAATAGAAGACAGAGGGAGCTCCCCTCCCCCACCCCCTCCCCTCCAGCCTCCTCACCCTCCCTTCCCCGCCCACCTCACCCACCTCTCTCAGTTCTCTGCCAGGTGGTTTTGAAGCCTCAGCATTGGGTAACACCCACACTGGGTACTGGGGAAATTGATTAACACCTGAAAAGCCTTTCTTCCCACCCTGTGCTGAGTCAACTTTATGCCCCCCCCATCCCACCCCCAGGTGAAATGAAGGAGTATCTTAAAAGGACATAGGAAAGAACCTCTGTTTTCCTAGCCGACTTTTCCGACTTGCAGTAGACATTCATCCGTGTCTTTCACCTCACTACCTAGTTGGTATTTTCTCTAAGCTTCTTTCTCTTCCATTCATAGTTTCTCCTAGACATACCCATGCACACACCAGCTCACGCATCAAGTAACACATATCCACATACATGCCTATGCATGTACGGGTGTATCCATACACGATGTGTGTGTTCATGCACACATCTCTGTCTGCATGTGGTACACACATAGATGTGTGGCATGGTCTCATGTGCACACTTCTGTGCAACATGAAAATCCATTCATTTGGTGGGACAAGTCATGGTCCCCTGGCCCATTGCCCAGGTCTTGAAGGAATTCCCTGAGAGCACTCTCCTGCAGTGTCACCATTATTCCTTTGAATTTTGCAAGAATTCTGTCCTCTATATTCCAAGTGTCCACTGTTCTAATAATTCCTTCCTTCTGGGCCATCCCAGAATAGCATGTTGGTGTGAGCAACCCTGGAGCCTCTTGCCTCTAGAGTGGCCCCTAGCCTTGTCTTGGTGATGTAGACATGGTGGTGTCTGGTGAGCGTCCCTGTCTGCCATCTCTGCTAAGTCCCTCAACAGTGGTAGCGTGACCAGTGGGACAGGGTGGGAAGGGTGCCCTGGCCTTCCCCACCCTAGTGACCTTCTTCCCTCTGACTACGTTTATAACCACCGAAGATCCTTCTAGACCGTGTCTCTGAGCTGTGCTTCCCTCCGAGGCAGACTTGGTGGGGCTGGTGCCACGCAGGCTCCAGGGTGCCCTCTGGCTCTCCCATTTCTAAAGACCCCTGGACACTCAGAGGGTGAGGACTGCCCACCCACGGGCTGCTGGCTGGTGTTCCGCACGTGCTTAGGAGCTCCAGGGTTCTCTTGTGTCTGGGAGGCCTGGGGGGGGGCTGTGTTTGGGGGAGGGCAGTGGCCTACATACTTTCCAGGCAGCAGGGACCCCAGGCCCTGGGGAATGCTAAGGACTTAGCCCAGGCATCCATGGAACCTCCCCTTGGACACAGGGTCTCAACATAGGAGAGAACCTTCTCCATACTCCTGGGGAAGGGTGATCTACAAGACACTTTCCTCCTTCAGGGGCTGAGACGGAAGGAAGATGACGCCAGCTGGTGGTTAAAAGCCTCTGGCTTAGATCTTCAGGCTGTGTGTGTGTGTGCCAGGCTGAGGATGGAACCGGGGCATCTCAGTGTCCCCAGTGGGCAGGGCCCTGGGGACCCGGTCACCAGTGGCCAGCCTCCCAGCGAGAACTTGTGACAGAGAGCGAGGCAGGTGTGCTGGTTTCTGTGTGTGGAGTCAGGTGCTGCTGCTCTTGGCTGCTCTGAAGTGGGAGGAACTCATTCATTGTCTTCTCAGAGTGACTTGGCGCCCCGAGTGGCCGTCTCTGAGCCCCTTGCTGCTGTACCCCATCTCCCTGGCTGTCAGCAGGCGTGCAGTCCATGCACGCCATGGACACTGGTGGTGAGAGTCCACAGGTCCCGGCTGGCCTGTCCCCTCTGGTTCCAGCTGGTCCATCCCCTGTGGTACCAGCTGACCCGTCCCCTGTGGTGGTGGCTGACCCATCCCCTGTGGTCCCGGCTGACCCATCCCCTGTGGTGGTGGCTAACCCGTCCCCTGTGGTGGTGGCTGACCCGTCTCCTGTGGTGATGGCTGGCCTGTCCCCTGTGGTCCTGGCTGACCCGTCTCCTGTGGTGATGGCTGGCCTGTCCCCTGTGGTCCTGGCTGACCTGTCCCCTGTGGTCCTGGCTGACCCATCCCCTGTGGTCCCGGCTGACCCGTCCCCTGTGGTGGTGGCTGGCCCGTCCCCTGTGGTAGTGGCTGACCCACCCTCTGTGGTGGTGCCTGACCCGTCCCCTGTGGCGGTGGCTGACCCGTCCCCTGTGGTGGTGGCTGACCCATCCCCTGTAGTGGTGGCTGACCCATCCCCTGTGGTGGTGGCTGACCCGTCCTCTGTGGTCCCGGCTGACCCGTCCCCTGTGGTGGTGGCTGGCCCGTCCCCTGTGGTCCTGGCTGACCCATCCCCTGTGGTGGTGGCTGACCCGTCCCCTGTGGTCCTGGCTGACCCGTCCCCTGTGGTACCAGCTGACCCGTCCCCTGTGGTGGTGGCTGACCCGTCCCCTGTGGTCCTGGCTGACCCGTCCCCTGTGGTACCAGCTGACCCGTCCCCTGTGGTGGTGGCTGACCCGTCCCCTGTGGTGGTGGCTGACCCACCCCCTGTGGTCCCGGCTGACCCGTCCCCTGTGGTCCCGGCTGACCCGTCCCCTGTGGTGGTGGCTGACCCATCCCCTGTGGTCCCGGCTGACCCATCCCCTGTGGTGGTGGCTAACCCGTCCCCTGTGGTGGTGGCTGACCCGTCTCCTGTGGTGATGGCTGGCCTGTCCCCTGTGGTCCTGGCTGACCCATCCCCTGTGGTCCCGGCTGACCCGTCCCCTGTGGTGGTGGCTGGCCCGTCCCCTGTGGTGGTGGCTGGCCCGTCCCCTGTGGTAGTGGCTGACCCACCCTCTGTGGTGGTGCCTGACCCGTCCCCTGTGGTGGTGGCTGACCCATCCCCTGTAATGGTGCCTGACCCGTCCCCTGTGGTGGTGGCTGACCCATCCCCTGTGGTGGTGGCTGACCCATCCCCTGTGGTCCTGGCTGACCCATCCCCTGTGGTCCTGGCTGGCCCGTCCCCTGTGGTGGTGGCTGGCCCGTCCCCTGTGGTCCTGGCTGACCCGTCCCCTGTGGTGGTGGCTGACCCGTCCCCTGTGGTGGTGGCTGACCTGTCCCCTGTGGTGGTGGCTGACCCATCCCCTGTGGTGGTGGCTGACCCGTCCCCTGTGGTGGTGGCTGGCCCGTCCCCTGTGGTCCTGGCTGGCCTGTCCCCTGTGGTCCTGACCCTTCTCCTGTGGTGGTGGCTGACCCGTCCCCTGTGGTCCCAGCTGACCCATCCCCTGTGGTCCCGGCTGACCCGTCCCCTGTGGTGGTAGCTGACCCGTCCCCTGTGGTGGTGGCTGACCCATCCCCTGTGGTGGTGGCTGGCCCGTCCCCTGTGGTCCTGGCTGACCCGTCCCCTGTGGTGGTGGCTGGCCCGTCCCCTGTGGTCCTGGCTGACCCGTCCCCTGTGGTGGTGGCTGGCCCGTCCCCTGTGGTCCTGGCTGACCCGTCCCCTGTGGTGGTGGCTGGCCCGTCCCCTGTGGTGGTGGCTGACCCGTCCCCTGTGGTGGTGGCTGACCTGTCCCCTGTGGTGGTGGCTGACCCGTCCTCTGTGGTCCCGGCTGACCCGTCCCCTGTGGTCCCGGCTGACCTGTCCCCTGTGGTGGTGGCTGACCCGTCCCCTGTGGTGGTGACTGACCCGTCCCCTGTGGTGGTGGCTGACCCGTCCCCTGTGGTGGTGGCTGGCCCGTCCCCTGTGGTCCTGGCTGGCCCGCCCCCTGTGGTCCTGGCTGACTCGTCCCCTGTGGTGGTGGCTGACCCATCCCCTGTGGTGGTGGCTGGCCCGTCCCCTGTGGTGGTGGCTGACCCGTCCCCTGTGGTGGTGACTGACCCGTCCCCTGTGGTCCTGGCTGACCCGCCCCCTGTGGTGGTGGCTGACCCGTCCCCTGTGGTGGTGGCTGGCCCGTCCCCTGTGGTGGTGGCTGACCCGTCCCCTGTGGTCCTGGCTGACCCGCCCCCTGTGGTGGTGGCTGACCCGTCCCCTGTGGTCCTTGCCGACCCGCCCGCTGTGGTCCTGTTCAGAGGTGCTATGTGCTGACTTCCATGCTCACGAGGGTGAAGTGGACCTTCCCAGGAGGGGTTCTTGTCCACGTGTGTCCCTGTGGGGAGGCGAGCTTGTGGCATGTGGAGAACACCGGCAGAGGACGGCACCTGCCAGGGCAGGTGCCCGCCGCTCACACCTGCTGCCTGCCTGCCCGCCTCCCGCCAGCGGGTGGCGCTCCCCCAGGAGGCATGGAGACTTCCCCTCGCCACCGTCTCTGTCCTCCACTGAGGTGCTCGAGTGTCAGCTGAGAGCTAGGTGAGTGTCCTCAGCCCGCGGCCTCCCCGGGCACACAGATACCGCCGGGCCTAGCGCGCGTCGGGTCCATCCCAAGGGCCTGAGGCCATTCCTTGCCAGGAGGGAACGGTTCTGCTCTCACTCCACAGCATCTCCCTCCTACCCCAAAGGAGGGAGACACCCCAAAGTCCTGATTGCGCTGCCATGCCCGTCCCTCCAAGTACACAGATGTTGGGATGAGGTGCAGGCAGGACCACTGGACGGGGCGTGGCCTCTTGCTGCGCCAGCATGGATCGGGGGCCCTGTCCACTCCACACTAAGAGAGCACTTGTGTGTATGTGCGTGCATATGTGACTGTGTGTGCAGGAGATCACGTGCACACACATGCACGTTGTGTGAGCAGGTGTGTGCACGTGTGCTTGTCTGTGGGCCAGTGTGCATGTGCTAGAGTGCATACATACATGTGTGTGTGTGGATGTATTGTGTACATGTGAAAGTGTGTGAACAGGTGTGTGCATGTGTGTGAGCCAGGTGACTGTGCTGGTGTGTTTAATTGTGTGTGACTGTGAGCACACATGTGTGGGCATGTGTGTGAGCACACACGTGCGCATGTGTGTGAGCCACTGCGTGCCTCATGTGGGGCCTGGTGCTTCCTGGTGGGAGCCATGTCGGGGGCTGGGAACACTGAAGGTGTGATTGTCCTGGGGGGCTTGGGGGGTGGACAGGCAGGGTGGGCCTGGAGCATGGGTGGCTGAGAGGCCGCGCGGCCCGCGAGCTGCTCGGCACGGCACGGCTGCTGCCTTCCCGGGCAGCATGGTCCCGCGAGCAGAGCTTTTCTGTTCCCTTGGTCCCTCAGCCTAGATCTGCCCAAGAGTTCAGCATGAATGCCAGCGGCAGGGCTGGCGCAGCCGGCAGAGCCAGGCGGAGCGGTCAGCACACGTAGATGGGGCAGGGGCGGGGACACCCCATCCCGCACCCAGCTGGGCCTCCACAGTGCTGGGGGGAGGGGCAAGGAGGACAGAAGGGGAGAGAGAGCCCTGGAATTTCCGCCCTAGGATCTTCTAGAGACACCTGAGGCATACAATCCTATTAGTGGCAGTGAGTTTCCAGATTGTTCTCTGGGCATTTGAGACCCTTCTGAGCGTCATGGGGATTAATTTGGGGAGCCCAGTCTTGTAAAGACGCAGCTGTTTGCATATGGCCTGCCCTGGCCTGTGAACGGGCGTGGGGTTCAGCTGCTTGGAATGCCGTCTGCTCCTGCGCTGTGCACAGCTGTCCATCGGTGGCCCCTCCGTCCTCTGGGGACAGCGCTTCAGGCCCTCACCACGGCAACGAGGAAGGGTACAGCCCTGGTAACAGTGGCCTCAGGGAAACCGTGAGGAGGGTATGCAGGACGCCGTGTGAGAACTGAGTGTGCGTGTCTGAGTGTGAGAATGTGTGTGACTGCATGTGCACACATGTGTCTGCGTGGAAATGTACATGGCACAGTGTCCGCGCATGTGTGTGCAGATACCCAAGCACCCTTCCATCTCATCTTGAGCGGCCCCTTCAGCCTCAGTTTCCTCATTCTGTAGAACAGACTCATGGGACAGCCGGCGCGAGAGCTCGTGAGCCGTGGTGTGGCTCACACTTTGTATGTAGGACCCCCGTGGTCTAGCAGGGTGGGGTCGCTGGCGGCCCGTGGCCTGGCTGGCTTTGTGGACTGCTCCTGACCAGCCTGGTCCTTTTGTGGATAGGCAAAGGAGGAGGACACCATGAATCAGGCTGTGGAAGGTGAGCTGAGCAGTGATGCCCGGCTGGAAATTGCCCTGCCTGGATTGCCCCCGAGGGCAGGTGCACCTCAGGTGCAGCCAGAGCCCCAGGAGGAGCGCAGAGCCCATGTCAAACACGTGTGTCTCTGTGAATGGCACCCCAGGTAGCTGGCCGGGCAGTGGCCCTTCCTGCCTCTGGCTGCTGGTCGTTGGACACCAGCCTCCAGATTACCCTCTCATTCTCAGGCCTCTGCCTGAGCCCAGGGCTGTGGCTTCTGCAGGCCCCACACCCTTCACCCCCGCGGGACCCCAGTTGGTCTGTCTGTCTGCTGCTCTTCCTGGCCTTGGAGCTGCCCTCTCCCTGCTCAGAGTAGGAGCTCAGGGCCCTGTGAACCTTCACCCTGAGAAGAGTCACAGTAGAGCTGGGCATTGAGGGTCTGGAGAGGTCAGAGCAGGAGTTCCCTGCCCCTCAGGAGTGCTGGGCACTCTCCAGGCCTGGAGAGGAAGGGACGTCACCAGCAGGCAGGGAGCTGTTGGCTGCTGGCAGATCCTGACCCTTCCTTCCCTGGCCTTCCTCGGGCGGGAGGGGGTGCACATGGCAGGAGAAGGGGCAGGGGTGAGGCCCCGGGGGACGCCATTTCCTCCCTTCTGTTTGACGCCACATCTTGATTAGTGATGCAGAACTTAGTGGAAATGCAAATCCTGCGAATGGTTAGACTGCCTTGAGTTGGTGTCAGTCTTACATTTGTTGCTTAAAACCTCAAAACGAGCTCGTGGTGCATGCCTGAAATCCTAGCTACTTGGTAGAAGAGACTGGGAGACTCACAGTTCAGGCCAGTCTGGGTAAAAAAAGACATCATTTCAACAGAAAGCATAACTGGGCCTGGGGTGGGTGTCCATCATCCCAGATACAACAGGCAGTGTAATTGGGGGACTGCAGTCCAGGCTGGCCTGGGCAAAAGGTTCTCGAGACCCTGGATGCAGTGCAGTGTCTTGCGTCAGGCCAGGGGTGCTGTCACCCCTCCCGGACCCTGCTACTGCCCAGAGCTCAGGGCCGGGCAGGGGGGCTTCTGGCCCAGGAACCGCTCCCGATTGGAATCAGGGCCGGGCAGGGGGGCTTCTGGCCCAGGAACCGCTCCTGATTGGAATCAGGGCCGGGCAGGGGGGCTTCTGGCTCAGGAACCGCTCCTGATTGGATGAACCTGGGAAGAGGGCAGGCCTCACCTCTGTGAGGTGCTTGTCACAGGAGCCCACCTGGCGGCGGGAAAAGTGATGGCCTTGCTTGGAGGCTCAGAACCAGCTCAAGTACTGTGACCCAGGGCAGGTGACGCGACAGATGGCGCTATGTGATGGACAGGCGCTATTTGATGGACAGGTGCTACGTGATGGACAGGGCTACTTGATGGACAGGTGTTACGTGATGGACAGATGCTATTCGATGGACAGGCACTACGTGATGGACAGGCACTACGTGATGGACAGGTGCTACTCAATGGACAGGAGCTACTTGATGGACAGAAGCTACGTGATAGACAGAAGCTATGTGGACAGGTGCTACACTGTAGACAGGCCTGGTGCAGCCCCTTCCTTCCCCAGATGGAATGGAGAATTCTCTGAAGCCGTGTGAAGAGGAAGGACAGCAGGGTGGGAAGCATGCAGCCAGAGACTTCCTAGCAGATGCATGTGCCAACGCCCAGCCACGTTCCATGCTGGCCCCCCTGCCAGCCTCTGCACTCTGCCCCTGAAGGGCACCTGGTAAAGACACCTAAGTGTATCGAGACCCAGGCTCCCACAGCCCTTGTGGCACCAGCTGGGGCAGCCCCTGGGCCTCACTCACGGTGGGCAGGCTCGCTGAGCCATCTTGGAGGACTGGGGTGACCCAGGTGTCCCATAAGCCTCTGAGAAGCCTTGAGCTCTGCATACTGATGAGTGACCCTGTGGGATGGGAGGCAGGACCCCTCCCCCTGCCCTATGACACCCTCAACCCTGATAAGTTCCAGGAATTGTCCTTTGCCATCAAGTTAACGCCCACTGCATGCTGGTTTAGAGCATTGAGAGTAATAGGGAACCAGAGTAGACTTAAGAGTAAAGGGGGTGTGCTTTGTCTACTACATTCTATAGGAGGTGAGGCAGATGGGACTAGGGATCTGGGGACCTGGGGGGGGATGGATGCATAGATGGATGGTGGATAGGTGGATGAGTTGATGGGTGGATGAATGGATGGATAGATGGGTGGTGGGTAAGTGGATGGATGGGTGGGTGGGTGGGTGGGTGGGTGGATAGATAGATGCATGGATGGGTCAGTGGGTGGGTGGATAGGTGGGTGGGTGGATAGATGGATGCATGGATGGATGGATGGATGGGTGGGTGGGTGGGTGCGTGAATGGGTGGGTTGGTGGATGGGTGGGTGGATAGATGTATGGATGGCTAGATGGCTAGATGGATGCATAGGTGGGTGGATGGATGATGGATGGATGGATGAATGGGTTGATGGGTTAGGTGAGTAGGTGGGTGGATAGGTAGATGGGTGGGTGGTTAGATGGATGATGGATGGATGGATGCATGCATGCATGCATGAATGGTTGAGTGGAAGGATGAATGAGTGAGTGAGTGTATAGATGCATGGATGAGTGACTGGATGGATGGGTGGGTCAGTGTGTGAGTGAATAGATATATGGATGGATAGGATAGATGAGTGGATGGGTAGATGGATGGATGGATGGATAGATGGATGGATGGATGGATGGTTGGATAGATGAGTGGAAGTGTGGGTGAGTGGATGGGTTGGTGGGTGGGTGGGTGGATGGATGAGTGGAAGGATGGATGGATGAGTGAGTGGATGGGTGGGTGGGTGGATAGATATATGGATGAATAGGATGGATGGGTGGAAGAATGGAAGGATGAGTGGGTGGGTGGCTGGATGGATTGATAGATGAGTGGGTAGATGGTTGGATGAGTGAAAGAATGGATGAGTGGGTGGATGGGTGGGTGGGTGGATGGGTGGGTGGATAGATGTATGTTTGTATGGATGGATGGGTAGATGGATGGATGGGTGAGTGAATGGGTGAATGGGTGGATGGATGAGTGGAAGAATGGATGAGTGGGTGGATGGGTGGGTGGATAGATGTATGTTTGTATGTATGGATGGGTGGATGGATGGATGGGTGAATGGATGGATGGATGGATGATGGATGGATAGATGGATGGGTGAATGGATAGGTGAATAGATGGATGAGTGGAAGGATGGATGAGGGGGTGGATGGATGGGTGTGTGGATACGTGGATAGCTTCAAATCTGAGCAGCAAGGAAGGAAATCCCCTCTTCCCTCCTCTCCTCTGTCCAGTGTTTTCATGCTTGGAGGCAACAGTTGCAGCCAGCATTGGAATTGCAACAATCACTTTTTAAAGTTCCAGTTTGACCACAGAACAGTGGCTGGAGGCCAGGACTTCCAGCATTCTCCACTGGGGCTGGGCTGAGGCCTCCATGGGCCCTGGCCTGAAGGCCTGCGCCCACACACCCCAGGCAGACTCAGCAGTTTGGACAGACAGGAGCTCCCCTGGCTGCTCCTCGGAATGCCCTGCCCTGTGGATGTATTGGAAAAATGGGAGGGAAGGAGTTAAATGGAGCGTGGAGGTCAGCGGGTCACCTTGGCTCTCAGGACTGGCCCTTCTGCGGGAGTGGAAAAGTAGCAGAAAGCTGCTGGGAGGAAGCAGAGAACTGAGAGTGGGGGTGGGCGGGCTCTGCCCGCAGGCCCCGCCTCCTGGCCCACCGGGCAGCTGCTGCGCTCACAGCCCCGATGGCTCCCGACCCCAGCGGACGCCTCCGCCTGCTGCCGCCGCTGCCGCCGCCGCTGCTGCTGCTGCTGCTGCTGCTGCTGACCTGCCTTCCGCCTGCCGGGGCCAACCTGCTGAGTCTGGAATGGCTGTGGTCCAGTAAGCTCTCCGACTCCCCGGCCACCGTGGTCCCCCGCCCCACACACGCGGGCCCCCGGCATGACCCCACAGAGCCAGCACCGCTCTCGGCCAGCCCCGAGCTGCCTAGGGAACAGCCAGGCCCTGGCCGGCCTGGGGCCTCCGCCCCCCCCACGGCCCCGGCCACCCCGGCCGCGAGCGCCGACACGAAGGAGGAGAACATTGCCGGCGTCGGAGCCAAGATCTTGAATGTCGCTGAGGGCATCCGGAGCTTCGTCCAGCTGTGGGATGATGCCACTCCTACCCCGAACTCGGCTGTGGCGGACCCCCCCACCCACACGGGGCTCTCCAGCAACCCCCAGGAGAGCAGGACTACTCTCTGGCCAAGCAGTGGAGCTCTGGGCTCACCGGACACCCAGAGCCCCGAGGCCAGCACCCTGGCTGCGCCCACCCAGCCGTCTCCCTCTTGGAGCAGGACCCAGGCACCCCAGAGGGGTTCCACAGCACCGCCGGTTCCCACAGGTAGAGCTCCTCCCTCCTCCATGCCAGGCAGAGCGCCCACCTGGCAGCCGGGGCACCTGGACAGGGGAAGACGCTTGCCGGTGGCGGCCGGTCCCAGCCCGTGGCACGGATGCCCCGAAGGACCCGCGGCGCCCATGCTCACGCCACTTCTGCTTCCGCTGGTGGTGGGTCCCCTGGCCACGCACAGCGCCTCCTCCGCGCCTCCCTCTGCCCCCTCCACCCGCCTGGCTCAGGCGGCAGCGCCAGCACCGCGTGGGGACCGTGGTGCTTGGTTCTCCCACGGGGCTGGCTCCCCGGTGCCTGGTCTCGCTAATAACGCAGCCTTGCTGGGGGCTGCCCCGCAGGCCCCTGCCGGCCGCTGCCTGCCCCTGCCGCCCGGCCTTCCTGTCTGCAGCCGTCTGGGGTTCGGGCACTCCTGGCTGCCCAACCTCCTCCACCACAAGAGCCGCGAGGAGGTGCGGGCTGCGGCGCGGGCGTGGACGGAGCTCCTGCGCACGCACTGCCACCCCTTCCTTGCCTGGTTCTTCTGCCTGCTGCTGGCCCCGCCGTGCGGCCCGGGCCCGGGCCCGCCGCCCGCCCTGCCACCCTGCCGCCAGTTCTGCAAGGCTCTGGAGGACGCCTGCTGGAGCGGCCTGGAGGGGGCCGGGCTGCCCATCCCCTGCGCCTCGCTCCCTGACCAGGAGGAAGGGTACTGTGTGTTCATTGGGCCGGCTGCAGGTAACTGGCCGGCCACCGCCCCTCCTCCCTTTTGCCTTGCCAGATGGAATCAGCCGGGGCTGACTTGACCCCCGGCCCGTCTCTACCCCTCCAGAGCCTGGGGGGGGGGGGAGGGGAGGGCGCAGCCCCTGACTGGGCTCTGAGGTAGGATGGGAGCTGGGCCTGACCCAGGCCTGGGCAGGCAGCCGGTGTCCGGGGTGTCGCCTGCCCCCGGTGATCTCCACTGTGTGTTTGCTCAGTCCTCACAGTAGCTCTCCTGTGTCCATTTTGTCCTGTCACAGGACATAGCCACATCCCTGTTCTCCGACATAGGACGTAGCCTTGTGTCCTGGGTTACGTCTTTGGTCACTGACAGGAAGCTGACAGGTGGAGCCCTGATGTGCGCCTGCGGGGCTGTCATTCCCGCCAGATCCCGCCTCCTCCTGCGCCCAGCGGTTAGGCTGCACATCTCCAGTTCTGTGGCTCCAGCCAGCCACGGGGCGGGTGCAGGCCTGGGCCCCCGCGATGCACCCACGGCCTTGCCATGGGGGGGCCTGGCCCATACCCCGTCACCCTTGCTGCTTGGGGAGAGGGGAACAGCAGGCAGGGACTGGCTCCAGAGCAGAGGCAGTCTGGCAGCTCCTCCCGTCTGAGCCGGGCTCCCCTCCAGCCCTCGGCGCGGCTGTGGTGGAAGGCCTCGGCTGTCTGTCCCCACCTCGTGCCGAGCTGGCCTGACCCTCGGCCCTCAGGCGCGAGCCGGCTCTGTGGGACCCAAGTCGGGCGTCTGCAGTCAACATGATGCTGCCCTGCTGACCCCCAGCGAGCCTGGCTACTGCCAGGGGTTCTTCCCCACAAAGGCCCTGGTGGAGGCCTAGGGTGAGGAGGGAGGGCAGTGCTGGCCCTGGGAAGGACATGGGAGCCGTGAGGATGGCCACGCCCCAGCGAGGTGGAGATGAGGAGGGCGGGGTGCGGGGGCAGGCTGGGGGCAGGGGCTCTGGCTGGAGCCTGGGCGGTCACTCGCCGATCATCTGGAGGGTGGCAGGAGCAGCAGCGGGCAGCTGTCCCCCCCGCATCCCACAGCCGCTGTGCCTGGCAGCCCAGAGCCATCCGGCAGGCATGGGGAGGCCCTGTGTCCCCTGCGGGGGGCGTGGCCACACAGGGGCACCCGACCCCCCTGAGCCTTGGGGGCCACGGTGGCACATTGGGGGAGACAGTGGGCTCATCACTGTGACATCCCACGGGTGCCACCTCGCCCTGTGCCCGTGACCCCCCCGGGGACCCCCTCCCGCGGCCCCCGCCCTGTGCCCATGACCCCTGGGGACCCCCCAAGGCCCCCGCCCTGTGCCCAGCCTCATCCCCCATCCCCCGCCCTGTGCCCAGCCTCATCCCCCATCCCCCGCCCTGTGCCCAGCCTCATCCTCCCTCCTCCCCCCCAGTGGCCCCTGAGGCCCCCGCCCTGTGCCCAGCCTCATCCCCTGTGGCCCCCGCCCTGTGCCCAGCCTCATCCTCCTCCCCCACAGTGGCCCCTGAGCCCCCCGCCCTGTGCCCAGCCTCATCCCCCATCCCCCACCCTGTGCCCAGCCTCATTCCCTATCCCCTGCCCTGTGCCCAGCCTCATCCCCCATCCCCTGCCCTGTGCCCAGCCTCATCCCCCATCCCCTGCCCTGTGCCCAGCCTCATCCCCTATCCCCTGCCCTGTGCCCAGCCTCATTCCCTATCCCCTGCCCTGTGCCCAGCCTCATCCCCCATCCCCTGCCCTGTGCCCAGCCTCATCCCTCATCCCCTGCCCTGTGCCCAGCCTCATCCCTCGTCCCCTGCCCTGTGCCCAGCCTCATCCCCCATCCCCTGCCCTGTGCCCAGCCTCATCCCTCATCCCCTGCCCTGTGTCCAGCCTCATTCCCTATCCCCTGCCCTGTGCCCAGCCTCATTCCCCATCCCCTGCCCTGTGCCCAGCCTCATCCCTCATCCCCTGCCCTGTGTCCAGCCTCATTCCCTATCCCCTGCCCTGTGCCCAGCCTCATTCCCTATCCCCTGCCCTGTGCCCAGCCTCATCCCCCATCCCCTGCCCTGTGCCCAGCCTCATCCCTCATCCCCTGCCCTGGCAGAGCGCAGCAGTGCTCACTGCAGGTTTGCATCTTGCTGCTTTAATCGGAGTAGGACTTAGGGAATGTTACTGTCCTTGACAACGCTTCAGTTAACCTGAGGTTTCTGTTTAACTTTGATTCAGGAAGCGGGCAAGACCGCCTCCGTGGAAAAGTACCTGAACGCTTATCTTTCCCTCCTGGCAATCTGCAAATATTTGTTGTATGGTGCTGACAGAGCTTCCACATGCCGCCAGGCCCTCTGAGGTGTACCAGCCCACCTGCGCTGCCCGCTGCCCGGGGCATCCACCCCCACGGCCTCGCTGGGGCTCAGGGGTCCTGTGTGGTGGTCTGGGAGCCCCTGGCGAGTGTGATTTTATGGACAAACGCATTGCGCATGTGACCACAGTCCAGTGCACTCCGTGTGGATGTGTGCGGTCAGTCCCAGGGCGGGTTGTGAGGTCTGACCGCCGCCCCCTGATCTCTGTGGGGTTGATCCTCTGCAGCTCCACGCTCTGCTCTCCAGATCACACAGCCATGGTCCTGCGGTGTTGGTCTCTGAGCCTGGTTTCTTAAGATCCACCAGGCTCATCTGTGTCAAAGAGACAAGATTCCCATCGTCTGTAACTGCGTCTGCAACTCCTCCCCAGCTTCCCAGGAGCCCCTGGGCTCAATCCACGGCGTGGCTGCAGTGAACATGTGTGCCTGTCTGTGTGTGTGTCTGTGTGTCTCTGTGTGTGTAGCTGTGTGGATATCAATATAAAACACTTCTTTTCTGCCTTTTCATTTCCTTCTAGTTTGTTCTTTTGTCTGTGAGTCCTTCATTTTGTCTGTTCAGACAGAACAGCAATCCCCGTGGTGTGGGCTGGCCTCCTAGGAGTGTGCACTTTGGTCCCCTAGCTCTGAGTGACCCTGCACACACTTCCATTTGCTCACTGGAAGAGGCGTCAACTCAAGTCCTTTGCCTATTTTTAATTAGGTCATTTGCTTTTTGATTGAACCTAAAGAATTCTCTTAAATTCCAGACATTAATTCCCTCTCAGCACCATGATTCACAGACATTTTCTCCCATTCTGGAGCTGCCTTTTACTCTGTTGTCTTGATGCAATGATGTTTTAAAACTCCAGTTTTCCTACTGTTTCCTACTGTTTCTTTACCGCCTGTGGTGTCATAGCCAACCTTACTTGTCTTAAATTGTTTATTAGTTTTGAGTAGTTGTGTAGAGGGATTTCAATCCAACAGACCTGACTTCTGTTTCCTTCCGCTCACATTCAGTTGTTATGTATGGTACTAAGTCTTTAGGTCTCTGGTAGTATGTGGTGCTGTCTTTAGGTCTCTGGTAGTATGTGGTGTTGTCTTTAGGTCTTGGAAGTATGTGGTGCTGTCTTTAGATCTCTGGCAGTATGTGGTGCTGTCTTTAGATCTCTGGCAGTATGTGGTGCTGTCTTTAGATCTCTGGAAGTATGTGGTGCTGTCTTTAGGTCTCTGGTAGTATGTGGTGCTGTCTTTAGGTCTCTGGCAGTATGTGGTGCTAAGTCTTTAGGTCTCTGGCAGTATGTGGTGTTGTCTTTAGGTCTCTGGTAGTATGTGGTGCTGTCTGTCTTTAGGTCTCTGGAAGTATGTGGTGCTAAGTCTTTAGGTCTCTGGTAGTATGTGGTGCTGTCTTTAGGTCTCTGGAAGTATGTGGTGCTAAGTCTTTAGGTCTCTGGCAGTATGTGGTGCTAAGTCTTTAGGTCTCTGGAAGTATGTGGTGCTGTCTTTAGGTCTCTGGTAGTATGTGGTGCTAAGTCTTTAGGTCTCTGGTAGTATGTGGTGCTGTCTTTAGGTCTCTGGCAGTATGTGGTGCTAAGTCTTTAGGTCTCTGGAAGTATGTGGTGCTAAGTCTTTAGGTCTCTGGTAGTATGTGGTGCTAAGTCTTTAGGTCTCTGGAAGTATGTGGTGCTAAGTCTTTAGGTCTCTGGCAGTATGTGGTGCTGTCTGTCTTTAGGTCTCTGGCAGTATGTGGTGCTGTCTGTCTTTAGGTCTCTGGCAGTATGTGGTGCTGTCTGTCTTTAGGTCTCTGGTAGTATGTGGTGCTAAGTCTTTAGGTCTCTGGTAGTATGTGGTGCTGTCTTTAGGTCTCTGGCAGTATGTGGTGCTAAGTCTTTAGGTCTCTGGCAGTATGTGGTGCTGTCTTTAGGTCTCTGGCAGTATGTGGTGCTGTCTTTAGGTCTCTGGTAGTATGTGGTGGCATGTCAGAGCCTACCTCTTTCTTCAGCACTGGGACACCCAGTTATCTCAGCACCATTGGTGTGTGCTGACTTTGTTGGCTGTCACCTGAGAAGCCCCTATCCCAGAAGTCCTGCGTACACTGGTCCCCATCTTTGGGGCTGTCTCTGCAGATGACATAAAAATGGTAACTTCCTAGTACATGAGGAGATCCGACATGACCCTTGAAGTAGAACATTCCGGGAAGGCAGGTGAAAGGCCCAGGGTGGCCTCCTGCCAGAATGGTGCTTGTGTGATCTGTGACGTTGCCGGAGCCAGAGAGAATATCCAGGGACTCCTAAGGCTTGGGGCATTTAGCCAGCCCTTGCTAATTCCTCATTACCTAGAGCCTGCGGTGCATGCGCATGTGCAGGACCCACAGCAAACTGTCTCCTGGCTGGAAACAAGCTTGCCTTCCTGCCGGGCCACACATCCAACACAGATTGTGGCACCAATTGGAGCTGCCGGTGGCTCACGCCTGCAATCCTAGCTCAGGAGGAGGCTGAGATCTAAGGATCATGGTTCAAAGCCAGCCTGGGCAGGAAAATCTGTGAGACTCTTATCTCCAATAAACCAACAGAAAACTGAAAGTAGCGCTATGGCTCAAGTGATAGAGTGCTCGCCACTTCAGCTCGCTGAAGAGCTGAGGGACGGCACCCAGGCCCTGAGTTCAAGCCCTATGACCACCACCAACAACAACAAAAAAGTGACTGGAGGTAGAGCCCCAGCAGGACAGGACCTTGCTATATAGACCAGACTGGCCTCAAACTTCAGACGCTCTTGTCTTAGCCTCCCAAGCTCTGGGATTGCAGGCATGTGCCATTGTGCCTAGTTCTGTGTATCTGTCTGTATCCAGTGCCACACTGCGTTGATGATGGCAGTTTTCTAGGATGTTTGGCAGCTGAGAATTGTGACCCCTCCAGCTTTGTTCTTTTTCAGATTGTTTTGGCTGTTTGAGGTTCCTTGAGATTGTGCATGAGTTCCAGGATGTGCTTCTCTATTTTGGCAAAAACTGTCTTTGCCACATTTTCAGGTCTGCTTTGGGGGTGAGTTTTCCACTCTCAGCATTCTTGATTCTTGGTTGAATGGATGATCATTTTCCTTTCCACCGTTTGAAGATGTTGGCCACGGCCTTCTGGCCTCCAAAGATTCAGGTCAGGAATCCACTAAGATGGCGGTGCGGTGCGGTCCTTTTGTGTGACCAGCTGCTTGCACCGCCGCCTTGCAGTGCCTCCTCTCATCTGACCGCAGTGTGCTTTTCGTTCTTTAGGGTGTCCTTGTGTGTGTCCTTGTGTGTGTGTGTATGTGTGTGTGTGTGTGTGTGCGTGCGTGTGCTCCCCTGTGTGTCCCTCCTGTGTGTGTGCTCCCCTGTGTGTCCCTGACACCTCCCAGGTGTCCCCAGGAGGAGGCCTGCTGGCCCCCCTGCCTGCCCGCTTCCCTTTCTGCTTTGTCTTCATCTCGGGTGACTCTGTCACATCCTGCCATCCCCTGCCGCACGGTGCTGTGCGTGCCCGTGCCTGCCATGGCTGGTGCCCTGTGGGGGCCTGGCCTGGGTCTGCAACCCGGGCTGCGTTCTGCCCACAGGAAGGTACTACCTGTCTCCTCGGGGGACCGCCACCCTCAGACCTCATTGGGCATCACTCTAGGGCATCACTGACCCCCAGCAGGACAGTCCCGGGCAGGGTGGGGGGGTATCATGCGGTGACAGGGGCAGTGCCAGGCCTCCATCAGGACAGGTGTCTCCTGCTCAGGGTGGTTTTAGTCTTTGTGTCAGGGTTGCTGTGACCCTAGAGATGTTCGTTCTGCAAGTGTTTTCCTTCTGGCATGGGGGGTGATGGTGCTGCTGCCCAGGCCTGTTCTCTGTCATTACTTCTGAGGGACAAATCAGGACTGCGGAGTTTACCATGAACACTGCTTAGGGAAAAGGGGACTGAGCGGGAACCCCAGGCTTTGTCATTGCCAACACTCCCCCCTCCCCCTGCAGAGTCTGGGATCTCGTGGCCAGGGGCACACCTGCGGGCCCTGGCACGCTGTCCCCGCGTCCCCCCGCACTGTCACCCTGACCTCTGTCCCGCTGGCGTCCTGTTGCAATGCTTGCTGTGGAACTGTTTGCCGATGTTTCCCCTTGGCCTGTCAAGGCTGTTTTTGCCGTTTGCTCTTTGCCCCCTGCCTAACGTGGCCCCTGCTTGCCTCGTGCCCCACAGGACAGCTCCGGTGCCTTCTGACTGCCTACCCCACCCTATCATCTTGTGGGTTTGAGTGAGTGATGAATGTTGTGATTTCTGCCTCTCACTTCCGTGAGGATCCTGAACATGTGTGTGTCTTAGAACGGAGGCTGTGGGGCACCCCTGGAGGTGTCACTGAGCCTCCCACCCCAACGTCCTGCGCTATGCCTGGACGGAACCAGACAGACGGGGGGTTAAGACCATGGAGCCCTCCTCAGGCTGAGTCGGGACTCGGGCCCCAGTGCGTCTTACATCTCAGCCCGCTGCCTGGCAGGCGGTACTGTGCTAGGAAGTCTGCTGTGCTCTTGCTCCTGGACTCCTGTGTGTGGTGACACTGGGCTCGGGGTGAGTCCAGCACTGGGGGCTGCCCTGCCCATGTGCACACAGAGTTCTGAACAGACCCCAGGAGTGGGAAATGCTGTGGGACTGCCGTGGTTCCCTATGGGCTTCTCTAGAAGGTCGCACAGAAGTTGTTTGGCGCAGTCCAGTGTCTCAGCCCCGCCTTCTTCTCCTATGCTGAATTATAAGTTTCTGGGCCACTTTGGGCATGCCCCCGGAGGCCCGAAGCAGGATGATGGCTCAGGAGCCAGGCCTAACAGTGGAGAGACCTCCCTGCAGGAGGGGAGACGGGCAAGGGCAAACCCTCAGCAACCCTGCTGCGTGTGGTTACAGCTGGGTGGGCTGGGGGCTGTCTCTGAGCCATGGTCCTGGGAGCCTCTGTGTGGGGCGCTGAGACCTCCCCACCCCACTTGGTGGGGGTCAGGAGTCTGGCTGGGCTGCAGGTCTTGTCCCTGGAGGTGTCCGGTGGCAGCAGGTGTGTCCTCCTATTGCTGGGTGTTTGTGCCTTCTCTTTCCAGGGTCCCTGAGGTAGGGCCTTTTTGTGACATTTGCCATAATCGAGTATTTTCTGGGAGAGCCCTGGCCAAGGCTGGGGCACACGCCTGCCCTCAGTGCCACGCTTGGGCACTGGCTGGGTGAGGATGAGGCTAGTAGTGAAGGCCATGCTTCCGGAAGGGAATAGACTACGTCCCTGACTGCCTCAGGGTAGCCCCCCCCCCAGGACTGTGCCCCGCAGGGAAGGGCTGTGTTCTCAGCTGTTTGGGGGCACAGGGGAGGGCCTGCTGACCAGGCCTCTCTCCACCATGGGGCAATGCTGGCTGCAGTTAAGGGGGCTTCCAGAGTCTCCGGGGAGGGAGGGTGACGGGATCCTGGGTCTGGGGACAGCCGGAGGGGCTCCATGGGCAGAAAGTCTGTCCTCCTACTCCCAGAAAGGCCTCCCTGGTGCTCTGAGGCCTGATGCAGGCTTTTACCCCTGAGAGAGCATTTGGCCTCCCATCCAAGAGCCCGGGGCCTGCACCCAAGCACGGGAGGCTGTGACCTGCTCCTCTCAGTACCTCAACCACCGGGCAGATCAGGGATCTTAGGGCCCTAGCTTCAGAGGCATAGGGAAGTTCCTGGAAAAGAAATGGGAGCCGCACCCCCGAGGATCTGGGGCCGCTGTGTAACACTGGCGTCTTCCAGCCTGGGCAGCAGCAGTGCTGCGTCCTGAGTTAGGAGGGACCTGGGCCCTGCTGGGTACCACCAAGGCCTGGCCCACGTCGCGGCCAGCTGCACACAGGACCCACAGCAAGCAGCATGATGGGGCCGCAGAGAGCCCCGCCACCAGGCCCGGCGCCCATGCTGCCACATGGCTGTGCTGCTGCGGCCCTGGAGGACGCCGGGTATGGCAATGTCCCTTCTGGCTAGTGTTCTGTGACATGGCCTGATTTGTAAAGTCAGGGCTCAGCATTTCTTCCCTCTCCTCTGTCCTGAGAGCCTATCTACCTGGATCCACAGTGCAGACCTGACATTTGATGCAGTGCATGTGCACACACGGCACACACGCTGATCACTCCTAGTATGTGCACACATGCATTCACAGGCTGGCCCCTCCTGGTGTGTGCACACATGCATTCACAGGCTGGCCCCTTCAGCTTTTACAGTCTCTCAGGACACCTGCAGGTTGCTGCCCCTTCCAAGGGAGAGTTCTTGATGCAGGCCTGCTCCCTTCCAGTAGAGTTCTTGACACAGGCCTGCCACAGCCCAGGGTCAACTCCCATGGGACTGTCAGATCTGTTTTTTTGTTTTTTGTTTTGGTTCTGGTCATGGGGCCTGAACTCTGGGCCTGGGTGCTGTCCCTCAGCTCTTCAGCTCAGAGCTAGCACTCTCACTTGAGTCATAGCACCACTTCTGGCTTTTTTTCTTTTTTGCTTATGTGGTGCTGAGGAATCGAACCCATGGCCTCAAGCAGGCAAGGCAAGTTCTCTACCACTGAGCCACCTTCCCAGCCCTGTCAGACCTGTTGTGAGAAGTCCAGACTCAGACTTTGGGCATGGGGAAGAGGAGCCCTGAGAAAGGCCTGGAGCAGGCCTAGACCAGGCCATGGCACAGGGGCATGTGTGTTAGGGGTGGAGCAGCCCTCCTGGAGTGTTCCTTGCCCATCCTGCGTCCAGCACTGACCATGCTCTCCAGATGTGGTGGGGCTTCTGTCACAGCCCCGTTCCTGAGAGCATTGCAGGGAGGATGTCCTGTGTCCTGCAGTGGCCTCTGGCCTTGCTGGGAAGGACAAGAAGTGAGGGTGAGCACCCAGATGCCAGCAGCAAAGTAACTTTCGTGCGTGTTGCACGGTTGATTCCCTGGAGGACGGGGAAGGCGGGCCTGGGCAGGGGGTGGGCGTCAGTAGCGGTGTGAGTGAACAAGGCAGTCACAGTGACTCGGAGTCCAGACGACCTACCTGTGCAGCCAGGCAGTCTGCCAGGGCTGCTGCTGGGAGCCCCTCCTCCCCGGGCATTACCCATGGCAACCTGTGGGGGCTGCAGAGGGGTTAGGGACCCCTCGCCGCTCAAAGCCTTGTACAGAGACCAGGACCAGCCACTTCCACACCCCGTAAAAGATCCAGGTCTGCACCTCGACTGGCTTGGAGGAGACCTGGGAGGGATTCCTGTGTCAGTGTCAGGTGGAGGCCGCGTGACAGTGGAGACCTGCTAGATGGGACACGGCGTGTCCTGCATCTCTGACCCGCGCTGCGCAGCCTGGAGCTGCAGGCCTTTGATGTGTGCAGCTTAGGCTCTTCCCTCTGCCCTGGCTGCCCCCACTGGGCCTGCAGGCCGGCGGAGCAGCCTGCCTCCCAAATGCCGCTGCCGGTGATCACTGGCTAGCAGAGCTCAGAGGGCCAGGTGGAGCAGGGAGGAGGATCCTGCCCCAGCTGGCTGACTCGCTATCCCTTCCCCCACACCCGACGTGCCCGGGGCTCCACGACCACTCACAGGCATCCTTATCCTTGCAGAGAGCGCTGTCGAGGAAGTGGGGCTCCTGCAGCTCCTCAGGGAGCCCCTGCCCCCGCAGATCACCCCCATTGAGGACCCCGACGTGGGGCCCGCTTACGACTTTGGACCGGGCGCCAACAGTGGACAGGGTGCACAGAGCCACTTCCCCAGACTCTTCTTCCGAGACTTCTCGCTGCTGTTCCACATCCGGCCGGCCACAGCGGGCCCGGGTGTGCTGCTTGCCATCACGGACGCGGCGCAGGCCCTGGTGTCGCTGGGTGTGAAGCTGTCAGAGGTGCAGGGCGGGTACCAGAATGTCTCCCTGCTCTACACTGAGCCAGGCGCTGCGCAGACCCACGTGGCTGCAAGCTTCCGCCTGCCTGCACTTGTCGGCCGGTGGACTCGCTTTGCGCTCAGCGTGGACGGCGGCACCGTGGCTCTCTACTTGGACTGCGACGAGTTTCAGAGGGTGCCATTTGCAAGGTCGTCGCCGGGCCTGGAGCTGGAGCACGGAGCTGGCCTATTCCTGGGTCAGGCTGGAGGAGCAGATGCTGACAAGTTCCAGGTAACCCTGTGCCATCCCACGTGCTGGGCCGGCCTGGGCGGGGTGGGGGAAGGGCCGTCCGCCCAGGATAGAGGATGACAGGCACCCCCAGCCGTGCTCCATCCTGGGGAGCAGAGCCCCCGGTGCAGGGCATGTGGTCTCTCTGCCCAGGTGGTGTATTTCTCCTGGCACTCTGGCCCCTTTGGAGCCCTGAAAGTCACCCTGTGCTTCTGAGGTTTCTCTGGGGACCCTGGCTCCCCGGGAAAACCCTTCAGCCATCTTATTACTGGGTTTCCAGCCTGCCATGGTCAGCTTGTGCCCCAGTGTGTGCTGTGTTCCATCCAGGCTGCTACTGAGCTGCAAAATGAAGGCTCAGGACCCTGTGAAAACAAGCCAGCAAGCCAGGGGTGGTGGTTAATACCAGTAACCCAGCTCTAGGAGGCTGAGGCAGGAGGATCATAATTTTGAGGCCAGCATGGACTGTCTCAAAAACATAGAAAAACATAAAAACCCAAACCAAAGATATGATTAATAATTTAAAGCCAGCTAACCAAACAAGGCACTTAGGCAGGAACTGCCCACCTGGGGCCAGTCCCTCACACAGTGAGCAGGCCCCAGACAGCCACAGCAGGCTGATGATTGTCTTTAACACAGGCTACAGGGGCACAATGACATGGGACTTGGTCCAGAGCAACCTGGGCTAGTCTTGCCCATGATGGGTGACAGCTGTGTGGCCTCCTGTGCCCCAGGGAAGTTCCTGGTGACCCCCTTACTCTGTAGGCTGTGGGGCCTTTTCCCAGAGCCCCTCGCTGGAGCCTCCTAGGAACAAAGCGTGGGTGCCTGGCCCGCGGTGACTCAGGGCCTGTGAATTCCAGCACACCAGCTGTTGGAGCTGGGGCACCCGGGTGTGGGGCCAGACAGGGGTCCCTGTGTGTGGTGGCAAGGACGTGTCCGTGGGGGACAGACTGTCAATTGTGACCCAGACAAGGCCTGCTGTGTGGAGTTGTCCCAGCCCTGCTGTCCGTGCTCTGACTTTCCACCTTTGGAGGGAACACATAGCCCTCTGGGTTCAAGAGACACCAAACGGAGCCCCTTTCTGTTTTCCTTTTGATCCTCAAACATGATGGCTGCAATGTCTGAGAGCAATGTCCTCTCTGATGAGGGGTTGGGGCAGCCACCGAGCATCTCCAGTCAATGGAGGAGCCCCGGGGTCTGTGTGTCTCCTGCTGTCATGGGAAACGTGAGCCTGGGTTGCTGGGCGTTGGGCCACCAAGTGCCCGGTTGGCCTGATGGTGCAGAGTGTGGGCCTGCGGCCCAGCTGCCTGTGGCCAGGCCGCTGCCCCGGGGCTGGCCGGGGCTATGTCGGGCAGGCAGCCAGCTGGAGACAGGTAGATGATACCCAGGTGTTTTGATTAGCATTTCAGAAGATAAACTTTCTTTTTCTGTTTGTTGGCTATTTGCATTGATCTATTTATGTTCTTACATAAATGGGCTCAGCCATTTTTTATTGGTATATACAAACTCTGTGTTTGAAAGAAACTGATCTTGGGTTTTGTATACTGAAAATGTTACTTTGCTTAGCCAGACGCCAGTGGCTCACACTTGTAATCCTAGGTACTCTGAGGATCCCAGTTCAAAGCCAGCATAGGCTGGAAAGTCTATAAGACTCTTCATTTCCAGTTTACCACACAAAAACCAGAAGTGGAGCTGTGGCTTAAGGGTAGAGCATCAGCCTTGAGTAGCAAAGAACTAAGGAACAGCACCCAGACACAAAATTTTTATTTCTCAGTTTGTCATTTGCCTTTTTACCTTTTATATTGGGAAGTTTCAAATGTTTATGTGGTTAAATCAGGTTAAAACCCTATGGCTTTAGGTTGGCAGACTCTTTCCCAGGTAGAAAGGTAAGAATGGGGCGTTTCTGGGCCCCGTAGGCATGTGAGGGCCCTGGCCTGGCCAGGCTGGCCCCGGGGCATCTCTGGGGCAGGCTCCATGGCACAGGCTCCCCTTCGGCCAGCTCCAGCAGGCCCTGTGAACTAGAGATCTCAAGAGTTGTCTCCATGGGTCAGATTCCAGCCAGGGGGAAGGAAGTAGGGAGGCATCCTGGTGTCAGAGGAAGAAAACCAATGAAGAGTCACTGGAGAGTTTCCACAGGAGTGGAAGCCCTGGGAGGCAATCACCAGCTGCTGTGATTTGTGAGGCTGGTGCCAGGGGGCCCTGGGCTCCTCCAAGCCCTCCGTGGCTGCATGCCTCTCTGACGACTCCAGTACGTGTTTTTGTTCCCTGCTGTTTAGTTCTTTTCCTGCTTTCCCCTAAGATGCAGCCTGGCCTGGAATTTACAGCTCCTACCTCTGTAATCCCTAATTATGGAGTTACAGGTGTGAGCCACCATGTGTGTGCCTCTAAAGAAAGAAAACTTTGGGTATTGTTGATCTTTTCTGAATTGTTCCTTGGGTATCTCCGAATGCTTTTCAGTCTACTTTGGCTGTCAGTGCTGCCATAAAACATGGATCTCAGAACTCTCCAGAACTCTCCTCTTTTCATGCGCTCTGTACTTGGATCTTTCCACTCTATTGCTCCTGATGGATGTGGCTCCCCTTGTTCCTTCCACCAAACATACCCACCCCAGCCTCCTGTCCCTCCTGCCATGCCAGCCCCCCATACCACCTCCATACCAGCCTCCTGTTCCTCCTGCCACCCCAGCCTCCTACCCCTCCTGACCAGGGCAGGATGTGACATGAGGATCCAGTGCTCTTTGGTGGTCACCTTGCCTCTATGCCCCTGTTTTATTACCAGCACTACAAGCACATTTTATACTGAGCTAAAATGGCCTTCTCTGGGTGCATCCTAGGCACAGTGTCACCACAAGTGTATCATTTTCTTGCTGAAACACATGGATGAGCTGAAGAGTATTGTGTGCAGTGATGTCAGACTGAAGGGAAATGGCGCTGGGGCAGGTACCAGGCAGGAAGCGGTCATTGTGGCTCAGAAATAAGTGTCAGAAGCTGGTCTTAGGGAAGCTGGAGCTGTGCCAGCCATGGGGGCTAAGGACAGAGGAGGGCAGGACTCAGCCTTGAGTGGGAAGGAGAGAGGCAGTCACAGGCAAACTGGATCCCTGCTGGCCACAGGGGGCTGAGGACAGAGAAGGGTAGGACTCAGCCTCATGTGGGCAGGAGAGAGGCAGTCACAGGGAAGCTGGAGCCGTGACGGCCACAGGGGCTGAAGACAGAGGAGGGCAGGACTCAGCCTTGAGTGTGCAGGAGAGAGGTTGTAACATGGAAGCTGGTGCCCTGATGGCCACGGGGCCTGAGGACTGAGGAGGGCAGGACTCAGCCTTGAGTGTGCAGGAGAGAGGTTGTAACATGGAAGCTGGTGCCCTGATGGCCACGGGGCCTGAGGACTGAGGAGGACAGGGCTCAGCCTCGATTGGGCAGGAGAGAGGCAGTCACAGGGAAGCTGGAGGCCTGCTGACCTCCAGGCCTGAGGACAGAGGAGGGCAGGACTCAGCCTTGAGTGGACAGGAGAGAGGCAGTCAGGGAGAAGCTGGAGGCCTGCCCGCCAAGGGGGTTGAAGACAAAATAGGGTAGGACCAGCCTTGAGTAGGCAGGAGAGAGTCTGTCACAGGGAAGTTGGAGCCCTGCTGGCCATGGGGCCTGAGGACCAAGGACGGCAGGGCTCAGCATCAATTGGGCAGGAGAGAGGCAGTCACAGGGAAGCTGGAGCCCTGCTGGCCGCGGGGCCTGAGGACTGAGGAGGGTAGGGCTCAGGCTTGAGTGGACAGGAGAGAGGCAGTCACAGGGAAGCTGCAGCCGTGCGGGCCACAGGGGCTGAGCACAGAGGAGGGCTGGACTCAGCCTTGAGTGGGCAGGAGAGAGGCAGTCACAGGGAAGCTGGAGGCCTGTTGTCCACGGAGCCTGAGAACAGAGGAGGGCAGGACTCAGCCTTGAGTGGACAGGAGAGAGGCAGTCAGGGGGAAGCTGGAGGCCCGCCAGTCATGGAGGGTGAGGACGGAGGAGGGCAGGACTCAGCCTTGAGTGGGATGGAGAGGGGCTGTCACAGGGAAGGTGGAGCCATGCTGGCCACAGGGGCTGAGCACAGAGGAGGGCAGGACTCAGCTTCAAGTGGGCAGGAGAAAGGCACTCACAGGGAAGCTGGAGCTGTGCCGGCCATCGGGGCTGAGGCTGAAGGAGGGCAAGACTCAGCCTCCAGAGAGGCAGTTAAGGGGAAGCTGGAGCCGTGCCAGCCACAAGAACTGAGGACAGAGGAGGGCAGGACTCAGCCTCAAGTGGGCTGGAGGGAGGAAATCCCAGGGAAACTGGAGCCATGCTGGCCAAGGTTGCTGAGGACGGAGGAGGGCAGGACTCAGCCTTGAGTGGGATGGAGAGAGGCAGTCACAGGGAAGGTGGAGCCATGCTGGCCACAGGGGCTGAGCACAGAGGAGGGCAGGACTCAGCTTCAAGTGGGCAGGAGAAAGGCACTCACAGGGAAGCTGGAGCTGTGCCGGCCATCGGGGCTGAGGCTGAAGGAGGGCAGTTCTCAGCCTCCAGAGAGGCAGTTAAGGGGAAGCTGGAGCTGTGCCGGCCACAGGAACTGAGGACAGAGGAGGGCAGGACTCAGCCTCAGGTGTGCAGGAGGGAGGAAATCCCAGGGAAACTGGAGCCATGCTGGCCAAGGTTGCTGAGGACGGAGGAGGGCAGGACTCAGCATTGAGTGGGCAGGAGAGAGGCAGTCACAGGGAAGATGGAGTTATGCGGGCCAAAGGGGCTGAGAACGGAGGAGGGCAGGACTCAGCCCAGAGTGGGCAGGAGACAGGCAGTCACAGGGAAGCTGGAGCCCTGCTGGCCTCGGGGGCCTGAGGACAGAGGAGGGCAGGACTCAGCCTCAAGTGGGCAGGAGAGAGGCTGCCAGGGAGAAGCTAGAGCAATGCTGGCCCCAGGGGCTGAGAATGGGGGAGGGCAGGACTCAGCATTGAGTGGGCAGGAGAGAGGCAGTCTCAGGGAAGCTGGAGCCGTGACGGCCAGGTGTGCTGAGGACGGAGCAGGGCAGAACTCAGCCTTGAGAGAGGCTGTAAGGGTGAAGCTGGAGCTGTGCTGGCCACAGAGGCTGAGGACAGAGGAGGGCAGGACGTAGCCTCAAGTGGGCAGGAGAGAGATAGTCATAGGGAAGCTGGAGCCATCACGGCCAGGGGGTCTGAGGCCGGAGGAGGACAGGACTCAGCGTAGAGAGAGGCAGTAAGGGTGAAGCTGGAGCTGTGCTGGCCTCAGGGGACAGAGGATGGTGGAGGGAAGGACTCAGCCTCAAGTGGGCAGGAGAGAGGCTGTCAGGGAGAAGCTAGAACCATGCTGGCCACAGGGGCTGAGAACAGAGGAGGACAGGACTCAGCCTTGAGTGGCCAAGAGAGTGGCTGTCACAGGGAATCTGTACCCCTACTGGCCACGGGACCTGAAGACTGAGGAGGGCAGGGCTGAGCCTGTGGGCTAGAGAGAGGCTGTCAGGGGGAAGCTGGAGCCGTGCCTGCCACAGGGGCTGAGGACAGAGAAGGGCAGGATTCAGCCTCAAGTGGGCTAGAGAGAGGCAGTGCCAGGGAAACTGGAGCCATGCCGGCCACGGTTGCTGTGGACGGAGGAGGGCAGGACTCAGCCTTGATTGGACAGGAGAGAAGCAGTCCCAGGGAAGCTGGAGCTGTGCCGGACACAGGACCTGGGAACGGAGGACGGCAGGACTCAGCCTCCAGTGGGCTGGAGAGAGGCAATCATGGGGTAGCTAGAGCCATGCCAGCCACAGGGGTGAGGATGGAGGAGGGAAGGACTCAGCTTCAAGTGGGCAGGAGAGAGGCAGTCACAGGGAAGCTGGAGACCTGCTGACCTCCGGGCCTGAGGACAGAGGAGGGCAGGACTCAGCCTTGAGTGGACAGGAGAGAGGCAGTCAGGGAGAAGCTGGAGGCCTGCCTGCCAAGGGGGTTGAAGACGAAATAGGGTAGGACCAGCCTTGAATAGGCAGGAGAGAGTCTGTCACAAGGAAGTTGGAGCCCTGCTGGCCATGGGGCCTGAGGACCAAGGACAGCAGGGCTCAGCATCAATTGGGCAGGAGAGAGGCAGTCACAGGGAAGCTGGAGCCCTGCTGGCCATGGGGCCTGAGGACTGAGGAGGGCAGGGCTTAGGCTTGAGTGGACAGGAGAGAGGCAGTCACAGGGAAGCTGCAGTCGTGACTGCCACGGGGGCTGTCAACAGAGAAGGCCAGGACTCATCCCAGAGTAGGCAGGAGAGAGGCAGTCACAGGGAAGCTGCAGCCGTGCGGGCCACAGGGGCTGAGCACAGAGGAGGGCTGGACTCAGCCTTGAGTGGGCAGGAGAGAGGCAGTCACAGGGAAGCTGGAGGCCTGTTGTCCACGGAGCCTGAGAACAGAGGAGGGCAGGACTCAGCCTTGAGTGGACAGGAGAGAGGCAGTCAGGGGGAAGCTGGAGGCCCGCCAGTCATGGAGGGTGAGGACGGAGGAGGGCAGGACTCAGCCTTGAGTGGGATGGAGAGGGGCTGTCACAGGGAAGGTGGAGCCATGCTGGCCACAGGGGCTGAGCACAGAGGAGGGCAGGACTCAGCTTCAAGTGGGCAGGAGAAAGGCACTCACAGGGAAGCTGGAGCTGTGCCGGCCATCGGGGCTGAGGCTGAAGGAGGGCAAGACTCAGCCTCCAGAGAGGCAGTTAAGGGGAAGCTGGAGCCGTGCCAGCCACAGGAACTGAGGACAGAGGAGGGCAGGACTCAGCCTCAAGTGGGCTGGAGGGAGGAAATCCCAGGGAAACTGGAGCCATGCTGGCCAAGGTTGCTGAGGACGGAGGAGGGCAGGACTCAGCATTGAGTGGGATGGAGAGAGGCAGTCACAGGGAAGGTGGAGTCATGCGGGCCAAAGGTGCTGAGAACGGAAGAGGGCAGGACTCAGCATTGAGTGGGCAGGAGAGAGGCAGTCACAGGGAAGCTGTTGCCGTGACTGCCACGGGGGCTGTCAACAGAGAAGGCCAGGACTCAGCCCAGAGTGGGCAGGAGACAGGCAGTCACAAGGAAGCTGGAGGCCTGTTGGCCACGGGGCCTGAGAACACAGGAGGGCGGGACTCAGTCTTAAGTGGACAGGAGAGAGGCAGTCACAGGGAAGCTAGAGGCCTCTTAGCTACGGGGCCTGTGAACAGAGGAGGGCAGGACTTAGCCTTCATTGAAGAGGAGAGAGGCTGTCAGGGGGAAGCTGGAGGCCTGCCCGCCATGGGGAGTGAAGACAAAAGAGGGCAGGACTCAGCCTTGAGTGGGCAGGAGAGAGTCTGTCACAGGGAAACTGGAACACTGCTGGCCATAGGGCCTGAGAACATTGGAGGACAGGACTCAGCCTCAAGTGGGCAGGAGAGAGGCAGTCACAGGTAAGCTGGAGGCCTGTTGGCCATGGGTCCTGAGAACAGAAGAGGGCAGGACTCAGCCTCAAGTGGGCAGGACATAGGCAGTCACAGGGAAGCAGGAGCCCTGCTGGCTCCGGGGCCTGAGGACTGAGGAGGGCAGGACTTAGCCTTGAGTGAACAGCAGAGAGGTTGTCAGGGGGAAGCTGGAGATGTGCCAGCCACAGGGGCTGAGAACGGAGGAGGGCAGGACTCAGCCTCAAGTGGGCAGGATAGAGGCAGTCACAGGGAAGCTGGAGACATGGGGGCTGAGGACTGAGGAGGACAGGACTCAGCCTCAATTGGGCAGGCGAGAGGCCTTCACATTGAAGTTGGAGGCCTGTTGGCCACGGGGCCTGAGAACAGAGGAGGGCAGGACTCAGCCTTGAGTGGACAGGAGAGAGGCAGTCACAGGGAAGCTGGAGGCCTGCTGGTCATGGGGGGTGAAGACGAAATTGGGCAGGACTCAGCCTTGAGTGGATAGGAGAGAGTCTGTCACAGGTAAGTTGGAGCCCTGCTGGCCATGGGGCCTGAGGACGATGGAGGGCAGGACTCAGCCTTGAGTGGGCTGGAGAGAGGCTGTCACAGGGAAGCTGTATCCCTGCTGGTCACTGGGCCTGAGGACTGAGGAGGGCCAGGCTTAGCCTCAAGTGGGCTGGAGAGAGGCAGTCACATGGAAACTGGAGCCATGCCAGCCAAGGTTGCTGAGGATGGAGGATTGCAGGACTCAGCCTCAAGTGGACAGGGGAGAGGCAGTTCCAGGGAAGCTGGAGCCATGACAGTCACGGGGGCTGAGGATGGAGGAGGGCAGGACTCAGCCTCAAGTGGGCTGGAGAGGCTGAGCCTTGCTGGTAGTGGCATTGCCCAGCTGAGAGGGGAAGGGAAATGACCCACGGGCCACCATGAGCCCCAGGGTTGTTCTGGGGCAGAGGGAGTCCCCGGCCCGCGGGGTCCCATTCCAGGGTCTCAGCACACGGTTTTCACATGAAATGCCCATTCCACAATTAAAATATGTGTCTTTATGCACAATGTATTGCAAGCCTCCACATCTGACGCCCTGTGTTTTGTAACTCCAGGACTGAAGTCCACTGAAAATTTGTGCTGGGTCTCGTTGCTTTTGCACCGCTGACATCTTACCCATTAAACACTGCTGGCAGAGCTCTGGCCTGTGGTGGCTGTGGCAATGGCAGTGTGCTGGGCCTTGCTGCCCTGCATGGGCACTGCTGGCTTGTCTGCGTGGGGGCCTAACTCTCAGGGGACTGGGCTGTCAGGGCGGCTCTGTCTGGCAGGACCCCCCCAGTCCTCTGTCATCACAAATACCCCCAGGGCAGAGCTGCTGTGGGGTGCAGCATCCTGGCACTTGGCTCCTGAGGTTTTTCAAACTTGGGGGTTGAGTCACCATTTGAGGCTCAGCCAGGGCCATGTGTTTGGGAGGCTGACCAGCAGGAAGCCCCCACCTGCCACGTGCCGGGGGGCAGAGAGGCTCAGCCATGGGCTCAGCCACACAGGGGATAACAGGAGGAGGAGACCCCATGCCCAGTGCCCTGCCCTGGCTGCGCAGTCCCATGTTTGCAGGCTGCTCGCATGCTAAGTAGTTGGGGAAAAATCCAAAGTATGTTTTCTGACATGCAGAAATTATATAAGGGGCTAGAAAGATGGCTCAGTGGTAGACTGCTTGCCTCGCATGCATGAAGCCCTGGGTTCGATTTCTCAGTACCATAGATACAGGAAAAAGCCAGAAGTGGTGCTGTGGCTCAAGAGGTAGAGTGCTCACCTTGAGCAAAAGAAGCTTAGGGACAGCGTCCAGGTCCTGAGTTCAAGCCCCAGGACTGGCGCTATCTATCTATATAAAAGTATGTAAAGCTGGGTCAGCAGCTCATTTGCTGCTCTCTTGTGGTGGGTTTGCCAGCTCCATGAGCAGAGCACTTTGGACAATGCCCTAGGACCTAAGGATCCTGAGAACATTGCTGGTTCCCTCCCAGACCCTCTATTGAGGCAGTGGCTGAAAGGTCACCCCAACACTGGTGAAACATGGCCTCCATCCAGGAAGCCACAAACTGAGCCCCAGCGGATTAAAATATTAAGTAAAACCAAAACATCATTAAATAAAACTAAGTGTGATACTGCCATGTTCCCACAGAGATGCCTTCCACTGTGATGCCCAGGGCCAGGGCAGCTGGGCTCTTGGCCTGAGGTCCCCTCCTTCAGCCCTCAGCGCAGGGATGCCGTGCCTCGGGCAGCGGCCGACCAACCTGCAGCCTGTCCCCAGGAAACCTGGTCCCAGCATGCTCTCAGGTGCTGCTGTGCCCCTGCCTCGGCCCCAGGGATGGTCACCCGCTAGGAGTGCCCCTCCCGGGTAGCATTCCATGCCATCACTCCTAGGACCGGACATGTCCAGTGCCAGCTCAGGGCTGAGGGGCTGAGACTGACTGTGTGGAAGCAGGAACTGGAAACTTTCCCAGTGCTGTGGGCTCTTTCCTTGTGGTCCTCCACTTGTGGTTTGAGTTGAACACCAGAGGTCTGAGTCGGAGGCCCCTGGGGTCCCCAGCTTGCCCTCCTCTGGCCCCCAAAACCTCCAACCCGGGTACCCCAGACTGAGCCTGCCAGCCTAAGGCCAGAGCTCTTCCGGAGCTTGCCTCGGGAGCGCCAGTGACCTTTTCCCTCCATTTAGGGGGCGATTGCAGAGCTGAGGGTGCGTGGAGACCCCAAGGTGAACCTTGGGCACTGCCTGGATGAAGATGACGATGATGAGGATGGGGTGAGTGACTTGGGCTGGGCCAGCAGGGCTCAGAGAAGAGCTGTCCACCCCCCGGGACCCCATAGGAGGGAGACAGGGCCTGGAGGAGGGCTCTCCACATCCCAGGACCCCAGATCATGCTCCAGGGAAGGCTTAAAAGATGCCACTGAATCAGGGACACGGACAGCCTTGACGACCTTGTCCTGACCTGTGCAGGCTCCTCTCACCTTCCACATCTGAAAGCAGAGCACAGAGTGAATGTTAGAAACCAGGAACAAGCCACAAATGATAGAGGATCGCCACAGTGAAAGTGTGTGTGTGTGTGTGTGTGTGTGTGTGTGTGTGTGTGTGTGTGTGTGTGTAATGTGCACATGGCGGGGCCGGTGGTATCTCTAATCTGTGTGTGTCTGTATTGTATGTGGCATGTGTGTAGGATGTGTCTACATGTAATTTGTATCTATAGCTACCTGTGTGTATGCTGGTGTAGTGTGTGTATGTGGTATGTGCATGTGTGTGTTTGTATGTATCTGTGTGCATATACTATGTGTGGTCTATGTCTGTGTTGTAGAGCATCTCTGCTGCAGTGTGCATGTGTGTGTGTCTAGGTGTACCTCTGTATGTGTGCCTGTGTGTCTAGGTGTTTCTGAGTGTGTGTCTAGGTATGTGTGTGCCTGTGTGTCTAGGTGTACCTGCATGTGTGTGTGCG
This sequence comes from Dipodomys merriami, assembly GCF_024711535.1. Lineage (NCBI taxonomy): Eukaryota > Metazoa > Chordata > Mammalia > Rodentia > Heteromyidae > Dipodomys > Dipodomys merriami. The sequence goes on from NW_027206020.1 coordinate 262,100, forward strand.
TGTGCATGTGTATGTGCCTGTGTATCTAGGTGTGCCTGCGTGTGTGTATGTGTGCCTGTGTGTCTAGGTGGTTTGGATACAATTACAGGACACAGATGGGAAGTGACACGAGCCACAGAGGCTAGAGGACAGGAGGAAAGTAGCCTTCCCTGGAGACCCCATTCTCTATGCTGATCCCCAGGGAGACCCTGTCCCCTGCGCTGACCCCTGGAGAGGCCTGGTCCCCCTTCTGCCATTCACCTCCTCAGCTCCACACCTAGGGCGTGTGTGTGTACCTGGCGGTGGGCAGTGCCATCTGTCTCTGCCTGCATGTTCAGCAGTGGTCTGTCCACCTGCATGTTCAGCAGTGGTCTGTCCACCTGCATGTTCAGCAGTGGCGTCTGTCCACCCTCATGTTCAGCAGTAGTCTGTTTGCCTGCATGTTCAGCAGTGGTCTGTCCACCTTCAGCAGTGGTCTGTCCACCTGTATGTTCAGCAGTGGTCTGTCCACCTTCAGCAGTGGTCTGTCCACCTGCATGTTCAGCAGTGGTCTGTCCACCTGCATGTTCAGCAGTGGTCTGTCCACCTGTATGTTCAGCAGTGGTCTGTCCACCTGCATGTTCAGCAGTGGCGTCTGTCCACCCTCATGCTCAGCAGTAGTCTGTTTGTCCACCTGCATGTTCAGCAGTGGTCTGTCCACCTGCATGTTCAGCAGTGGTCTGTCCACCTGCATGTTCAGCAGTGGCATCTGTCCACCTGTATATTCAGGAGGGACATCAGTCCACCTGCATGTTCAGCAGGTGCCCAAGGCAGCCCCAACTCAATGTTACACTTGGTGGCTATCCAGTGCAGGGTACCACTGCCCCTCCTGGACTGGCCACCTTCATGCCAGGTCAAGAGTAGGCTTGGATGGTGCTTTTCCAGGAGGCACTACGTTAAAACCACCTTTGTGGAGAGGAGCTCGAGTGTCCAGTCCAGGCGGTGAAGGGCCAGATGCGGCCTTAGGTGCCAGCACCTGGGCTCCTGGCTGGGCGGGAGTGGACTCCTGCTGACCAAGCCCTGCAGGCTTTCTTCCTGACTTGCCTCACCTCCCCCAGGCATCCGGAGACTTTGGAAGTGGCCTGGAGGATGGCCATAGGCCCCACGGAGAGGACACGGTGAGTTGCTGGATGAGGCCCAGGCTGCCTCTGGGCCTGGGAGGTTCTACCAGGGCCTACCCGGTAGTGGGGGCCAGCACAGGGCCCATGTGCTCGTGTGGCCATGTGGCGGAGTGGAGACAAATGCCCAGCTGCACGCGGCACTGAGCCGTGAGGTCGCTGGCTCCTCCTGGCTCCCTGTGCCCTTCGCCCTTGGCCCACAGACCCCGATAAAGCAGCTCCCTGGTCTTCGAAGTGATCGTTAACCAGTAGGCCATTGGGAGGGGGCTGTGTCCACGGGCCGTGTCCAGCGAGAGCACAGCCCGTGACTGCACAGCGTTTCTGGGTTCTTACACGTGAAGAGTCCGGCCTGAAGACAGGAGAGACAGAAGCCAGCCGGCAGCCATGCTGGGCTCCATGGAGGACCCTGGCGTGCATGCATGGAGACCCTCTAGGCACGGGACCCCAAGACTCAGGACGATGAAGTCCTGGACAGCTCTGGACTGTTTTTAGTTTTTTTCTTAAATCATGCAAATCGTGTTCAACCCAAGCCTGAGAGCTGTGGCTGCAGCACTGCCCCACCGTCATCCCCGCTCCCCTCCCGCAGGACATACCCCTGCAGCCCGGCCTGCCCCTGCCTTCCCCAGCCTCCCTCCCACCCTTGACCGGAGGGAGCCCCATGGAGAGTTCCAGAACTGAAGAAACAGAGGACGAAATCATGGTGGATTCTTTCGGAGGTGACGCTTCTCGGGTGCCCCTGTGGTGTGTGTGGCGGGTGGCGGGTGAGGGTGGCGGGGGGGGGGGAGGGAATCCCCATCTCCACCCACGGCTGCCCTGCCATGCAGTAGGGCCAGGTCCAGACATCTGGGCCCAGCCCCAGGACGTGGCCTCCTTCCTGTGTGTCCCTTCCAATGTTTCTGGCTGGAGCGTGTGGGGACCAGCCTGGGGACCCCCAGGGTGCCGAGAGAAGAGGAGGCCTGGCCTGAGGGAGAGGAGTGTCAGAGCAACAGGCTTTGCCCAGGGTCTGCCACGGGTCAGTGGCCAGAGTCAGGCATGGCCTGGAGAGGTGCGGCTGGGATGGGGCGGGGGGTGGGGGGGACATTCACTGTGATGTTTGTGCCTGTGGGAATCGGCCATCCACTGCTGGACTGCATGCCCACAGACCTACCCCACTTCCCATCTCCTAGCTCCTTGTGGTAGAAGCCAGGCCAGGCCTGTGGGTCGGGGGCGTGCTCGGAGGCTTGGGGACAGCTCAGTTCCTCGTGCCCATCCACCCAGGTGCCTGCCTCCTGCAGGCTTTCAGCATGGAACCACTCAGCTTCTTGGAGACACTTAGCTACTCCGCCCCTGAGTGGACAAAGTGTCCCCTCAGAGGCAGGAGTGGACGCAGCTGGCCGTGGCCTCAGGTCACCCAGCCTCATGCTCATCTGTGCCTGAGGCGGGAGGACAGGATCACGTCCACACCACGGGGCCTCTCCGGCCCCTCGCCGCCCCTCCCGCACCACACTCCTGGCCCCCTTTCTGGCGCCACGAGCAGTAGCCTTTCCTAGGATTTCACCAAACGCATCGCTGGAGGTTGGTTCTGCAGCTCATTTAAGATTCATCCACATCATAGTGGTTCAGCCACATGCCACTGTGTATGCTGACCAGTGTGTCCGTCCTTCCAGCTGACTGGTCTGTCCATTCTTCCCACTGACCAGTATGTTCATCCTCCCCGCTGACCAATGTGTCCATCCTCCCCGCTGACCTGTGTGTCCATCCTCCCCGCTGACCTGTGTGTCCATCCTCCCCGCTGACCTGTGTGTCCATCCTCCCTGCTGACCAGTATGTCCATCTTCCCAGCTGACCAGTGTGTCTGTCCTTCCAGCTAATCGGTGTGTCCATCCTCCCCACTGACCTGTGTGTCCATCCTCCCTGCTGACCAGTGTGTCTGTCCTCCCAGCTGATTGGTGTGTCCATCCTCCTAGCTGACCAGTGTGTTCATCCTCCCAGCTGACTGGTGTCCATCCTCCTAGCTGACCGGTGTGTCTGTCCTCTCAGCTGTCAGGGCATCTGGGCTGTGTCCAGCTTGCCCTGGGGTTGGAGGACCCAGCTTCCTGGCAGGGCCTGGTGCTGAGGCAAGGGCTCTGCCCAGACAGCTGGTGTTCAGCACCCCTCCCAAGTGGGACCTCAGCTCCTCCACGCCCCACACTGGCCAGCCTCCATTTCTGATGGCCCTCGCAGGTGTGAGATGACTTCTGCTGGTGGCTTGGTGTCCATTTCTGTAATGGACAGTGGTGCCAGGCCCCTTCCTGTATGTCTATGTCCGTCTGCTTTAGTGAAGTGTCCAGATCTTTGGCTGCTTTTCTAACGGGCTGTGTTTTCCTGTTGTTGGGTTTCAAGAGTTCTTGATGTATTCTGGCGTGAATCCTTTATCGGACTGCGCTTCGCACGTTTCTCAGTCTGCATGTCCTCTCGCTCCAGACGTGGTCCGACTGCCCAGCCCGGCTGGCCTGTCGTGAGATCACCATGCATCTGCCTCCTCCACCAGGCCCAGCCTCCTTGTTTCCCTAACCATATCTTTAGAAAAGCAGCATTTAGCTCTGAAATTCACCACCAACTCACTTCACTAATCTCAAGTTCGATGTCTAAGACTAGTGCCCAGCCCAGAGTCACTAACCTTCAGTCCTGCACTCCCTAGTTTTCACCTACAGGATTTGCATTCAGGTCTATGATCCATTCTGATTCATTGACTTTACTGTTAAATCTTATTTTATTTTTGCTGCTGGGTGCCGGTGGCTCATGCCTGTAATCCTAGCTACTCAGAAGGCTGAGATCTGAGGATCAGGATTCAAGCCAACCCCAGAAGGAAAGCCCATGAGACACTGATTTCCAATACCTAAAGTCCAGAAGCAGTAGAGTGGTAGAGGGCTAGCCTTGAGCATGAAGCATGAGACAGTGCCCAGGCCCTGAGTTCAAGCCCCAACATGTTAAAATTATTCCTATTATTGTTGCTGCTGCTGCTGTTGTTATTTTGCTACATAGGCCAGTTTTTCCTTGCTGCGTATCAGAAAGGCCGCCTTTCTTTGGCTGAGCTGCCTTGTGCCTGTGAAGGTTACTTGTGCACACTGTATCTCTTCCTGGGCTGTTTTCTCTCTAGTGGCTCTGCTGTCTGCATGGCAATGTCACCGACTGCTGTCCTGCACATTTACTACAACCAGGGACTGGGCAGTCTCTTCTTCCAGAACTGTTCTTTGGTGCCCAGGCCCTGTGCACATTCATGGAGAAAGCAGAAGAGCAGAAGCCCAGTGTGAATGGGGGCGTTGACACCTGTGTGGAGTCTCTGGCCTAGAAGAGGCTTTGGTTTTTCTCAGGTGTCTGTAGCTGTGTCTGCAGTTTTGCATGGCCTCCAGGCAGGGCTTTGAAATGCACCACCACTCAGGCCTTCTCAGGAGGAGCCTGCTGCCCTCTGCTGGCGGATGCGGCTTGGATGGGGTTGGCCAAGGTGCTGCTGGGCAGGGCAGGGCTGGTGGCAGTGGACTGTCCAGCCCAGCTGTGTGGGGTCTGGCAGTGGTGAGCAGAGGTCAGGGCAGGGCTGGTGGTGATGGGTCCGGTGTTGGTGAGCAGGGGGTCAGGGCAGGGCCCATTGCTCTACAGTGGCCTCAGGCCAGAAGTACATTTGGATTCAGTTGCTTTTGGAAATGGAGGCAAGTGTCTCACAGAGCTCTGAGCACACATGAGAGCTGTGAGCACACCTGAGAGCCGTGCGCACACACACGTCCATGAGTTCACACGAGAGCCGTGCGCACACGCACGTCCATGAGCTCACACGAGAGCCGTGCACACACGCACGTCCATGAGCTCACACGAGAGCCGTGCGCACACACACGTCCATGAGCTCACGTGAGAGCCGTGCACACACGCACGTCCATGAGCTCACGCGAGAGCCGTGCGCACACGCACGTCCATGAGCTCACACGAGAGCCACGCACACACACGTCCATGAGCTCACGCTAGAGCCGTGCACACACGCATGTCCATGAGCTTGCGCGAGAGCCATGTGCACACGCACAGCCAGGCATGTGGCCTGTGTAGCCCTCCCCCCGCCCCCCTCCCCGTTGGCTGGCACACGTGTTCGGCTAAAAGTCCTCTGACCCCACCAACACGCTCCTCCCAATAGCACCCTGGAATGGGGAGCCCCACAGGTCCCCAGGGATGGTGATACCACCCATCACGTGGTGTCCCGTATCCTGGCGTGGGTGTGCGGGGCAGGGCAGGGCAGGAGGCATCAGGCCTCCCAACCCCGCTCCTCAGCCCACACTCCACGGCCAGGCCCTTGCAGGGAGGAGTGGCCCGTGGGCCTGCTGGGCATCCGCCCTGACCCTGAGCCCTAGATAAGCCGGGGAGGGGTGGCCCGGGTGGGGTCCGCCGCACCCCGCCTCGGCTCTGAGACCTGCTCACCGCTGTAGTCCTCAGCCTTGCCTTGGGTTTACAAATCTGTAAGAGACATGTTAGCTCAGAGGCTGTCTGAAAGCAGGAGACAGCGGAGGGGCCAACACCGGGCCACAGCAGACAGACAGACAGCAGAGGGAGCCGACGCTGGGCCATGGCAGACAGACAGACAGACAGCAGAGGGGCCAATGCCAGGCCACGGCAGACAGACAGCGGAGGGAGCCAACGCTGGGCCATGGCAGACAGACAGACAGACAGCAGAGGGAGCCGACGCTGGGCCACGGCAGACAGACAGTGGAGGGGCCAACACAGGGTCACGGCAGACAGACAGACAGCTGAGGGAGCTGACACCGGGCCACGGCAGGGCTTGCTCAGCCCAGGAGCACGTGGAAGGAGACAGAACTGAAGCCATGTGTGACCCTGGGGCAGGAGTCCCCAGGGAAGCCCTGGGGACGCCTGGCATGGTGGACGGGGCCCCGTGTTGGTGTCCCTGGGTGTGGCTTTGAGAAGAGGTGGGGTGCACAGGGAGGAGGTCCTTCAGAGGGGAGGGGGGAGGGGGAGAGCCACGAGGTGTGAGGTCAGTGCTGGGCCACAGCCACATCTGGGGTTCGTTCAGCCTGGGGTTTCTGTCCATGTTCAGTGCTCAGATTATATACTGGAAAGGGAAAAGAAGGCATCCTGATCACTCAAGTTCTGTTAAACCCATGAAGAATCTTCTGGAAGGTTTCTGCATCGCTGGCTTGCTTAGGATAACCACAGGGCTGTGTATTAACTTTAAATCTTCTCCACACCTGCCCTGGTCACTGCAGTCACTGCCCCTGCCCAGGGCACTTGGTGGGGGCAGCCCGGGACAGGACAGCATACCCAGAGCAGAGCCTGGGTCACTCGGTGACAAGGGCCCTTCTGTTTGAACAGCTCCAACCCTTCCTGACTCAGAATCAGCTGGGGTGTGGGACAGAGGCGTCCAGAGCCCTGAAGGCAGCCAGGAGACGGTGAGACCTCTCCCCAGCCCCCTCCCCCACCCCCAGCCCACCCCGCCCCCACCCCACTCCTCTCACTGTGACCCCCAGCAAAGCCCCTCAGGCCCTGTCCCCTCCCTGTGCCTGCCAGTCCCTCTGCGTGTCCTCTGCGTGTCCTCCCCACCAGTCCCTCTGCATGTTCTCTGAGTGTTCTCTGCGTGTCCTCTGCATGTTCTCTGCGTGTCCTCCCCACCAGTCCCTCTGCGTGTCCTTCTGCGTGTCCACCCCACCAGTCCCTCTGTGTGTCCTCAGCGTGTTCTCTGCGTGTCCTCTGCGTGTCCTCCCCACCAGTCCCTCTGCGTGTTCTCTGAGTGTTCTCTGCGTGTCCTCTGCATGCTCTCTGCGTGTCCTCCCCACCAGTCCCTCTGCGTGTCCTTCTGCGTGTCCACCCCACCAGTCCCTCTGTGTGTCCTCAGCGTGTTCTCTGCGTGTCCTCTGCGTGTCCTCCCCACCAGTCCCTCTGCGTGTCCACCCTGCCTGTCCCTCTGTGTGTCCTCTGCACGTCCGCCCCGCCTGTCCCTCGGGGTCAGTGCAGGTAGCAGGAGATGGAGGGGTCACCACAGCGTGTCCTCATCCCCTCCCCCAGGGAGTCCTGAGCAGGCAGAAGGAGGAGTCTGGTGTTCTGAGCCCCGACCCAGTGGTGCAGGGCTCTGACCTTCAACCTGTCCCTGTGGCACAAGGACCCCCAGGACCCCCGGGACCCCCAGGGAAGGATGGCTCCCCAGGACAGGATGGCAAGCCCGTGAGTGCCCCGGTTCCCATGGCGGTCTGGTCCAGTCTGGTGCTGGGGGCCATGGCAGGAGGGGGGGTTGCACTGTGTGTCCCCGTTCTCAGACCTGTTCTCCACCTGGGTGCAGAGCTGGGAGGGCTGGAATGGAGGTGCAGCCCTCTGTGTGGGCTCTGGGGCTTGGGGGCCGGGGTGGGCTGGTCCCCTCTCGGGTGGTCACGGCTAGTTCTCTGCTCTAACAGTTTCTCTTACACATTCCAGGGTGACCCTGGGGAAGACGGAAAGCCTGTAAGTTTGCTTTTCCTTCTGGGCTGGGCTTGTGTTTACTAGGACCACGGGCCCAGGCCCTGGCCAGTGTAGCCCATCCACTAAGAAACTCACGTCCGATGGCTGGGGGGGCGGCTGTGGCTGCATTGGGAGGGTCAGGCGAAGTGCCTGACACCCCCTGGGGGCAGGGGGAGCAGCCAGCGGGAAGCTGGAAGGTCCAGGCGTGCAGGGCAGACAGGGCTCCCCACGCTGGCCACAGTGCCCGCCCGGGGCGATAGGACTTGAAGACAGAGCTGCCCAAAGACAGCATCGAGAGTTCACCAGAGCGTAGTCACTACACAAGTCCACGTGTGTGCGCCGTGAGTGCACCCACGTACAGACACAGGCACACGCTTGAGCCGTAGGCACACACATGCACACGCAGGCAGAGCAGCGCTGTCTGCAGAGAGCTGGGGCCGTGTCATAGCTGAGCTCTGGTGGGGCAGCACACTGGAGCCCTGGGCACGGTTACGCGGACTCGGAGCCCTCCACGGCTGCGTGGCATCTTTCACGCCAGGCCCTGTGGCCGCAGGTCACCTGCCATCCAGACCCCTGTACAGCCTTCTCCCTGTGTCTGCACTGGGGAACCCAGGCTGGGCTGTACCAGGAGAGAGGGGTGCTTCTCCCAGCCTAGCCCCTGCTCTTGTCCTCCAGGGGGACGCGGGGCCACAGGGCTTCCCGGGGACCCCAGGAGATGTCGGCCCCAAGGGTGAGAAGGTGAGTGTGGCTGGTGGTGGGAGGGCCGCCCAGGCCCAGGCAGGCAGCGGGTGCCCATGTGACAGGGCTGTCTGTCCCAGGGAGACCCCGGCGTTGGGCCAAGAGGACCTCCCGGACCCCAAGGACCTCCTGGGCCTCCGGGACCCCCCTTCAGACAGGACAAGCTGGTGAGTCCACCTGCCCCCCCCGTTCTGGGACGGACCCTGGGGGGATTCGGGCCTGTGGGGCCCCTCACCCAGCGTCCTTCAGCCCATGCGGGGACACGGGGAGCCCTGCCCCGTGCCTTTACTCTCGTGAGCGCCCAGCACGTGGGGCAGGAGTCAGGGCCCAGCTGGCAGAGCGCCCGGCGCTCGGGGACAGCCAGCGTGCTCCTCACAGCCCCATCTCCCTCCTTAGACGTTCATCGACATGGAGGGCTCCGGCTTCAGCGGGGATCTGGAGCCACTCAGGGTAAGTGGCCACAGCCGCACCCCGGGACGCATGAGGCCTTGGGGGAGGGGCAAAGCGGGTGGGAGGAGGGTCAGTACCGTGTCTCTGTGTCCAGGGTCCCCGAGGCTTCCCAGGACCCCCAGGACCCCCTGGTGTCCCGGGCCTGCCAGGAGAGCCAGGACGCTTTGGAGTCAACAGCTCACACGTGCCAGGACCAGCTGGCCTTCCTGGCGTGCCTGGGAGGGATGGGCGCCCCGGGCCCCCCGGCGTCCAGGTGAGTCCTGACCCGGGGTCCTGTGCTGGGTGGGCTGAGCACCATGGGGTCCTGTGCTGGGTGTGGGGTGAGCACCATGGGGTCCTGTGCTGGGCGTGGGCTGAGCATGGGGTCCTGTGCTGGGCGTGGGGTGAGCACCATGGGGTCCTGTGCTGGGCGTGGGGTGAGCATGGGGTCCTGTGCTGGGCGTGGGGTGAGCATGGGGTCCCGTGCTGGGCGTGGGGTGAGCATGGGGTCCCGTGCTGGGCGTGGGGTGAGCACCATGGGGTCCTGTGCTGGGCGTGGGCTGAACATGGGGTCCCGTGCTGGGCGTGGGGTGAGCATGGGGTCCCGTGCTGGGCGTGGGGTGAGCATGGGGTCCCGTGCTGGGCGTGGGGTGAGCACCATGGGGTCCTGTGCTGGGCGTGGGCTGAACATGGGGTCCTGTGCTGGGCGTGGGGTGAGCACCATGGGGTCCCGTGCTGGGCGTGGGGTGAGCATGGGGTCCTGTGCTGGGCGTGGGGTGAGCATGGGGTCCTGTGCTGGGCGTGGGGTGAGCACCATGGGGTCCTGTGCTGGGCGTGGGGTGAGCACCATGGGATCCTGTGCTGGGCGTGGGCTGAGCATGGGGTCCCATGCTGGGCGTGGGCTGAGCATGGGGTCCCGTGCTGGGCGTGGGCTGAGCACCATGGGGTCCTGTGCTGGGCGTGGGGTGAGCACCATGGGATCCTGTGCTGGGCGTGGGGTGAGCACCATGGGGTCCCGTGCTGGGCGTGGGGTGAGCACCATGGGATCCTGTGCTGGGCGTGGGCTGAGCATGGGGTCCTGTGCTGGGCGTGGGCTGAGCATGGGGTCCCGTGCTGGGCGTGGGCTGAGCACCATGGGGTCCTGTGCTGGGCGTGGAGTGAGCACCATGGGGTCCCGTGCTGGGTGTGGGCTGAGCATGGGTTCCCGTGCTGGGCGTGGGGTGAGCACCATGGGGTCCTGTGCTGGGCGTGGGGTGAGCACCATGGGGTCCTGTGCTGGGCGTGGGGTGAGCATGGGGTCCCGTGCTGGGCGTGGGGTGAGCACCATGGGGTCCCGTGCTGGGCGTGGGGTGAGCACCATGGGGTCCTGTGCTGGGCGTGGGGTGAGCACCATGGGGTCCTGTGCTGGGCGTGGGGTGAGCACCATGGGGTCCTGTGCTGGGCGTGGGGTGAGCATGGGGTCCTGTGCTGGGCGTGGGCTGAGCATGGGGTCCTGTGCTGGGCGTGGGGTGAGCACCATGGGGTCCTGTGCTGGGCGTGGGCTGAGCACCATGGGGTCCTGTGCTGGGCATGGGCTGAGCATGGGGTCCTGTGCTGGGCGTGGGCTGAGCATGGGGTCCTGTGCTGGGCGTGGGGTGAGCACCATGGGGTCCTGTGCTGGGCGTGGGGTGAGCACCATGGGGTCCTGTGCTGGGCGTGGGGTGAGCACCATGGGGTCCTGTGCTGGGCGTGGGGTGAGCATGGGGTCCTGTGCTGGGCGTGGGGTGAGCATGGGGTCCTGTGCTGGGCGTGGGCTGAGCATGGGGTCCTGTGCTGAGCGTGGGGTGAGCACCATGGGGTCCTGTGCTGGGCGTGGGCTGAGCACCATGGGGTCCTGTGCTGGGCGTGGGCTGAGCATGGGGTCCTGTGCTGGGCGTGGGCTGAGCATGGGGTCCTGTGCTGGGCGTGGGGTGAGCACCATGGGGTCCTGTGCTGGGCGTGGGCTGAGCATGGGGTCCCGTGCTGGGCGTGGGCTGAGCATGGGGTCCCGTGCTGGGCGTGGGGTGAGCACCATGGGGTCCCGTGCTGGGCGTGGGCTGAGCCTCTTCCTTTGACACCCACTTCCGAGTGTGGCGTCCTGCAGCTGCTCGTACGCCAGGCCAGGCACCCGGCAGCGGTGGTGTCCACCTTGCCCTCCCCAGTCTGACCAGCAACTCGGAAAGCAACAGAAGGCACCCTGAACGTGGCACCCAGGCTGAGGAGGCCGGGGAGCCTGGGCCTCCTGGAGTCTGGGGAGTGCCGTGTCCCCTCACAGGAGTGAGCGTGCCCACCGTGGCCTGCTCCCCATGGGTCTGTGCGGCGGCCAGGCCCCCTCCAGGCCTCACCCCACGTTCCTCTCCCCAGGGCCCCCCGGGGCCTCCCGGAAGGGAGGGGCCCCCTGGAGCAGCAGGCCAGAAGGGCAGCCTCGTAAGTTGTCTCCTGCATGAGGGTCACCTGATGTGGGGGGCGTGGCTGGGGGCCACTGGGAAGTGACTACACACCCCACCAGGGCAGCGGGCCGTGGCCCCGGGGAGGGGACGGAGGGGGCCCATGGTGGCCTGAGTGTGTTGTTGCCCCTCTCTCTGCCCGCAGGGTGACGTCGGCGCCCCAGGACCTAAGGTACAAGTAGCAGCTGTTCTGGAAGAGCCGGGGCACACGCCTCGGCCCTGGCTGTGACCGGGTTCAAGCTGTCAGTGCGCGTCACGGGGGAGGGCAGTCCGGGCCTCCTGTGCTCTCACCGAGCGCCCGCGCGCGTGCGCGCAGGCTGCTCTGACTCGAAAGATTCCAGCAGCGGCATGGCAGTTTGGACCAGAGAAGTCTCCTGGGGGCTCCATAGAAAGAGCGGGGCTCTCCAGAGCCACCAGGGCCCGGCCCCAACCCCGGCCCCGGCCCCGGCCCCAACCCCGGCCCCGGCCCCGGCCCCGGCCCCGGCCCCGGCCCCAACCCCGGCCCCGGCCCCAACCCTGGCCCCAACCCCGGCCCCGGCCCCAACCCCGGCCCCGGCCCCGGCTCTGGCGGCTCCCAGCTAGCAGCGCCCCCATCCTGGCCCTGCCCACCCACAAGGGAGCAAGGCCATGACACAGACCCAAGCCACGAAAGCAGAGGCTCCCTGGAGGCCTGTGCTTGTCAGAAGCCACCACCCAACCAGGGCTCTGCCTGCCCTGCCCTAGCTGGGCAGCTGGCACACTGACATCCTTGTCTGGGCCAGAGCTCGACCCTGGCATCCCCCACCCAGCCACACGCCGTACCCCAGCCCAGGCAGAAACCGTGGTTGTGTCCGCTTTAGTGAGGAGACCAAGGCGTGCAGCGGCCATGAGCAGTCTCTGGTCCCTCACCAGCCCCTGTCCCCTCGCTTTGGTCCAGGGACCCCAGCAGGTCTGTGCACCTCGGACCTCACCTGGCCGTTTTCGGTGGGTGAAATTGTCTTGTGAAGTCAGGAGAGCACATGTTGGGTGTGCCTGGTTCTGTGGAACGTGGCTTTTCTGAGATTCCAGACTTTGGGGGTGCATCATAAGGAAATGCGTCAGCTGGGGACACGCACAGCCCTGGTTTGCAGCGGTGATGCCGTCTCTCTACCCCTGCAGGGAAGCAAGGGAGACCCCGGCCCCATGGGTGCACCTGGAGAGAGCGGCTCAGCCGGGTCCCCGGGGACACCGGGACCTCGAGGACCTCCGGGCCCCCCCGGGCCCCCGGGACCAGGAGTGCCTGCTGGATTTGTGCGTCTGCTCCGTTCTTCCCCAGGACCTGGGCTTACAGCCACAGCTCCCCTGCCCAGGCCCCTCCCAGGCTGAGCGCCCCTCCCCGGGTGGCCACCCCTGTGGGTGTTTCCTGTCCCCCTGGCACACCCCCCTCCTGAGAGCCCTGAGCAGCTGGCCAGCCGGCCAGGCGCTGGCATGGCCTCGGGGGCAGAGAAGGGGTTTTACGCCCTGTTGCCCGTCACCGTGTCTGCAGCTGGGCACCAGCCCCGCTGCTCCAGGTGCTGGCACTGCTGCATGCACACGCGCAGGTGCATGCTCACCATCCCCACAGACGGCCCTGTCTAGAGAGGCTGCAGCCCTTTCCCCGTGTGCCCGGGCCTGGAAGCACCTCCTTTAATAGGAGCTGAGACCAGGCATCCTTCCCGTGTCTCCTCCAGGATGACATGGAGGCGTCTGGGATGCTGCTCTGGTCCACCGCTCAAGGTGCCGCTGGCCCACAGGTACTGCCCACCGCGGGGGGTGGGATGGGCCGTGGAGTCCCCAGGGCAGGGACGCCCCGGGACATCCCCCCTCCCTGGAAAGTCACCGAGTCCGGAAGTTCAGGGTGAGAAGCTGGTTCCCGGAGCCGGTCTGTGGGCAGCAAGCATGGGCAGCGGGGCCTAAAGACGCGTGACCCCTTCTGTGGCTCTAATTTTGACAAGTTGTATTTGGCCTGAGCAGGGTTCGAGCCTATGGATGCCCCCCACTTTTCTTCCAGGCATCTGGGTCCTAGTCAGATCTCGGGGTTTGATGAGATAGATGTACAGCACCTAGGACCAGAACCCAGTGCCCTCCTGCCAGGCTCCCTGAGCAGAGCCCCTGCTGCCAGAACCCAGTGCCCTCCTGCCGGGCTCCCTGAGCAGAGCCCCTGCTGCCAGAACCCAGTGCCCTCCTGCCGGGCTCCCTGAGCAGAGCCCCTGCTGCCAGAACCCAGTGCCCTCCTCCGGGCTCCCTGAGCAGAGCCCCTGCTGCCAGAACCCAGTGCCCTCCTCCGGGCTCCCTGAGCAGAGCCCCTGCTGCCAGAACCCAGTGCCCTCCTGCCGGGCTCCCTGAGCAGAGCCCCTGCTGCCAGAACCCAGTGCCCTCCTGCCGGGCTCCCTGAGCAGAGCCCCTGCTGCCAGAACCCAGTGCCCTCCTGCCGGGCTCCCTGAGCAGAGCCCCTGCTGCCAGCCCTGCGGGTGGCCGGCCGTAAACCCGGCATCCGCCTGGCTTCTCAGACCTACCTGCTGAGAGCACCACACAGTTCTTATCCAGAGCGAAGGCCATGAGGGATTGTGGCTGGCCAAAAGCAAGTTCCGTGGCCAGCTAGAATGGCTTTACTGCTGTTGTAACTTAGTGCTTTTCTTTCTCTTTCCCATCTTTCTGTTTTCCCCCTCCCTCCCTCCCTCCCTCCCTCCCTCCCTCCCTTCTTCCCTCCCTCCCTACTTCCCTCCCTCCCTCCCTCCTTCCCTCCTTCCCTCCCTTTTTTCGAGGCAGCCTCCCTGTGTAGCCTGGTTGGCCTTGTGCTGGGGACCTTACCTCTGCCCCTTTGGTTCAGCTGGACTCTAGTTGTGACCCATGCCCCCAAGGGGCATGCGTTGTCACCAGCCTCAGGCCTGCCGGGCGCTGCTGGGCCACCTGGCAGCTATCAGAATCCATCTCCTGTTTAGAATGACGGAACGTGGGTTTATGTGGGTGACAGACAGCAGGACGGGCTTGTGGGGGGATCCCGTGCACCCCAGGCGGGCGCATTCCCCATGGAGAGAGCGTCTCGCGCAGGGCTGGCTGCTCTAATGCTGTGTCTCCTCTGCCCACAGGGCCTGCCTGGTGTGCCAGGACTCCCGGTGAGTGGGGCGGCCTCGGGGCCGTGGGTTTCCGGTCAGGGTTCGTGGGAGTTTCTGCAGAGCACAGCAGAAGCCTAATGGGAAATGGCCATGGCTCCCGTGGCCCCACCTTTCCAGAGCCTTGGGCGATGATGGCTGCGTTCAGCCCGTGTGTTGGCCTGTGGAGGAGCAGCCAGGCTGCCTGCCTCACAGAGCTGCCTCCAGCTTGTGCCGGTGTCCCCGCCTTCCTCAGGCCGGTGTCAGCTCCCCGGGGAAGGGACGGGCCACACCAGGAGTGCGGCCTGCCCGCTGGGGACAGCCCCGGCCTGCTCGCGCCCCATGGGCACCACCTCTCCAGCCGGAGCTGGCTTCAAGGGCAGCTGTAGTTTGTCACGAGACATTTCAGAGGCTTTTGGGCCCCGCGCAGCCGCCCGGTGTCCTGGGACGGGGCAGCTCTGGGCTGGGGGAGGTGGAGCCCTCGCTCACTGAGCCCTCTGTCTGTCTAGGGGGATCCAGGAGCAGTGGGGCCTCCAGGAGCTAAGGTAAGCACTTGGCTCAGACGCGGGCAGCAGGACCAAGGCCAGAGCCCATCCCCACTGCCCTCAGGGTGGGGTCGCTGGGTCCCCTCAAGCAGCAGACCTGGAGGGGAAGGCTCCGGGTGAGACCCCCACGCCCCGCCCTCACCTCCCCGCTGCCTCCTGCTTCCTTGGCCTGCCTGTGCTTCCTAATTCACTACAGGCCTGTCTCAAGGTAACCCCGAGACACCTCCTCCAGACCCCCTTTCCCTGGCATTCTCCAGGCTCTTCTAGTGGTGGTGGAGAGGGACAAGGTTTCCCTGCCCCGCTCTGCCCTCAGAATGCCCACGGCTCTGTGGCCACGCCCACCGGCTCTGACAGCTGGGGGGGTGGGCTGGACCAGCAGATGCTGCTGCGGTCACATCCCCACACTGGGGAAGGGTCTCCACAGACCCTGCCCTCCACGCTGACATGCCAGACCTGCTCTGTTCCAGGGAGAAGCTGGGGCGGATGGAGCCCGAGGATTCCCTGGCCTTCCTGGCAGAGAGGGCTCAGCGGGGCCCCTGGTGAGTGGCTGCGGGGGGGGGGGGGGGCGGACACTGGACACCTGAATCCCCTCCAGTTGCTCTGTGACCCAAGAAGCCAAGTGGGACAGTCATCCGGGGTTTGGCACCTTCCCAGCCCCGTGGCCCGAAGCCAAGGACTCTGTGTCTTTATCCCAAGCCCGCCGGGCAGTGTGGTGCCGAACGGCCTCCGCTTCCCTTGGCGATGAACCATGTTCTTCCTTCTCTGCAGGGACCAAAAGGGGACAAAGGGAGCCAGGGAGACAAGGTGAGTGTGGGACCCCAGCTGACGGGCCCGGGGGAGGGGCTGCGCCCGGGGGGCCGGGGCCGGGGCGCTCTCCACGCTGCGCACGGGGGCGGGGCCGGGGCGCTCTCCACGCTGCGCCCGGGGGGCCGGGGCCGGGGCGCTCTCCAGGCTGCGCCCGGGGGGCCGGGGCCGGGGCGCTCTGCACGCTGCGCCTGGGGGGGGTGCCGGGGCGCTCTCCACGCTGCGCCTGGGGGGGGTGCCGGGGCACTCTCCACGCTGCGCCTGGAGGGGGTGCCGGGGCACTCTCCACGCTGCGCACGGGGGCGGGGGGTGCCCGGGCGCTCTCCACGCTGCGCACGTGGGCAGGGGCGGGGCCAGGGCGCTCTCCAAGCTGCGCCTGGGGCGGGGCCAGGGCGCTCTCCACGCTGCGCCTAGGGGGGGGGTGCCGGGGCGCTCTCCACGCTGCGCACGGGGGCGGGGCCAGGGCGCTCTCCACGCTGCGCCTGGGGGGGCGGGGCCAGGGCGCTCTCCACGCTGCGCACGGGGGCGGGGCCGGGGCGCTCTCCACGCTGCGCACGGGGGCGGGGCCGGGGCGCTCTCCACGCTGCGCACGGGGGCGGGGCCGGGGCGCTCTCCACGCTGCGCACGGGGGCGGGGCCGGGGCGCTCTCCACGCTGCGCACGGGGGCGGGGCCGGGGCGCTCTCCACGCTGCGCACGGGGGCGGGGCCGGGGCGCTCTCCACGCTGCGCACGGGGGCGGGGCCGGGGCGCTCTCCACGCTGCGCACGGGGGCGGGGCCGGGGCGCTCTCCACGCTGCGCACGGGGGCGGGGCCGGGGCGCTCTCCACGCTGCGCACGGGGGCGGGGCCAGGGTGCTCTCCACGCTGCGCACGGGGGCGGGGGCGGGGCCGGGGCGCTCTCCACGCTGCGCACGGGGGCGGGGGCCGGGCCAGGGCGCTCTCCGCGCTGCACCAGCACAGTAAACACCCTCAAGTCAGCGGCACCTGAGGCCGGGTGGCTTCTGGTGAAGGCGCCCGGGCCTGGTCCATGGCCCCTTTGCAGTACGTCCGTGGAGTAGGGGAGCCCCTTGGCGGCTTGGGGGCTCAGTCCCGGACAGTGCAGTGGAGGGGTGGACACTGTGTTCTCTTCCAGGGCGATCCAGGAAAGGACGGAGTCGGGCAGCCGGGCCTTCCTGGACCCCCAGGACCCCCGGGGCCTGTGGTCTACGTGTCGGATCAGGACGTAAGGACCTTGGAGCGTGGGCGCGTCGGGGGCCGGTCCCTCAGGCCCTGGGCTGTTGTGAGCACCGGTACTTTCTATGGTGCCAGTGTCAGCAAATCCGTGGAGATGGGCCCTGCCAGCCCTGCCTCCAAACCCAGCCCCAGGGCCGCCTAGCACCCCCCACCCCCTCACCCCTGGGTGCACGCATGCGTGCACGTACGCGTGCACACATACACACACACGGTGGCCACGGGGACACAGCGCCTTGGGACACAGTCTGGGCCCAGGTAGCTGATTGGCCAGCTGGTTGGTGTGTGTGGCCGTCCCATGGTTAGATCCCTGCTGCCCTGGCCTCTGGGAGGGGCGGCCTGTGCAGGCCAGAGCGGGGATGGGTCTCTAATCCCAGCCCCTGCTGTCCACTAGGGGTCTTGAGCACATCAGCCTCTCTGTGCTCTGTCTGGTGTTCAGGACAGGGAGCATGAGTTTGGGAAGAAGCATAAGAATGGTCCCAGGCCTGGCTGCCAGGTTCCTAGGCACGGCTGACTTTCACACAGGCAAGAGAGATGCGGGGGAGGCCCAGGAGAATGGGGCTGCTGGCAGGGGTCAAGGCCCAGAGGAGCGCCAGGCACCGCTAGCCGGTGGCCACGGGTTGGAGGACGCTGTCAGAGAAAGGCCCCGGGACAGGGCTCCCCTCAGGTCCGGCAGGGCCTGAGAAGTTGGTCTGCAGTGCTGAACGTCATCTTCTGCCTCTGGGACTCCAGAGTGGCACCGGCCCAGGTCCTAGTGCTGCTCGGGGAGGGGCCACTGCTCAGGCTGGGCCCCAGGGGCAGAGGACCCCAGAGGTGAGAGACCCAGGGCGCAGCCTCGTGGCAAAAATAGGGCAGTGGCAATAGTTTTCCTCCCCGGTTTGGATTGCTTTGCTGGTGTATACCAGCCACACGGCAGGAGCTGATTTAACTTTGAAGGGAGCTCTTCTTCCCTTGCTTCTCTTCTGATTTTTGTTTTCTGTTGGCTTAGGGGCAGCCGGCAGTGGCAGGTGTGGCGGGACCTGAGGTACGTGAGGCCTGTGTCTGAGAAGATCAGCTGTGGCCTGGGCGGTGGCCGTGGCCTGGGCGGTGGCCGTGGCCTGGGCGGTGGCCATGGCCTGCGTGGTGGCCGTGGCCTGCGCGGTGGCCGTGGCCTGCGCGGTGGCCGTGGCCTGCGCGGTGGCTGTGGCCAGGTGGTGGCTGGTTCAGTGTGTCCAGTGTCCCCCGAGCCTGGTGTTCCCTGCACTAATGCTCCCCCTCCCTCCGCAGGGCAGGACTGGGCACTCAGGCTTGAGGGTGAGTGATCGCAAGCTTGCCCTGCACCAGCTGTGCGTCAGGGTCTCCTTGTACACTCGGACCCCCCTGGGAGCTAGAGGTCCTTGTTAGGGCTGAGGTTGGGGTGGCTCGGGCACCGTCCCTGAGGTGCGGGGCTGGCACACCACCAGGAGCAGCCCCTGGACAGGGCACGGGCCAGACATCCTCACTCCTGCTTGGTCTCCACTCCAGGGACCCACTGGACCCAAGGGTGACCTGGGCTCCAAAGGCGAGCAAGGCCTCCCGGGCCCCAAGGTGAGCAGCTGCTATGGTGTCCACTGAGCGGGGCTGTCTGTCTGTCTGTCTGTCTGAGACCCTGGGGAGGGGGAGCTGTGCTGCCTTCAGCCACGGCCATGTGGGAGCCTGGCCTGACCCCCCGCCCTGCCCTTCCAGGGGGCGAAGGGGGAGCCGGGTGGCTTCTACGGCGCGGATGGTAGAGCCCTGGGCCCTGCCCAGAAAGGAGCCAAGGTGAGGCGCGTCTCCTTCCGGGTGGGCTCGGGCGTCGGGGTTTCTGGTGACAGCACTACGTGGTTGGCTTCCCGGAAGAGGGGCTCAGATGTCAGAGCCAGGGCGTTGCAGGCCCGACGGCCCCGGGCCTGTGCCCTGGTGCACCACAGTCACACCTTGGGAGGAAGGGGGGCCCACGGGTGACGGTGCCTCTGGTCTTTCATTCAGGGAGAGCCAGGCTTCCGAGGACCCCCGGTGAGTAGCCCCGGCCCTGTGGAGAGCACGTGGGCATGGTGGTTGGGCAGGAAGCTGTCAGCCCGCGTGCAGCCTTGCGAGCTCACCTCCGGCTCGGAAGCCCAGGGATGCCGGGAGAGGCCGCAGGGAGAGCCCCTCGTGGGTGGGGGCCGGGGTCCTGGCCTGGGGGGGGGAATCAGCCCCCACTGCAGCCTCAGCTCACTCCTCCTCTCCACAGGGTCCCTATGGGCGGCCTGGACACAAGGGTGAGATCGGCATTCCCGGAAGGCCGGTGAGGACCTGGGGCCAGTGAGGGCCGGTGAGGGCCTCGGGGCCCTGCGGGCGGTGGGCTGGCCCGAGAGGTTGGAGAGGCCCAGCCATGGGGGGACGGGCCTGGGGGTCGTGGTCACTTGCCTTCACACATCCTGACCGGAGCGCAGCTCTCCTCTGAGTGTGGTGGGGGTCCCCCGGCCGTGTCCGGGCTGGGGCCTGGGGCGGCAACGCTCCCCGGAGCCTGGTAGGGGAGGAATGGGGGCTCCGGCCCGCAGGAGTTAGGATGGGTGGGTGTGGGAACCATCTCCACCGGAGCCCAGCAGTTCTTCTGCTTTGCTGTGCTCCAGGGTCGGCCCGGGGTGAATGGATTGAAGGGCGAGAAGGGAGAGCCCGGAGACACCAGCCTGGGGCTCGGCATGAGGGTAAGCGCCAGCCAGATAAGGTGACCACGGCCTGCGGCCTGGCACACGGGGCACATGCAGGTACACACGTGCACGCACCCACCACCCAGCCCACCAGGAGCAGAGAAGCCACCTGGTCCTCTGGGGCCGTGCGTGGTGACTGCGCAAAGCCTTCCCTTGAGTCTCCCAACTCCACACTGGGGCAGGCAGCCGCTGGGTCTGGGGTGGAGGCCTAGCCCTGGGTCAGCTGGAGGCCTAGCCCCGGGTCTGGGGTGGAGGGCTAGCCCCGGGTCTGGGGTGGAGGCCTAGCCCCGGGTCAGGTGGAGGGCTAGCCCCGGGTCAGGTGGAGGGCTAGCCCCGGGTCTGGGGTGGAGGGCTAGCCCCGGGTCAGGTGAGGGCTAGCCCCGGGTCAGCTGGAGGCCTAGCCCCGGGTCTGGGGTGGAGGGCTAGCCCCGGGTCTGGGGTGGAGGGCTAGCCCTGGGTCTGGGATGGAGGCCTAGCCCTGGGTCTGGGGTGGAGGCCTAGCCCCGGGTCAGGTGGAGGGCTAGCCCTGGGTCTGGGGTGGAGGGCTAGCCCCGGGTCTGGGGTGGAGGCCTAGCCCCGGGTCAGGTGGAGGCCTAGCCCCGGGTCAGGTGGAGGGCTAGCCCCGGGTCTGGGGTGGAGGGCTAGCCCCGGGTCAGGTGAGGGCTAGCCCCGGGTCAGCTGGAGGCCTAGCCCCGGGTCTGGGGTGGAGGGCTAGCCCCGGGTCTGGGGTGGAGGCCTAGCCCTGGGTCTGGGATGGAGGCCTAGCCCTGGGTCTGGGGTGGAGGGCTAGCCCCGGGTCTGGGGTGGAGGCCTAGCCCCGGGTCAGGTGGAGGGCTAGCCCCGGGTCTGGGGTGGAGGGCTAGCCCCGGGTCAGGTGAGGGCTAGCCCCGGGTCAGCTGGAGGCCTAGCCCCGGGTCTGGGGTGGAGGGCTAGCCCCGGGTCTGGGGTGGAGGGCTAGCCCTGGGTCTGGGATGGAGGCCTAGCCCTGGGTCTGGGGTGGAGGGCTAGCCCTGGGTCTGGGGTGGAGGGCTAGCCCTGGGTCTGGGGTGGAGGGCTAGCCCCAGGTCTGGGGTGGAGGGCTAGCCCCAGGTCTGGGGTGGAGGGCTAGCCCCGGGTCTGGGTGGAGGCCTAATCCCGGCTCTGGGGTGGAGCGCTAGCCCGGGTCAGGTGGAGGCCTAATCCCGGGTCAGGTGGAGGCCTAGCCCCGGGTCAGGTGGAGCGCTAGCCCCAGGTCAGGTGGAGGCCTAGCCCCGGGTCAGGTGGAGTGCTAGCCCCGAGTCAGGTGGAGGCCTAGCCCCGAGTCAGGTGGAGGCCTAATCCCGGGTCAGGTGGAGGCCTAATCCCGGGTCAGGTGGAGGCCTCGCCCTCTCTCATTGCTGCCAAGACTCGCCCAAGCTCCCGGCCACTGCCTCCTCCAGACCGCTTCCCTCCCAGCCCTCCACCCGCTCTGCCCGGGCGGGGCACCTGCCGTGGTTCAGAACCTTGGACCGTGAGGCTGTCGGTTCTTTCTTGGGCTTCATTCCTTTTTGTGGATGAAAATTTGGCAGCATCAGCAAAACTCCAGAACCAGCTGCCAGGAGTGCAGCATTCTAGAGGACGGAGGCCGCGGCTGGTCACAGGTCACCCTTGTCAAAGAGAAGCACCGGCCTCTGGTTTTGCCCTTGTTTTGACTTTGCAAAGTCGGTGGCAAGGCTGCTTTCCTCGCGAGGAGGGAGCCTCTTTACGGTGGATGCAGGCAGGCGCGGCCCCTCCGGTGTGGCCTCCGGGAAGCTGCGTCCCCCTCCCTGGGTTGGGATGCCCGCCCCCTCCCTGGCCCAGGAGCTGTCCCGAGGCAGGCAGCCAGGAGGGGAGACCCCTGGCCACACTCCCACATGGCCAGCACGGTGCCGTGTTGCTGTCTTACCACCTTCCTTCCTTAAGCAAGAAACAAACAGAAATCCGGCTTCCCACGTGCTCACCTGGGACGCTCCTGCGCTTCCTCCCCGGAGCTTTGCCGGGGTGGCAGGAGGGTCCGGCCCGCAGTGCACAGACAGACATGCCGACAGGGCCAGTGACCCAGCTCTTCCGGAAGCGGTGTCGGGGCTCTGCCTCAGGACCCCTGTGGTGTCGGGGCTCTGCCTCAGGACCCCGGCGGTGTCGGGGCTCTGCCTCAGGACCCCAGCGGTGTCGGGGCTCTGCCGCAGGACCCCAGGCCAGAGCCAGCTCGCTGCTTTCTCTGTTTAAACCGGTCCTGTCTGTGCCCTCACTGCTCACTGGCTGTGTCGCTGCCTTGGCCACTCCCTGGGTGACATCTGCCTCTCCACAGGGAATGCCTGGGCCACCGGGCCCTCCGGGCCCCCCAGGCCCTCCTGGGGTGCCGGTCTACGACAGCAACGTAAGTCATCTCACACCGCGCTGCGCAGCCCTGCCAGCCGCCCCAGGCTCCAAGGCCACCCCCATCCCAGCCTCCCTCCCCACGCACCCACCCCTCCCCCGGCCTCCGAGTCTGTCCCTGCACATCTTGGGACATGGGGCTGTCTGGTGGCCACATCTGGCAGTGGATAACGTGGGTTCCCTGGGGAAAGCAGGGACGGGGAGGGCAGGATGTGTATGTCTCAGGCCAGCCCTAAGCTGGTCCTGAGTATGGGACCCCAGGTCTGGGGGAAGGGGGCTCCCATTCCACCAGCTCAGCCAGGGGAGTGGCCAGAGGAGCAGGCCTACCACGGCCCAGCTCCCAGCTCCGACAGTCCTGAGGGGAGCGTGTCCGTGTGTCCTCTGGGAGGGGCCGGGACTTGCCGGGATTCCGCACCCTGGGAGAGTGGCTGCCTCAGTTTCCACAGCCTGTCCCTACCCTGTCCCTCAGTAGTCACCTCTGGACTGTTCGTTGCAGGCATTCATGGAGGCTGGCCGCCCTGGGCCCAAAGGACTGCAAGGTGAGCCCCGGGGCTCAGCACGGGCAGCGGTCCCCCAGGGGCGGGTGGCAGTGAGGCCGTACTGAGTGGGCTGCGCTAGCCCCGGGCACCCCGGCCAGGCCTGTCAGTGCCACGTCCTCTCCCAGCTCGGCCTCCAAGAGGGACCCAGCGGAGGCTCAGGTGGCCGAGGCCGCAGCAGAGCCAGGTGTGCACCTAGACCGGGCCCGCCTCACGTCTGGAGCGGGGCACCAACACCTGTGCGGGGCGTCCCCCCCTCTCCAGCTGTGGCTCTGACCCCATTCACCCATGGCCGGCCCCCGCAAGCCTCAGGAGCGCCAGGGAATGGAGGCCCTGCCCGACTTCCCCTGATGGCCTCTCTTCCTCTAGGGGCACAGGGGCCATCTGGGCCGAAGGGGGACAAAGGAGAAGTGGGTCCCCCGGGACCCCCAGGTGAGCGAGCCCTGTGTGTCTCCTGGCTGTGGAGGCAGCCGGGCTGAGGGACAGGAAGCCAGGTGCAGGTCCCTGGCAGGGCCGGGCCTTGGGGATGCCAGCCCCCACCTTGCCCTCCATGGGGGGGGGAAAGCCTCTTCCCGCCCCCGCAGTCCCGACGGGACCTGGATCTGGGGACCGGAGGGCTGAGGGGATGGGGCTCCAGATAGCTCCTGCCGCCCTCCCGCCCTGTGGAAGAGCTGGAGGCTGGACCCAAGTGGGCACCATCAGGATCCACAGGCCCCTTCCTTCCGGAAGGAGGTTTGGGATGTCAGAGTATCTGTACTAGGCAGGTGCCCTGTCTGAGTTGTATTCCCAGCCCACAAAAGAGCACTGAAAAGGCTCTGTTAGTAGAACGTAAGTATCGTATCGACGGGTGAGGACCAATTACTGACGCGCATGTCATAAACCCTGGCACAAGAGGGGCCTTGGTGGGAGGCACCGGCCCCTTTCCCAGTCTCCACCGCCCTCCGCAGGCCAGTTTCCCTTGGACCTCCTTCACTTGGAAGCTGAAATGAAGGTGAGCGGGGCCGCTGGTCAGGCGGGAAAGGGGGGCCGTCTGAGGGGCAGCCGGCGCCAGGACGCTCCCTGTGTGGTCTGTGCTGGCATGGCGTGTGCCATCTTCTCTGTGTTCCTCCCCGAGCGGGCGTGTTCCCGGGGAGGGGCCCCCTGAGCCGGGGAGGAAGCGGACAGGGCCCTGGAGGGTGGGCTCTGGGGTCGGGAGACCGCACAACGCCGCCCCTTCTCCACGGACACTCACTTCCCGCAGGGGGAGAAGGGAGACCGCGGGGACGCCGGACAGAAGGGCGAGCGGGGCGAACCGGGGCCCAGCGGGGGCTTCTTCGGCTCCAGCGTGCCCGGCCCCCCCGGGCCTCCCGGCCCCCCCGGCTACCCCGGTATTCCGGTGAGCTCAGACCCCCACCAGCTTCCAGTGTCCACACAGCTCCCGCCTGCGTGGAGCTCAGGGCCAATGTGGCCCTGGGGGGACAAGGTGGGGAGGTGTGCGGCCACCGGGTGGTCACGTGAACACAGACCCTCACGCGTGTCTGCCCTGCCGCTGCCCGCCCGCCCCACACGCAGCTCTGGCCCCCGGAGCACAGGTACCGCTCTCTGAGGGGTGCTGGGCAGCACCTGGGCAGCTCTTGTCCGTGGCCAGGGTCCCGGCACCTGACGCTCAGAGACCCCTCCACACGGGGCGCCCACGCGGATGCAGCCCGGCCTGGGCTAGAACGTGTCTTCTTGTCACAGGGTCCAAAAGGAGAGAGCATCCGGGGCCAGCCCGGCCCGCCCGGACCTCAGGGACCTCCCGGCATTGGCTATGAGGGGCGCCAGGGCCCCCCCGGACCCCCAGGCCCTCCGGGGCCCCCCTCATTCCCCGGCCCTCACAGACAGAGTGAGTCTGGGGAGTAGCCTGGGGCAGGGCCTGTGGAAGGCACCGCACGGCCACCTCCCCGGTCAGGCCTTGCCGCGGCGGTGGTCCAGGCTCACCGGCTTCTCTCCTGCAGCTGTCAGTGTGCCCGGTCCCCCAGGCCCACCCGGTCCCCCGGGGCCCCCTGGAGCCATGGGGGCCTCCTCAGGGGTAAGACGCCTGTGGGACGTCTGGGCTGGGCACGGGGAGGCGGGTGGGCTGTTGGGAAGCTCCCACAGCCACCCACTGGAGGTGCCAGGGCGCACACACCACCTGCGGCCCCTCCACGGGCAGCCAGCGGGCGCCCGGGGACCTCACGGCTAGCTCTCCCAGCCCAAAGCCACGCCCAGCCAGGACGCAGGGTCCTGTCTGCCCTCCCCCTGCTCTTGCGGCCAGCCCCAGGCCCGGGGTGGGGGCAGCGGGACCCACTCGGGCTTGGGACTCCAGCAGGTGAGGATCTGGGCCACGTACCGGACCATGCTGGACAGAGTGCGCGAGGTGCCCGAGGGCTGGCTCATCTTCGTGGCGGAGAGGGAAGAGCTCTACCTCCGGGTCCGAAACGGGTTCCGGAAGGTCCTGGTGCGTTTTCACCTCCAGAGCAGACGGAGTTGGGCACTCACGGGGGTCCACCTCCGGGCAGGGGCGCTGCTGCAGGGGTGGGGATCCCACACCCACCCCGCCACCGCTGGCCCGTGGCCTACAGCAGGAGCTGGCATTCACCAGCTGCTCCTTACGCATGTTGGCTTTAAAATTTCTTCTTGAAATGAACAGACTTGTTTTCTGGGCCGTCTGTGTTGCACAGGCTGCAGGGCCCGGCGCTAGGCCTGGGGCCACAGTTTCTGTGGCCCGTGTGGGGACGGGAGACAACTCGTGTGAAAGCACCACGGTCCCCCGGGCCTGAGGAGCCCTGTAGCCGTTCTTCCCGCCCCGGCCGAGCTCTCCCCTCGGCAGACCTGACGGCCTCTGCCCGCGTGTGCCGGGTGTAGAGTCACTGGGGTGCGGCAGGCCCTGGCACAAGGCCTTCACTTCTGAGGAAGGGGAGCGGGGGGAGGTGCCACGGCCCTGGGCGCTCCGAGCCTTCCGCAGTGAACCCCGCTCTTGCCTTCCAGCTGGGGGCCCAGACGTCACTCCCGCCAGCATCGGTAAGTGGTGTTTTTCCTTTGCGCCATCGCCAGTGTCTGAGAGTCTCGTTTCTGGGCGTGCTCGGTGCTTGGAATCCCCAGAGGGTCCCTGTGGGGAGGGCGTGGGCAGGGCCCGGGCACCGCGGGCAGGCCCCGGGCAGCGCTGTCCACGAGGCCCTGCCTCTTCCTCTGCTCCAGGTGTCCGCCACTCCTTGTCAAACCACATCGTGCCCGTCTTGGAGCGCTGGTGTGGGTGGTGTGGACAGATGGATGTGGATGGATGGGTGGACACATGTCATGTGGTAGATGGATAGGTGGGCAGGTGAATGAATGTAAAGGTGGGTGGGTGACGATCAGACAGATAGGTGGACGGAGCTGGATGCCAGTACAGTGGGAGGAGGCATCTGCACAGCTAGACAAGGCACTCTGTGATCCTGTGGACCTCTGTGGCCCTGGGACCCCCCTGGGGCCCACCCCGTGGCCCTGTGGATTCCCTGGGACCCACTCCGTGGTCCAGTGGACCCCTGGGACCCACTCCGTGGTCCAGTGGACCCCTGGGACCCACTCCATGGTCCAGTGGACCCCTGGGACCCACTCCGTGACCCTGTGGACCCCTGGGACCCACTCCGTGGTCCAGTGGACCCCTGGGACCCACTCCATGGTCCAGTGGACCCCTGGGACCCACTCCATGACCCTGTGGACCCCTGGGACTCACTCTGTGACCCTGGGACCCACTCTGTGACCCTGTGGACCCCTGGGACCCACTCCGTGGCTCTGGCCCCCACACAGGGTAACGAGGTGGCGGCCGTGCAGCCTCCCGTGGTGCAGCTACATGAGGGTGGCCCGTATGCCCGGAGGGAGCACACGCACGCCACAGAGCGGCCCTGGCGGGCAGACGGCGTCCTGGCGGTCCCTCCGCGCCTGCCGGACCCCCAGGCGTACCCTGGCGTCCCACACCACCACCACCACAGCTCCTACGTGCACCTCCGGCCCGCCCACCCCACCAGCTCACCTGCCCACACCCACCAGGACTTCCAGCCGGTGGTGAGTGCCACGCCGGCGGCGCCTGTCCTCGGGGCTGGGTGGGGAGGTGTCCAGGGAGGAAGCCTGGGCAGGGCTACTAGTGGGTTTTTTTTTGTAGTACTGAGACTTGAACTCAGGGCCTCATGCACTCAGCTTGGTTGTTCTGATGGTGCTTTGCCACTTGAGCCACACCTCCAGCTTTTGCTGGTTACTTTGGAGGCGGGGTTTCATGGAGTTCTCTATACTAGCCTCAACCCCGAGGTCTGGACCTCAGTGACTAGGACTACAGAGCCCAGCACAAGTGTGGTGGTGGCCGGCCAGGCCCATTCCGCTGGCCATCATCTAGGCGGAACAGCACTGGACCCAGCAGGCCCTGCCCACGCTCACTGGACAGGGCACTGGAGGCTCCTGGATGGCTGCCACGCGCCAGGCCGGGGTGGGAGAGGTTCTGCTGGGCCAGGGCGTGGGCAGGACTGCGGCGGGTGTCCCTGCCGCCCACACACCGCCAGGCGGCACCCCACATCAGCCCCAGACGCAGTCTCCCCGGTTAACGAGACTCAGGGACCTCGCCGCAGGCTGGACTGCGGGACCTTTTGTGACGTGACATGGCCTCTCTCCCAGCTCCACCTGATCGCGCTCAACAGCCCCCTGCCAGGCGGCATGCGTGGCATCCGAGGGGCCGACCTCCAGTGCTTCCAGCAAGCGCGGGCCGCGGGGCTGCCCGGCACCTTCCGTGCCTTCCTGTCCTCCCGGCTGCAGGACCTGTACAGCATCGTGCGTCGCGCTGACCGCGGGGCAGTGCCCATTGTCAACCTCAAGGTGGGCGCGTGGTCCAGTGGGGCCCAAGGGGGCTGCGCCCGGGGCTCGGGAGACTCCAGCGTTCACAGCCCCTTCCCGGCCCCGAGGCCTGTCCCACCCCTGCCCGGCCGCCGCGTGGGATGGCGCCACACACGGAACGCACCCAGGACCAGGTCCTGAGACACCTCGGTCCCTCTGCTGTGTGCCTCGCTGGGTCTTATGTCCTGCTGCTTCGTGCCAGGGTCTGGGGTTCCCATGGCCTGGGGCTGTAGATGGACCTTCAGAGCTCCCGGGAGGGGAAGTGGCCCCGGATTGTGGGGCCTCCCTGGCACGGGTACCTCGGGCCTAAGGAACCCCCTTCTCGGCAGGACGAAGTGCTGGCCCCCAGCTGGGAGGCCCTGTTCTCGGGCTCCCAGGGCCAGCTGCAGCCTGGGGCCCGCATCTTCTCTTTCGATGGCAGGGATGTTCTGAGACACCCCTCCTGGTAGGTCCTCCAGCATGCCATGCCCCAGCTCCCGGGCAGCCCCGCACGGGAGGCCACGCGTGCCCCAATCGCTCACCCTCCCCTCAGCCTCGACTGATCCTGGAGTTACAAACCCGTAGGGCGTGGTGGTGCTGATACCCCTGTAATGGTATTTCTAAGAGCAACGTGGCTCTCAGCACGCTTGAATACATGCGGACTGGGTCCGCACCCCCGATGCCCGCTTCCTACCACGGGAACAGCAATGATTACTGTCCCTGCAAAGGTCAGCTCAGAGCAGCGGCCTCGCTGCAGGCCGGTGGCCACGCTGCCATCACGCCGGCCTCACGGGCGCCGCTCCAGCCGCCAGCTGTGATGGTGCCCGCGTTCCAGTGTCCTCGCGGGGCGGCGGGGGCCGGGGGGGGGGGGGTCCAGGCAGCGGCTGGGTTCTGGCCAGCCGTGCAGGGCCTTCCTGGCCCGTGAGCCACGGGGACCCTGCGGGTGGCTCTTGCTCTTAGCATCCCCAGGATGCCGTCAGGCGGTGTCACGTCAGGCCGGGCGTCCACCCCACCAGGAAAGGCCAGCTCTGAGGCTGTCTGGCCCAGGCCGCTCTCCTCCCACTGCAAAGCGAAGTTCTCCAAACCCCAGGGCCCTCTCACTGCCCCAGGGAGCAGGTCTGGAGGTGGCTGACAGCCCGTGCACTTTGCAGGCCTCAGAAGAGCGTGTGGCACGGCTCGGACCCCAATGGGCGCAGGCTGACCGAGAGCTACTGTGAGACGTGGCGCACAGACACCGCCTCGGCCACGGGCCAGGCCTCCTCTCTGCTGGCAGGCAGGCTGCTGGAGCAGAAGGCCGCCGGCTGCCACAACCCCTACGTCGTCCTCTGCATTGAGAACAGCTTCATGACCTCTGCCTCCAAGTAGGGCCTCTCCCGGCCAAGACGCTGGACAGGCAGTGGTCAAAAGGGCAGGACAGGGCAGGGAACATCTGGCCAGCCCCGAGGACAGGACTGGGTCCTCTCCTATATAGTTCACATTTCATGTAATCCTCAAGAAATAAAAAAAAGCCAAAGAATATATTTTTTAGAAAGTTTAAAACAGTCTGATGCCAAGACTTCCCGTCCTCGCTGTGGCACGGTGGCCCTCCAGTCTAGACCTCGGCTGAAGTCGGCAGGAGGACAACTCAGGACAACTCAGCCAGCAGGCTGCCCGGGTCCTCGGGGCTAGGAAGGGGCAGACTGCTCTGCCTGGTGCCTTTCCATGTACAAACTCAGGTCGGTGCTAAGGGTGGACAGGCTGGTCAGAGGCAGTGGGGCTTCTCTGGCCACGTAGCAACCCAGGCTTTTCTCACCCATGGGCCTCGGCCGTGTCCCCTCCATACCCACCCCGTCCAGCCAGCCCAGCTGGGGCTGGCCCAGAGCCAGTGTGACCTGTGAAGCCCACCTTCAGGCTCTTGAGACTGTCTTCCCAGGGACCCACAAGGTCAGGTCAGAGCAGGGCCTGCCCCAAGCCGAGCTGGAGCAGGGCACAGGTCAGGCCTTCCGTCCCCGAGCCCAGGCCCAGGGCTCCTTTCTGCAGTGAAGTCCAGACTTGGCATCTTCACAGAGGTCTGGAGGACCGTGCACGGGGCCACCCAGGCTGCCCGCAGTCTAGGCACGGCGGTGAAACCAGCGGTGCTGGTCCTACAACTGTGATGTGAGGCCACTTCCAATAAAAATGGACCGTTTACACAGACACCTGGTTTGTAAATTGCCCTCCCCGTCAGGAGGGGCAAAGTTCTTCAGAACGGGTGTGTGGTGTGGCTGTCTCTGCACTTCTCACTGGCAGGCTGTGAGGCGCACACGCGTGCCAGGCACGGGTGTAAAGTGTGCATGCGGGTGTGGAAGCACGGACGCAAAAGTGCAGACACAGGTGTGGAAGTGTGCACGGGTGTGAACACACACAGGCAGGTGCAGAAGCGCGTGCAGGAGCCTCCTGACGGCTCCCGGTGCCCCGGTGCCCTACAGGATCCCCGGCACAGCGCAGGAGCAGGGAGGCGTCTGTCCTCATCCCAGACTGAGGTGGGGAGGGCTCCTGGGAGAGGGGCCGGGCAGCCCCGCTGCGCCGCGGCCGCAGTGGACAGCTATGGGGTGGGTCAGGCAGGAGACAGCCCCTCTGCTGCCAGGTCCAGCAGGGCTGCAGGACCGCTGCGTGGCTCATGTGGCTCCACACAGGGCCGCTGCCCGTCTGACTCACCTGCGTGCAGCCTCTCACATCTAGGGTCCTTCCCGTCGATCTTGGGGAGTGGAGGCCCAGCTGGCTCCCGAGTCCTCCGCCTGACTGCCAGGTCTACTTCCTGTCTCATGCTGGCTTGTCCTTGGGCCAGCCAGCGGAGCTGCTACTCCAGGGCAGGGGCATGGACTGGGCGGGGGCCCCCGAGGGCACTGAGTCCTGGGTTCTTGGTTCCTGACCCTGGTCCTGGCTCACTGACCATGGCCCTCAGCTGGGCTTTGTGGTACTCACCATTTACGGAGATAGCACTCAGGATAGGAACCACACTTCCTAAGTACTGCCCAGGAAGTAGCCCTCAGCTCCCACTCCACAGCCCTCAGCTCCCACTCCACAGCCCTCAGCTCCCACTCCACAGACACCTCAGCTCCCACTCCACAGCCCTCAGCTCCCACTCCACAGACACCTCAGCTCCCACTCCACAGCCCTCAGCTCCCACTCCACAGCCCTCAGCTCCCACTCCACAGCCCTCAGCTCCCACTCCAGACACCTCAGCTCCCACTCCACAGACACCTCAGCTCCCACTCCACAGACACCTCAGCTCCCACTCCACAGCCCTCAGCTCCCACTCCACAGCCCTCAGCTCCCACTCCACAGCCCTCAGCTCCCACTCCACAGACACCTCAGCTCCCACTCCACAGACACCTCAGCTCCCACTCCAGACACCTCAGCTCCCACTCCACAGCCCTCAGCTCCCACTCCACAGCCCTCAGCTCCCACTCCACAGACACCTCAGCCCCCACTCCACAGCCCTCAGCTCCCACTCCACAGCCCTCAGCTCCCACTCCACAGACACCTCAGCCCCCACTCCACAGCCCTCAGCTCCCACTCCACAGCCCTCAGCTCCCACTCCAGACACCTCAGCCCCCACTCCACAGACACCTCAGCTCGCCCTCCAGGGAGACCCCCAACTCCCCCTCCGCAGGAAGTAGAGCCGCAAGTACGGCCTATTTACACCCCCAGCCTCCTGGGTCGCCAGGTAGGCTTGCTGCATATGCTGCGGCGAGCTGCCCCGGGCAGTACTGACACGTTGGGAATGGAGGAGGAATGGCTGGAGGCCTGGGCAAAGCTAACGTCTATGCCATCTGATCCCAAGCATCTGCTGCCCACCTGGGACCAGCTTCTCGTACAACAGAGCAGCCAATTGGAGCTCTTCATTTTATGTCAGATTTTAAAGAAGACCATCCGAACATGCAAGCAGTCTGGGCAGCTGGAAGTGTCACAGTTTAGTTAGGGACCTGAGAGAAACTCCTCCCCCACTGTGGGGGGGTCGGGGCCCTGGCGGGGGTCCGGGCTTCCTCCCCGGCCCTCGTACAGACGCGGTTAGCCCGCAGACCCCCCCAGAGGCTCCTCAGGCAGGGAGGCCTCGTGGACGGACAACTCACTCGGGCAGCCCAGTCCACGGCGGCTGATGTGTAGGCCAGGCAGCTGCTTCAGATGCTGCCAGCAGGCTGGAGTGTGGAGGACGCCACCGGCAGGACACGCCGGCCAGCCAGCCGCTGGGAGGTGGTGCCGAGGTGCGGGCCACTTGGACTCCTGCAAAGTACCAGAGGGACCCCACACTCGCACATCCAGACTGGATCACGGCACGGCGGCAGCCAGGCCCAGAGGGTCAGGATGGCACAGACCACGCACCTGTTCCTGGGCAGGGCAGGTCAGGCCTTGGCCTCGTGCTCAGAAGGCCCCAGGCTGGCCTTGGTGCCGCCGTCCGGGGACAGGGGCACAGCTGAGGGCTGCAGGCCGCCCTGGCTCCCGTCCAGCACGCTTGGCATGGGGGGCGTCTTCTCCCAGGGGCTCCTCAGCTCCTGTGCCTGGGGCAGCGGCAGGTGACAGCCCCTGTGGCCTTGCGGCCAGCGCTGCAGGCAGGACAGTGGCCGGCAGGGACCCCACTGGCAGGACTGCAGGCCGCCCAGCACCGCCCCGGTCAGGTAGATGACAGACAGCACCAGGAAGTACATAAAGTAGACGAAGAACTGGAAGAGAAAGGCAGACGTGAGGGTGGGCAGAGCCAGCCGGGAGCTGCAAGCCCCTCCTTCAGCCGGGGTGGCCACGGAACACGGCCCCAGGTTACAAGCGTGTGGCCCGAGCATGGGTGCCCACTGCTGTGGTGCCCACCACCCTTCCTCCTCCCTGCACGGCCCAGCCACCCTGCAGGGGCTCATACCACCCTTCCAACAGCCCCCAGAGGAGGTCAGGGCGCACAGGGCACCTGCGCGGCCACCACAAGGCACAGCTCTCCAGCCCTGGGCTGAACTACCACACTTGCCAGGAGGCTCCAGGGCGTCTGGAGTGCCGGGACTTCCCCAGGGCACACAGCAGGCCAAGGAGCACACAGCAGGGGCCACAGCCCACTTCCGGGCCGGCCCCAGAGCAGAAGCTGCACAGCCATGACCAAAAACCCAGAAAGGGAAATGTCCCCTCCTCATCCCCAAGGCCTCCAGGGAAGGACCTGAGGAGGCCAGTGCACACTCGCGTGTGTGCGTACACACACACAACACAGCCCCTGCCCCACGCCCTTACAGACAGTGCAGCTTTGGAAGCAAACCCAGACACGCTCCACGAACCCCTTTGTTCCCACAACACCTCCCCAGGCTAGAGACAGACTCTGTCTACCATCCGCGGGTGTGGGAAGGCGGGCAGAGGGGACGCAGGGCCTGACGGCACGGCCCAGCAGGGACACTGCGGTGGGGCCGGGCAGGGAGGCTTCGTTCCTTGTCCTCGTGTGTTTGGAACTGGAAACGCCAGCCATTTAGCGAGACCAGGATGAAGAGCCCAACATGAGCTGCTCCCTCAGAACGAGGCCAGGGCCACCTGGTGAGAAGGACCCCAGCAAGGCCCCACGGGACACAGTCTGTCCTGGCACTGCCACCCACGAGAGGCCTGGCACTGGGGGCCTCTCTAAAAAGCCCTTCCGGTCCCACCCAGCTGCTCTGACAGCTGGAGGAGGAAAGGAGACGGGACATGGTTCTCTGGTGGCCACTGGAGCTCTCCATGGCCACCCACATCAGCAGCACCACGCTTGGGAGCAGGAGAGAACCTGGGGCCCGGGGGCAGAGATGGCTCTCCCAAGCGCCACAGCCCCTCAGTCTGGAGTCCTCGTGCAATGGCCAGGTGAAGCCTGGCCGTCCTGGGGCAGCTGGTGCAGGGGCTGCTAAGGGCAGAGTGCTGGCGTCCTTCCAGACCCGCCAGCAAGCCCCAGCAAAACCGTCGCCCCCACCCCAGCCACCACCTCCACCATGAGGGTCAGCTCCCACACAGCAGCCACAAACCCGTGCAGTGCAACCTGGGCTGTGGGAAGGTCACCCTAGTCAAGGTCAGTGTCCAGTCACAAGCTGGACACTCACCGGAGCCTAGTGACCGTCCCTCTCTGTTGCTGCTACCTTGGCCCATGCCCCCAGCTCTGAAAGCCTGCCTTGGTCAGTGAAATGTCCCCTCACACACGTCAAACTTCTGCCTTGGATAGGAGAACAGAGGCGTGCCCGAGGGGCCAGTGTGCCCGCACCCACTGAGCCGCTCCCCACTGGGGCTTGAGGCCAGCAGATCCTGACAACCACACAGACGGAACGTGAGACAAAGGGCCATGTCGGCTGCGGCCGGCCACAGGGGGCCCACACAGAGCCCGGGCATCCGTGCACGCAAGCCCAGAGGTCCGAGCGGGAGAGCCGGGGCACAGGCTGGGGGGGGGGGACAGAGACAGTCTATGTCTAACGGGGGGCTTACGGGAGGGCCGGGGCACAGGCTGGGGGGGCAGAGACAGTCTATGTCTAACGGGGGGCTTACGGGAGGGCCGGGGCACAGGCTGGGGGGGGGCGGAGACAGTCTACGTCTAACGGGGGGCTTACGGGAGGGGCACAGGCTGGGGAGGCAGTGTACATTTAACGGGGGGCTTACGGGAGGGGCACAGGCTTCTTCCCTCCCGCGCTGCACGCCTGGTGGTAACGGGTTTGAAGTCTGGGCACCGAGTGGGGATCCACAGCAGGTGGAGCACAGTGGCCCCTGGAGCCCCACAGCGCACTCCCAGAGGGCTGCGTGAGACCGGCTCACCTGCGACCTGACCTCGAGGCCCAGGACCCGCTTGTCAACAACCACAAGCGTGATGGAGCTTTTGAGAACGGTAGCAAGGAACGTGTTGATCCCGAAAACCAAGGCACAGAGCTCTTTGGACAGGGAAGACGCGATCTGAAAACTGGGTGGGGATGAGGCCCTCGTCAGCCTTGCTGAGGACAGGAAGCCAGAGCGGGGGAGAAGGGGGGCTGGTCCGGCCGCCTTGCCTGCACCCACAATGGCCCAGAGGCCAGGCAGCGGGGGCCCCGCAGAGGGCCCCAGGTGCTCAGAGGGTCCCAAGAGCTCCCGCCCCGCCCCGGCAGCCCGCAAGCCCGCCAGACGGTAGCAGCAGCACCTGGGTCAGGCACAGGTGCAGCACCAAAGACCCGCCACCAGGCAGCTGCGGAAGCCACGCCCACCCACCATGGCGCCAGCACAGGGTCTGCAGGAAGCAGGCCTGGGAGGGCTCCAGGCAGTTCCCTCCAAACCCTCAGGAGCTCATCCTGAGAACCTCGGGGCACAACAGGGTTTGGGAATGGATGGCCACCCAGAGAGGATGCACAGGGTGAGGGCCCTAGGGACGGGGGGAGCCCAGGGACGGGGGGAGCCCATGGGACGGGGGGAGCCCATGGGACGGGGGGAGCCCATGGGACGGGGGGAACCCATGGGACGGGGGGAACCCAGGGGCGGGGGGAGCCCAGGGACGGGGGGAGCCCAGGGACGGGGGGAACCCAGGGACAGGGGGACTCAGGGAGGACGCACAGGGTAGGTCCCGGAACTGAGGTGGTGGGCCCCTCCTCTGTCCCGTCTCTGAAGACAGGGTCACCAATGGAGTCCAGGCACCAGGACCAAGCCCAGGGCGGCCAAGTCAGCCCCCCCCAACCCTGCCGACGCCGCCCGACAGAGCCCGGTGAGGCCCTGCCCGTGACACTCACGTGGCGATGGGCACGAGGAACTGGTAGGCACCCCGGAAGAGCACAAAAGCCGCGTAGCAGAGCCAGATGTTTTCCGTGACCGACAGGAAGTAGACCAGGCCAGCCTGCACAGCTGTGACGGCTGCAATGACCAGCGTCGACCACGAGGCCCAGCGGATCTTCACGAAGCCCGCGGAGAAGGACGTGATGGCGCCTGAGGAGAGCCGGCATCCGTCTCACCGCTGTCCCGGGCCGTGGCAGGGGAGGGGGGACGGGCGGGGGACGGGCGGGGGGGGGAGGGCTGGGCATCCGTCTCACCGCTGTCCCGGGCCGTGGCAGGGGAGGGGGGACGGGCGGGGGACGGGCGGGGGGGGAGGGCTGGGCATCCGTCTCACCGCTGTCCCAGGCCATGGAGGGGAGGAGAGGGGCGGGGAGGAGAGGGGCGGGGGGCGGGGGGCGGGGAGGGCTGGGGGGAGCGGCGCCTCACTCAGCAGTGTGGAGGCCGCGTCGGCACCGCCGTTGTAGGCCTGGGCGCTGTCGGTGACCGGGTGCACCACATTCCACAGGATGTGCACGTAGGACACCACCAGGTAGTAGCCGGCGGAGCTGAGGACCCACCAGAGGCACCAGAGGCGCAGCTGCGGCCGCCGCACGCTGTGCCCTAGCTCGGACAGCATGCGCACCAGGAAGGAGTCCCTGCAGGCGCCCAGCGCGCGGCCCAGCTTCCCGGGCCCCGGGCAGGGGCGCGGGCGCATCTGGTCCAGCTCGCAGGGGGCGGCGCTGTGGGCCGGCGCGCTGCGGTTGAAGAAGAGGCTGCGCTTGGGCCGCTTCAGGAAGACGGTGAGACCCAGGCTGAAGGTGAGGAAGGCCAGGGTGATGTAGTTGAGCAGGGAGAAGGACACATGGCCCACCGTGACCAGCAGCTGGCCCAGCACCGAGCTGGTGAAGACGCCCAGCAGCACCGCAGCCCGCGAGTAGCTGGCCATGCGCTGGTAGAGGGCCGGGCGCACGAGGGAGAAGATGTAGGAGGAGTAGGCGATGCGGGCGGCCATGGTGACGCTGAAGCAGACCTCCATGAGCTGCATGTGCAGCACCGAGTCCCCCAGCAGCAGCAGCACCCACACGCACACGTAGCTCAGGCCCTGCAGCAGCAGCACCGGCTTGTAGCGCAGGTAGTCGGTCAGCAGGAAGATGGGCACCAGCACGGCCAGGTAGGAGTAGAACAGCACGGGCATGATCTCATTGGTCACCTGCACGTGGGCGGGGGCCAGCCGTCATTGATGGCCAAACAAGGACCTGCCCTCCTCCAATCAACCCCACTGCCCGCAGCCGGCTGTGGACACCGGTGAACCCCTCCCCTACCCCGAGGCAGCTTCTCCCTGTCCCAGCCTGTCCAGGATGTAGGGGGTCTGAGAATCTAGTCAACTGGGCTGAGCAGCCATAGACCCCGGGCACACAAGCAAGCATCTGCCCACAGAGAGCTGCAAGTATCACAGGAAAGCATTAACTACATATACCACAAGGAAAATCGGTGTTATTAAGCACAGAAAATTGCAAACACCACAGAAATGTTAATTACATATGCCACCAAAAAGTCAATGCCAATCAACACAGCAGTGAACGTGTGTCACATCTCAAATCACTTGTGTATGTATAATATATATCATACATCCTAGGGGGTGGCTCAGGTTCTACTGTCCACCACCAACTCCACACCGTACCCATGCTGGTCCCCAGAGGCCACGGAGGGCCCGTGGGAGGGGGGGTGTCCTTCACCTCCTTTGCCCTATTAAATGTAGCTTGCAGTGGACCTGGAGAACAAGCAGCCCAGGGAGAGTGCGCTGTGCACAGCGTGGCTTCCCCTTGAGATAAGCTTCTTAAGATTTCAATGAAACTCTCTGTTCCCTCGGCTGGAAGGAGGAAAATTCCTTCAATAATCTCTTCTTGCAAACAGTTGTTAAGTCTTTGCTGGAGGCAGGTGTCCAGCTGGGCTGGGTGCAGCTGGCTGGACATACACGGGCTTTCTGACCAAAATGGCAAATGATCTGCCTGGCAAGGGCAGGGGCCAGCACCCACAAGAGAGCCCAGGGGCAGCTTTTACCTCACTCAGTTAACATGCCTGGACCCTCAGCCCAACTGCTTGGAGGGTGAGGCGAGTCGAACACAACCCAGGATGCAGCCCGGGACGCAGCCCAGCCCCTTCAGGGCCTTGGCTACAGTCTGCAACCACCAGACTACCCCAGCATCAAACAGCAGTTCCCCAGTCCTACCCGGAGGCTCCCCTGCCACAAGCCCCACCCATGTGCCTGCTCATTGGTGAAGCTACGTGCCTGCTCATTGGTGAAGCTCTTGTCGACCCCACCCACATGCCTGCTCACTGGTGAAGCTTTTGTCAGGGCCCACCCACGTACCTGCTCTTTGGTGAAGTTCTTTTCTGGCCCCAAGAGGTAAGGTGTGATAAAGCTCTCCCCAGGCCGCATCTGTGCCATGAAGCCGTAGAAGCAGAGGTAGGACACCAGACACTGCCATGACTGGAGCTGGTGGCCCAGAACAGCCTCCTCAGGCACCTGCTTCTCCACAGCCTGGTCCGAGGGCACCATGCTGCCCAGGCCCTCACAGGACCCCGGAGAGGAGAGACGCTGGCACTACCTGCAAGGAAGAGCTGAGAGTCAGGACAACTTGGCAAAAATCCACAGGCGCCACCTCCTCCCAGAAGGAAGGAGCCTGGGTGAACCGCTCTCCTTCCGGTTAGGCTGAAGCATCCGCTGGGAGATGGCTGCAGCCCCCCACACCCATGTCCCCCTTGGACTGAGACCCACCTGGAGCCTGCTCTGGGATCAGGCTGAGACCAGTGCCTGCAGGCTCCCAAGCAGCCACATGAGCCACGTAGATGTTAAAGCTGGGTTACATAGGTCACCTTATCCAAGCTCAGGTTTGGGGCACATCCAATACCCCAGGTGTTTGGCAGGCTGTGTCCAAGGCTTCCAGTTAGCCTACCTCCCTCTCCCAGCAGATCTTGGGACCCCGGTTCCAGCCGGTGTCCCACGGCCAGTGTGCCCAGGCACCCTATGTGGGCTACTGTCCTGGTGGAACCCGGGGAGGCAGAGGGTGGACAGGAAGAGGCTGCATGCATGGATCTGCTGGGTACCACAGGCACTCCGCAGAGAGGCCGTGGGCACAGCCACAGGCTGAGACATTTAAGGGAAACTGTCGTCACAGCGGGAGCTCAGCTCTGGAGGACGGGCCAGGGAGGGGCAGTGGGAGGACCAAGGACGGCCGAGCAAAACCAGCAAGCTCTGCATGAGGAGTCAAAGTAGAGTCAGACCTGAGCTCAGAAACCCCAGTGCCTGGAAGGCAGAAAGCTCCCTAGAGGAGCAACCAGAGGCCTGAGCTGGGAAGAACATGCTGGGTGGTAAGCCAGCCCGCCAGGCCTGACTCACACGCACCCTCAGGCCTGGGTGCTCTGAGGGCCTGCTGAGGGCACTGGTCCTAATTAATACCTTTCATCTTCCTGATTCTGTCCAGGACAGAGCTTTGTGCACTGAGGCCAGAAGGGCTGGGGCTGTACCCGCTGATCTAACCCAAGGCATCTACAGCTTCTTTTCACTTCTACCAGTTTTTGTGTAAGGCACTAGATGGGCACGTCAATAAAGAAGTCAGGTGGGGTTGCTGCTACCAAGCCACTGCAGGACAATCACATCCGGCCACTGCTCCCTAACTTCAGGGTGATGCTCCCCCAGAGGCTGGGCCTGGCGTACACAGGACATGCACTGCTAGGGAAGGTGTGCGGATCCTAATCACAGAGGACAGAGTGGGCAGCAGGGGGAGGAGGAGCACTTACTGCCCAGGCTGCCCTTCTGCACTGGCTCAGGTGGAGGACAAGCCCCAATCCTCACCACCACTGTCTGAGGTGATCACACAGCCCCAGTCCTCACCACCGCTGGCTGAGGTGATCACACAGCCCTGCTCCTCACCACCACTGGCTGAGGTGATCACATAGCCCTGCTCCTCACCACCACTGGCTGAGGTGATCACACAGCCCCAGTCCTCACCACCACTGGCTGAGGTGATCACACAGCCCTGCTCCTCACCACCACTGGCTGAGGTGATCACACAGCCCTGCTCCTCACCACCACTGGCTGAGGTGATCACACAGCCCTGCTCCTCACCACCGCTGGCTGAGGTGATCACACAGCCCTGCTCCTCACCACCACTGGCTGAGGTGATCACACAGCCCTGCTCCTCACCACCACTGGCTGAGGTGATCACACAGCCCCAGTCCTCACCACCACTGGCTGAGGTGATCACACAGCCCTGCTCCTCACCACCACTGGCTGAGGTGATCACACAGCCCTGCTCCTCACCACCACTGGCTGAGGTGATCACACAGCCCTGCTCCTCACCACCGCTGGCTGAGGTGATCACACAGCCCCAGTCCTCACCACCACTGGCTGAGGTGATCACACAGCCCTGCTCCTCACCACCACTGGCTGAGGTGATCACACAGCCCCAGTCCTCACCACCACTGGCTGAGGTGATCACACAGCCCTGCTCCTCACCACCACTGGCTGAGGTGATCACACAGCCCTGCTCCTCACCACCGCTGGCTGAGGTGATCACACAGCCCCAGTCCTCACCACCACTGGCTGAGGTGATCACACAGCCCTGCTCCTCACCACCACTGGCTGAGGTGATCACACAGCCCCGATCTTCACCACCACTGGCTGAGGTGATCACACAGCCCTGCTCCTCACCACCGCTGGCTGAGGTGATCACACAGCCCCGCTCCTCACCACCACTGGCTGAGGTGATCACACAGCCCTGCTCCTCACCACCGCTGGCTGAGGTGATCACACAGCCCTGCTCCTCACCACCGCTGGCTGAGGTGATCACACAGCCCTGCTCCTCACCACCACTGGCTGAGGTGATCACACAGCCCTGCTCCTCACCACCACTGGCTGAGGTGATTACACAGCCCTGCTCCTCACCACCACTGGCTGAGGTGATCACACAGCCCTGCTCCTCACCACCACTGGCTGAGGTGATTACACAGTCCCAGTCCTCACCACAGCCAGCTCAGAGAGGTATCTGCACAGGGCCCTGGCTTGTGGAGATTCTGCCAGCCCTTGAGCAAGGGCAAAGGAATGGAGCCAGCCTTGGGAGCCCATGGACCATGGGCTAAGACCCCTAAGCACTGTAGTGCGTCTCCCCACCTCCTCTTCACACAGCCAGGAAGCAAGGTGGCCTGATGGGGCCTACTGTGGACAGACTCTTCAGTCTCTGCTTGGACAAAACAGAATGCGTCAGAACTGTCTAGGACGCCACCCTCCAAGTCCCAACGTATTAGACTGTGCCTCGGCAGAAAGCAGGTTAACAGCAGCACTCCTGAGGCCGAGGCGGGGAGCGTCGAGGGAGGGAGGCTGAGAGAGTCCCTGGGGAGCCATGCCTGGGAAGATTCTGAGACAAGGGGAGGCAGCAGTGACCGGAAGTCTCAGGGCCTGGGACAGGACCCATCGTCTCCAGGGACAGAACGGAAACCAGCATCTACACAGGGGTCCAACGAGCCGCTCCACCAGAGCCACCAGGAAAAACCGCCCATGGTGCAAGCTGGCCACATGCTGCAGCTGAAAACACTGTGCCTTGCTTTGCTTGGCCCACACGTCCAAACCTCCCGGGAGCTGTGGGAGCAGCTGAGAGCCAGGAGGGGCCGTCCTCAGTGACCTTGCGCTACTCAAGGCCGGCCTCGGGCGGGCCAGGCACGCAGAGCTCAGCCCGCGGCACCCGCACCTGCCAGCACAGGTGGGCAGGCAGGAGGCTCACCAAGGCCCGGGTCCTGAGCCCCGTCCAAGTTCAGAGTCCCAGGGTTGGCCCTATGTGGAAGATGCCCTCCCTCCTTGGTGCCTCTTGAAGTGCAAGGTGCTGGAGAGCACTCAGATGCCAACACAGAGGCTCCAGAAGCCCTGGGGCAGCTCATCTGCAACCACCTAGAGAACTTGCCAGAACTCAGGCCTGTCTGAGCCCAGAGCCACCTTCCAATGTGCCCCACAGGGAAGCCAGAGCAGGGGGCCACCACCCTCGGGCTGCTGGCCTCATACGGGTGAACACCAGGATCAACAGCCCTGGTCTGGCCGCCCCTCTGGACTCGGGAAGTCCATCCCCTGGGATGGTTTGTCCCCTGCGTGTTTACACACACACACACACATACACACACACACACACACACACACACACACACACATGGCCTGGAAGGAGAGGGCTTGTACAAAGCACCCCAGAGCTAACTCCTGAGGGAACACGCGTCTAACCCACACTGGCGGCTGCCGAAGGCTCCCTCCAGCCCCTCCCTGCCGCCTGGGAACGCTGGCCTCACAGATCCAAATCCTGTGGGGACCACCCAGCAGGCTGGCAGGGACCTGGGCCACCTGAGCTCTTGGACTACATGACCTTTAGAGGCTTAGAATGTTCCCACAGTGTGGGTTCTGAAACACATACACGTCCCCCTCCTCTGGGGACAAGCTGGCACATCTCCTCCACAGGGCATGTGTCTTTCACCAGGCCCATCTTTATAAACATCTGCCTGGAAGAGACTCTCAGCTGCCTGGGGACCTCCGCAGGAACTCGTCTCCTGCCCTCCCCTCCACCCCTGGCTCTTAGGATGCTGGCTCCTGATGTGAGCCAGGTACTGCCCAGCTCTGGACAAAGTGCCTTGTGGGTCCTAAGAGGACCTTTACCTCCAACGGCCCAACAGAGACAGAAACAAGAGCAGCCAGTAGGGAGTGATGGGACATAAAGCTGACAGCCCCCACGCCCTCCAGACGGCCTCACACTCTGCTTTAAATGAGAGAATCAGTGCAAGGGCGGTGTGAATACCCGGGCCTGGCTCCCCCTCCTCACACCCAGGTTTCATACCAGGGGCCTCGGATACATCAGGAGTCTAGCAATATACATTTCCAAGAAACAACAGTCTGCGGCTGCTAAGTCCAATGCTTCTTAGGTCAGAAAACAGTACCTCTGAGAGCAGGGCTGGGGCAGAGGTCACAGGCCAAAGGAGGACTCACTCCTGTCCAGCCGCCACATGGGACAGGGCCAAAAGTCCAGGGTCTCACTGGAAATCTGTCATTAACGCCGGCCCTGATGGAAAAAATGTTGATGAGTACCAAGGGTCCAAACTATGTTTACTCAGCCTTCCCCAGCTAGGGCAGGGCTCCTTGGGCCACCTCCCGGCCCTGCAGGAGGGAAGGCCCGCAGCCCGCTCTAGACCACTTCCCGTGCAGACCTGGGCCAGGATCTCAACAGCAAAGCCAGAGACACAACAGGCCGACCTCCCTGCCGGCTGTCCTAGCACCCCTGAAACGACACATTACTCCCCCATAGTCAGCAGGCCCGGCTAAGATCCAAAGTCCTGTCTAAAGTCAAGCAGAACCTGTTTTCCATCTGGCCATATTGCACATACTGTACTCTCAAAGCAACTGGTAGGAGGCAATGGACTCACAAAGCCATGTGTGGATTTTTAGAAATGACTCCAATTAAAGCACTGCATTCAACAGCTTGAAACTTCCTTGAATTTAAACCTTAATTCTGTTTTTCTTGACACTGAACTTTTGTGTGGCGATAAACTCAGAGTTATGACTATGAATGAGAGCCAAGCCAGGTGCTCACATCTGTCATCCTAGCTACTCAGGAGGCTGAGACCTGAGGATCACGGTTCCAAGCCAACTGGGGCAGGAAAAGCCTAAATGAGATCCTTACCTCCAATTAACCACTAAAAAAGCTGGGAGTGGAGCCATGACTCAAGTGGTAGAGCACCGGTCTTGAGCAGAAAAAGTTCAGGGATGGTGCCCAGGTCCTGAGTTCAAGTTCTAGGACCAGCAAAAAGAAAAGCTCACGGAAGGAAAAAAGCACGAAGGCACTGTGCTGTTGAAGACTTGTGCTCCCTCTCCATAAAAGACAAACAGGGGCCCTCCTTCTGAGCCCGTTCAATTGCCCGAGTGGTAAGTGTGCGCTGGGATCCAGGCAAAGGTAGCGTAAAGGAGGGTACGCATCATAGAAAACTTTTTAGACTGGGAAGATGACTCCTTTGTTGGCAAAGTAAAATACCTCACTCGGAGAGGGCCTGGCTGGGTGGAGCAGCAACAGGGTGGAGCAGTGACACGCAGTCACACGGCCACAGGTGTCCCCATGTCAGAGGGGGGAGTGGGGAGGGGGAGGGGGAGGGAGGGCCCTCTGGTGAGTTTGGCCAGCCCGCCTCGCCTGCCCTCTCCCCCAGAACTCATGAACAACTTTGAACACCCATGGACACTTGTGAACATCCACAAACACCTGCGAGCCCCCACGAGCACCCATGAACACCCTGGTACACCCGTGGACACTCATGAACACTTGTGAACACCCGTGGACACTCATGAACACTTGTGAACACCCGTGAACACCCGTGGACACTTGCAAACACCATGAACACTCATGGACACACACGGACACCCATGAACACCCATGGACACTCATAAACACTTGTGAACACCTGTGGACACTCGTGAACACCCTGGACACTTGTGAACACCATGAACACTCATGGACACACACGGACACCCATGAACACCTGTGAACACTGATGGACACGAACACCGTGAACACTCATGGACACCCGTGAACACCTGTGAACACTGACGGACACTCACGAACACTGTGAACACTCATGGACACACATGGACACCCGTAAACACTCATGAACACTTGTGAACACTCATGGATACCCATGGACAACCATGAACACCTGTGAACAGCCATGCACACTTATGAACACTGTGAACACTCATGGACACACATGAACACCCATGAACACCCATGGACACTCATGAACACTTGTGAACATTTGCGCTGGTGAGCGCTCCCTGAACCTGCCTCCAGAGCCCGGGCCTGCGTGCGCTGTCTGTCTGCCCGTCCGTCCGTCCGTCCGTCCATCCATCCGTCTGTCTGCCCGTCCGTCCATCCGTCCGACCGTCCATCCATCTGTCTGCCCGTCCGTCCATCCATCCATCCGTCTGTCTGCCCGTCAGTCTGTCTTCGCTTCCCTTCGTTAGTCCGCGTTTTGGTCTCCACCTCCAAGTGTCCTAAAATCCCCGGCCGGCTGCCCGGGGCCGGGCGGCCGGGGAGCTGTGCGGCCCGGTCCCCAGGCGGGCTGGCGGGGCCGGGGCCGGGGCGGCCGGGCTGGAGCGCGCCCGGGGCTCCGGCCGGCACCGACGGCGGGGGGCCGGCGCACGTGGTCCCCGCGGGGCGCGGGGCGCGGGGCAGCCCGGCCGCAGGCCCGCTCGCGAAGGCCCTGCGGGCGCGAGCCCGGACCCCGGCCGCCCGCCGCCCCCCACCGCGCCGGCCGAGCCCCGCCACGGCGCCCAGGGCGCCCCGGGACCTC
The DNA here is from genome assembly GCF_024711535.1 of Dipodomys merriami. Classification (NCBI taxonomy): domain Eukaryota; kingdom Metazoa; phylum Chordata; class Mammalia; order Rodentia; family Heteromyidae; genus Dipodomys; species Dipodomys merriami. The sequence continues at coordinate 306,487 of NW_027206020.1, forward strand.
CGATGGGTGCCGCGTGCCCGGCGGCCGGCACCCGCGCATCCCGGCCTGCGCCCGCCCGCCCTCCTCGGACCCCGGCCCCGGCCCGCCAGGACCCCACAGACCTCGCCCGCGCCCGGCCCCGTGCCCGGCCCGCGCTCGGCCGCAGGTCCCCGGCTCGGCTACCAGCGCGCGCCCGGCCCGCGCTCGGCCGCAGGTCCCCGGCTCGGCTACCAGCGCGCGCCCGGCCCCGCGCAGGCGGACTACGGTACCCGTCATGCCTCGCGCCGAGCGTGCGAGACACGCCCCCTGAAACAGGCTCGCGGGGCGGAGCCAGGGCTCCAGGAGGCGGGGCGTGTCCCAGACCACACCCCGGGCCGCGGGGCTCGCGCAGGCGCGCTCGGAGCTTGGGCGCTCGGCGGGCCCGCCCGCGGCCCCGGCCCGGCCCAGCTCCTGCGCGCCGCCCTCCTCCCCGCTGACGCCCGCCCGCCCTCTCCCACGCCGCCCCGGGCCGCGTTCCGGCCGCGGGCCCTCCCGAGGTGCGGCCGGCTCGCCGCTCCCGGCAGACGGCCTGGGCCTGGCCGGGCGAGCGCAGTGCGGCCCCTGCCTGCCCCGAGTGACCGCGGGGACGGGACGGAGGCCCCTGCCTGCCCCGAGTGACCGCGGGGACGGGACGGAGGCCCCTGCCCTGAGTGACCGCGGGGACGGGACGGAGGCCCCTGCCCGCCCCGAGTGACCGCGGGGACGGGACGGAGGCCCCTGCCCGCCCCGAGTGACCGCGGGGACGGGACGGAGGCCCCTGCCTGCCCCGAGTGACCGCGGGGACGGGACGGAGGCCCCTGCCCTGAGTGACCGCGGGGACGGGACGGAGGCCCCTGCCCGCCCCGAGTGACCGCGGGGCCTGGACGGAGGCCCCTGCCCCGAGTGACCGCGGGGACGGGACGGAGGCCCCTGCCTGCCCCGAGTGACCGCGGGGACGGGACGGAGGCCCCTGCCCGCCCCGAGTGACCGCGGGGACGGGACGGAGGCCCCTGCCCGCCCCGAGTGACCGCGGGGACGGGACGGAGGCCCCTGCCTGCCCCGAGTGACCGCGGGGACGGGACGGAGGCCCCTGCCCTGAGTGACCGCGGGGACGGGACGGAGGCCCCTGCCCGCCCCGAGTGACCGCGGGGACGGGACGGAGGCCCCTGCCCGCCCCGAGTGACCGCGGGGACGGGACGGAGGTCCCTGCCCGCCCCGAGTGACCGCGGGGCCTGGACGGAGGCCCCTGCCCCGAGTGACCGCGGGGACGGGACGGAGGCCCCTGCCTGCCCCGAGTGACCGCGGGACGGGACGGAGGCCCCTGCCCTGAGTGACCGCGGGGACGGGACGGAGGCCCCTGCCCGCCCCGAGTGACCGCGGGGCCTGGACGGAGGCCCCTGCCCCGAGTGACCGCGGGGACGGGACGGAGGCCCCTGCCTGCCCCGAGTGACCGCGGGACGGGACGGAGGCCCCTGCCCTGAGTGACCGCGGGGACGGGACGGAGGCCCCTGCCCGCCCCGAGTGACCGCGGGGCCTGGACGGAGGCCCCTGCCCCGAGTGACCGCGGGGACGGGACGGAGGCCCCTGCCTGCCCCGAGTGACCGCGGGGACGGGACGGAGGCCCCTGCCCGCCCCGAGTGACCGCGGGGACGGGACGGAGGCCCCTGCCCGCCCCGAGTGACCGCGGGGACGGGACGGAGGCCCCTGCCCGCCCCGAGTGACCGCGGGGACGGGACGGAGGCCCCTGCCTGCCCCGAGTGACCGCGGGGACGGGACGGAGGCCCCTGCCCTGAGTGACCGCGGGGACGGGACGGAGGCCCCTGCCCGCCCCGAGTGACCGCGGGGACGGGACGGAGGCCCCTGCCCGCCCCGAGTGACCGCGGGGACGGGACGGAGGTCCCTGCCCGCCCCGAGTGACCGCGGGGCCTGGACGGAGGCCCCTGCCCCGAGTGACCGCGGGGACGGGACGGAGGCCCCTGCCTGCCCCGAGTGACCGCGGGGACGGGACGGAGGCCCCTGCCTGCCCCGAGTGACCGCGGGGACGGGACGGAGGCCCCTGCCTGCCCTGAGTGACCACGGGGACGGGACGGAGGCCCCTGCCTGCCCCGAGTGACCGCGGGGACGGGACGGAGGCCCCTGCCCGCCCCGAGTGACCGCGGGGACGGGACGGAGGCCCCTGCCTGCCCTGAGTGACCACGGGGACGGGACGGAGGCCCCTGCCCTCAGTGACCGCGGGGACGGGACGGAGGCCCCTGCCCGCCCCGAGTGACCGCGGGGCCCGGACGGAGGCCCCTGCCCGCCCCAAGTGACCGCGGGGACGGGACGGAGGCCCCTGCCTGCCCCGAGTGACCGCGGGGACGGGACGGAGGCCCCTGCCCGAGTGACCGTGGGGACGGGTCAGAGGCCCCTGCCTGCCCCGAGTGACCGCGGGGACGGGACGGAGGCCCCTGCCTGCCCCGAGTGTCCGCGGGGACGGGACGGAGGCCCCTGCCCCGAGTGACCGTGGGGACGGGTCAGGGGCCCCTGCCTGCCCCGAGTGACCGCGGGGACGGGACGGAGGCCCCTGCCCGCCCCGAGTGACCGCGGGGACGGGACGGAGGCCCCTGCCCGCCCCGAGTGACCGCGGGGATGGGACGGAGGCCCCTGCCTGCCCCGAGTGACCGCGGGGACGGGACGGAGGCCCCTGCCCTGAGTGACCGCGGGGACGGGACGGAGGCTCCTGCCTGCCCTGAGTGACCACGGGGACGGGACGGAGGCCTCTTTCCTGGTGACCGCGGGGACGGGATGGAGGCTCCTGCCCTGAGTGACCGCGGGGATGGGACAGAGCCTCTTTCCTGGTGACCGTGGGGACAGGGCCTCACCCTGTGGGTCTGCCTCCCTGGACCACAGGTCCTGGCACTCCCGGTCCTGGCTGGCCGGGAGCTCAGAGCTCTGTCCTAGGGACGGACGGCGTGCTGGCCTCTGCAGGCTGTCAACACCATGTGTCTCATCTCATCTTTGGTTGTGCATGTGTTCGACTCCAACTAGGGCATTCATGTTTGAGGTGAGTACACTGACAGGGCCCCTGGGCCCCAGAACCACACCTGTCTCCAACCTCAGGCCTTCCCCAACCAGCCAGTTCTGTTAAGGGACAAAAACAGTGAGAGACAGAGAGAGGGAGGGAGGAGGAGAGGGAGAGGAAGAGGGCCCCGGCTGGAGGGGTCTGCAGAATGCCGGAGGCAGGGCAGAAGCAGGGCTGGGCTTGGTGTTATGCCTGGGTCTGGGCAGGCAGAGGTCACTGTGAGCTGGCCACCCTGAAAGGCCACCCCAGAGCCTCACCAGCTGTAGAGAGGCAGAACAGACAGGCAGGCGGGAAAGTGGGCACAGGAGGAGGGACAGGACCAGAGGGCGGTGGAGTGCCACTTGTGTGAATGCAGAGTCCCAGGCCTGCAGAGGTGAGGAGCCTCCAGTGGACACCCACTTCTCTCCTTAGCACTGCCCACCCGTCCTGGCGGGCAGCCTCCATCCTTCAGCGCTGGACCTCAGTGCTGTGTGCAGGAGTGAGTCCCCTGGGTGGGCAGATCTGCCCCACACCCGAGCCCAGGGCAGTGCCTGGGCCATCGGCAGACACAGCAGGGACTGTCCCCTGTCCTTCTCCGTGTGTGGCCCATGCTCCTACACTTCTGGGCCTGCTCTTCTGTCTTCTGGTATGCAGGCTGCCCATCTGCTCTCACCGGGCCAGAAATCTTGGGTGTGTTTGCCATCTGCCAATCTAGGCTGGGTCCCCTCCTGTAGAGACAAGTCTCAACACTCTGGAGTTGTCTGGTGAGTGGCCACTTAAGTAGTTTGCTGAATTTTAGGGGGCAATAGCCCCTCTCACAGCTGTGCTCACAGACCAAGGACCAACGCTTAAGACAGCATGTCCCCCTGTGTGAGTAGCCCAGAGGAGCCCTGAGCTCCACAGGGCAGCAAGGACAGTGTGGAACAGAACAGAGACAGAGCAACGATGGGCTCAGCAGGAAGCCCACCGTGGGAGCAGGCCGTGGCCGGTGCTGTGCCCTGCAGGAACATCGTGTGCCTCTCAGTGGCCTGGGGTACTGCTGAGTGTCCGAGGCAGTGAGGTGCACAGCTCCTTCCCTTCCCCGCAGCCCTACTGCAAGAACACAGGCTTCAGAGGCAAGGCTTAGGTCAGACACAGGTGTGCACGCACGCATGCACATATACACACTCACAGCTCCCCACATCTGGGCAGCCTGCAGATGCTTCCTGGCCAGAGAACCTGGGCTGGAGCTGGTGCCCGTGGGCTCTGCAGACCTCTGCAGAGCTCCCCTTCGCTCCCCTGGCCCCCAGGGCCCCTAAAGAAGGCCCCGTGCCCCCAACACCATTGGTGCTGTGGATGCGGGCTCAGGAACACACTGCTGTGTCCTGGCACACAGGCCTCATTCGGGGAGACCGCATTTCCTCCCATGCAAATCGCAAATGCTGAGGTGGAGATCAGGCTGGGTCTGCTCTGGGTCCCTCTGCTTGCAGCCAAAGCAGCCTGCTCCACTTGCTCCACTTAATTATAAAGTGGTTTTGACCTGGGTTACCCAGCACAAGTGCCAAGATAGAACACACTGTGTCTTGTTTACACAAGTCAGACTACACCTGACATCACACCCAGAAGCACAAATTGATCAATACCTGATTTGTGCCGACAAACAGTTGCAGCTGTGAATGCACTAACTCATTTCAGAAACTCCAGCTGCAAACTCTTACCTGAGGCTGTAACGGAAGGAACGCCCCATGATTGAGACACACAGAGATGGTGCAGCGGACCTCTGCCTCACCCCGGTCTCCAGCTCCAGCAGCTTCTCCCGCTTGAGACACCCCACTTCAGCCAGACCTGGCACTGCACCCACACTTGACACCCCTGTGCACAGAGAACTCATCTGCCCCCCTAGAAGCCTTTGCCTATATCCATGTCCGGCACAGCCCAGCAAACTCCGCAGCTCTTTAACCTGTTCTTCTCCTTGCCTATGTTCTGTCCCTGGATAAAGCATGATGTGTGATCTGAGAGTTCATGTTAGTCATTAAGGCTGTGGTGTCAGTGGCCCCGGCTAGTAAGTGGACTCAGGGGTGCTCGCCAAATTAAAGCCAATGAGCTGGATGCAAGGGCCAATTTACTGTTGCTTAACCAGTTCTGACTGTGTGGAGACACACAGTGTGTCTGTTTCTGACCTAGCTTGCTCATGACAACCACACCCTGGTACTGCCTTGATTGTCCCAAAGGCTTGGCTGTGAAGGCCAAAGGAAGTCCGGCCACTTGTGATGTGAGCACCTAGCCAGGGATAGGTGCTGGCCACTGCTTCTGGACATGAGTCCTGCTGAGCCTGTGGCTGGTCAGGGGCTGTGGGGCCTGGGGGGGGGCTGTGAGTCCTGCTGAGCCCTGTGGCTGGTCAGGGGCTGTGAGTGTGAGTCCTGCTGAGCCCTGTGGCTAGTCAGGGGCTGTGAGTGTGAGTCCTGCTGAGCCCTGTGGCTGGTCAGGGGCTGTGGGGCCGGGGGGGGGGGCTGTGAGTCCTGCTGAGCCTGTGGCTGGTCAGGGGTTGTGGGGTCTTGGGGGGGGCTGTGAGTCCTGCTGAGCCTGTGGCTGGTCAGGGGCTGTGGGGTCTGGGGCGGGGGCTGTGAGTCCTGCTGAGCCCTGTGGCTGGTCAGGGGCTGTGGGGCCAGGGGGGGAGCAGGGCAGGGGCAGCCAGTTCCTGCCCACGAGGGCTGTCTTTTCCCCAGTGTGGCTGCCCACAGCTTCCCCGGTCTCAGGGACGCTGTGTGTCTGCCATCTGTCTGAATGCGTCTCTGTGGGGTCGGCCCAGGCACAGGAACCTGGGAGGACACTCAGGAAACCCACTCCCCCTGTGATCAGATGCTGGCCCCCAGCACCGCCCTCCTGTGGCGTGGCCCACCCCATGACTGGCCCGGGGCCCTGTGGCCACAGTCCTGCATTTCTTAAGTGTCAGAATGCCCCTGGCTGAAATGTGTGATTTTGACCGTTCTCGGCAGACAGCTGAGTAGCGTGAAGTCCGGTGTGCCCTGAAGCCGTCACTACCGCCTGCAGCTCTTCTCCATCTCCGAGCTGAATCCGATGATGCGGGACGTCCGAGTAATGAAATCACAAGGAGTTTGTCCTTCTGTGACTGGCTGTGTCACCGCGAAATCTTCTCCAGGCTCTTCTCTGTGGTGGTGTGCCTGCTTCCTTTCAAAGCCGTGGAGTGGTCCATCCCCAGACGTGGCGCTTCCGTTCTGCCCCTTCCCCGATGCACAGCTTCCACCCTTGGCACTGTTGCCTCCTACTCCTACTCTCGTGACAATAAATTGAGAGGGAAGAATTTTTCTTTTCTTTCTTTCTTTCTTTTTTTTTTTTTTTTTTGTCAGTCATGGGGCCTGAACTCTGGGCCTGGGCGCTGTCCCTCAGATCTTCAGCTCAAGGCGAGCGCTCTACCACTTGAGCCACAGCGCCACTTCCGGCTTTTTTTCTTTTTGCTTATGTGGTGCTGAGGAATCGAACCCAGGGCCTCATGCATGCAAGGCAAGCGCTCTACCACTGAGCCACCTTCCTAGCCAAGAATTTTTCTTGATGTGTGAGTTTTTTCCTATTTAATTTACTTCCAACCATCTATCATGATCTGTCCACTCTTAGCTTACACCATTTCCCTGTCTTGCACGAGCTGCGGGAGGCTGGCCTGCTGGTCTCCCCCTCCCCTCTCCCTCCTCTCCTGTTCCCAGGAGCTCTGTCACAAGACCAGGGTTCACAGGCCATGCCTGGGTTTCGTATTTCCAAAATATTATGCTGGGCAGGCGTTTTCCTCGGCAGCCCTCCTGCTGCGGCTCTGGGACTGCGTCTCTTGTCCTGTCTCTGACTTTGGCCTGGTGGTGCTGTCCAGCCCTAGGCTCGCAACCCCTGCTTGGCATTGGCCTCTGGGCTGTTAGAGCCGTGGCTGCATGTGGGGCCAGGCAGGCTGTGGTGGTAGAAGGCCAGAGGATGCTGTGAACCTGGGCTGGAGGCTAGAGAGTGGAGAGGGAGGGGGCGGGGAGGGAGGAAGGCAGGGGGGAGGGGGCAGGGAAGGGAGAGCAGGGGTGAGAGGGGCTGGGGAGGGGCCCTGTCCCCCTGTCAGTCCCTGACCCACAGGGCCGGGGAGGGGCCCTGTCCCCCTGCCCCCCCCCGGTCGGGCCCTGTCCCCCCGTCAGTCCCTGACCCAGAGGGCGGGCCAGTGTCAGAACACTGAAGTCCCGGCCCCTTCTGGCCCCTGCTGCCCCAGGCAGGTGACAGTTTCTTTGTGGCCCATCTTCCTGGCTCTGGCTGTTCTGCTGGGGGGGGGGGGACGCAGGGCGAGGGAGAGGATGAGGAGCACAAGTCATGGGAAGAGTCACACACCGCACACCCTCTGGGGTGGAAGCACACACTGCAAACAAGGTCCAGAGGCCTGAGTGGCCGCTGGCCATCCCCTGCAGCCTGGAGGACCCTCAGCGGCAGAGCAGGGTGAGGGCTGACATCCTACCACCCGCCGCCCCTGGCCAGAACCTTCAGGGCCTGGGTGGCCTGGGTCCCCGGCGGGCACCGGCACTTCACATCCCCATCCCTGGGTGAAAATGCTGGCCTGGGCGGGCAGAGGGCCGGGAGGGGAGCGGCCCCTGGCCAGTCCCCAGGGCCTCTGACTCTTGTGAAAACCTGCCTTGTTCACTAGGAATGTTAAATTAGCTAAAGCTAATTAAAATGGATGAAATCCGGACTAATGAAAACTCGTTGAATTCTTCTCAAAATGTGACACGGACTAAACCGTCCGCCGCGCTGGCTGGCAGAGGCGGTGCCTGGATCTGCTGGGAGAGCGGGACTGCGTCCCGGGCCCTCACCCCCCAGAGCGCGGGGACTGCGCTGGCCGGCTGAAGATCCTGCCAGAGGTTTGCAGGCTCCCCGCCACCAGGCCGGTGAGGTCTGCTGAGCCCTGCACCCCGACCTCCGCACCGGAGCCGCGGCCGCCGGCCCGGGCAGCCCTGCACCCCGACCTCCACACCCGAGCCGCGGCCTCCAGACCGGGCAGCCCTGCACCCCGACCTCCACACCCGAGCCACGGCCTCCAGACCGGGCAGCCCTGCACCCCGACCTCCGTATCCGAGCCGCGGCAGCCCTGCACCCCGACCTCCGCACCAGAGCCGCGGCAGCCCTGCACCCCGACCTCCGCACCCGAGCCGCGGCCGCCGGCCCGGGCAGCCCTGCACCCCGACCTCCACACCCGAGCCGCGGCAGCCCTGCACCCCGACCTCCGCACCCGAGCCGCGGCAGCCCTGCACCCCGACCTCCGCACCCGAGCCGCGGCCGCCCTGCACCCCGACCTCCGCACCCGAGCCGCGGCCGCCCTGCACCCCGACCTCCGCACCCGAGCCGCGGCCGCCCTGCACCCCGACCTCCACACCCGAGCCGCGGCCGCCAGACCGGGCAGCCCTGCACCCCAACCTCCGCACCCGAGCCGCGGCCGCCGGCCTGGGCAGCCCTGCACCCCGACCTCCGCATCTAAGCCGCGGCCGCCGGCCCGGGCAGCCCTGCACCCCGACCTCCACATCTGAGCCGCGGCCGCCGGCCCGGGCAGCCCTGCCCCTGGTGTCAGTGCTAGCCACTGCCCACCTAAGTCCAGGTCCTCATAGGTGAGCTCTGAGAGGCTCCTCAGGGGGCTGGGCCTGCAGGTGCACATCCCTGTGACAGGCAAGGCCACAGGAGAGGACCTGCGGGGGGGGGGGGGTACTAGTGATAAGGAGACCAGAAGTGGGCGGGACCAGAGGGACAGATGCCTCCCTCCCTCCTGCCCCCATATCACCCTGTGTCCCCACAGCTCCCATCTCTGCTCCTGCCCCATCTGGTGAGCCAGGTCTGCGCCCTGGACACCCCCACCCCCACCTCCACCCCCACGTGTGCCCACCTAGAGCAGGGGCCAGGAGAGACAAGGCCAGGAGACCAGGGCTGGGCTGCAGAGGCCCACGCCAGGCTCCCTCGCGCGTCACACAAGGCAGGCTGGGCTCAGGAGCCATGAGGGCCCGTCCTTCAACACACAGCACCTGGCTGGTGCCACACCTGTAGAATGGAGCCAAGCGTGTGCCCTTTAGCTCCAGTGACTCAGTACTGACTCACCTGGAACAGGGAACACGGATGTGGACAGGCAGCCTAGAAGGAGCCAGGGACTCCCCTGTCCTCTGATCTATGACGCTGGGCCCTCACCGTCTTCTGATCTATGGACCCTGGGCCCTCGCCGTCCTCCGTGCTGTGATCACTGGGCCCTCGCCGTCCTCCGTGCTGTGATCACTGGGCCCTCTGTGATCACTGGGCCCTCTGTTATCACTGGGCCCTCGCCGTCCTCCGTGCTGTGATCACTGGGCCCTCTGTGATCACTGGGCCCTCGCCGTCCTCCGTGCTGTGATCACTGGGCCCTCTGTGATCACTGGGCCCTCGCCGTCCTCCGTGCTGTGATCACTGGGCCCTCTGTGATCACTGGGCCCTCGCCGTCCTTCGTGCTGTGATCACTGGGTCCTCGCCGTCCTCCGTGCTGTGATCACTGGGCCCTCTGTGATCACTGGGCCCTCTGTGATCACTGGGCCCTCTGTGATCACTGGGCCCTCTGTGATCACTGGGCCCTCGCCGTCCTCCGTGCTGTGATCACTGGGCCCTCGCCGTCCTCCGTGCTGTGATCACTGGGCCCTCGCCGTCCTCCGTGCTGTGATCACTGGGCCCTCTGTGATCACTGGGCCCTCGCCGTCCTCCGTGCTGTGATCACTGGGCCCTCTGTGATCACTGGGCCCTCGCCGTCCTTCGTGCTGTGATCACTGGGCCCTCTGTGATCACTGGGCCCTCTGTGATCACTGGGTCCTCGCTGTCCTCTGTCCTGAGGACTCTGGGTCTTCACCCTCTTCTGTCCTGAGGACCCTCAACTGGCCAGCCCTGTGCTGTCCTGGGCGATTGATCATCCACCAGGAGACAAGACGTTATACCTGCTCAAGCAGAGAGCCTCACAGTGCTGTGACCTGCCTTGGCCTGGAGGACCAGAGACGCCCGCTTTGTCTTCTGTGTCGATGTGTGTGCTCCTTTCTCGGGCAGTTTTGGGTAAGCTTTCGGTGGGACGGTGGGAGGGGCTGGCATCCAGTGGTGGCCAGGCCTGAGCTGGCCTTGCTCAGGGGTACTGACCCCAGAGGGATTGTGGACAAGGCCCCGGCCGGTCCAGTCCAGCTCTGAACAGCAGGTGGCACCCCAGGCCCAACGTGGCAGGGGAGCTCCAGAAGGCCAGGTGAGCGGCTGCTGCTGAGAATCCCCGCAGAGCCCTCGTCCAGAGGGAGAGCAAAGTCCTCTCCGGTGCCCTGTGGTCCTGAGGCTGGCACGGTCCTGTCCAGGCCTGCCATGAGGATGAAGGCACAGCAGGGCTGAGGAGCCCATCTCTCCCGGGAGGGAAGTGCCCGAGGGCGGGGTGGGGCGGTGACCCTCAGCAGTTGGGGGACCAGGCGTGGCTGAGCTCGCAGACCCTGCCTGCTCAGAGGTCGGGGCTGCAAGGGCTGCCACAGGTCCCGACACGGGACCTCTTTGCTCCGCTGTGCAGTCGGAGTGGCTCGGGCTTGGGATCCTGGCAGGGGTTAGAGGGGATGTCCTGGGATGCAGCTTCCCACAGCTGAAACGGCCCGGAAGGGGTGCAGAGGTTTGGGGGGCTGGCCCTGCAGTCTGCTCCTTCTACCCTGGGCGGCCTTCTGCTTCCGGCCCCACCCAAGAGGCAATGGTCCTGGGGTACCCAGTACTCATTGTGTTCTAGCATTCTCTGCAAGGAGAGCAGGGGTCCCGTGGCCCTGGCCCCGTCTAGTGGGTAGCCTACCCCTGGGCATTAACATCTGTTTACCAAGGTGACCATCACAGGAAGTGACCGCTTGGCATAGTGGCCCCCCCAGCATTGAGGCCTTTGTGCTTCTGATGCCCCCACTGCCAACCCCAGCAGGTGACACTCCTCCCTTCCCTGAGGACTCTGTCCTCAAGCCTGCACCCAAGAGCTGTGGCTCAGGCCGCCCAGAGCCGCCACCCGAGGACACGCTGCCGATGCCGGAGGCTTCCAGCCCCCTGGGCCCAGCAGAGTGAAGCAGAAGACAGGCCAGGCCCAGCCAGCAGCCCAGACCCCAGCCCAGGCCCAGCCAGCAGCCCAGGCCCACCCAGCAGCCCAGACCCAGCCAGCAGTCTAGACCCCAGCCCAGACCCAGACCCCAGCCCAGACCCTAGCCCAGGCCCAGACCTCGGCCCAGACCCCAGGCCAGGCCCAGACCCTGGCCCAGACCCCAGCCCAGACCCCAGTCCAGACCCCAGCCCAGGCCCAGATCCTGGCCCAGACCCCAGCCCAGACCCAGACCCCAGCCCAGGCCCAGCCCAGGTCCAGACCCCAGCCAGCAGCCCAGACCCCAGCCAGCAGCCCAGGCCCAGCCAGCAGCCCAGACCCAGCCAGCAGTCTAGACCCCAGACCAGACCCAGACCCCAGACCAGACCCTAGCCCAGGCCCAGACCTCGGCCCAGACCCCAGGCCAGGTCCAGACCCCAGCCCAGACCCCAGCCCAGACCCCAGCCCAGGCCCAGATCCTGGGCCAGACCCCAGCCCAGGCCCAGCTAGCAGCCCAGACCCCAGCTGGGTGTGATCAGGGGCTGGGCATGAGCACAGGCCGGGTGTGAGCACAGACTGGGTGTGAGCAGGGGCTTGGTGTGAGCACAGGATGGGCGTAATCGGGCTGGGCGTGAGCAGGGGCTGGGCGTGAGCAGAGGCTGGGTGTGAGCAGGGGCTGGGTGTGATCAGGGGCTGGGCGTGAGCAGGGGCTGGGCGTGAGCAGAGGCTGGGTGTGAGCAGGGGCTGGGCGTGAGCATGGGCTGGGTGTGATCAGCGGCTGGGCGTGAGCAGGGGCTGGGCGTGAGCAGGGGCTGGGCGTGATCAGGGGCTAGGTGTGAGCAGGGGCTGGGTGTGAGCACGGGCTGGGTGTGATCAGGGGCTGGGCGTGATTAGGGGCTGGGCGTGATCAGGGGCTGGGCGTGATCAGGGGCTGGGCGTGATCAGGGGCTGGGTGTGAGCAGGGGCTGGGTGTGAGCAGGGGCTGGGCGTGATTAGGGCTGGGCATGATCAGGGGCTAGGTGTGAGCAGGGGCTGGGCGTGAGCAGGGGCTGGGTGTGATCAGGGGCTGGGCGTGATCAGGGCTAGGTGTGAGCAGGGGCTGGGCGTGAGCAGGGGCTGGGTGTGATCAGGGGCTGGGCGTGATCAGGGCTGGGTGTGAGCAGGGGCTGGGTGTGAGCAGGGGCTGGGTGTGAGCAGGGGCTGGGCGTGAGCAGGGGCTGGGTGTGAGCACGGGCTGGGTGTGAGCAGGGGCTGGGCGTGATCGGGGCTGGGTGTGAGCAGGGGCTGGGCATGAGCACGGGCTGGGTGTGAGCACGGGCTGGGCGTGATCAGGGCTGGGTGTGAGCAGGGGCTGGGTGTGAGCAGGGGCTGGGTGTGATCAGGGGCTGGGCGTGAGCAGGGGCTGGGTGTGAGCACGGGCTGGGTGTGAGCAGGGGCTGGGCGTGATCGGGGCTGGGTGTGATCAGGGGCTGGGCGTGAGCAGGGGCTGGGCGTGATCGGGGCTGGGTGTGATCAGGGGCTGGGTGTGAGCACGGGCTGGGCGTGAGCAGGGGCTGGGTGTGAGCACGGGCTGGGCGTGATCAGGGCTGGGTGTGAGCAGGGGCTGGGCGTGAGCAGGGGCTGGGCGTGATCAGGGGCTGGGCGTGAGCACGGGCTGGGCGTGATCAGGGCTGGGCGTGAGCAGGGGCTGGGCGTGATCAGGGGCTGGGCGTGAGCAGGGGCTGGGCGTGAGCAGGGGCTGGGTGTGAGCACGGGCTGGGTGTGAGCAGGGGCTGGGCGTGAGCAGGGGCTGGGCGTGATCAGGGGCTGGGCGTGATCAGGTGCTGGGCGTGAGCACGGGCTGGGCGTGATCAGGGGCTGGGTGTGAGCAGGGGCTGGGTGTGAGCACGGGCTGGGTGTGAGCAGGGGCCGGGTGTGAGCAGGGGCCGGGTGTGAGCAGGGGCCGGGCGTGAGCAGGGGCTGGGTGTGAGCAGGGGCTGGGTGTGAGCACGGGCTGGGTGTGAGCAGGGGCTGGGCATGAGCAGGGGCTGGGTATGATCAGGGGCTGGGTGTGATCAGGGGCTGGGTGTGAGCAGGGGCTGGGCATGAGCAGGGGCTGGGTGTGAGCAGGGGCTGGGTGTGAGCAGGGGCTGGGCGTGATCGGGGCTGGGTGTGAGCAGGGGCTGGGCGTGATCAGGGCTGGGTGTGATCAGGGGCTGGGTGTGATCAGGGGCTGGGCGTGAGCAGGGGCTGGGTGTGAGCACTGGCTGGGTGTGATCGGGGCTGGGCGTGATCAGGGGCTGGGCGTGAGCAGGGCCTGGATGTGAGCAGGGGCTGGGCGTGAGCCGGGGCTGGGCGTGAGCAGAGGCTGGGCGTGAGCAGGGGCTAGGCGTGAGCAGGGGCTGGGCGTGAGCACGGGCTGGGCGTGATCAGGGGCTGGGCGTGATCAGGGGCTGGGCGTGATCAGGGGCTGGGTGTGAGCAGGGGCTGGGCGTGATTAGGGCTGGGCATGATCAGGGGCTAGGTGTGAGCAGGGGCTGGGCGTGAGCACGGGCTGGGCGTGAGCAGGGGCTAGGTGTGAGCAGGGGCTGGGCGTGATCGGGGCTGGGTGTGAGCAGGGGCTGGGCGTGAGCAGGGGCTGGGCGTGAGCAGGGGCTACTCACAGTGCAGCAAGCCCCAGCCTTGGCCTGGGAGGTGGCAGAGGTCTGGGCGCCATGTGCCTCTCAGTTCTCTTGGACTGTGCTCATGGCGGACTCCCGGCCTCTCAGCACGGGGACAGAGGCCCGTGTGGCTGGTCTGGTGGGGTGACCAGAGCTGGTCCCCAGCACACACATAGAAATTTCCAGAGGTGCTTTTTTCCCTTGTCACGTCTTTAATTTTTCAAATGGGCCTCTCTCTTGCTCCAGCCGCCAGGTTAACTGAGCTGCCAGGCCAGGGAAGGCTGGCAGGCTCCCAGAGAAGCATCTCCATCTCCAGCGGAAAGCCAGACCCTTCCTCCCTCCGTCTCCCAGCTACCTTCTTCCAGAGAAACCAGGGCCAGCCTAATCGGATCACCGGCTCCTGTGACGCGCTAATCAGATTGCTTTGCCCACCAGCTCCCGTCAGGCAGCCCTGCAGATCCCCAGATGTGGCCTTCCTCCCTGACAGGATTTGTGCAGGTGGCCTGGGTTCCCGGACTCCGCGTGACTCTGAGGTCTGCTTTAATGGAATTTGTTTGGGGTGAGATCCGGCTGTCTGAGCTTGAGAACATGATTTGCTCTCTCTGGGCCCAGCCTCCTGAGTCTGGTTCTCCTCCACAGGTTCCCCTCTCGGCGGCCCTGCCAGGCCTCTCTGGATGCTGATTTCATGTCTACTACACGGAGGTTACACATCTTTTGTGGCCCCTGCTGCTTTGTTTTCATGGAGAACAGACAAAACTTGCCTAGCGTGAGCTGGGCAGCTGCACCAAAGGTCAAAGTCAGCCACGGACAGACCTGGGGATCAATACCTGGGCAGAGCTGTAGAGAAGGAGAGCGGGAACACAAACGGCACCGCGCCTGCTCTCCCCGGGCTTCCTGGTGTCTGCCTGCTTAAGGCAGTTAGAGCCTGGCTGCCCTGCGTCCACCCTAGTGGTTGCTTTCTAGCCCTACAGCATGCACTGAACTTGCAGAGTTGCTGTTTTCCTTCTGGGGGTCCAGGGAAATGGACATGGGGCCTGGCGCACAGGGGAGCGGTGCCAAGGTCTGTGTCTGCTCAAGTCATCTTCCCGGCAGCATCAGGAAGGGAAGCTATAATCATCACTTTGCAGACAGGAGGCCTGGAGAGGGAGTGGGGCTGCTTCGAGGTCTGGGGGGGGGGTGGGGCTGCTTCGAGGTCTGGGGGGAGGGGGAAAGCGGGAAAGCGGGGCTGCTTCGAGGTCTGGGGGGAGGGGGAGTGGGCAGGGCTGCTTCGAGGTCTGGGGGGAGGGGGAAAGCGGGGCTGCTTCGAGGTCCGGGGGAGGGGGGGGAGGGGGAGTGGGTAGGGCTGCTTCGAGGTCGGGGGAGGGGGGGGAGGGGGAGTGGGTAGGGCTGCTTCGAGGTCCCTGGGGCGGGGAAGGGGGAGCGGGGCTGCTTCGAGGTCCCAGGGGTGGGGAAGGGGGAGTGGGCGGGGCTGCTTCGAGGTGGGGGGGGCGGGGAAGGGGGAGCGGGCAGGGCCGTGGCTCTGGAGCTGGGGTAGAGGAGGAAGCCGGCTCTCCCCTGCACCCCCCACAGCAGGTGCACAGGGGCAGCTGGGTTCAACCTTTTCAGAGAGCTTTTTTTTGCTCCCTGCTTTTCCCACCATTGGGGTCACATGGGTGTTTCCCAGTCCATGTCTATGTTCCCAGCATGCATCTGTGACTCAACTTTCTAAGGCGGTACCATAAATATTCCACTCTGAAGTAATGGCTTCCACTTTAATAGTCTGAAATCATTTTTTGTTTATTCCTCAAAACATCTGTAAGTCCTGTTTGTGCCTCCTCTGATAATTCCCCTCGCCGTCCTGAGCAGACGGTGCCTCTGGCCTGCCCAGCTTGCAGGTGTGAGTTGTGGTGGTGTCTAGTGCGGTGGGAAGTGTGCGCAGAAGGGCAGGCTCTTAAACATCTGCCTCTCTGGAGCTCTCCCGCGGGACGTCACCGGCCGGCTGGAGGCCACGCCCAGGCCTCTGCTCCTTCCTGACGCAGTTCCAGGCAGACACCGTGAGTGCAGCCTTGCTGTACCTTTCTTGAGAACAGTAGGTGACAGTCACAAGTTTTTAAATTTCCATCTTTTTATCTGAGACAAAAGAACAAGCCCCACACTGTGGGCACTTAGGTCGAGTGCTGGGGTTTGGGGAGGGTGCTGGCTGCCACGGAGGCTGGGGCTGAGGGAGGCAGGTGGAGGAACACACATATTATCAGTAGTAGCACATGCAGCACTCGTGACATGCGTGCTAGGGGGGTGTGCCAGCCCTGCAGAACCACGCTCATGGCTGTGCGGGTGATGGGGCCACACGGGCTGGGGACAGGCTCCATCCTGACCCCACGTGGCACAGGCTGCTCTTCCTGGCCCTCCCAGGAGGCTGGTGGGAGGTCGGAGGTCAGGCCCCCGGCTAAGCCATCCCCCACTGGGCCAGCTCACCAAGCTCCTGATAGCACTCCCTGCCGAGCTGGTGATTCTCTGGGGAAGACAGTTACCTGACCTCTCACCTGTGAGAACTAACACCTCCGGGCACGGATGGCGCACGTGACCCCACAGGACACGCCTGTGCCCCACGGAACAGAGGACAGGCACGTTCAAGATGGCCACCCACATTTGGCCCCCGAAGAATCCCCCCTGCCCGCCGCGGGCACAGAGGCGTGGAGCCCGGAGAGGCCTCTGAGTCTCGGAGGGGCAGCTCGGCCCACGGTGCTCCAGTGCACTCCAAGTGCCTCTGGGACACGGGAGTTCACGACGGCCCCGCAGCAGACAGAGTAGAAGTTCGGTCCACACTGCTTTATGTAACATGCCTCCCTGAAGTTAATGACAGGGTTGTAGCTCACCTTGTGTGTGTTTTGGGGTTCCTTGGGTGGGTGTGGGTGCTTTGAGATGGGGGGCGTGGGGTCTGCGGAAAGTCACCAGGGGCTCTTGTGCAGCCCAGCCCGTCTTGGCCCGCAGGTGGGGGAGGGGCCTGCGGCTCCGGGTCTGGGCCCCGTGTGGGTGACCCCCTGGGTGGTACCTGCCAGGCACGGCTGTCACGTCCGCCTCAGTGTGTCCGCTGGCTGCGCTGAGTGGCCTGGCTGGGGGAGTGGGGACTCTGGTGAGTGGGGCTCCGCCATGGTGACTTCCGTGGCTGATTTGTATGTTGAGCACAGAGCTGCTGTCAGATCTCGGCCCTTTCCACCCTGCCTGGCGGCTCCATTAGCTGATTAGGCCCTTTGTTGTCCCTCATTTGTGGAGAGAGAAGTTGGCCAGTTCTCTAAGTGTCCACAAGTCAGTCTGTCTTGTCCCTTGTCTTCCCCATCTCCACGTCCTCTCCATTCCTCTCCTCCAGACACTCTTGGCTGCTTTTGCCTTGCCTGAGGCAGGGCTCAGCTCCAGCCCTTTGGTGAGGGGCTAGAGCCGGCCGGGGACTTCTGGGGGCCGCAGGGTCTTTGGAACTATTCTGAATGGCACCTTCCTAGTCAAGACTCGCACTTCCCCAAGTCACCGTCCTGCAGGTGTGGGGTCATGCGCACCTTGTGCTGCAGAGGCCAGGCACCCTGAGGTGCCCCTGACTCCACTTCGGGCAGGCCTGGGGACACCGGTGGGAGGGGGTAACACCTGCAGCTGACCACGGTTTGTTTGCGGTCTTCTGGCCAGAATGACTTGGAAAAGCCTCCCTGTTGCGCAGGGGCATTCACTACTTCCTGCCTGTCAGGGCACATGCACACACGTGCGCATTCACTACTTCCTGCCTGTCTGGGCACATGCACACATGTGTGCGTTCACTACTTCCTGCCTGTCTGGGCACATGCACACACGTGCGCGTTCACTACTTCCTGCCTGTCTGGGCACATGCACACACGTGCGCGTTCACTACTTCCTGCCTGCCCGGGCACATGCACACACGTGCGCGTTCACTACTTCCTGCCTGCCCGGGCACATGGACACACGTGCGCATTTACTACTTCTTGCCTGTCTGTGCAAATGCACACACATGCACGTTCACTACTTCCTGCCTGTCTGTGCAAATGCACACACGTGCGCGTTCACTACTTCCTGCCTGTCCGGGCACATGCACACACGTGCGCGTTCACTACTTCCTGCCTGTCTGTGCAAATGCACACACGTGCGCGTTCACTACTTCCTGCCTGTCTGGGCACATGCACACACGTGCGCGTTCACTACTTCCTGCCTGTCTGGGCACATGCACACACGTGCGCGTTCACTACTTCCTGCCTGTCTGGGCACATGCACACACGTGTGCGTTCACTACTTCCTGCCTGTCTGGGCACATGCACACACGTGCGCGTTCACTACTTCCTGCCTGCCCGGGCACATGCACACACGTGCGCGTTCACTACTTCCTGCCTGCCCGGGCACATGCACACACGTGCGCGTTCACTACTTCCTGCCTGTCTGTGCAAATGCACACATGTGCGCATTCACTACTTCCTGCCTGTCTGTGCACATGCACACACGTGCGCGTTCACTACTTCCTGCCTGCCCGGACACATGCACACACATGCGCGTTCACTACTTCCTGCCTGTCTGGGCACATGCACACACGTGCGCGTTCACTACTTCCTGCCTGCCCGGACACATGCACACACATGCGCGTTCACTACTTCCTGCCTGCCCGGGCACATGGACACACGTGCGCGTTCACTACTTCCTGCCTGCCCGGGCACATGCACACACGTGCACGCGTGTGCACATGCGCGCGCACACACACACACATCTGCTCTTCCGCATGTACCTCTGGGAGAACAAGACCCTGCTCACCTTCTGCCCTGTGAGGTCCAGGGCCATCTGTGGCTCTCTCCTGTGCTGCTCCTCCACAGAGCTCAGGTGACATGGTGGCTCTGGCTCAAAGTGCTTTGGCCCGGGGCATGGAGACCGTGCAGGCATCTGTGCCAAACCTTCCCCGCAGGACTTATGAGTGTCAGGCAGATCCACAGCAGCGGGTGAATGCTTTGACTTAGGGAATAGGGAAAGGACTGTCTCAGTGGGCCAATGAAAGAAACTTCCAGAATTCAGGTGCGTTGAGGGCCAGGCTCTGTGTCGTCAGTGGCCACAGCATGCGATGCCCCTCAGGATGGCAGGGCTCTCTGGCAGCTCCCCAAGGCCTTCAGGAACAGGTGCAGCGCCCCCCTTCCCCCCAAAGCTTCCAGGCTCTGCACCATAGGGCTGCACCTCCCACTGGGGGGTAATTTGCACCTTTTTACCAGGAAGTAGGAACAGCTGTGGCCTGCCCCTGGGAGTCACAGCCTAAGAACACCCTTCCTCTCCTCCTTCCTCAGCATTTCAGCAAGCATGGGAGATGCTCCTGTGCACATGAGAGCCCTCGGCTCCTGCCAAACACCATGGAATGAGGGCCAGACTCCCCCGAGGGGTGTGTCCTGCCCTCAGCGCCAGACACCACCCTGTGTGCAGGGACCCAGGGGTCCTGTGAGCCAAGCCCTTTCCATCCACATGGGTCCTTCCTGCCAGAAATGGATTAAAATTTCTATTTTCCACTGTGTTCATAAAGAGGCCAACGTGTTAACTCCACAGAGGAAACATTTTATTCAATCTAAAGTGAATTTTCCTTCTGTTCTTGTGAGCCTGGGCCTGACTGCGAGTCCTGAGATTGGCAAAGGAGCTTGGGGGGGTGTCAGGATGCAGCCTGGGGTGGGGACAGCCAGGCCCCAGGTGCAGGTGTGGAGAAGCATCTGAGGTCTGGAACGGCAGGCAGAGGGGCTGCCACATGACCTGTGGGGCAGGTGCCGGGACACGGGACTGTGATCAGTCTCCCAGACCTGCTTCCCGGTGACACCAGAGCTTTGTGTTTGGCCCTGGGACTGGGTGAGCAGTAGCCACTCCAGGGTGCATACCTCATGTTTCAGCAGTTCAGGTCCTGTTCTTTGACCCAAGGTGACTGTGCTGATGTTGATCCACACACACATACACACACTGGCTTTAATTATCTGATGCTGACATGAGCCCTGCTCAACTACCTCTTAAGGCATCCCCTGAGGGGAGCAGAAGGGGGTCCCGACTCGCACAGAGCCAGGGATTCCTCCACCTGCCTAGGCAGTGGGCAGCTTGGCCCAGGACATCCTGCTGACTCTGAACCTCCAAAACTTAAAATCCTCAAGGAGCAACAAGAGAGCTTCTTGGGAACTGAACCCGTTTGTGGACGCTCACACTGCTCTGCCCTTGCTGTGAGGACTAGAGGGAGTAGACACAATCAACGATGGGCATGGCTTCTTAAGAAGGCAACAATCTTGTTCTAGAACTTTCTTTAGGGGCCCGGCTTGAGCATTCGGTGCCATCTGCACCTTCCCCACCGCGGGTGTGGTCCGGAGAGCCAGGCACAGAGCCTTGCCCTCAGTCCCCGCTGTGAGCAGGGCTCTCCTCTGTCCCTCAGCCGCTCCTGACACCTTCCAGAAACCCCTTCCAGGCCCAGCCCGACGGAGCGTCGGATCCTTCACCCTCGCTGCGGCCCTCGTGGAGGCTGCACGGAAGACCAGTGACGGGTGTGTCGGGGGCCAGGTCTCTGGGGAGCAGGTGGGTCGGGCCCTGTCCAGCTGGGGGCAGGTCTGGGGGAGGAAGTAAGGGCGGGAGTGAGGGGAGCGGGCCTGGCCGGAACTCCTGGGCAGGGAGGAGGCAGGTGTGGGGGCTGAGGCCCGAGCGGCCGTGCCAACCGGAACAGCTCGGTGCGCTGGTCCGCCTGGCTCCGTCCAGGCGGCTCTTCCGCCCCAGAGCAGCGGCAGGCGTGGAGGGCAGCGGCCCGTCTGCAGCCAAGGGGAGCGGGGTGGCGAGGCCTGCAAGAGCCAGCAGAGGCCTGCAAGAGCCAGCAGCGGGGCCGTCTGCAAGCCAAGGGGAGCGGGGTGGCAAGGCCTGCAAGAGCCAGCAGCGGGGCCGTCTGCAAGCCAAGGGGAGCGGGGTGGCAAGGCCTGCAAGAGCCAGCCCCGGCCCGCCCGGAAGTCCCCTGCGAGCACCGCCCCCCCACCCCGGCTTCCGGAAGTCCCCTTGAGAACACCCCAACACCTTCCGGGAGAACACCCCAAGACCTTCCGGAAGTCCCCGGGAGAACACCCCAAGACCTTCCGGAAGTCCCCGGGAGAACAGCCCGCCTTGCTCAGAGGAGAACAGCCGCACGCCTCCGTCGAGTCCCGCGGCGACAGCTTCAGTGGAGGCCCGAGGTGAGGAGGGGGTACCTGGCCGGTCAGGACGGGGCCGCAGGGGGGGGGGTCGGCGGGAGCCGCGGCCGCCGGTCACTCTCGGCCCCGACTCCCCCCTCCCCCGTCGGCCTGTCAGCTGGGAGCAGGAGCCCCGTGGAGACCCTAGGGAGCAGGTGGGCCCGGCCCCCCTCCCCCTCCCTCTCCCCTCCCCCTCCCCCCCCCTCGGCCTGTCAGCTGGGAGCAGGAGCCCTGTGGAGACCCTAGGGAGCAGGTGCACCGGCCGGGCCCGGTGCAGAGCTAGCCTGGGGTCTGAGCCCAGGACTGTGCACGGGGGAGCATGGCCGCCAGCCCCGCCAGGCAGGGGACGAAGAGGAGGTAACAGATCAGGGGGCAGAGAGGGTGGCGGGTGGGCGGAACGGGGTCCCCAGTAAGCTCCTCAGAGGAGCTAGGAGCCCCACGCGTGAGCGGGCCGCGGGGCCCAGGGCGGTCCAAGGCCGTGGCAGACTCGTCTGTCTGGGACTGCAGGGTGGGTGAGTTAGGGACCTGAGGCACAGGTCTGTCTCGGTTGTGAGCAGATGTGGCCAGGGCCACTTGGAGACATCAGGGTCTTAGACTATCTTTGCCTCACCCTACAGGACACAGTGCTAGAAAAACAAGACCAGACAGAATTCACAGAGACGGGCAGACAGAGGAGGAACACAAGCCGCTGCTTCTGGGAAGATCAGTGGTAGTTTAGAATGCATGTCAATTTTCATATTAAGCAATTTGATGCTCAAATACCACATTTCTTTCCAGTTAAAACCAGACTTGTGATTCCTTCTATAACCAATTTGACTTGACAAGTATTTGGAGAACTAGTTGAGAACCTTTCACAAGGAAAGCTAGATTCTTAAACTGATTTTTCTCCCTCATTTCCCTTTTTTAAATTAAATTGGTCTATAGCTAGTTAATATATGTGCATGGTAGTTTAAACATGACAGTGTGTAAAATTAGAGATGTAAGTCTCTCTCTACCCTAGCTCAAAGACTCTAACCATATCAAGCATCCTGTCAGAAAATGTATGTACAGGATTTGGCCCTTATTTGGTGAAGTTTCTTTGGCTTTCTCAAGACTGCATATTTTCCTGCGCTTCTCAAAAGCAACCTCTCCACTGCCAGTGGACCCCTCTGAAGTCATCAACCAAACCTCGACCCCCTGAGTTTGTTCTGATGGCTGAGGAAGAGAGGGTTCCCCAAAGACTGGAGCCCTCGCCACCTCTTACAGAATCTTCAGAATCCCTAGTAATGGACCTTCAGAGTTTGAACCCAAGTACCAACCTTCTGTCTCCGTGGCCAGAAGTTCAAGCCCAAGCCCCCAGTACAAGGAGAGAAAGGTTCTTACAGCCAGCCAATGCTGCTTTCCCAAGGCTGGGATCCGGAGAGTGTTACTGGAGCAGAAAAATCTGGCACACTTGACATCTGTGCTTAAAAATAGATACTCGCAAATACAAGGGCTTCTGGAGGACCTCACAGTATGCTTCCACAGACCTTGACCTGGGCGGCCTCTCCGATGTCACGAGGACAACTAAGCGTGCAGGTCAGTGGTCCGCCATCCTCATCATCCTCTCACGGAATTCTCACCAAGTGTGATGGTACTATTTCCGAGCTTTGTTCTCTAACCCTGCACCTCCCAGCACATGGGAAATGGTGACCCAGAACAGCAGAGATGGATAGACCTTAAGGCAGAAGAGATGAAGCTGGAAAATTGGACATCTTCTCCAACTAAAGAAAGGCCATTCAGATATACCTGCAGTTTCTGCTTGGCTAATGATGAGGATCCTTCAGAAAATGCAAGCTTAGGAGGTAACAATGTTTGACAAGAAGTGTACTTGCGTTACTTGTGTAACTATAACCCCTCTGTACAACACCTCTACAATAAAATTGAAAAGAAGGAAATGCAAGCTTAGAAGCTGGTAAAGGCAGAGTCCTAGCTAGTGATTGATACCTGTCAATCACTTGCTGATAATTAAATACAGCCTGTTGGCAAAGCTCCTGGATGCTACAAGACACTGATTTTATATGCCAAGAATTTTGAAGAACCCATTAACCTTTGATTCAGCTTTCTAGTTTTGGAGTTTTCTTTCTTTTCTAAAAAAATATTGTTAATGTAGAGGTTATGCACAGAGGGGTTACAGTAACGTAAGTCAGGTGGGTACATTTCTTTATGGACCATGCTATCCCTTCCCTCACTCTCTCCCAGTTTTTTCCCTTCCATCCTCACCTACAAAGTTTTGTTTTTAATTTGGGCCTGTGGACGGATCTCTTCCTACCTCAATGCCAGTGATTTGTTTGCTAAGTCTAGGAGAGGTGAGATAGTCATTTGAAGGTATATAAACCATACTGGTTAGTTTAGGTGTTGGGTAATTAGGAATGATGACTGACTTTTCTTATTTTCAAGTGTTTGAGCTGTAGTAAGTGGAGAGACTTGGGTGCATCAATGTAATTGTCAATAATAAATGTGTGTATAAGGAACTTTTTTTTTTTTGGTCGGTCATGGGGCTTGAACTCTGGGCCTGGGCACTGTCCCTCAGCTCTTCAGCTCAAGGCAAGCGCTCTACCACTTGAGCCACAGCGCCACTTCCGATTTTCTGGTGGTTTATTGGAGATAGGGGTCTCACGGTCTCTCCTGCCCGGGCTGGCTTTGAACCGAGATCCTCAGATCTCAGCCTCCTGAGTAGCTAGGATTTCAGGCGTGAGCCACCAGCACCCGGCTTGTGTATAAGGAACTTTAAAAAAAAGAAAATGTATGTACAGACTGGCACCAGTGGCTCACAGCTGTTGCAATCTTAGCTACTTTGGAAGCTGAGAATGGGGGAGGGGGAGATTTCAGTTTGAGGCTAGCTCAGGCACAGAGGGTAATGAGACCCCTCCTCAGAAAAGTTAACAGTGGAATGCATTTGTCATTCTAAGCTACCTGTGAGGCTTGGGGTGATCTTGATGCCAGGCCAACCTGTGCAGCAAAGTCCACAGATTGTCTCCCTAGAAGGGAAGCAGGATGTGAGAGTGTATGCCTGTGGTCCCAGTGATGATGAGGAACCTAAAATTAGGCAGAGCATGGCCCAGACACACACGCTAGTCTGAAAATACTGAGTGGAAAACGGGGCTGGAGGCTTGACTCAGCAGTACCGTGCCAGCCTAACAAGCTCAAGTCCTCTCAGGGACCCTGGATAGGAGCCAGGTCACTGGGTCTGGAAGCTATGGCCACAGTAACTTTGGCCCTTTGGGTGATCAGACTGGTGTGGTGTAGAGACCACAGCACATAGCTGCTGGACTGGAACAAAGAAAACTGTGACCAGCCTGAGGGCATTACACATCTTTGCAAGAAATACCCCAAACCCATCAAAGCAATTGAGCTTTCTGGTTAGTGTCAGACACATGGGGTGTTGTTAAAATATGACACTGAATAATTTGATTTTTACTGAGACATTTCCTAAAAAGATACAGTCACTTTAGTCATTTTCCTGTTCCGAGTACTCTTCTAAGCTATCATTTTCCGTTCCCTGAGTGGGTAGATTTTATGGCTCATGAATGTGTTCCTCTACACGCCCATCACAGTAACGAATAACTTCCTAGTTTGTCTTATTTGACTAAGACGGTAGAGAAATGGATGCTTCGCTTGGTTGAGGTCAACCCAAGTTCCTGCTGAAAACAGGATGGGAAGTGCCACGGAGCAGCACCCGTGCTGGCACAAGTAAGCATTGCAGTCCCAGCGTGAAATACGCGCATTCCTGCCTGGAGGCCTCATCTGGGTCAAGTCCCTGAACCCCCTTGGTGCAAGCCCAGGTGGCCTTCCAGAGCTGGAGCCTGCAGACCACAGCGACCACACTCCCTTCCACTCTCTAACGTGTCCAGGGAGGACAAGTCTGGGAGAGGTTTTTCAGATGGGAGAGGGACAGAGGTGGTGTGGGATGGGGTGGGGGGCAGCTAGCATGTGAGGTCCAGCTGCTAGGGCTCCCTCGCGCTCTGCAGGAAATGACCTCTGTGAGGGCAGAGTGGTTGGTCCTCTGGCCTTACCTCTCCGCTCTTCCCCTTCTTTGACCTGAGCACCTTTCTTGTCTGCTTCCTGGGGATCGCAGGCTGGCTGAGGACCCATTCACAGACTTCTTTCTATTTTGAGCTCTCCCTTTACCCACACTGACAATGTTTCCGTCATTACAATTCTAAGAGCTTTGTGGGTTTACCATGAATCTTAAAGGCTCACTTCATTAGATTGAAAACATGCTCACACACCTCTAAATCTCATTGAAAGAGTGAAGCAGCCAGGTGCTGCTGGTGCTCATGCCTGTAATCGTAGCTGAGCCGGGGCCGCATGCCCACGTCCCCTCAGCCTGGACACTGAGGGGGAAGCAGTTGCTGCTGCCCATAGTGGAAGTGGACAGTTCACTGTCCTTTCCAGGGCCGGGGATCTTACAATGGCCAGCTAGAGGTGACCGAGAGCCAGGGAGCCCCAACTTGGGGACTGTGTGCTGCTGCCTGCTGAGCCTCATGACCTGGAGTGGATCTTCCACCTCAGAGCCACGGGGTGTCCCCGTCTGCCCGTTCCTCCATACCACGGGGTGTCCCCCACTGCCCGTTCCTCCATACCACGGGGTGTCCCCCACTGCCCGTTCCTCCATACCACGGGGTGTCCCCGTCTGCCCGTTCCTCCATACCACGGGGTGTCCCCGTCTGCCCGTTCCTCCATACCACGGGGTGTCCCCCACTGCCCGTTCCTCCATACCACGGGGTGTCCCCCACTGCCCGTTCCTCAGTACCTTGGGGTCCCCCCACCCATTCTTTCCAGACAGACCTTCTGGGTTTCTTTCCACAGGACACAAGCATGTACTTAATTTTACTTTTATTCAGACAATACTTTAGAAACACAAACCCCTAACCTGCCAGCTTCTCTTGGGGGGGACAGATCATTCTGATTGGAGTGGAGGCTGCTGCACCCGCTCTCTGACAAGGACACGCGGTGCGCCTCCATTCCGGATCTGAGTGCTCTGAAGCCTCTGGGGAGGAGGACCTATGAAATATTCAGAACTGAAGTGCATAAGACAGAGAGGAGGAGAAGGCCCATCTCACGACTCCTCCTTGGGACATTTGTTCAGTGAACCAGATGCTGAGTGTGGAGGTCGTGTTTGGTGCTGCAGTGTCATGCCCGGCGCTGGCTCTCACGACACTGCATGCCACCCCTGCAGCTGGCCCCTGTGCAGCACAGCCCGGTGGAGGGGGGCTGAACCCAGAGCAGCTCAGAGCCCACCCACCCCTCATTATTGAAGCAGAGTATCAGTTAGGGGAAGGCATCATGCTGCTTCCTGAAATGAGGCCAGCAAACTGTGCTGAAGCTGTGCCCTCCGTTCTGTAACCGGGCTGCACCTGTGGCTCTAGAGCCAGCCCTTCCAGCCAGAGTGTCTAACTGCCCACCCCAGGCCATGCAAGCACTGCTGTCCTTCAGGCTCCCTGGGGAGGGCCTGCTACCGTGTCCTGCCTGGAGGCCCTGCATCTCTCAGGACCTCTTCCTCGTCCTTCTGGATGTCTTGGAGTGGGTTGTAAAGCAGCAGTGTGCTGCCAGTGGGAATGTTTCATGATGGAGAGGCTGCTATTCGAGAATGCTGGCCTCTCAGTCAACAGGGCGTGCGTACCTGCAGACCCTCCCTCCTCCAGTGCTGGAGTCCAGAGGGTGACGCTGGGGTGGAGGGTGTACCAGGCTTGCCTTTTGGCCCCCAACATCCCGTAGTCAATTTCAAATTCAGGGCCAGGACTAGAGCGTGCAGGATGTAAAGAGCTGTTTGCTGAAGGGTGTGACTTTACTTGGGATCCCTGCTGCTCTCCACCCCTGGGCCTTGGTGCTCCACTGACCTGGCCACAACCCAGCCATGTCCTTGTCCCTACACACACCCTTGTCAGTCTGTGTAAACTTAGTCATCCTGAGCAGCGACTTCTCGTTGTGATTTTAGCTTACATTTCCCCGATGAGCTATGATGTCATGCATCTTTGATATGCTCGTTGGCCGTCTTGATTATCCCTCTTGTGAAGTGCCTGCCCAAGTCTTTGCTGTTTTGTTGGTTTCTTTCATCTTTTCCTTTTTTTTTTTCTTTCTGATACTGGGCTTGACTTTGGAGCCTTGTGTTTTCACTTGGCTTTTGCACTCACAGCTGGCACTCTACTACTTGAGCTGGCCTCTACTTCTGGCTTTTTTCTGGTTATTTGGAGATAAGAGTCACTTGGATTTGTCTGCCTGAGCTGGCTTTGAACTATGATCTTCAGGTGTTAGCCTCCCGGGTAACTAGGGTGATAGGCCTAAGACCCTGGTGCCCGGCTATCTTTATCATCACTTGCAGTTCTTTATTTTGGATAGAGGTTTGTTACAGATATCTTCAGCCCACAGCTTGATAACTACATTTGTCAGTGGTGATTATTATTATTTTTTGTTGGTCGTGGGGCTTGAACTCAGGGCCTGGGCACTGTCGCTGAGTGTTTTTGCTCAAGGATAGTGCTCTACCACTGAAGCCACAATGCCACTTCTGGTTTTCTGGTGGTTAATTGGAGGTAGGAGTCTCATGGACTTTGCTGCTGGGTCTGGCTTCAAACTTGGATCCTCAGATCTCAGCCTCCCGAGTACCTAGGATTATAGGAGTGAGCCACTAGTGCTCAGCTAGTGGTATTTTTCAATCATCAGTTTTAGCACACATGTAAAACGTCATTTTGATACAGCCCAATGTATCAATTCAAAAAACTGTATTATTAGTATCATTTTATCCTGCACAAAGAAATCTCCACCAATGCTGAGCTTGGAAGGCTTTCTCCTGTGCTGCTTCTGAGGACTTGGGTTTGTGTACCTCTGCCCACGCTTTCAACTCTATGATGCTTCAGATCATTCTTTGATGTGCACTGAGGGCCCTGGTTCTCGCTCTCCTGCTTAACGTCAGCTGCTGCAGCAGCTGGTCAAAGGCCCCTGCTTTTTCCTGCACGAGACCGTGACTGTGCAGGGGCCGCTGTGGCTGCCTCAGAGCAGACATGCTGTTAGATGCAGGTTTCCTAGAGAGACCCAGTGTCGGTGCGGGGAACTGCAGCTTTCGGTCTGCTGAGAACTTTTGGTACCAACAGATTAAACTTTGTAAAGTTTTCTGTCAATTTAGTTGACCGTTGTTTCTCTTCTTTATTATGTCTGTCAATATGTTAAAACGTTCCATTCGTTCCTGGGAATGATGTATCCTTGCTGGCATTGTATTGAGGATTCCTGCGCAGAGTAGGTGATCAGCTCTGGCTGGTGGGGTTTGGGGAGAAGGAGTGGTCGTGGACCCTGTCTGCTTTCTGAGTGAACATGGGCAGTGGTATGTAGAGCCTATCTTCATGGTAAGATTCCTTTTTTTATTTATCTTGTGTGCTGTTCCTGGGCCTGGAACTCAGGGCCTGGGCATTGTCCTTTAGCTTTTTTGCTCAAGGCTGGTCCTCTCTCACCTGAGCCACAGCTCCACTTCCCACTTTTTAGTAATTAATTGGAGATAATGTTGTAGGGTGAATCATCCCAGAAGCCACATTTTGAAAGATAGAATATTGGAGTCTTTACTATACAGTTAATAGGCTGCAGGCTGCCCGTTGTTACAAAGGCCTGCAGCCCCTAAATACACATAACACAGCTAGGAAACATGCGAAAGAGGAAAGAGAGAACAAAAACAATACCAACAAGCCAATTCAGCTTCAATGGAGAGCTGAGTTGGGACGCCATGATGACTGGAGACGAGCCAGGAGACAGGACACAGGACACGATCACAGACGCATGTGGCATGGCCCTGGCGGCTAGGCTGGTCTGGGCCTAAATGGGTCCACGCAGGGGGCAGATCCTCAGGAAATTCCCAGTCCCAGGCACTGGACTGACAGAGTCAGTAACCTATCAGCCAAGTGCCCGTCCCTGGGGCACACCTATTGCCTGGGAGGCAGGTCATGGGCAGGGGTTTTCTCCCCCCAGCATGAAGACAAGACGCCAGACCCTCCCATCCATCATGTGGCCAGTATAGCACCAGCCAGACCTGACCTCCTTACTTCAATAAGAGTCTCATGGGGCCGGGCGCTGGTGGCTCACACCTATAATCCTAGCTACTCAGGAGGCTGAGATCTGAGGATCGAGGTTCAAAGCCAGCCCAGGCAGGAAAGTCTGTGAGACTCTTATCTCCAATAAACCACTAGAAAACCAGAAGTGGTGCTGTGGCTCAGGTGGTAGAGTGCTAGCCTTGAGCTGAAGAGCTGAGGGACAGCGCTTAGGCCCAGAGTTCAAGCCCCACGACCGACCAAAAAAAAAAAAAGAATCTCATGGACTTTCCTGCTCAGGCTAGCTTTGAACTGTAAGCCTCAGTCTTCAGCCTTCTGAGTAGC
This sequence comes from Dipodomys merriami, assembly GCF_024711535.1. Classification (NCBI taxonomy): domain Eukaryota; kingdom Metazoa; phylum Chordata; class Mammalia; order Rodentia; family Heteromyidae; genus Dipodomys; species Dipodomys merriami. Next base: position 335,799 of record NW_027206020.1, read on the forward strand.
TAGGACTATTGGCTTCCGGCTCAAGATTTCCTTTCTGTAGCACCCAGGACCTTTCAGGCTTCTGCTGTCTCCAGGTTGCATGGCTTGTGTTCCTGGCAAAATAGGTCCATTTTGTGTCACTGTGTTGGCTATGAGATCCTTGCCATAGCGCTCCAGCGCCTCACACATCTGCAGGGATGGCCAGCGTCTCTCCTGATGACAGCAGTACCTTGGGGTTTTCCCCTCCTTTTCTCCTCTGTGCTGTTAGTCATCTCAAGAACGAAGTTTGGGTGTGGGTGACTCTGTCCATTGACCTTAGCCCACCCACCCCTTTCCTCCTGTTCCATTTTCCCTGGGCCTCACTCCATATCTTTCAGCCCCTCGAAGGGGTCCCCTTCCTCTGACTCCCCTCCCAGACCCTGGTCACCTTACTGCCTCTTCACTCCACAAGTGATCTACAGTTGCCTCTGCACTCTTTTGGGATTTGAAGGCTCCTGCCAGACCCCAGAAGAGGAGCCCAGAGCAGTCAGCAGTGCAAGTGTGTACTCAGAGCAAATCAGCGGTGATGCTACATATTTGAAGTCAGGAGCCACACAGAAACAGCACAGTGCACAGCATTTCTGGGGAAGAGGGTGGACTTGCTGGTGCTGGTGACCCATCTGGGGGATGGGGACGGGGACGGAGCGGGGGGGGCTGGAGCTGGTGACCCATCTGGGGGATGGGGACGGAGCGGGGGGGCTGGAGCTGGTGACCCATCTGGGGGACGGGGACGGAGCGGGGGGGCTGGAGCTGGTGACCCATCTGGGGGACGGGGACGGAGCGGGGGGGCTGGAGCTGGTGACCCATCTGGGGGATGGGGACGTGGGGGGGGGCTGGAGCGGGTGACCCATCTGGGGGATGGGGACGGAGGCGGGGGCTGGAGCTGGTGACCCATCTGGGGGATGGGGACGGAGCGGGGGGGGGCTGGAGCTGGTGACCCATCTGGGGGACGGGGACGGAGCGGGGGGGCTGGAGCTGGTGACCCATCTGGGGGACGGGGACGGAGCGGGGGGGCTGGAGCTGGTGACCCATCTGGGGGACGGGGACGGAGCGGGGGGGGGGGGCTGGAGCTGGTGACCCATCTGGGGGACGGGGACGGGGACGTGGGGGGGGGACGGGGACGGAGCGGGGGCGGGGCGGGGGCAGAAGCCTGTGTAGACCGGCAACGCTGCAGCTTCTCTCAGACACCTTCCCACTGAGGGATCTAACGTCAAGCCGGAGGTGACTCACCGTCAGTCTGACAGGATCTGGCTCCTGAAACCCCAGGGTGAAAATGAACAGGGCATGAGTCAGGAATCTTCAGAACAGCAGGCCGCTCTGCCGTCTGGGTGCCCTCTGGGGCATCCAGGGTGCAGGTGGTGGCACTGTGCAGATTCCGTGGGCTTCTGGAAGTGCTCGGAGAAGGAGCAGATGCATTTTTTCCTCACTCACCTGGACAGACCTCCCCAGGTCCCCGCTTGGTGTGTGCGTGGGATGGGGAGACATGGGACCAGCTCCAAATGTGGAAACAGCAGGGTTTCTCCATAGCCATCCCAGCACGAGAAGTCCCAGACCTGCCCCAGCTTCCATGCGCAGACTGGCAGGCCAGCGTAGCACAGGCCTGTGATACATGGACACACCACACCTCCTAAGACCAGCAGAGTCTGGTGGGACAGGGGCTGGACAGTCTACCAGACCTACTGGGGTATTTATGGGTTCCTTCTTGTCACTGTCCCATGTCACGCACAGGACAGGCCCTGGCCTTCAGACCCCAGAGAAAGGCAGGTGAGAGAGTATGAAGCAGGAGAGAATGGTAAAGATCCCGGCTGTGGAGGCAGGTGGCTGCACACTCTGGAGAGGCTGCATGCTGGCCCCGCAGGAGCTGTGGTCCAGGAAGGCTGCCCGGCACAGATCCCTGCTCGGCCTGGACATCCACTCCACAGCAATGCTCTGCTCTGCTCTGTGATGACTTTGCTTCCCTCTCGGGTCAGGCAGCTGGAGGCAAAGCTGAGGGCAGACTCACCCCTCACCAACGCACGCCTTGCCTCGGGAGAGGGCCCATGTGCTGGAGAGCAGGACAGACTGGAACGCACGGCAGTCATCTGACGGGAGAATGTCACCTGACCTGGGATGCTGTCCTGTGACCCTAAGCAAACAACATAGTCATGCTCATGAGGTGAAGATTGTCCCGGGGTGGGCATCAGCTAGGTGGCCCTGGGCCCGGAGCTCAGGGGCCTCATCGCACAACCCAGCTCTTCATCTAACTTTTCACATAAGCAGGTCACTCGGAGGGGGCCAGATTTCCAGGTCTCCGGAAATAAATATCTTTGCTTAGTAAAAATCACTCTTGGGGTAGTGTATGAGCTGGACAGCTTAACGAGAAAAATAAGCTTAAGCCAAATACTTGGGTTTCAAATGACAGGCAGCAAGAAGCACAGCGTTTCATGTTCCTAGGAGTGAGGACTTTAATCTGAAGCTCTCCCTGTGCTGAGACTAAACTCCCAGAAAGGATCAGCCTCTTCATCCCTGTCAAAATCATCTGCAGATTTTTTCCCTTGAACATTTTAATGCCAGTTTTGTCCCAAGATGAGTGTCATCTTTTTTTATCGCGAGTGGAACACAGGGTGGCAGGCATTCAGAGGTTAGCAGGCTCTGATGATGGAGATCTGGGGTGGGGGGAATCTAGAAAGGAGCCACGGGTGTCTCGGGACTGTGGGGCTGTGATACTGAGCTGCTAATCTCAGGCTTATGGAGGCTTGTCCTGGCTCCACACAGTTAAGACCACTCTGACAGTGCTTAAAGCAGCAGGAACACAGCCAGTGCTGTGTTGCTTTTGTGTATGTGTGTGTGTGTGTGTGTGTGTGTGTGTGTGTGTATTTAGTAAGTTGTGGTCTCTTGGAGGCTAGGCCCTCACCAGGTGACCTGGAATGATCAGGGGCCCTTGTAGGTGATGGTGCGGGGGGGGGGGGGGAGAATGGGGGGGGAAGGGCGAGAGAGGGGTCCCGCAGTCTAGCAGCATCCCTTCCTCAGGAGTCAAGGTCAAGAACCTTAGGTGTGACCGACTGATTCCCCTTTACACCGCAGGACCACAGGCCTGTGGGCTGGGCTGGGCATCGGGCCGCTTGTCTCCTGTGGAGACAGAGACATGCTGGCACTGTCTATGTGAACCGGGCCGCCGACCGGCTCTCCCGACAGCCCAGGGCACCCAGTTACTAGGGATGGTGTTTTTCTTTCTGGTTTTGGAAGCCAGAGGTGCTGTTTTTAAATGCCATCCATGGAGTCCCTTTACGGGCAAAGCTTTGTTTCAGCTCCCCAGCACTGACTCGGTTTCTAGTCTTCTTGTTTCAGTCCTGAGATTGGCCTGGCCCAGCCAAGCAGCTCTGGTCATCTCACCTCTGACCCTGCGCTGGGGCAGGGGGAGCGCGGCCCTCCGCGCGGCCTCTCCAGCCTCGCAGTGCATATTCAGTTCCAAATGGCCGCAGGGACCCCAAGAGAAAGTGCAGCACCGCTGTCTTTTTTAGCCAGGCCTCTGGGTCAGGACATCACCCTGCCATGGCCTGAGGGGAGCATTTACAAAGCCCATCAGAGGGAGGGGGAAGCCCAGGCCTGGTGTCTTTAGGGGAGAATAGCAAATTCTGGAATGAAGTACGGGCAGGAAACAGCATCCCCACTTAAAAATCCAAGCTGCCACACTGACATCTTGGTGACTTGTTTCCTCACCTCCACAGCGCAAGGCTGATGGGCTGATGTACAGGGGACATGGCTGAATGCTGGTCGGCTCGAGCAGTTCTACCTGGTGAAAGAGCAACATTCCCATGGGCATGACCAAGTGCCAGACACTGGCGATTCCTGTCTGTGCCCTGGATCCTCCCAGCAGCCCTGAGTGAAGACTGCTCCTTTGCCTGTTGGTCAGTCGAGGGGCTGAGGGAGAGCTGCTTCGCGTGCTGCTCAAGAGAATGGAGGCACCCATCTGCAGTCCCTGGCCCCAGGCTCCAGAGGCCTGTTGGTCGTTTGTGTGTTTAACCTCAAACAATGAGGAGAAATATGGCCAAAGTGCCTGGCATGCATGGATAGAAGTGCCCCAGCGAGAACCCCTTTGTACTTTAATGCATGCTAATAAACATTTATTTAAAATAATTTAAAATCCTTTAGCCTGATAGTCTTTAAACTCTCTTGATTAGCCAGCCCATAGCTGGAAAGCAGCTGAGCAAATTCCCCCATTTAATAGAAAATATTAAGTATACTGTTAAACATGCATAATGAAAAAGGATGAGATAAAGTGAAATAAACAATATTTCAAAAGGATTCATCTACTTTTAAAAGCACTGAGCAAAAACTTAGGTGCAGGGCTCAAGCCTAGGCCCCAGCTAGTTAGGAGGTAGAGATTGGAGAATGGTAGTTGGGAGCCAGCCCCAGCAAAAAGAAATTGTAGAGACTTTGTCTCAACCAACGATTGGGTGAGGTAGTAAGTACCTGTTGTCCCATCTTCACGGGGAGCACGGTGGCTGGGCACAGTCATGTGTATCTGCTTTCCCGGGGACCCAGGGAAGTACAGGCAGGAGACAACCCAGCCTGCTGGCCTGGGCATAAAGTGAGACCCTATCTTGAAAATGGGGTCAGAGGCATGGCTGAAGTGGAAGAATGCCTCTCTAGCAAGCACACAGCCCTGAGTTCAGTTCCCAGCACTGCAAACAAAGCAAAGAAAAGACACTGTGCAACCAATTTAACACTATTACTAACCTAAGTTAGAGTTTTAGCACTATTTAGGGAGGCTAGTGTGAATGGATATGCTCTATTATTTTAAACACCTCAGTTTAGTACATTGTGAAACTTGAGATTTCAAGGGTCTTGTCTGAGACAGTTGTTTCAATAGCTGCTGTCATAACTAAAAAGAATACCTCGGAAAAATGCAGATTCAAATTTTTAAAAGTGTTGGCTGCACTTGCCAAACCATGGTATTCTTTACTCCGTTCATCCATCAATTATGTAAAGGCTGTCACTGACATTTGGCTGGCAAATTTCCATCTTCCCCAACCCCAGTTACTATGCCACCAACTATTTGGATAGAATGAATTAGTGTATTTTTAACAAAGGGATTTAAAACTCACTGAAAACTTTGATTTGAAGAACTTTTCCTAACAGATTGGAAAAGTGTTTGCGTATTTTTAAAATGAGTGTTTTTATAGGTGACAGATTTAACAGAGCTCATGACATTACAAACAGCTCCACATGCCTGTTGTCAGGATACTGCTTGTATTTTTTGCTTCTTCTCAGGCCAGTTATTTTTCAGAGTGTTAAAAACTACATTTTACCTAAAAGAGACAGATTATGTAAGATCTCTGCTTTTTGTTAAAAGTGCTGATGGCATTGGCTGCTCAGGCTGATGAGAATTGTGATTGTATTAAAAGTGCTGGTGGAACCTAGTGTGAAAATGCACTCCTATAATCCCAGCTGCTAAGGAGGCTGAGGCAGGAGGATCACAAGTTGGATGCTAGTCCACAGGATCTTTCTGGCAAGCTAAGCAAGACCTAAGCAAGGCTAAGGATGTGGCTCAAGTGGTAGAGCACTTGCCTACTGGAAGTGAACCCTGGATTCCACCCTAGTATTACAGACCAGGCCCAAGCTGCCAGGCACCTTAGGGTATTGTTTCTGTCCTGGCTTCTGATGGCCTGATAACCCTGACCAGTGCTGTTCTGTTGCTCTTGGACTGTGGGGTTGTGTGTGCGTGTGTGCTCAGTGTGCTGCAGGGTTGTGTGTGCATGTGTACTCCGTGCTGCAGGGTTGTGTGTGCGTGTGTACTCAGTGTGCTGCAGGGTTGTGTGTGCGTGTGTGCTCAGTGTGCTGCGTGGTTGTGTGTGCATGTGTACTCCGTGCTGCAGGGTTGTGTGTGCGTGTATACTCTGTGCTGTGGGGTTGTGTGTGCGTGTGTACTCTGTGCTGCGATGTTGTGTGTGCGTGTGTACTCTGTGCTGCAGGGTTGTGTGTGCATGTGTACTCCGTGCTGCAGGGTTGTGTGTGCATGTGTACTCTGTGCTGCAGGGTTGTGTGTGCGTGTGGGCTCAGTGTTCTGTGAGGTTGTGTGTGTATGTGTACTCTGTGCTGCAGGGTTGTGTGTGCGTGTGTACTCAGTGTGCTGTGGCATTGTGTGTGCGTGTGTACTCAGTGGGCTGCAGGGTTGTGTGTGCATGTGTACTCTGTGCTGCAGGGTTGTGTGTGCGTGTGTGCTCAGTGTGCTGCATGGTTGTGTGTGCGTGTGTGCTCAGTGTGCTGCGTGGTTGTGTGTGCATGTGTACTCTGTGCTGCAGGGTTGTGTGTGCGTGTGTACTCAGTGTTGCTGTGAGGTTGTGTGTGCGTGTGTACTCAGTGTTGCTGTGAGGTTGTGTGTGCATGTGTACTCTGTGCTGCAGGGTTGTGTGTGTATGTGTACTCCGTGCTGCAGGGTTGTGTGTGCGTGTGTACTCAGTGTGCTGCAGGGTTGTGTGTGCGTGTGTACTCAGTGTGCTGCAGGGTTGTGTGTGCGTGTGTGCTCAGTGTGCTGCAGGGTTGTGTGTGCGTGTATACTCCGTGCTGCAGGGTTGTGTGTGTGTGTGTGCTCAGTGTGCTGCGGGGTTGTGTGTGTGTGTGTGGACTCAGTGTTGCTGTGAGGTTGTGTGTGCGTGTGTACTCTGTGCTGCGGGGTTGTGTGTGTGTGTGTACTCTGCTGCAGGGTTGTGTGTGCATGTGTACTCAGTGTTGCTGTGAGGTTGTGTGTGCATGTGTACTCTGCTGCAGGGTTGTGTGTGCGTGTGCAGTCATTGTGCTGCAGGGTTGTGTGTGCGTGTGTACTCTGTGCTTCAGGGTTGTGTGTGCGTGTGTACTCTGTGCTGTGGGGTTGTGTGTACGTGTGTACTCTGTGCTGCAGGGTTGTGTGGGCATGTGCAGTCATTGTGCTGCGGCGTTGTGTGTGCGTGTGTACTCTGTGCTGCAGGGCTGTGTGGGCATGTGCAGTCATTGTGCTAAGGGTTGTATGTGCATGTGTACTCAGTGTGCTGCAGGGTTGTGTGGGCATGTGCAGTCATTGTGCTGCGGCGTTGTGTGTGCGTGTGTACTCTGTGCTGCAGGGCTGTGTGGGCATGTGTAGTCATTGTGCTGCGGCGTTGTGTGTACGTGTGTACTCTGTGCTGCAGGGCTGTGTGGGCATGTGCAGTCATTGTGCTAAGGGTTGTATGTGCGTGTGTACTCAGTGTGCTGCAGGGTTGTGTGTGCATGTGTACTCAGTGTTGCTGTGAGGTTGTGTGTGCATGTGTACTCTGTTGCAGGGTTGTGTGTGCGTGTGTACTCAGTGTTGCTGTGAGGTTGTGTACATGTGTACTCTGCTGCAGGGTTGTGTGTGCGTGTGCAGTCATTGTGCTGCAGGGTTGTGTGTGTGTGTACTCTGTGCTTCAGGGTTGTATGTGCGTGTGTACTCAGTGTGCTGCAGGGTTGTGTGTGCATGTGCAGTGTGCTGCGGGGTTGTGTGTACGTGTGTACTCTGTGCTGCAGGGTTGTGTGTGCGTGTGTACTCTGTGCTGTGGGGTTGTGTGTGCGTGTGTACTCTATGCTGCAGGGTTGTGTGGGCATGTGCAGTCATTGTGCTGTGGGGTTGTGTGTACGTGTGTACTCTGTGCTGCAGGGTTGTGTGGGCATGTGCAGTCATTGTGCTAAGGGTTGTATGTGCGTGTGTACTCAGTGTGCTGCAGGGTTGTGTGTGCATGTGCAGTGTGCTGCGGGGTTGTGTGTGCGTGTGTACCTGGTGTGCAGCCGGTGTGTCTTCTACAGTCCCTTATTTACTTGGTGAGGGAAAGCTAATTAGAGCAGAATATGCAGTCTGTAAGTCCTCAGCACACACACCTGAGGGAGGCCCTCGGGGATAGGAAGTCTGTGGGGCTAAGAGGGTGTCCCACATCCTTCCTATGTGAACCCAGCCGGGGCCTCTGGACCTGGAATTCCTGAAGGTCATGTTCAAAGCCTGTGTCCCCAGGGCAGTCACCTTCCATGCACCTCATGGCTATGAGGAGCGATGGGGATGGGGGGGGGGGCGAGGAGAGGAAGAATAGTGCTCATGTGGGACAAAGACCACCCCCGGAGCGACACTGGCCCAGAGAGTGAGAGTGAGAGAGAGCTGGGGGCGGGGAGAGAGTGCACAGCCAGCCTCTCGACGGCTAGGAAGCCTGCTCATCCCCCATGCCATGGTGGACGGTGTGGGTCTGCACACTGCTGTGGGGCCTGTGGGGCTCATGGCTGAGCCTCTCCTGGGACACATGTCCTCACCTGCACAGCAAAGCTCTGGGCCAGCCGCACACTGTCATTCTGTCTCTCCCTGTCTGCTCTGTCTTGATCCAAGATCATGAAAACACTCAGCGCACTGCTGCCTCTGGAGCCACGTCTGCTCTGTGGCCTCAACTCTGTCCCCCGCAGGCAGAGGCCGCTCCCCTTTCAGTCCTCGGTTCAGAGAAGGCAGCAGATTTTCAGCCTCTGTGAAATGACAGTTTAGCTGGGTACACTTTCAGCTGGGCAGAAATTCAACCTCTGATGAATTATAGTTTCTCTGGGTATAAATCCAGCCAGCCACCTGATGGTTTGGCTGGGAACAAACCCTGAAGAGACTTATTTTCCTCTGAAACTACAGATATTATTTTCTTCTCAGATGCTCTGCTGCACTTTTGTTTTTGGCTTCCTGGGGTTTTGAACTCTGGACCTCATGCTTGCTAAGCTGCTGCTCTACCACTTGAGATACCCTCTACTCCTATTTTTTTCCCCCACTTATTTTTGAGATAGGGTCTTGCTTCCTGCTGGGAGCGTGCCTGAGCTTTGATCTGGATGCTTTGGGACTCTATTCTTGCTGTAATCTCAGTTTCCCTCTGTGGGGATGGAGTCTCCTGGATTTTTCTGCCAGGGCTGGGCTAGAACTATGATCCTTTCAGCCTCTCAGGTACCTAGGATCACAGGCATCAGCTACTGCACTCAGCTATGGAACGACAAGGGGCCTTAGGAACTGTTCTGCCTGGGATGTCCCGGAACTGTGATTCTCTTCTCAGCCTTCCACACAGGCAGTGCGTGGCATGAGCGTTGCATGCATGAGCAGCTGTGCCCAGCTCTGCATCTTTATTGATCTCACTATTGCTCACTTAAGCATCTACTTTTTCTCTCTAGATATTTTTAAAGTTGCTTTTCTATTTTGAGATTCTGTATTTTAGTTTGCTCAAGTCTGAACAAAAGTCTTGTCTTTCTCAATTTTCAATTATTTTCAGTTATGAGTTGAATTCTGCCCCTTACCCACCTCCCCAATTCCTGTGTTGAAATTCTAACTCCAGAACCTAAGAGTGTGTCTTTGTGGAGATAGGGCCCTTGAAAAGGTAATTAATTTAAAATGAGATTGTAGAAGTGGGTCCTAATTCAACATGACTGGTGTCCTTATGAAAGGAGGAGATCAGGACACAAACCACGGAGGGAGACCTGTGTAGGGACAGAGAAAATACATGGATTCCGTGAGGCTGAGGAAAGAAGCCACAAAGGAGCCAGTTCTTGACCTTGACTTCCAGAATCTAGGACTATGAAAGAATAAATTTGGTTCATTATCCACTGGTCTGTTTTGCTTTATGATGGCAACCTGAGAATACTTTTTTTTCCAACCTGGAAAGTTCCGAGTCATTATCTGTTTGAGCATTGTCTCTCATTCTCCTCTTGCTGCCTGCTCTGCTTTGAATATATGTTATCTCTACATTATTAAAGGTGAAGGGTCAGTTATACGAGTGGGATTGGTGCCTTTAGAAACCACCAGTAAGACACCCTTCCGTCTTCTGCCATGTGAGGACACAGCAACAAGATGCCATCTTGGGACAGAGACGGAATCTGCCGGCATGTCGATTGTGAATTTCCAACCTCCAAAACCATGACCAATAAATTCAAGCTGCTTATAATTTCCTACTCTCAGCTACTTAGTTACAGTAGCAGAAACAGACTAACATTTTGCCTATGTGGGAATCTCATCCTGTTTTCTTCGTGGTCTGCATTTATTTTTGTGGTATTGGGGTTTGAACTCAGGACTTTGTGCATTGCTATGAAGGGCTCTACCACTACCTTAAATATATTTTTAATCTTTATGTGCTGTTCTCTAGATATTTTCATCATTATATTTTAGTTTGTTAATTTTTCTTTCCATTCATCTATTTTTACTTCTTCCTTATTTCTGTGATTAGATTTTTCATATCTGGAGTTTCTAAACTATATGCTTTTTAAAAATTATTCATGTTGCCTTCCATTTTTACATTGTTTTTATGCTTTTTTTCTGGTTTTGGGGGCCTGGCTCTGTTGCTCCTTCTGCCTGCCCATGCTTTCTGTTGTTCGCTTTCCCTTGCATGGACTGAACACATTCAGTATGAGCTCATCCTTCAGCCTGCAGAAACGCCCTTACAGGAAACATGTGCCTCTTTCTTCCCAGACGCTCTCTTCACATTAAGCAATTTTTTAGTTTAATTTTTTAGCTGAAATCCACACACAGAGAATGAGTAGAAATTCTTCCTTCCACCATTACATGTCTCACTCTCAAAGATTTCAGTTCCTTTGGGAGTCTTTGTTTTCCTATTTAGATCCCTAGACAGAGGGAAAACTTCCTTGCTGATTTCTCAGAAAAGTGGATAGCATCCATCTAGTCTTTAAACGGATGAGACGGCCCTTGTTCAGGGAGGGCTGACCCAGGGTCTATCTGATATTCTACTTCACACTGTCCCACCTGACCCAACCCTCAGAGAACTATAGGCCCTCTGTTCCTCCCAGATCCACTCCCTGGTCAACTCTGGTATTGACTTCTCAGTCAATTTCCACTCTCGTAAAAATTGCCTCCCTCCCTCCCTCTCTTTCTTTCTCCCTTTCGTTTTCCCCTCTCTCTCTCTCTCTCTCTCTCTCTCTCTCTCTCTCTCTCTCTCTCTCTCTCTCTCTCTCTCTCTCTCATCTTTCACCTGTTTAACTACAACTTTATTATTAATGCCCTTTATTCTTAGCCCAGGTTCTGTACAAGCTGATTGCTCAGCTTCAAGATTTGTCTTCAGAGGCTTGGTGCAGCTTCTGCAACCAAAGAGCTCAGAGGATGGAATCATTCTACTTCCTGTTGCTCACTAACCACAGCTCCCCCCATCCTGGCATTTAACCCCCCCCCCACTTCCATATTGCACCCTGTGGTCTTAGGCGTTTTCTGAAGAATCACATCCCTCACAGAAAACAAGGTTCCACGGGGTTTGGACTGGCCAGGCTCAGCACCTTGACAGTGGGAATGCTGATCTGAATGGAGGGGCACGCAGACTCTTTGTGAGCCAAGGCAGTTCCTGGATTCCTAGCTTGGGGGCCAGGGCAGAGTTTGGGTCCCCTTCCCCACTTAATTTACATTTTAACAATGTATTTCTCGTCATTTACACTCTTTGATTTTTACCTTAAGCCAGAGGTCCTTGTTTGCAAAAATGACTAAATGAACATGTATCCATTTCACAGTCCAATAAAACAGGAAGGCAGTGCAGTCACTAAATGACTTGGACATTAGGAAAACTAGTGATGGGCTGGCCAAGATTTTTCTGCCAACCTCTCTTTTTCACAAAGGAAATCTTCTAAGCAGTCTTGCTCATTTAAATTGTGCAGTAGAGATGATTGTGACAATGGAGGGTTAAAGTGACTAATTTAAAACAAGAAGCAGTTGAATGTAAAAGTCAATTTTAAAACCTTAATTGTATGTGTGCACGAAGATCTCTCCTGTCTGCCTGCCTGTCCCCAGGACTTGGAAGCTTTGAGCTTCTCCGCCAGTCTCTTCCCTCCTGCAGCCCAGCGGGATGTTTGGAAGGGTGGAAGCTCACAACCAAAACCAAGAGCTGTTCTAATTTTAGAGTCTTAATGGTGCCCAGGGGGAGGGGCTTTGGCTGCCACTGCGCTGAAAGTCTTCCCAAAATAAAAGTTCAGGTGACCCGTGCGCTTCAGTTGCTTGTGTGACGTGCGTTCAGACGTGGCTTTCCTCTGTTTACACAGAACATCAGAAACCTAGTGTAAGCCAAAGATGAAAGCCGAGCTGTTCCGATGGCAGCTGGGGAGCAAGCTCCTCCCCAAGAAGGATGGGAATGGCCCTGCCTTGAGAATGCTGTCCTCCCTGCTCTCTGCCTTTCGTCTTTCGTTTTCTTCTTTTATCATTCTCCTATGTCTGTCTGTCTGTGTCTGTCTTTCTCTGTCTTACCTTTTTCATCATGTCTATCATCCATCTGTATCATCTACCTTTCATTATCTCTCTGTCCCTTTCTATCTCTTTCTCTGCTGGCAGTGATAGGGACTCCAAGGCCAGACAGATCTGAGTTTTAGAGGTACCACTTCAAGGCAGGCCTATGACTCACTTGCTTCTTGATGGGAGGGATGAGAATTTGAATGCAGTGGCCCTAGTCAACTGGGCATGATGGGGTAAAAGGAGGACCAGGGCCATTATCAATGGGGCATGATGGGACAAATGCAGGACCAGGGCCATTGTCAACTGGGCATGATGGAGGTAAATGCAGGACTTGAGCCATTCTCCACAACCAGATATTGGAACCCCCACAAGAGTCCCTGCTTGGCTGGTCCATACTGGAATCCTTTTACATCCAAGATATTTTGTGTTGTGGGATTTCATTCATGGTTTGAACCCAAGTTAGTGACATCTAGTTTGATAGCGCAAATATCTGTCCACTCTTCCCACTTCAGAGCCACCTGCAGATAGGAAAGCAGGTGATGGGCCTGTGGTCCCTGGTACTGTTGGTTTCCAGCAGTCAGATGGGGAGGCATTGGGAGGTGCGGCCTGGACAGGGTGTGGATGCTGAAGTCTGAGGAGATGCAGAGTGTGGTCTGGGAGAAGTTGCGGGACTGAGTTGGCAGGCTCTGGGTTTAGGAGGCAGGGCAGAGGGGCACTGGCTACCGGGCCAGCTCTAAGTGAAAAGTGTGTGTGTGTGTGAAGACTGGATCTCCTGGAGTCCTTGGTCTTTCCACTGCATTCCTACCATCACCCCAGCTCGGTGCAGCTCTGCTGTCTCAGTGCAGGTGTCAGTCAGTCCCTCTCCCAGGACAATGAGGCTGTGAGTCTGGTGAGTAGGAGCTGTCCATTAGGCAGGGCAACGGGGGATGGGGTGGCACAAGGGACCTTTAATGGCCTCATTCTATAAAGGCTCACCGCACCCAACACAGACCAGGTAAGTTAGGTTGGGTGCATATGATTCTGATGTCAAGAAGGAGAAAAGTAGACCTGAGCCTCATGCTTTGTGTTTCTGTATTTTTCTTGAGCATCCAATGGGGGCATTGGCTTCTTGTCCTCTGGCATCCACTCCAGCACTCTGGCTCTACAGTCTTAAGCACAGCAGGCCCACTGCAGGGAGCCTTTCCAGAGATGCTAGTGTCCAAGGGAAGGGAAGAAGTACTGGGAACAGCAGCTAGGTGTCCGCTGGAGGTGTGGTCTTCTGAGAGGGGCTTCTCAGGGTGGTTCCCGAGGCCAGGAGTTCTTTCCAGGCAGAGGTTCAGCCTGGAGGCGGAGTCCAGCTGGAGAACCGACTCCCCTTGTGGGCAGCCTGATCCCAAAGGCTTGCAGAGGAGGCAGGGAGAGCGGACGCCAGCAGCCTGGTGCAGGGAGGGGAGGTGGGGGAGGGCGGTCATCTATCTCAGAGGACTTGACATTAATTACCACCCTGACTGCCTGTATGCAACTATTTTCCCAGCACTCTTAGCCATCTAATGTGGTGCTAAAGGAGGCTCCCACCCCTTCCCCTCCAGATGTCCCGGCCTGCGGAAATGCAGCCACTTCCCAGCTCCCTGTGCAGGGATGTGTGTGACAGTCAGGAGGGCCAAGTGCTTGGAGACTTCCCAGGGCTTGGTCTGACATCATTCCAAGCAAATGATAATTACAAGGCTCCTTCCCTTCCCACTCCCCAACCCCCCACAAGACACATGGAGATATTTATAAATGCAAGCCCCTGGTGCCCTTCTCCTGGGAAGGCCAGTGCTGCTGGTGCTGCCAGCGCTAATGGAAGGAAGGCAGGAAGCCACACAGATGGATCAGCAGGAGCTTCACTGGGGAGGCCACTGCAGCCCCAGCAGCCTGGGCCTGGGGTGGCGGGGTGCCTGCCCTGGGCTCTCAGGGATCTGCTGAGAAGCAATGACATGTGAACACACTGGGATTGTCTCGTGTGTCAAGGGCGGGGCTGAGAGATGAACCTCTCCCCCCTCCCCCTCCTTTCCTTTGCAGGGCTGGCAGGAACTAGAAATAATTGAAAGTTGTTAGGGTCCAACATGCTGTCCTGAAAACACTATCATTACTCTCCTAATGACTAAGTGTGTCTTCCAGGAGCAGATGCAGGCAGCCCAGAGGCCACAGGCTGGCAGCGAGGCGGAGCCGGAGGAGGCTGGCAGCCTGTAATCTAGGATCTGGAGGGCGCTTCCCCAGACCCCTCCGCAGCTCCGGCCTCCAGGGCTCCGCCCTGGTCCCTCCAGACCCTTTGCCCTCAGTTGAAGCCGCAGACAATGTGGTGATCGTTCAGAAACGGACTCAGCCCCTGCCTTTGGCCAAACCCCGCAGCAGGACGCACCTCCCTGCAGATCCCCTCCTCCAGGCCTCCCTCCCGGAGCACAGCGTCCCAGCGGGGATTCTGCCGCGTCCCGCCCGTGACCTGCCCCGGGGCGGCGGCTCCGCGCCAACGCCACCCTTCCCTTTCTAAAGCCTGTTTCCGAATTTCACGGGTGGCACTTGAAGCACGCGGGTTTGCACGTCTCCTGACCAGCTGACTGGTGACGGCTGCCGGCCTTCCCTGCGGAGTCTAGAACTTTCTCCCGTGAGACCCAGGGACGCGGCGACCTGCTTGCCTTGGGGGACTGTGGGAGGCCTCCGGGCCTCCGTCTCCGCGGCGGGCATGGGGGTGACTGGGGTGCCGTGGCAGGACCCCGCCCGCCGGGAGGGGCACGCCCGGCCGCCCGAAGGCGCGTCACCCCGTCAGGGGCCGGGGCGGTCACGGAGGAATCGGGCTGCGGAGCTGGCGCCTGCCCGCCCCGGGGCCTCGGGGCCACCTGCGGAGGCCAAGGCTGCCCTGGGGGGCGGGGGCCGCCCAGGCCCGGCCCCGCTCCCGGAGCCACGCCGGCGCAGGCCGGGCGCAGTCGGCGGAGGCGGGGCCGGCCGGGGAAGGCCCGGCGCCGCCCGCAGGGTGCCCGGGACCCACCGAGCAGGCCAGGCGCGCCATCTCGGCCGCCGTCCCGCAGGCGGAGTGGCCGGGCCGGGCGGGGCGGGGCGGCGCGGGGACCGGTCAGCCCGGGACACCAGGCCCTTCGTCCCAAAGCCGCGTTCCTCGCCTCCCCCGTAGGGCGGCTCCGCTCCCTCCTCACACAGCCACGCCCGCGGCCCCGCCGTCGCTGCCCGCCCTCCGCTCCACCCTGTGCCGGCTTTTGGCTCCTCCCTACCCAGGTCCCGCCCCAGCTCTGGCTCTGCCCCGATCAGTGGCTAGCGTCCCCGGAGCCCCGCCTCCCCGGAGCCCCGCCTCCCCGGAGCCCCGCCTCCCGAGGCCCCGCCTCCCGAGGCCCCGCCTCCCGAGGCCCCGCCCCTGTCCGTGGTAAGCCTTCGCGGAGCCCCGCCTCCGAGCCCCGTCTTCCCAGAGCCCCGCCTCCCACAGCCCTGCACAAACCTGTGGCTAGCGTCCCCGAGCCTCGCCTCCCGCGGCCCCGCCTCCCCGCCCTCCGATGCTTATTGGCTTTCTACCCAGAGCCCCCAGGCTCTGATTTGTCGCGTCGATTGCCGTCACGCCATTCAATTGGCCCGCGGTGCCCGCTTTTGCGGGCCCTGCCTCCGGGAGGGGGTGTGGCCAGGGGCAGCGGGACGGGCGCGATTGGTTTGAGCCGCGGAGGGGGCGGGCCCGCGCCGCGCGCAACGCTCCAGCTGGAGCGCTCGGAGCCTCCGCCACCGCCTCGGCCGAGAGACGCGGTGGCCGCGCTCGCCTCAGGGTCCGCGAGACGCCGGGACGCCGCCTCTGCCCCGCCCGGCGCTCCGCATCCCCCGCCCCCGGCCGCCCGGCCCTGGCCACCCGCTCGGGAGCTCGCGGTCCGAGGCGGGGCAGGTGAGTGAGTGGCGGCGGGGAGGGGTCGGAGTGAGGCCCCGGGGTGGCCGAGCCCGCGAGGGGCCGGAGGGCGGCGCGGCTCGCCGCGGCCAACTTCTCGGGCTGGGTGCGGCGGAGGTCTCGTCCGCGCGGGGTCCCGGCCGAGGACCGGGCCGGGCCGGGGTCTGAGAAGGACCGCGCGGGGTCCCGGACCCGCACCGGGGCGGCCCCATCCCGGGCGGGGCCGGGGCCGGGGTCGGGGCCGGGGAACCGGGCGCGCGGGCTCCGGGAGTTGTCTGCGGGACGCGAGCGCCGCCGACCGCGGGCCGGCGCTGCGCGGCGCGGGTCCGCTCCGGACGCGGCGGCTGCTCCCAGACCTCCCCTGAGGGGAGCACCGGCGGGGAGGACGGACGGGCGGGCGGGAGGGCCGGCGGGGAGGACCGGCGGGGAGGACGGACGGGCGGGCGGGAGGGCCGGCGGGGAGGACGGACGGGCGGGCGGGCGGGAGGGCCGGCGGGGAGGACGGACGGGCGGGCGGGAGGGCCGGCGGGGAGGACCGGCGGGGAGGACGGACGGGCGGGCGGGAGGGCCGGCGGGCGGGCGGGAGGGCCGGCGGGGAGGACGGACGGGCGGGCGGGAGGGCCGGCGGGCGGGCGGGGAGGACGGACGGGCGGGCGGGAGGGCCGGCGGGCGGGCGGGGAGGACGGACGGGCGGGCGGGAGGGCCGGCGGGGAGGACCGGCGGGGAGGACGGACGGGCGGGCGGGAGGACCGGCGGGGAGGACGGACGGGCGGGCGGGCGGGCCGGCGGGGAGGACGGACGGGCGGGCGGGAGGACCGGCGGGGAGGACGGACGGGCGGGCGGGAGGGCCGGCGGGGAGGACCGGCGGGGAGGACGGGCGGGCGGGCGGGAGGACCGGCGGGGAGGACGGACGGGCGGGCGGGGAGGACCGGCGGGGAGGACGGACGGGCGGGCGGGCGGGAGGACCGGCGGGGAGGACGGACGGGCGGGCGGGGAGGACCGGCGGGGAGGACGGACGGGAGGACCGGCGGGGAGGACGGACGGGCGGGCGGGAGGACCGGCGGGGAGGACGGACGGGCGGGCGGGAGGACCGGCGGGGAGGACGGACGGGCGGGGAGGACGGACGGGCGGGAGGACCGGCGGGGAGGACGGACGGGCGGGCGGGAGGACGGGCGCGGGGAGGACGGACGGGCGGGCGGGAGGACCGGCGGGGAGTTCCGGCGCCGGGAGGACGAGCGCGGGGAGGACGGGCGCGGGGAGGACGGGCGCGGGGAGGACGGGCGCGGGGAGGACGGGCGCGGGGAGGACCGGCGGGGAGGACGAGCGCGGGGAGGACGGGCGCGGGGAGGACCGGCGGGGAGGACCGGCGGGGAGGACGGGCGCGGGGAGGACCGGCGCGGCGGGCCTCCAGCCCGGGAGTCTGGCCTCCTCGCCCCGCTTCCCTGCCCCGCCGTCGTCGGCGCGGGGACCGGCGGCTCGGGTCCCCGCAGGGCGTGCTGCGCTGGGGGGGGGCGGCAATGCCCGCGGCCCGCGCCGCCGTCCCGCGCGCCCCCCGCGGGACCGGCCCTCCGCGCCGCCCTGGCCGGCCGCCGCCCGGTGTCGGGCGGGAGGGAAGGCCCGGGAGAGCCGCCGCGGCCGGCCTCGTGAGGGGCACTTTGACTTTGAAGACAAGATCTCTGTGGTCTCGGCTGGTCTTGAACCGGCAGCCCTGCCTGTGCCCCGGGGCCGGGCCGCGGTCCCGGGCCGCCGCGCGCCGCCGGCTGCTGCGGGAGGAGCTGCCGCCCGCGAAGCCCGGCGGTGCGGTCCTGAGCCGCCGCCCGCGCCGTGGGGTCGAGCGCTCCCGGCCGACGGCAGACGTGCGGGGCAGCAGCTGCGGCGGACGAGCGGCGAGGACGCAGGCTGGGCGGCCGCTCTCCCCGGGCCGGGCCGCTGCCGCGGGCCCCCTGTCCATGGTGCTGATCTGGGATCGCCTGCTGTTCCCCCTCCCAAACTTCCTTTCCAGCGGGAGAGTAGTTTTTGGAGCACGTTTTAAAATTAGTTATAGTATTTATGGATTTGTTGCCAGTCCTGGGCCTGACCTCTGGGCCTGGGCGCTGTCCCTCATCTTCAGCTCAAGGCTGGCGCTCTTCCACTTGAGCCACAGCGCCACTTCTGGTTTTCTGGTAGTTTATTGGAGATAAGACTCTCACGGAGTTTGCTGCCTGGGCTGGCTTTGAACCAGGATCCTCAGATCTCAGCCTCCTGAGTAGCTAGGATGACAGGCGTGAGCCACTGTGCTCTGCCAGCCTTTTACTTTCTAGTTTTGTTTGTTTGTTTGTTTTTTAAGCAAGAGTCCCATAGGACCATGTTCCTCCTGCCTACCTCTCCTGGGCTGTGGTTTTACTTGTCCAGATGTGGCATTGCTAACTTTTTGCCTTGGATGGCTTTGAACCGCAACCTTTCTTATTTCTGCTTCCTGAGTAGTTGGGATTACAGATGTGAGCTGCTGTTCCAGACCTGATATCTCTTTTAAAAAATACTCAGATAATTGTGCTGACTCAGTATGGCCTTGTGGGCCTTATCCCACTTTTTTTTTCTTTGTCTTTCTTCTCTCCAGGTAGAGGTTTTGGTAGAATATGAACATCAAGTAACTAACATTGAAATTAAATGAGATTCTGCTTTAAAATAACTAACCTCTATCTAAAAAGAACCATTTATTCAATATGTACATGTATCTGTGTGTGGAGGATGTTCCTAAAACAATGTTTGTTCCTAAACAATGCCAGCTGTAGCACTCTTCCACCCCGCAGGCTCTCCTAGAGAGGGCTGAGAAGGCAGTGGGTTTTGTAAATTGCTAGGCATTCCTTATTCCTCTCGTGTTAGAGCAGCAGCTCCTCTCTCATGTACAATTTTGAGACATGTAAATCATTTTAGATAGATCCTTATTTCTCCTGAGGTTAATTTTGTCAGTTACTCTAGATTTGCCTCACAGGTTAGCAATAAAAAAGTAATGATGGTTGTCATTTGTGTACAGAGATGCTTCCACATGATAGTAAATTGTGTACTAGGCTGAGTGGATAGTTGGGATATTTTATTTATTTTTTCTTCTTGACTGAGTGACTTCGTTCACCCATTTGTCGTACAGGGTTACTTGTGGCATGTCAAGAAAGCTTCTCCCCTCAGCCAATCTTTAGTGATAGTCTGAGTGCCTGCTCTTTGCTCTGTACCACAATCTCTCAGCAAGTGAGATTGAGTTCTTGTCATTGAAAGACTTGTCAGCTCAGGTTGAGGAAGGGGTGTATGGATATTGTCGTGGTAGTATACAGAGAAAGCCAGCTGGTGTGTGAGTATAGGTGGTCTGTTAGGCTGGGACTCAGAAATCTTGAGAGAGGAGAGAGCCTTTGTTCTGAGTTTATAGGATGAGTTAATTGGGCACAGCTGGGTATAATTTGATGAACAAAGATGAGAAGGTTGGTGGGCTGGAGTGTATTGGTATGAAGATTGGAGGTCTCAGGAACTGTATGGATGCTGTAGGAGAGTGGAAAGGGATGTTCTGAAGTAGAAGGATCATTTCCCAGCGCTTTCCATATCTTGAAGAGAGGCAACAGGTGAAACAAAGATTTCTCATCAGCTAATTTCAAATAGGAAGATGACCATCAGTTATCTGAGTGGGCTCAAATTCATCACGTTTCCTTAAAGATGGAGGAGAGTGAAGCACAGTGACATGAAGATTCTAGCTACCGTGGCTAACTTTGAAAATGAAGGCAGTCTCTGGCTAAGGAATTTGGGCAGCCCCTGGAAAAGGCAAGAAAATGGGACTTCCTCTAGAGTCTCCAGAAAGGAATTCAGTCATTGCCTGGTGAGACACCTGTCTGACCATTGACCTCCAGAACTGTAAGATAATTAAGGGTGGTATGTGAAGACCACAGAGCAATAGCAAGCTGATGCAGGTTGGGACTCTGCTCTATGCAGCCTTAGCTGAAAGTTTAAAGAAGAAATTACACAACCAGGTTGACTTTAGAAGAGAAAGGATCCAGTTGTTCTGGGGTTTCCCCAGGAATGGTTCTGAAATCCAGTCCCAGCTCCTGGGCACGACAGTATCTGATGCTGTCTTAAGGTGACCTGCATCCTACTTCGTCTCCCCAGTCCCCGCTCTTCCCTACCCTGTTGTTTGCCATCTTTCATTGGCTCACCTTTCCTTGGTTCTGGCCACCCAAAAGAGAGTGGGCCAGGAACACATTACCAAGGTTGTGCAATTACAACCTTGTGGCCAAATCACTGTCCAACAGTCTGATTCTTCACATTCTACCAATTCTTTGTATCTTTAGGTGTTTTAGTTGCTGTCAACAGACATGAAATTTCTCACTGTTTTAATGGCATTTCCTTGATTACTAGTGAGTTTAAGGATTTTTATCCATTTTGGCTGCTTGGGTTTCCTCTCCTATAACTTATGATTTTATATTGTTTGTACATTGATATTCTGAGTTATTCTTTTAAATATCTCCTTAAAAGTTATTTACATTATTGGATTCTATTTGTGTCTCATTCTTTATTCCGTTAAAGATGCTGTTTTGTTGAAAAGATGTTTAATTTTAATGTCAAATTTATCAGTCTTTTCCTTATGGTTTGTGATATGGAGTCTTATTTAAGAAATCTTGTGTTACTTTAAGGTCATATAATATTGTCCTCTTTTTAAAGAGTCCATTTGCCTTTAGGAGTTCTACTTGGAACTTGTTTTTGTATGGGGTATGAAGTAGAGATCCAATTTTAGAATTTTCCACATGCCAGTCCAGTTGTGTCATTACCATTATCAGTCCTACCCCTTCCTAGTGATCTGCAGTGACTACTTCTGAAGATACCAAATGGCCCAAATGGTGTGGAGCAGTTCCATATTTCTCTGTGTCCATAATGATGAATTAATTTCCTTTTTTGTAGTCCTTAAATCATTTATTTAATTTTTGGTCTTATTTACTTTACCTGGACTACTAGACAAAGAAAATTTAATAGAAATTGCATAAGATTTTCCTTGCAGTATTTTTTTTTTTCACTTAAAGTAGTTGTATTAAGACCTTCACTCTGCTTTGGAGTTTTTCCAGATTATTTGACTAGTTTAAGGGTGGTCTCATCTACTATCACTGTGACAGGGCCATTTTAAGAAAAGCCAGCTGGGTGTGATGACGTGCAGGCGTGCACCTGTGACCCCAGCACTCAGAAGGCTGAGGCGGGGGGTTGTGAATTGGGGCCAGCCCTGGCTATGAAAGACCTGTCTCAGAAAAGCAGAATGAAACAAGGCAAACTCCATAAATACATTTTGATTTTTGTCAAATGCGTTTCTATTTAGATAATTTATGTTCTTTTTTTTTTTTTTTTTTGGTTGGTTGTGGGGCTTGAACTCTGGGCTTGGGTGCTGTCCCTGAGCTCTTCAGCCCAAGGTGAGCAATCTACCACTTGAGCCACAGCCACTTCTGGTTTTCTGGTTTATTGGAGATTAGAATCGCACAGGCTTTCCTGCCCCGTCTGGCTTTGAACTGTGATCTTCAGATCACAGCCTCCTGAGCAGCTAGGATGACTGGTGTGACCCACTGGTGCCTGGCTCTGTTTCCTTTTTTTTTTTTTGTCTTTTCAAACTGTGACAAAGATTTAATATTTTATTCCTTTTTTTTTTCAGTTGTTGGCCTTGAACTCAGGGCCTGGACACTGTCCAGACTCAAGGCTAGCACTGTACCACATTGAGCCACAGCTCCATTTTTTGGTAGTTAATTGGAGATAAGAGTCTCATGGACTTTCCTGTTCAGGATGGCTTCAAACCATGATCCTCAGATCTCAGTCTCCTGAGCAGCTAGGATTATAGTGTGAGCCACTGGCACCTGGCTGGATACCCATATTTTTATTGGTTGAGATGGAAGTTTCCTGAACTTTTTTTACTGAGGCTAGCCTCACAGCCTTCTAGTAGCTAGTGAGCCACTACACCCAGCTGCAGAATTCCTTCTTAAATGATCCGTGTTGTTCCCTTTTAGAACATGGAGCATTTGGAGAAGCAGTTACCTACTTTGGAGAGGTTGATGGCCCATCTGCTCACATATCACTGGTTGTTTTCAGATGAGTTCAGAGGTAGAATCTTCCATGTGGGCAAACTGAACATTGGTAAATATTGGCATTACTCATCCACTGGGAAGGAATTGATCTCAGTGATTAGAGTGGGCTCAGACCTACCTGGGCTTAGACATAGGCTTTTCAGGTCTGTTTGTTGGCTGTCAAGGAACCAGTTAGCAAGTCAGTATAGATTCAATAATATGTTTTTGTTGTGAACAAAGTGTCTAGCTGAGTTAGTGTTGCATCACTACGATAAAATATTTTATAGAAGCTAATTATGAAGTAAATGAAGAGGCTCAAGCCGAATTAAACAGTTCCCTGTGTTGGGGCCTCTGGTTACAGGGGGCATGTGGCAAGAGTACATGTCCAAGTGCCCATGTTTTCAGCTAAGTCAGACCCAGCTTCTCCCAGGAGGTCCCGCCTCCCACAGCTCCTCCTAAGACCACTGCCCTGGTCACCAAGCCTTCACATTTGGACCTTTGCAGGACACCCATGCAAACCACAGCATCGTTCTTTCTCTCTCCAGAATCCACCTTGGGAATTCTGCCCTCTGCTCCTATTTCACAAAAAACTTTCCCGTTTTCTTTCCTCACCATTTATCTGCATCTTAACCTTCTTCCTTCAATGCTGATGTAGGTCCCACCCCAGCACTGCAATCTCTGTTAAGTTTGACCTTTAGCAAGATCTCCTTTCATTTCTTCCTACAGTACGGTCCTGCCTGCAAGGCAGAAAGCAGGCTTGTTTTGCTTATGAGTGGTTGATTGATCAGAAGTCTTCAGATGCAAGTACACACTTCCCTCCTCTGCCTAGGCTCTGTGCTATAAGCTAGATATTGTGGACAACTCTACTAAACCAGGCCCACCACGGTCCTCATCTCACAGTATTCGTGACTCTGCAGAATCTCCTGTGGGTAGAGCCTGTGTCAGGGTGGGGACTGTCCTGTCTTCAGGCTGTAAAAGGCCCAGAAAGTCATTTGAAATGGCTTTGCCAAGGATGCTGCAGGCAGCACTCGGAGTTCAACAAGTCTAGGAGTAAACACCAATACTAGCTAGCATCACATGCCAAATGGCCCTTGGCAGAAAAAGGTTCCCCAGTCTTGTTAGCAAAGTGACAGAATCACTTCCATGTTTGTAACAGAAATGGCAAATAGCATTTAAAAATTACTGAACTCGATTAGTAGTTATATAACACAAATTAAAACGAGATACTATTTTGTTTTCTGACTTACCAAAGTAATGCAGTGTTTTGTGTAGAAAATTTGGAGCAGACAGAGAAGTAGAAAGGAGACAAGTACAATTTAAAATCTTACCTCACAAAGATAATTAGCTTTTTCTGTACATGTGTGTATACACATACACAATATACATATCTAAAAGATGGCATTCAATGATACATTTTGTGAACAATTTTTTAACTTTGGGTTTGGGTTATAGCTCAGTGGTAGTTTGTTTAGTATTCATAAGGTTCTAAGTTCAGTTCCTAGCAATAATTAAATTAAAAGTAAAATTTTTATTAAATGATGAGCTTTTCTATCTGTCTTAATGCATTCTTCTCAAGTATGATTTTGAGTGGCTGTATAATATCCCAATTCACCAAACCACTTCCAGATAATTGGACTGCTCTAAAATGTTTACTATTATAACACTTTGGTCAGTATTCTAGAAGCATCACACATGTATATTGCTGATTACTTCTAAAGGTTACATTTCTGAAGGCAGGACTATTAAGTCCAATCCTGAAGAATGTTCTTAAGCCTTTTGATGCTTAGCTGTCCAGCTCCCAACATTTCTAACACTTAAAGTAAAACTTAGATGCCTGTTTCTGTTACTTGCCTGGTTGGGATAGGACAGGACTATTGATTTTTGAGCATTTAGGCTCCTGTTTTCTTAACCATTTGCAAAGTGCTTTTAAATTATTCATTGAAGGGCAATAGGGATTCTATTTATAGAATCTTTGTGTATGAGATCATTCCCTTAATGTTTAGGAAAAAGCTTACAAATTGTAGGCTGTGATCACTTCCTTATCTTCGTAAAATTTCTTCCTATTCTATCTACCCTTTCTTTGTTTTTGGCCAGTGAATTAGACACTAAGACACAGAAGGGTTGTGTACTTACTCAGACAAAATGGCTGTGTTATCAAGAGACCTCTTTTTATTAGCTTACATTAGATATAAAGTCTTTCTTTAAAATATTTCTCCTAGCCCTAAAGTAATGAGTGTTTATTTAGACAATTAGTAAAATATTGATTATCACCCAAATCAGAAATGTCTTGATAATAATACCACTCACCAATGACAACTGCAGAGACTTACGTTGGCCATGCCAACTCATTCTTACAATGCATGGCTGAATTCCCAGGACTGATATTTGAGATTTTTTTGCATTCACATTTATGAGTAAAATTAGCTTATAATTTTCCTTTCTTGTACTTGTTTTTTTCTAATCTGACATTGTTTACTAATTGTAGCTTTTTTCTTTTTTTACTCTGCACACTCAGGATGACCTATTTCATGGTAGATAATACTTTATCCTACATTTTGATTTATTTCCATTATTGTTTAATGTGTTGTCTAATTTCTGTTATCATTTTTCCTTTGATTTTCATATGTAATTTAGAAGAATACTTAAAAAACTCCAGACACATGCATATTTTCTTATGATCTTACTGGTTTCTAGCATAATTACTTGCTAAAAGATCTTACTTTCAGTGATTTTTACTTCTTTGAAACTTGCTGTCCATTTTCTAGATGGTTTCAAAGTACAATACAATCTATTTAGTTAATTTGATAAGCATATGACTCACATCTGTTTTCTTAAATTAGTTTAAGACTGGTTGTTATACCCATTAAAAGACAATTATACCATTTCCTTGTGACTATGAATTGTCTTGTTTCTCCCAGTGTTTCTCTCAATTTTTATTCTGTGGTTCAAGGTCATGTTTCTAGGGGCATGTGAATTTTGAATTGGGTCTTCTTGATGAGCTGAGTCTTCCATTAGTGAGTCTTACCTCCATTGTTGTGTCTCACTTCTGTGGTGGGTATATCTGCTGTTCATATGGCCAGCTCAGAGTGTTTGGGGTCAATATTTGCAAAATGTCTTTTGTCATTTACTTTCAGCTTTACAGTGGTCTTATACTTTAGATAGCTATCTTGCAAGGAAGGAGCATATTAGATTTTAAAAATGTAATGTGACATTTTTTTGTCCTTTTTTGAATCATTCGGCTCATTTACCTTAAATATAATTACTGATGTTTTGGGTCTAAATTCACAGTCCTATATGTATTTCTCTTGTTTCACATTTCTGTGTTTTTATCCTTTTTCTTTTCTTACATATTTTAAACTGATACTTTTTTTAAAAAAGCATTCAAATTTCCAACCTCTCCAGTAGAATGGAAGTTAAGCTCTATATTTCTCTTTTACTGGTTATCATGAAATTATATATATTAACTTATCTAGATAATGCAATCTAACTTTAATTTCATTCTGTAAAGTCAGAAACCAGTTTTTAGAGTGCTTTAACTTGGTTCATGTCCTATAGCTATATATGTACTTATTGTTGTATAATGTATTTCCTTACTTAAAAAACTCAGTGAAATAATATCAATAGTCTTATAACATTAGTAATATTGGTACTAACAGTATTGTATTAGCAATGATATTAATATTCGTAGTCATTTTATTTATATTTATTTCATTTTTATCCTTTCTTTGCTTTTCATTGTTTTCTGACATTTCTGACTTTTATTCTGGGGTCATTTCCCTTGTGCCCAAAGGACCTTTTTATATTTTTAGAAATTCTCTTATTTCAGTTCACTTGGTACAAGACACTATTTCTATTCCTAAAAATATTTTTATTTCACCTTTAAACTTTTCTCCAATTAATTAAATTTTTGGATGTAAACATATCACAAAATTAATCTTTATTGAAATAAGCCCTTTTGTTCAGAAGATGATATTTCAACAACTGATAGCCCTTTTGGAAATAAAATGTTTGATGTACAACCTTGAAAAAGGTAACTTACTGCAAAATTCACCCTCTTAAAGTTTTTAGTGATTTTAGTATACTTATAGGGTTGTTCATCCATCATCACTACCTAAATACAGAACACTTTCATCATCTTAAAAACAAAGCTCATATACATTAGCAGTGACTTCTTGTTCTTCATTCCTCAGTTCTTGGCAGTCATTAATCTACTTTCCGTCTCTAAGAATTTGCCCAATATGGGTATTTGGCCTGAACAGAATCATACCACATGGCTTTCTGTGTCTGGCTTCTTTCATATAACATAAAAATCTAAATTTCAGCCATGTTGTAATGTGTCAGTATTTCTTTTTATGCCTGAGTAAAAGTAGTCCATTGACTAGATAGATGACATTTTATATATTCATTTATCAGTAGGTGAACATTTGGGTTATTTTCACTTCCCTTGGCTATTATGAGAAATGTGCTATGAATATATGTTTCATTTCTTTTGGTTTGTACTTAGGCGTAGCACTGTTAGGACATGCAACTAGTCATTGTTTAACTTTTTAATTAACTGCCAAAGTATTTCTAAAGATTCCATACCATTTAAATTCCTACCAGCAACTTCTCTGTATCCTTTCTACAACTCCTTGTTTTCCACTTTTTTTTTCCAGTTTTTAAAATTATAGCTATCTTAGTGGGTAGAAAGCAATATCTCCTGTGTTGATTAGTATGTTGCTAGTGACTAGCAATATGGAACATCTTTTATGTATTTATTGGACATTTGTATATCCTCTTTGGAGAAATAACTATTCAAATTCATTGCCTGCTACAAAATTGGAGCATTTGACTTCACTGAGTTGTAAGAATTCTTTATATGTTCCACTAGTCATTTACCAGATATATGGTTTACAAATAATTTTCCCTCCAACTGTGAGTAGTCTTTTCTCCTTTCCTATCTCTTGTCCCTTCCCCTTCCCTTTCCCTTTCCTTTTCTCTTCCTTCCTGTTCTTTGTGGTACAGAAGACTGATCCCAGAGCCTAGTGTATGTTAGGTAAGAGCTCTACGCTTGAACCATTCTCTGGGCCCTTTTATTCTGTATATATTTTTAATTTTCAGTTGTTATTATAAAGGTGATGTGCAGAGGGATTACAGTTACATAAGTCAGGTAGTGAATGTATTTCTTTTTGGACAATGTCAGCCTTTCCATTGCTCTCTCTCAGCTTTTCCCTCTTGTTCCCACCCACAACTTGTATAATATATTTTCAACATCCTGTCTAGTAAATAAGACTGCTGGTTTTGTTCACCCTTGTCTCTGCATTTCTGTGCTATTACCTTCCTGCTATGACCGTCCCAAAGATAGATAAATGAACAAACAAGATACAAAGAAAATACAACTAAAACAGCAACAAAGAAAAAAACCTCTTGTTTCCATTTCTTGGAGTTCATTTTGGCAAATATCATTTTATATAATCAGACTGTATTTTGTTTTTGAGATAAGGTCTTGTTAACTTTGCCCAGGTTGGCCTGGAACTCTCAGTTGGCCTAACCCAGTCTTCTGAGTAGCTGGTATTGCAGGTTACTTTCTTGATAGTATCCTTTGACACACTAAAGGTTTTAATTTTGATGAAGCCCAGCTTACTTAAGTTTTCTTTTGCTGCCTGTCTTTAAGTATTTAATATACTATTGAGCTGGGCACCAGTGGCTTATGCCTATAATTCTAGCTACTCAGGAGACTTAGATCTGAGGATTGTGTTTCAAAGTCAGGAAAGTCAGTGAGACTCATATAGTTAACCACAAAAAGCTGAAAGTGGAGCTGTAGCTCAAGTGATAGAGCAGTAGCCTTGAGCACAAAAGCTCAGGGACAGTGTTTAGGCCCAGAATTCAAGCTCTGGGACAGGCAAAAAATGAAAATAAAAATAAGGTACTATTGGTGGGCTGAAGGCATAGTGGGAGGTGATTAAGCCTTGAAGGCATTACCGATTTTCTTCCCGGAATGCTCTCTCACACTTGCTGAAAGCACTTCAAGAACAGGTTGCTATCAGATCTCTGGACCTCTTCCTGAATCGCCCTTGCCTCACTACTCATGCATGTCTTCGGCATGTGTTCATATCCTCTTCTGCTTCTCTACTGTGCTGGGAGCCCTAGCCAGGATACCGCCTTTTGCTTTTTGGGCTCTCTAGCCACTAGAATCTTTTTTTTTTAATTAAATTTAATTTTTTTATTGTGAAAATACTGTACAGAGGGGTTACAATTACACGGGCAAGGTAATGAGTACATTTTTTTTTCTTTTTTTTTTTTAACTGTAATTTTTTTTTTTTTTGTCTTTTCTCTTTTGGTACTGGGGATCTAACCCAGGACATTGCACTTGCTAGGCACTGAGCTTTGCCACTGAGCTACATCCCAGCCCATGAGTACATTTCTTATCAAGCATTGTTGCCTCTCCTTTGTTTCCCCTTCCCATCACTTCCCATCTCCCGCCCTGGCCAAAGTTGTAAAGTTCGTTTCTACATAACAACTTGTACATCTCATTGTTGCAATGGGTCCACCATCCCCTCCACAAATTATACCTACATCAAATACGGTGAAAGCAGGGGTTATACCGTGGGGGTACATACAAAACTAGCCACTAGAATCTTGAACCAAATGACTCTCTTTATATGTTATCTAGGCCTAGGTCTTTTTTTTATTTTTAAATTTTTATTTTTTCCTTTTTTACTAGCAACATAAGTTATGTTTTTCCAGGCCAGTACACGAGATTTATTAGTTATAAGTCATTTTTTTTGTAGATTCCTGATGATTTTCTACTCTTTAGATGTGGCTTACTTTTTTTTTTAACATTTAAAGTAGATTATTTAAAATCATTATTTTATATACCAAACATTGTAACTTCCTTAGGAACAATTTGTTTTGATTCCCCTCCCCTCCCCCCCCCCCCCCCGTTGTTGAAAACTCTACATGTAAAATAATCTAAGTAGAAAGTATGGATTTCAGATTCTTCTCCTTTTCTTGTATTTCTTTTGTTGTTGTCACTGCTTGTTAGAGTAGTTTTTGTTTGTATAGTAACCTTCCTAAACAATTCTATAAAGTCCATTCTTTGCCATACATGTCTGTTGATATCTCTACTTGCTGGCATAGTGGTCAGCCAATCATTCGATGGGGGTTTCCTTGGATGCCCGGCATCAGTAAGTCCTTTGCTTTTTCACAGAGGGTCTGTGTGTGTTTGGATATGCTTTAACCCTTAACCTACCAGTTTACAACTCTGACTTAGCCCTCTCTTCCTGCTTGTGCAGTCTCCCAGTCAGCCCAGGGTGAGAGGGCTCTCAACTTTTTCTCTGAGCAGTCTCATAACTGAACTCGTATGTATGCAATGCACCTTTTAGATTTCCATGAATCTATCAGATTCCCAAATTTCATTCTTAGGAGATTTCTCTCCTAAGCTTTTGGGTTAGTCTGTCATTTGCTCTCACTGTTGTTCAGTGTCTCTGCTAGTCACAGAATTAAGCAGTTGCCTCTCATCATTTTGACAGAAATGTCTTAGGAAAGTACTTTTCACGTTGGGCGAGCTTTGAGTCAGGCCTAACAAAGTCAGCCATATAAGTGCAAACTTTGAGTTGTCCCACATGACAGTTCTCTGGGAGTAAGGCTGGAAGGAGTGTCAACTTGTTCTGTTCCTGGGATGGCTTTTAGGCTGTTGGTTTTTAAGACTACTGTGGAATAGAGAGGTTGGGTGGGGAGAGTAAGAATAATAAGGAAAATTAAAACACTATAGATAATCCCTGGATATGCAACTATCTTTAACGCATGCTTCTCAGACGGTACAAAGCTTTCAGTCTTGGAGGAGGCATTTTAGTTGAGGAGTCCTGAGGCTGCTAGCTGAGTAGAACAAAGCTGTGGCACCCAGAAGGACTGGCTTGGTGGCTTCCCAGGACTCCTCCAGCTTCCGGGTTTCAGTGCAAAGGGAAGGATGGCTTCTCCTCATCTGGTTCACAGTTGGCATCTGTGTCAGGGAGAGAGAGAAGCCCTGTAGTGTGTGACAGACCGAGCCATTCTTCAGCTGAGTCTTCACGGGCCTTTTCTGTGTGTACACTTTGAGCCTTATGTCTTACCGTTGGGGTACAGAAGGTGACTTGTCCTACTTGGTGAAGTCCATATGTCTACTTTAGATTCTTTATCGCTCTCAAGTTGTTTTTTCCCCTGTAAGCTTACATATTTATTTGATGCTCTGCTGAGCAGTGTGAATAACAGTCCTCTGACAGCTGGCACTCCTTTGTCTCTTCTCCCTGAGCTAGAGGTTGGATGTGCACTTGGATGCCCTCCTGTGACTGGGGTAACAGTTTCAAGTGCTTTACAGTACAGGAAGTAGGTCTTCCTCATTGCCAGCTGCCTGACAATGATTTCTATCCTGGTATCACCCCTCTTCAAAGAATCGACTCCTGTATTAATTCATCTCTGTTGAAATATGTATTTAATCATAGAAAAGTTTTAAAAAAAGAAATTTTCTGACCTGAAGTCTTTCTTTGGGAATTAATCTGACCCATTTTTTTTTTCAAGTTTCTCTCTGCTTCTCCACTGTCTGGAAATGAAGCTGTATTTTCATGACAGTTTTCTGGGAAGGTCTTACAAAAGCAAGCATGGAAATCCATCTTTACATTTTTTGTTGTTGTTGTTGGTTGTAGGGCCTGAACTCTACGCCTGGGCGCTGTCCCTCAGCTCTTCAGCTCAAGGCTAGTTAGTGCTTTATCACTTGAGCCATAGCATCACTTCCAGCTTTTTCTTTATGTGGTACTGAGGAATCGAACCCAGGGCCTCAGGCATGCAAGGCAAGCACTCTACCACTGAGCCACTTTCCCAGCCCTATTTTTTTTAAACTAGGTTCATAGTTGAAAATTAAGCCTATCTTTTATAAGAAGAAGAAATGAAGAGGATGAGGCAGAGGAAGGGCCCCCGAGACTTCACATTTCTTGGAATAAGGTAGAAGTAAATAAGATAAATGAAGTAGATGAAGAATCAGTTTTGTATCCAAGGTGCAGTGCTGAGGACAGCTTGGGGAGCCCCATGTCTGCCTGCATGGCTGGTGCTGGGCCCCTTGCTTTGCATCTGTTTCTTCTCTGAAGAAAGGCAGCTGGGAGCGTCTGGCTTGGGCTTCTCCCGGGCTGCTGTGGGAGTGAAGTAAGATGAGTAATGTGCAAACATGTTTAGAGCAGAAGCTCTCTGGGTAGATAAAGCATTATTATTTCATCCTGCAGTACTTTTAGGTATAAATAATTTATTTAGCTCACTAAGTTCATCCTCTGAGGACAGATGCTCCTACAATCAGGTGCCCAAACTGGCCCTGGGATCTGACGGCATTAAAGAGGAAGGGTTTCTGTGAGCACACCCTTCTGAATTGTGTGGCATTGGTGCTGTGTTAGTCAGCCTCACATTACTGTGTCACATACCCATGGCAATGAAAACTTCCAGAGAGAAAAGGTTTACTTTAGTCGATAACTCTGGAGGTACAGATTGGGTGAGCCCTACAGACTGAGGCTCGGGAGGAGGGCTGCGCATCCTGTCAGAAGCATACAGTGGGGACAGACGTCAGAGAAGAACTGAGAGACGTGGGTCTCACAACCTTCTTCAAGAGGAACCACCAGGTGACCAAGGATAGCCCTCTAGGTCCGTTCCTTTAAGGTGCCACCAAATTCCAGTACTCCTACCTTGAGGATCCATTCTCAACACTTGAACCTTCTGGAGATGCAATCCACATTCAAACCATGGAAACCTTGTTTCTTACTAATGTCTTCCATAACCTCCTTTGATCACTCTGTCATTGAATTGCTTTGATGAAGTATAACTTTAATTAAATAGATAGTAATGAATCAGGCTCTTTGCTTACTGAGGAGTTGTTCGTCTGGAAGTGGCAATAGTCTCCAGGTTGCCTTATGAAGCTGGAGGTTTGGAGTTAATGGCTTTCCAAAGACAAGCCACGTATTGTTCCTACAACTAGTGTGTAGGCAGACATTGCCGTAGTGCACCAGGATGGGTTGTGGACCCTTGATGCCTGCAGTAGTCTGTGGCCCGTGTCTTGTTCCCCTTCATTCTGAAGCTGTGCTGTGGTCCCCACATAGAATTACCTCTTCTCCTTGTTCATTTCATGTTAGTAAGGGCTTTGGACATGGACCCATCATTTCTGTTTTCCATGCCCTGGATCTTACTGCATCTCCTGAGCACAGCTTTTCCTGGGCCAGTTGGGATGTGCTAGAGCCTTGGGATATCCTGGGTGCCCTGTAGCAAGGGCCTAGGTTTGTACGATTGAGAAAGTCAAATTCGTGGCCATTCCTTTCTGGGAATCAGAGGGTGCGTCAATTGAGACAGCATATAGCTTGGTGAGTCATTCTTTACTCCTGTGCCCAGCCAAGGCTGAGGTCTAGGCTGGTCTGTCTGCCTGGTGTCCTTGCTGCAAGGATGGTTTTGTCCAGGTATCTATGCCCCTATAGTCAGGCAGTGCATGCACCGCAGGTAGTCACGGGTAATGCTCCACTTCTGTGCAGTGTCCAGTGGGCAAGGTGAGGATTGGAATCCCAAGCTGGAAAGAGCTTATGAGTGACTACTGAATAAAGATTAAAGTGCAACTCAGAGAGGACGGTGACATCGTGAAGGCTGTGGTTTCTGAGTGTTTGCTAAGGCTGGGCTTGAAATTGAGCGTGTGCTAATATCAGCACGCTGGAGGACTACCTTACTACCCTGTTTATTCCCTCCGTTACACCCATGGCCAGCCAGGAAAAGACTTTGATGGGATCTGGAAACCTTTTACGTTGGCAGTTCAAAGCTGTTTTCTTAATGGCATCATAGCATTCTGTTCTCTTTTGCTGCAGTAGTTTTTCATTGGTGACCTTTCACTGAAGATGCTAGTGAGGTGGCAGGGGCTTCAGACAAGACTGGAGTACCAGGGGGCTGGGAAGGTGGCTCAGTGGTAGAGCGCTTGCCTTGCATGCCTGAGGCCCTGGGTTCGATTCCTCAGCACCACATAAGCAAAAAGAAGAAAGCTGGAAGTGGCGCTGTGGCTCAAGTGGTAGAGCGTTAGCCTTGAGCTGAAGAGCTGAGGGACAGCGCCCAGGCCCAGAGTTCAGGCCCCACGACTGGACCCCCCCAAAAAAAGACTGGAGTACCAGGCCCTACTTGCAGTCATATGCTCCTCACTGAAGTCAGCACCACTGAAGAATGTTCAATGAAACAGAAAGAATTAATTTTGTTAAAGTTTGATGTTGAGTACTACTAAGCTTAGATGTGTTCCTGAGTCTAGAGGCTTGATGTCTTGTTTGGTTGTGTAGGTGTGACATGGAAGAGGCTCGTGGGTCATTGAGGACACGGTCTAGGAAGGACTTATCGGGCAGTTCTGGTGAGACCCCTGAGGCATTTCTTGTGTTGTTATGAAAGCTTGAGCCTGAGCCTGACCGTTGAACCATTGTGTGGCTTTCTGGTTTTTTTTTTTTTTGTGTCTGGTTGTGGGCCTGAACTCTGGGCCTGGGCGCTGTCCCTCAGCTCTTCAGCTTAAGGCTAGCGCTCTATCACTTGAGCCACAGCGCCACTTCTGGCTTTTTCTGCTTATGTGGTGCTGAGGAATCGAACCCAGGACCTCATGCATGTAAGGAAAGTGCTCTACCACTGAGCCACCTTCCCAGTCCCCCATGGTGTGGCTTTCTGTCCGGTGATGTGACTCTACATGTGACTCTACATGTACTCCTGCCTTCATGGTGCCATTGCTGTTAGGTTGTCTGTCACTAGAACCTGAACTAATCTTGAACTTTCAACCTTCAAAACTATAAGTCAAACCTATTTTCTTTATGAGGTTACCTAGCTTTAGTTATTTTGTTCTAGTAATGAAAGTTGAATGTCTTGTATTTATTTACTTAGTTTTGGTACTAGGGATTGAACTCAGGGCCTCACACTTGCTAGGCAGGCACCCTACCATTTGAGCCACCTCTAGCCCATTTTTATGGGTAAAGCCCATTTTAAGAGTAAAGTCTTGCTTCTTGCCTAGACTAGTCTGTGCTCCATGTTGCAGGAGATGACAGGCACCCAGCACTGTGCTCAGCCATTGTGTCTCCTCTGTAGTTAGGATAACAAGCACGTGTTACTGTGCCCAGTCATTGGTTAAGATGGAATCTTGCAAGCTTCTTTTTTCCTGGGCTGTCCTCAATCTATGACCACTCCTTTTTCTACTTCCTAAGTAGCTAGAATTATAGGTTTGAGCCATCATACCCAGCTCTCTGTGTGTGTGTGTGTGTGTGTGTGTGTGTGTGTGTCTGTCTGTGTGTGTGCATGTGTGCATGTGTGCATGTGCGCACATGCATGAGTGCACATGCATATGTATGCACTGGTATTAGGCCTCTTGTATGGCTTTTTTGTTTACTTGAGCTGCATCCCTACTCCTGGCTTTTTGGTGGTTAACTGGAGTTAAGGGTCTGGGTCTTGGATTCATCATCTGGGCTGGCTGCAAACTTCAATCCTCAGATCTCAGCCTATTGAGTAGCTAGGGTTACAGGTCTGAGCCATCAGCTGTGAATACTTTTTGTTTATCATTTTTTATGATTATTATAATAAAGGTGATGTACAGAGCGGTCACAGTTACATGAGTCAGGTAGAGTACATTTCTTTTTGGACAGTCACCCCTTCCCTCCCAGTTTTTCCTCCCTTCCTCACCCACAGGTTGTATAGTTCGTTTTCAACAGTGTCTGGTGAGTATCACTGCTGCATTTGTTCACCCTTAGTCTCTCCATTTCTGTGCTTCCCCTTTCCTTCCCAAAGACATATAAATGAACAAATAAGACTAAAAGAAAAGAGAATGAAAACAGTAAAAAAGGAAAACAAACACATTTCCATTTCTTGGAGTTCATCTCAATAAATATTATTTTATATGCTCAGAGGCACAGATGCATTGCGTTCCTCTCCTAAGAGTGTTCTCATTTGGTCTGACTGTGTGTGAATGCCTGGAGTACTGTACTGTATAATGTATTATGACCCAGTGAATTTTAGATGTGGCGTCTACATATGAGAGAAAACATGCACCATTTTTCCCTCTGAGCTTGGCTTACCTCACTGAACATGATTTGTTCTAAGTCCATCATTTTCCTGCAAATGGCATAATATTCTTTCTAATGGCTGTGTTAAATTGCATTGTGTATAGGCACCACATTTTTTTGATCCACTCATCTATTGTAGGGCATCGGGTTGTTTCTATAGCTTGGCTGTTGTGAATAGTGCAGCAATGATCATGGATGTGTAAGTGTCTTTATGGTATCCTGACTCATGATGTTGAGGGCAGATGCCTAGGAGATGGTATGGCTGGGTTGTAGGGAAGATCTATATTTAATTTTTTTTAAAATTTTTTATTGTAAAGATACTATACAGAGGGTTACAGTTACATGAGCAAGGTAATGAGTACACTTCCTATTGAGCATTGTTACCCCCTCTGTTGTTTTCCCTCTACCATCCCTTCCCTCCCTACCTTCCCCGAGGTTCTTTTTTTTTTAATTGTGATTAAGTGATTACATAATTTCCCAAATTTCACAGTATTGTGGAATAATGCTGCTCATTTAAAGTCACAAGTTCATTCTAACTTTCCTGGAGCAAATTGTCTATCACAGTCTATAACATATAACGGTGTACACATACATATACACCATACATGTGATCAGCAGCATGGGGATATTTAGTAGTGGTTCGACCAGATGAGTGGAAGTTCTTTGTTTCTTAAGTCCTGTTAATTTTGTCGTATCACCTAACATTTTGGATTTAGCATCCACTTATCAGGGAGACCATGTACCGTTTGTCTCTTTGCTCTTGGCTTACCTCGCTCAATATGATTCCTTCTAGCTCCATCCATTTCCCTGCAAATGCCATTATTTTGTCATTTCTAATGGCTGCATAATATTCCATTGTGTATAGACACCACATTTTTGGATCCATTCATCTGTGGTGGGGCATCTGGGTTGTTTCCATATCCTAGCTATTGTGAACAGTGTATATTTAGTTTTTTGAGGCACGTCCAGACCACTGTCCAGAGTGGTTGTAGTAGTTTACGTTCCCACCAACAGTGCAGTAGAATTCCTTTTCTCCTACATCCCCACATCCCCACAAACATTTGTTTAATTTCACAATGTTGGCCAGTCTAATTGGGGTGAGATGGAATCTCAGAGTTGTTTTGATTTGCATTTCCTTTATGGCCAGGGATGATGATAATTTCCTCATATGTTTGTCATTCTTACCTCTTCTTCTGAGGAGTCTCTCTGTTTTTCCTTTGCTAGCTTAGTGATTGGTTTATTAGCTTTGGTTGGCATTGATTTCTTGAGCTTCTTGTATATGGAGACACCAAATGGTTGGGTTTTGTTTTGTGATCCAATCTGCTTCTCTGTGTCTTTTGGTTGGGGATTTGAACCCATTGACATTTAATATTTCTATGGAGAAGTATAACATGTTTCCTGACATTTTATTGTTTTTCTTTTTGGCTTGCTTCTTTACATTTTTTGTATTTACTATTCTAATACTGTTTTTTGTTCAATGTTGTGTTTCCTTGACTTTGGTTATTTTCTTCAGATTGTATGCTTCCCTTAGTATTCTTTGGTTTAGTGTT
Source organism: Dipodomys merriami (assembly GCF_024711535.1). Classification (NCBI taxonomy): domain Eukaryota; kingdom Metazoa; phylum Chordata; class Mammalia; order Rodentia; family Heteromyidae; genus Dipodomys; species Dipodomys merriami. The sequence continues at coordinate 372,551 of NW_027206020.1, forward strand.
CATGAATTCCTTTAGTTTTTGTTTGTCATGAAAGGTTTTAATCTCACCATCAGTTGTGAATATTAGCTTTGCTGGCTACACCAGTTGGTTTTGGCAATTGTCAGTCAAAGCTTAAATTATACCATTCCATGCTCTCCTTGCATCCAGAGTTTTTGTGTGGAGAAATCTGCAGTAATTCTAAACTTTCCATTATAATAAAGGTCCCTCTTTGATTTTGCTGCTTTTAAAAATAATTCCTTACTTATTAAGTCCAAGGTTTTCACTACAGTGTGTCTAGAGGTATTCTTGGATCCCGTCTGCTTGGAGTTCCATATGCCTCTGTCAGGTGGGTCAGATTCTCCCTTGAGATTGGGGAAGTTTTCTATTATTATTTTGTTAAATAGGTTTTCAATGCTTTGCTTTTGAATTCTTCTCCCTCATCTATCCCAATTATATGAGGATTTGAGCTTTTGGCTGAATCTGCCAGTTCTTGAATGTTCCTTTGTTAGGTTCTGAATGTTTTTTTTCTCATGTTCTAATTCCTATGCTTTGTCCTCAACTCCTGATACACTGTTTTCAACTTCACCTGTTCTATTGCTTACGCTTTCAACTGTGCTTTGCAATGGGGAGATGGAGTCCTAGCTCTTTATTGATGTCGGTTCTCAGGGTGTTAATTTCATCTCTCATTTCCTTCTCCATTCCTTGCATTTTCTTGATCATGTCCTCCTTGCATTCTATAATTCTGTTTGGTTTTGGATCTATCTTTTTATTTCATTATCCAATTCTCTCACCATTGTCTTAATGGTTCATTTGTTCCCCATCTCTTCTTCTTTGCTTTCATTAGAGTCTTTCTCTGAGTTGTTGGTTTTTGAGAGTGGCATGTTGTCTTGCTTGCTCATGAGTTTTGTGACCTTTTGCTGTGATTTATGCATTTGAGTTCAGGGCTTGTAGAGGTTAAGACTAGTTATAGGTTGAGTGGTAATAGGTTGTACTTTTCTGGTTTTCTTTTGATGTGTGCAGTTGGTATACCCTAGGGAGGTGTGGGCAGGATTTTGGGTCTAGCTGAGTGCTCGCTCTGGTCAAGTTGTGTCTCGGAGTATCATGAGGCAAGGGCACTAATTGTTGTGTTGTGGGATGTTATAAGCAGGCTTCTGGGGCTGGCTGGGTCTAGACCTTCCTTGCAGTGTATGAGGGTGTCCCATGAGGCGAAGCACTGATGGCTTTTGGAGGCTGGCTGGTCTCAGACCTTGGGTGCTATGGATGCCCTGGCTAGCTTTTGAGGCTCTCTGGTCTGGGTGCAACCTTTGACACTGTGGGTGAGCACTTCCCACGCAGGGGTACACATGCAGGTTTGGGGTCTGGCTGAATGCAGACCCCGCGCCCTGACGCTGTTGGAGGCAGGTGCATTCTGCTCAGGGACGTAAGTTGGGGCTTGGTGGGTGCTGCCCCCGGGTGGTCAGCAGTGTCCCTCTCGTGAATGCCTGTGTGGGTTAGGCTGTCCACAGCCCACCCCCAAGGTTCTGGGCAGCATCACAGACCCACCGTGACATGTGACTATCGTTTGAATGCTGGGGAAATATTATGGAATCCAATCACCTCATGTACTTTGCAGATGGAAGCACAGTGAATGTTTGGATGAAAAGTGTTTGTGCCTTGTTGGGTTGGGAGCTAACCTTCCTTTGCTTTCCATAGAACATTGTTTTTGCTTTTAAGAATTGCTGACAAACTGTGATTACTCAGACCTGTATCTAGAACTGGAGCTAAGACAGTCCTATATTTTAAAAAGAAATAGTTGTCTACAGTTGTCTACCAATAATGAAATTTGAATTTTCAGGCAAAGCTAGAATTTTAGAAAACTTGTACATGTCAAGTGTCCTATTACTTCTAGATGTTTCTAACAAGCTGTGTGCATGTGTGTGCATGTGTGTGTGTGTGTGTGTGTGTGTGTGTGTGTGTGTGTGTGTGTGCTGAAATGTATTAACATTGGAAAACTTATGCCACTTTGCAAAACTGTGTCTTCCAAGTGACTGATATTGACATAAAAATTGTGTATGGGTAAAATACAGAGCTAGCAATAGTAGCTTCTAATAGACTCTTTAGTTTATTGGTAGGGCTTCAGATTACATAATCTTTAAGAAATGACTGCTTGAGGCTGGGTGCCAGTTGCTCATGCCTGTAATCCTAGTTACTTAGGCTGAGCTCTGAGGATCATGGTTCGAAGACTGCGCAGGTGGACAAATCGGAAAGAATTTTATCTCTAATGACCTGGCATAAAACCAGAAGTGGAGATGTGGCTCAGATAATAAAGTGTCAGCCGTGAGCAAAAAAGTAGAGTGTGAGGCTCTGAGTTTGTTTTTTTTTTTTTTGTCGGTCGTCGGGCTTGAACTCTGGGCCTGGGCGCTGTCCTTCAGCTCTTCAGCTCAAGGAGAGCACTCTACCACTTGAGCTACAGCGCCACTTCCGGTTTTCTGGTGGTTTATTGGAGATAGGAGTCTCACGGTCTCTCCTGCCCGGGCTGCCTTTGAACCGCGATCCTCAGATCTCAGCCTCCTGAGTAGCTAGGATTACAGGCGTGAGCCACCAGCGCCCGGCTCCGTGAGGCTCTGAGTTTAAATAAGCCTCAGAACTTGTACAAAGAAAATAAAGAAGAAATGACTGAGTTTGATAATCTGTCAGATAAGAATGTCCACTATGATCTGATATGCTATTTGAATCTCTGCCTGTGTCCCATCACATGTCTGTGCAAAGGTGAATTTTTTCCACATTCTTAAAACTAAACAACATATCACAACATATAGAATACAGAAGCAGGTGTCAGAATTAGTCTGTCTTTTATTAATCCTGACATTAAAAAGGTCCAGAAATTCTTCTCACTATTTTTGAGAAAATATATTTATAAGTACTTCAAAAAAGTTTTTTATTGCTATGCAATGGATTTACCATTTGTTACAGATGAATTACTAAGAAGTGTAAATATCTATAGAGAGGAGTTTTTTGTTGTGGTCGTGGGTCTTGAGCTCTGGGTTGGGCGCTGCCCCCCAGCTCTTCAGCAAAAGGCGAGTGCTCTACCACTTGAGCCACAGCGCCACTTCTGGCTTTCTGAGTGGTTCATTGGAGATAAGAGTCTCACGGACTTCCCTGCCTAGGCTGGCTTTGAACAGTGATCCTCAGCTCTCAGCCTCCTGAGTAGCTGGGATGACAGGTGTGAGCCCTGGCGCCAGGCGACAGGACTCATTTTAAGGAAGTTAGTTACAAGGAAAAGGATCCTGGTCCCTAAAAATTAACTCACTGGTCTAGGGTGTAGGGCACTGTGGTGTCTGGGGGAAGAGCAAGTGTGTGACACTGGGATCCATGGAGGTGGTGAGCTATCGCCAAAGGTTCGCCCTTCCCCTCCGAATCCAAGGGCGGGCAGTTCTAGCTTTCTGCTGGTGAAGTGGAGATATGAGTCTGTGGACTTACCTGCCTCAGCTGGTTATGAACAATGATCCTCAGATCTCAGCATTTTGAGTAGCTAGGATTACAGGTGGGATCTACCTGTGCCCAGCTGAGTTGTTTTTAGGTGAGGGTTTGTCATTGGAAAAGAAATGTCTGGGGGATTTATTTATTAATATCATAAGTAACTCTAGATATAGTTGTCCAAATATGTCCAAAATTTGGGGCAAAAGCCCTGCCATTAATTCTGCTCTGTGTTGGGAGGTCTAGTCTGCATCCTTCTGTTATCTGAACACATTTATCTGTGCTGTGGGACACAGATGTTCACCAAATGCTGAGGCAGCATCACAGATATGTAGGTGTTTATTCTGTTTCCTACTTCTTAGGATTTTGTTTTAAAATCATTATCTTCTGATAGTTGTATAAGAGGGTTTCAATTTAGCGTGTCCTCGTGTGCACAGAGTTGCCCTCCATCGCTCTCTCTTACCCCGCCTATCCCTACCCACGTCATCAAACCTCCTGGTTTCATTTCTACTGATGTACATTGTGTATTATGATTGTATTTACCTACAATTCCCCTTTCCAGTCATTCCTTAGGCATTTTTGTTGAGTACTCCAGAAGGAAAAGAATGTAGGGCAAATTTCTAACTAAAGAGCTTCCTAAGAATATACAAGATGGAGAGCAGGAGATAGCGAAGTTGATGCTGGCTGCAGCAGCTGCCGTACACCAGAGTTCTGAGCAAGAGCTGTGCCCAGCTGTTCTCCAGTCTTGAACAGTCTGGGAGGTTAGAGGCCCTGCCTGCTGCTGGGAAGCAGAGCTCACTGACTTGCTCACTCACATTACGGGGTGCCTGTGGTCCTGTGAGAGGGAGACACAAAGGTGAAAGAGTCTTGTCTTGACACCCCGGAGGCCATTGCGCTGCGTGAGCCACTCTGGAAGGTGCGCCTCTGTGTGAAGTGCTTGGATGTGGTGCCGGTGCCCTGACCCATCGGGGCTGCCCAGCATCCCTGTGGAAATGCCGTCAAGCTTCTCCTGTGGGAGTCTGGGGCGTAAGGAATTCTATCTTGACCAAGTGCATTTCCCTCCCATCTCCCAGACCATCATTAGAAAAATCACCTAAACTATAAGGTTAAATATGAGTGAATCTTTCTAAAAGACATGGTTTTACAGAGCAATGACCAGGAAAGTTTTTCCTGATATTACAGTGCCTTCTGCTAGAATACAACAAACATAGCTACTCACTGGCATGGGTAGCTCTTGGTTTTTGTTTGTTTGTTTGTTTGTTTTGGGGGGCATTTCAAGGGTAGAAATGAAGTCAGAAAGCCAGAGTCAGGACTAGAGCCCCAGATATGGCAGCTCCATGTGACTTTGGACTATCTTACCTACCATGAGACTTGTGCTTCACTTGTCGGAAGTATCATCTGTGGTTGAGATCTCTGTTGGATACAGAGGAGGACTGAACTTGGCCTGACTTCTAAATTCCATAACCTTTTTTAAGAGTGAGTCTCACATTGTGGCTCAAGTGGTAGAGCATGAGCCTTGAGCTGAATTGCTCAGGGACAGCTCCCAAGCCCCACAACTGACCAAAAAAAAAAAAAAAAGAGAGATCTTTCATGCGATTGTTTCTAACATATTTATAAGATTATGTCTTTGTTGCTTTGTATGTCCCTCCCCCATGGTATAACCCCTGCTTTCACTATATATGATGTTGGTATATGTGGAGGGGAAGGGAAAAAACAAATAGCTAAAACAAGGATACAGGAGGACACATTGCAACAATGAGATGTACAAGTTGTTATGTCGAAAAACAAATTTTACAACTTTGGTGGGGGGGATGGGGGGAGGATGGGAAGGGATGGGAAGGGGAAACAAAGGAGGAGGCTACAATGCTTGATAAGAAATGTACTCATTATCTTGCCCATGTAATTGTAACCCCTCTGTACAGTATTTTCACAATAAAAAAATACATTTATAAAAAAAAAAAAAAGAGTGAGCCTCAGGAGCCTAAGCCTTCTGCTCAGGATCTTCAGATGAAGAGTGACAGAAACGTTGACCCTGAGGCAGAATCTCTTGCCGTTGGGCCATTTGGGAGCCTTTGACCACTCCCAACTGATTCCCTCCCCACCCTCCTCCCCCCAGCCCCTGGCCTGGATTTGGTGGTCTGTGCCTGCCCATTTATTTCCCTTCAATGTCTTTCCCTTCCTTGGTCTGTGAAGATCTCTGTTTGCGGGCCACATTTGAGACTCTACATGAAGCGCAGGGCTGTGGCCAGTGACGTGAATGATCTGGCTGGTCTTTAAATAGCACAGCTCCTATAAACAGAATCACCTGCTTTTTAGCCTGATTCTGAGGAAGAGTGCTCACAGAGGATCCAAATGGCTGCCACAACATTCAGAAGGCAGCGAGATGCCCCCCTGCTCCCCACCGTGAGGCGGCCAGCTGGAAAGCCCACCTCACACCCAAGATCCTGGTCCTTTGGGAGTGGGACCAGAATCATCCATCATGATGCATTAAACTCAGGTTGCCTTGGAATGAAGAATGGCCATGCTAGACTTCTCTCTTTGATTATCAAAAGCTTAGTCATTTGTACTCTGAGTCAGCTTAATGGTGTATAATGCTCACATCACATTATTTCAGGGGTTGGGCCAAGAAGCTAGCACACTTGCCAGTGTTTCAGCAATGAGCTAATCAGTCCTTGGCTCCTACATTCCTGGCCAGAAGCTCTCCGGAATTAATGCTGTCACTGCATTTGACAAGAGACTTCATGGAGATTGCTTTTTCTTTTCCTTCATGTCATATACTGGTCTTCACTTTCATCAGATCAGATGATGCCCCAGAAAATCTTTCTAGGCTGAGTTCAGACGTGATGGTAGGGATTCAGCCCATCAAATTACTGAAAATTCTTGTCCTAGTGACTTACAGGTGAGCAGTGCCCTCCACTTGAAGGAGCATGTCATCTGATGAAGGTACAAGACAAGAACACATAAGTCCTCAGTGTTTGCAGTGTCAGATAAGGGAGCCGCAGAACAAACACAAAACAGATGTTTTGCAGGGATGGAAAGCAGCCTTGAGGTGGACACCTGTGGAATGGGGCTGGCCCATACTTGGTGTCCAGTGAGAGATAGCTTTGTAATTTGTAAAATAGAAAACTCTTGTTTCCTACATCTCCTAGGGGTTGAATGACAGGATAGGATAGCTGGCAAGTCTGTGCGGGGAGGGGGGCTGGCCGGGTGAGTACTCAGCATCTGCACATGGCCACTGGGGTGTTTCATCATGACTGCCAATTGATTAGATTGAAAAACCCCTAGATTAGTAAAAACACGATTGGATAGGTCTGTGGGGATGTTTCTGGAGAGAATTAACTAGGGGAAGAAGGCCCATCCTGGATATGGCCAGCACCATTTTGTAGGCTGGAGCCTGGGTTGAAATTAAAAGGGAAAAGGGAGAAAGTCAGGCACAGGCATCTCTGCTTCGTGGCAGTTGTGATGTAAGCTGCTCTTCCCGCTTTCCCGCTCTCCCTAAAATGATGAGCTGAAGCCTCTAAAACTAAACCAAAGAAATGATTTCTGTCATTTAACTGTTTTTCAGTTATTTGTCTACAGGGACAATAAGTCACTCATACAGTGCTCAGAGTACCCAGGTGTACATGGTAGAAGCCTTTGCCTGTTCTAGGTTCAGAATGGGGAAAACCTTTGAAATTTTGATGATAGTAAGATATATCTGGCTTAAAGGTCAAGTTCTGCTTCTTTCATTTTATTTTCTTTCTTTTTATTGTTATTATAATGAACAGAGGGTTTCCATTTCAAAAGATAGGTAATGAGTATATTCCCTCCATCCCTGCCCACAAGTTACATAGGGCTGGTTTTCTTTTGGGAAGTTTTACTTATGGTGTTTCCAAAAGGTTCTGATACAAGATGACTTAATTCACATTGTCATTGATGCTTTATTTTTATGTTCTTTTTTGTTCAAGGCTAGCACTCTACTATTTGAGCCACAGCAGCACTTTTGGCTTTTTGGTGGTTAATTGGAGATTTTAGTGGTTAATTGGAGTTTTACAGACTTCCTTTCCAGCCTGGTGGCTTCTAACCACAATCCCCAAATCTCAGCCCACTGAGTAGCTAGGATTATAGGTGTGAGCTGCCAGCACCCAGCTTCTCCCAGTTTTCCCCTCCCATCTCTATTGCCAATCTATATTGTATCTGGGTATCTGGGTTGCTTCCATAATTTGGCTATTGTGAATAGTGCAGCAGTGAACATGGGTGTGCATGTGACTTTCTTTATAGTAACCTGACTCAAGATGTTCTGGGTAGATGCCCGGGAATGCTATGGCTGGGTCCTAGGGAATATCTATGTTTAGATTTTTGAGGAACCTCCAGACTGCTATGCAGAGTGGTTGTGGTAGTTTACATTCCCACCAACAGAGGGTTTCTTTTTCACACATCCCTATCAGCATTTGTTGTTTGAATTTATGATGTTGGCCACTCTAGCTAGCTTGAGATGGCCTCTCAGAGTTGTTTGTATTTGCATTTCTGTGCAGGTTCCCTCATGGTGGGGCACGACAGTCTAGTGTCTCGGCCCTCCCCAGCCCGGGAGGGTTCCCCCAAGGCAGGGAATGGTGGTCTAGCATAATCATATTTTCTTATCAAATTTATTGGTAATTGATTTATTTAAAGTATATAGTTTGGTGAGTCTGACAATTGTGTGTAGCCATGTGACAGCATTGCTGACTCTTGAAGATTGCTGGTACCCTTCATAGCCCATTCCTTGTTTGGCTCTGGGTCCCAGGAAAATATGGATAAGGTTTTAGATTTGTATGAATAGAGTCATACTCTGTGTACTCTTTTTATTCTTATGTCTCTCACTGAATGCAGTAATTTAGAGAGTCATTGTTGTGGTGTCTGTACAATGGAAAGTACAAGTGTTGAGCATGACACCCTGCCTTGTTGATGGTTTTGGGAAGAACATATTCACCATTTCATCTTTGAGTTTGAAGTCAGTTGTCGATGCCCTTTTTCAGGTTAAGAACATTTGTGTGCCTAGTTTGTCACTATATGTGTTGGATATTGTTACATGTTTTTCTGCATTTGACCATCTGGTTTTTCTCCTCTAATCTGCTGATATAATAAATTACATTGGATGATGATGGATATTAATTCAATTTTGTGTGATTGAGATAAGCTCTGTTTTGTTGTGATGTTTTTCTGGATTTGATTTGACAGTATTTTAAGTATTTTAGTGTCTAATTACATGAGGAATATTGAATGTAGGCTTGTTTTCTCATAATACCTTTATGTAGTTTTGGTATCTGGACAAAATAAGTTCAGAGGTGTTCCCATTCTTCTGTTTTCTGGGCCAGTTTGTGTAGAATCAATTTTCTTCCTATGTTAAATGTTTAGATTTCACTAGTATGTAACATACCTGGGTCTACAGGTTACTATTTCTTCCTGAATGAACGTTGGTAGTTTTACCTTTTAAGGAATTTGAGCAGTTCTTCCAAGTTATTGGAAATGCTGGCTAAAGTTCTTAATGATATTCTCTTATTACACTTTTAGTATCTGCAGGAACTGTAGAGATTATTCTTCTGTCCTACTCCTTTTCCTCCTTCTTTCTTCTTCATTTCTCTTGTAGCCCCGGCTGGTCTTGAACTTGTGATAGTCTTGTCTTTGTTTTCCTAGTGCTGAGATTGTAGGCAGGTGTGTACCACCCCTACCAGCTCGTTTGTTTTGAATGGCACTGGGGATTGAACTCAGGACCTCATGCTTCCAGCTATTTTTCCAGTCCCTTTTTGTCTTTATTATTTTTGAGGTAATGTCTTGGTCTATGCTTGGGCCAGCCTATACTGTGATCCTCCGACTTGTGCTTTCCTATGTCACTGAAGATAACAGGCGCCCACTGTTGTACCCCGCCATTGTAATTTCCCTGTATCTTGGGTAATTGGTGTGTGCCTCCGTATCCAGCCATTGGTTGAGATGGAGACTCCTAAACTTTTATGCTCAGGCTGACCTTGAACCACAATCCAGTCCCCTGATCTTTGCCTTCAAGCAGCTGGGATGACAGGCTGAAACCACTGTTGCCAGGCCCCAGTTCTTTTTCATGCTTTGTGCTTTCTTTTTATTTACTTACTTATTTTTAATCTTGGTCATTCTAGCTGTAATTTTATAGATATGTTGCTATTTTCAAAGACCCAGCTTTTTTGGTTCTTGGCTAATATTTCTGTTTTAAATATTGTTGATTTCAGGTTTTTTAAATTTAATTTTTATCCTTTTAATTCACCATGGGTTTGCTTTATTGTTCTTTTCTTAGCTTTCTGAGGTGAAATCCAGGACTATTACATAGGAGCCCCTAGTTTTACATTGATCTTGATAATAGGTTCTTTCCTGAGATCCTTACTGGTGCGTGTCTCCTCTATGCTGAATGTTAGTTAAAGGTTTTGAGCTGACCCTTTAGTATTTTGTGCCATAAACGGATAGGCTCAAGTTCCGGCAAGTGACTTAGGAGCGATGGATGGTGCAGGCCTCTCCTTTACTGTGACTTTCTCCACTGGACACTGGGCGATCTGGGCGAGCTGTCATCTGTCTTACCCCGTCCTAGCAGCTTCTCGTGTACTCCCACAGCTCAGCAGTGCTCATGGGACAGTAGGATGGTGCTGGTACTGTTAGTTTCCAGTCTGCTGCCATAGAGCAGTTCTGGGGTTGCAGGAAAGTCTGCTGGTTTTGCATTCTTCTTGTGGGATTTCTCAGCTTGGACCAAGTCTGGTTCTTAGGCAGTGTTCAGAATTCAGTGGCTTATTTTCAGGGTACCCAGAAGCCCAGAAGGACTCTTTTGAAAAGAATTGTAACTCTCTCTGTGTGTGTGTGTGTGTGTGTGTGTGTGTGTGTGTGTGTGTGTGTGTGTGTGTGTGTGTGTGTGTGTGTGTGTGTGTGTGTGTGTGTGTGTGTGTGTGTGTGTGTGTGTGGAGAGAGGGGGGGGAAGGAAGAAGGGGGAGGAGGAGGGGGAGGGAGAGGGGGAGAGGGACAGAGTATGAATGTGTACTGGTCTTGAACTCCGCTTCATGCTCTCACTTGGCTTCTTCACTCAAGGCTAGCACTCTACCACTTGAGCCACACCTCCACTTCTGGCTGGTCAGTTGGAGACAAGAGTCTCTGCAGTTTATTTGCCTGCACTGGCTTTGAACCACAGTCCTCAGATCTCAACCTCCTGAGTAGCTAGAATTATAGAATTATAATAAGAATTAAAAGAATTGGCAAGTGTTATTCTTATATATTCATTGCTTTGATGATTTTATAAATAACAGTTTTTACAAGTTATCATTTAAAAAAGCATTCTTTTTCTATTGGTAGGTTGGACTTTTCTGACAACTACATTCTGATTGAATTTAGGATTCTTCCTCCCTCTGTCAAATAACGATCAAACACGTTTAATTTTAAGTATACACACTAATGAGTTTTGATTATTAGAAATGATTGTTATTATTAAGGTGATGTACACAGGAGTTACTGTTTCAAAAGTCAGATAGTAAGTACATTTCTTTTTGGGCAATGTTACCCCTTCTTTCATTCTCTCCCAATTTCTCCTGCCTGTCCCCACCCACAAACCATATAGTTCATTTTCAACAGTGTTTAGTGAGTACCACCGTTGCATTTGTTCACCCTTAGTCTCTCCATTTCCATATACCCCTTACCTCTCCAAAGACAGATAAATGAACAAACAAAAAAACCTTCAAGAGATAACCTTCTCCCCCACTCTCCCCCACCGTTTCCATTTCCTGAAACTCATTTTGGCAAATATTATTTTAAATGTTTAGAGGCACAGAGGTATTGTGCCTTTTTATTCCTCCCCTAAGAGTCCTGTATAATGTATCTTGTCCTGGTGTATTTTAGATCTAGCTTCTGTGTATGAGAGAAAATATGCGCATTTGTCTTTTTGAGATAGGCTTACCTCACTTACATGATTTATTCTAGATCTGTTCATATCTCTGCAAATGACATAATATTCTAATGGCTGTGTAATATTCCACTTGTGTATAGATACCACATTTTTTGATCCACTTACCTATTGTAGGACATCTGGACTGTTTCCATAACTTGGCTATTGTGAGTAATGCAACAGTTAATGTGGAGGTGGAAGTGTCTTTATGGTCGTTTTGATGAATTTATGCTACTATGGAACTGCCAACCCAAATTAGTTTAGACCCTCACTCACAGGTTATGGTGCCCCTTCCCATCCCATACCTAACTCTGACCATCTAGTTCTAGGAATTATAGATACTCTGCCTTCTAAGTAGAATCATGCAGTATGTACTGGCATCTTTCTTTTGTGATTTTTTTTTTGTCAGTCATGGGGCTTGAACTCAGGGCCTAGGTGCTGTCCCTGAGCTCTTCTGCTCAAGGCTAAGCACTGTATCACTTTGAGCTCCACTTGTGATTTTCTGGAGCGTCTCATGGACTTTACTGCCTGGGCTTGCTTTGAACTGTCATCCTCAAACCTCAGCCTCCTAAGTAGCAAGGATTACAGGCATGAGCCGTCAGCACCTGGCTCTTTTGTGATTTTTAAGATGCATGGATATAGATGCACTTTCTTTCTTTGTGTTACTGAGGAGCCTCCCACTGCTTGCTTGCTTGCCTGGCAGTAGACTCTGGGCTTCTCTGTGCACTGTTCATATAGCTTCACATGGGAATATGTTTTTATCTTTCTTGATCTATAGCTGGGAGTGCGCTAGGTCTGTGGTACGGTAAGGTCTGCGGTGAGTGGCTTCAGAGGAATAGGTCAGACTGTTCAATGGGTTTATGTCAGAGTTTGCTGCCATTTGTATCAGCACTTACTGTCATTTTTTAGCTATGTTACTGGGAGTGTGTAGTATTTTGCGATTTTAGTTTTTATTTTTCTCATGACCAGTGATGGTGAACATCTTTTTTATGTGCTTCCTAGCTTTTTGTATGTCTTTTGTGATGTGTCTGCTAAAATATTTTGCTATGTTTCTATGTTTCATTATTATTAAGTTACAAAAGGGCTTTGTATATTCTGAGTCTTTTATTCAGATGATTTTCCATTCTATTATTTGCTTTTTCATTTTGTAAATAGGTGTCTTTCAGAGAACAGTTTTAAAATTCCATAAAATATAAATGTTTTCTTAAACATATATTGCATTATTTGTTAGTTGATGTTTGTAAGAAATTCTGAACTATCTTAATGTCAGGAAGATTTTTCTCCTTTTTTTTTTTTAAAGCTTCATGGGTTTACATTTCATATTTAGGTTAAAGTTTAAATATGGTAGTAGGTAAGGATTGAGATTTTTTTTCTCTTTCATATTGATACTCAGTTCTGAAAATTTGTTGGGAATATTTTCCTTTCCCATTGAAATAAATGCTTTGACACCTTTGTTGAAAGTCAGTTGATCATACAAGCTTGAGTTTAAGTTTAGACTCTCTGATATACATAAATACATGCTACATGCATACATACATACACACATGCATCCTTATGCTAATACTATACTGTATTGGATACTGGATATTAGAAATAGGTAAACTAAGCCCTCCAGCTTTGTTCTTTTTCTAAATAAATATTCCTGTTTTGTTCCTTTAAAAGAATAAGGATCAGTTTATAAATTCTGTCAAAATACCTGCCATGGTTTTGATTGAGATAGCTTTGAATGTATAGATGAATAAAAGGAGAATTTGCATCTGAGTCTTCCAATCAGTGCATGTCACAGTCTTTCCATTATTGTCTAATTTCTTTGAACATTGTTTTGAAGTTTTTTATATGTAAATCTTGAACATAGCTTGTTAACTGAATGTGGTAGCGTGCACTTGTAATCTCAGCTACTGGAGAGATGAAGATCTGGAAAGATCATGTTTGGAGCACAGCCCAGGCCAAAAGTTAGTGGGACAGCCTCATCTGCCAGCAGCTGGATGTGGTGTGCACCTGCCACCCTAGCTATAATGGGAGCAATAGACAGGAGGACTGGAGTACAGGCTGCCCGCAAAAACACTAAAACAACTAAAGCAGATGGGCTGGAGGGGTGGCTCCCGTGGCAGACAGAGCACAGCGTAGCAAGGGTGAGGCCCTGTGTTCAAACCCCAGTAACACAAACAAATTCCTGGAATCGTTTATAGTTTGGATTCTGTTATAAATTAAAAAGGATTTTAAATTTCTTATTGTTAGCTAGTGACAGAAAGTTCGTTTTGCACATTGAATGTATATAATCAGTTTAAAGTTACTTATTAGTCTTAATACTTTTATTTATTATCTTGCCATCTGTGAGCATAGTTTTACTCATTTTTTTCTATTATTAAGTAGTTGTACAAAGAGGTTACAATTCTACAAGTCAGATTATTAGTACAGTGTGTTCTGTCAACTATTTCCTCCTCCTCCCCCATTTCCTCCTTGTCCCCCATTTCCTCCTCCTCCCCCATTTCCTCCTTGTCCCCCATTTCCTCCTCCTCCCCCATTTCCTCCTTCTCCCCCCTTTCCTCCTCCCCTCCCTGCCCTGCCGTCAAGTTAATAGTTCAATTTTTTTTTATCAAGTAGTCATACAAGGAGGTTATAATTCCATAAGTCAGTTTATAAGTACAGGGCTTCTGATCAGTGTCACCCTTTCTATCCCCCTCTCCCATTTCCCCCTTCCATACCTGCCCTCAGTTTTTACATAATGTATATTGGAGTATAATGACTGCCTTTATTCACCTTACCTTTCTCCATTCATGTGCCCTCTTTTACTCTTCCCTCTCAAAACGTGTTCCCACTCCCTGGTATTCACTTCAATAATCAGTACATTCGTTGTTCAGAGGAGTTACATCTTTGGACTCCTCCCCTCAGTATACCATCCTTTAGTCAGGTTGTCATAGGGCCCTATATAGTTATCATGCATAATGTGTTTTGTTTTGTTTTGTTTTTGTGTGTGGGTTTTGTTTTTGCCGGTCCTGGCATTTGAACCCTGGGGCGTGGGTGCTGTCCTTGAGCCTCTTTGTGCTCAAGGCTGACACTCTACCACTTGAGTCATAGCACCACTGCTAGCTTTTTCTGAGTAGTCTATTGGAGATCAGAGTCTCACAGACTTTTCTGCCCAGGCTGGCCTATCTCAGCCTCTTGAATTAGCTAGGATGACAGGTGTGAGCTACTGGTGCCCAGCTTTAATTTTTCTTATTAAGTAGTTCTATAAGGGGGTTAAGACTCCATAAGTCAAGTTATGAGTACTTTTTGGTCAGCTTCACCCCTTCCTTTATTCTCCCTTTTTCCCTTCCCACCCTGCCATCAGGTGGCTTCCACAAATGAGAAGAAACATGAGGCGTCTGTCTCTCTTAGCCTGACTTACTCAGCTTAAACTAACTTTCTGGGTCCACTTATTTTCCTGCAGACGACACTCTTTATAATGGGTGAGCAACATGATTCATATTTTGTAGGCATCTGGGCTGTTTGAACAATTTGGTTATTGTGAACACTTGTGTCAGTAAACATGGATGTTTTGGTTTTGAGGAATCTCCACACCATCTTCCAGAGTGTTTGTACTCATTTATTTTGATAGGGCTCCTTTTCTCCACATCCCTGCTGCAATTTGTTATTATTTATGGTCTCAATGATGGGCCTTACTGTGGTGAGATCAATACTGCTTTGATTTGCGTCTCCTGAAGGGCCAGGGATGTTGAGCATTTTTAATTGGCCACTCTTACTTCTTCTGAGAAGTCTCTATACCGGTTCCTCCTTTCCTTTAGTTTCTTGAGCACCTTATATATTTTGGATATTAGGCCTTTGTCAAATGTATAGCTGGTAAAAGTCTCCCAATCTGCAGGCTTTCTTTTTAGCTTTTAATAACTATGTCCCTTACTGTGCAGAAACTTTTTAGGTGGAGCAGTTCTGATAGTCATTTCTCTCTCCAATTTGATGAGTCTGTTTTACCCAGAAAGTTCCTGCCATGCCAATAAGTTCTAACATTGCTCCCCCTTCCTGCCATAGTTTCAAAGTTTCAGGTCTGATATCAAAGTCTTGGATCCATTTTGATTGATATTAGTGCACCAAGACAAAGAGCCAACTGAGTCTTCTACTTATGGGTGTCCGGTTTTCCCAACACCATTTGTTGAAGAGGCTATCTTTTTTTTTTTTTTTTCCCAATAGGCAATTTTGGCTTCCTTGTCAAATATCAGATGACTGTAAGTAGATGAGGTTTGTTTTTTTTTTTTCTGGATCTATTCCTTTGATCTTCAGGCCTATTTTTATGCCAGTACCAAGCTCTCTCTCTCTCTCTCTCTCTCTCTCTCTCTCTCTCTCTCTCTCTCTCTCTCTCTCTCTCTCTCTGTGTGTGTGTGTAGTATGTGCCAATCCCTGGACACTGTCCCTAAGCTTCTTTTACTCAAGGTTAGCACTTTACCACTTGAGTTACAGTTCCACTTCAGGCTTCTTGGTAGTTAATTGGAGATAAGAGTCTCACAGACTTTCCTGCCCAGGCTGCCTTCAAACCACAATCCTCAGATCTCAGCTTCGTGAGTAGCTAGGATTACAGGTGTGAGCCACTGGAGCATGACTTGTTTTCATTATGATAGCTCTGCAGTAAAGATTGAGG
Source organism: Dipodomys merriami (assembly GCF_024711535.1). Taxonomy (NCBI): domain Eukaryota; kingdom Metazoa; phylum Chordata; class Mammalia; order Rodentia; family Heteromyidae; genus Dipodomys; species Dipodomys merriami. The sequence goes on from NW_027206020.1 coordinate 388,519, forward strand.
TCTGAAATTGTGATACTTTCAGCATTGTTTCTTTGTTTTTATTGGATTCTTTTTTTTTGCCATATTTTCTTTGGCTATTGAGGGTCTTTTGTGGTTCCATAGGTTGTTTTGTTTGTTTGTTTGTTTCCTCTTATCTCCATGAAGAATGACATCAGAATTTTGATAGATATTTCATTGAATTTATAGATTGCCTTTGACAGTATGGCCATTTTCAAGATGTGAATTCTGCTGATCCATGAACATAGAGAGTCTTTCTACTTCCAGGTGTCTTCAGTTTCTTTCTTCAGAGTGTTATCATTTTCACTATAGAGGTTCTTCCTAGAAATTTTTTTGAAGTTTTTGCAAATAAAATTGTTTTCCTGATCTTCCTCTCTGCACATTGTTGGTACACAGAAAAGCTACTAATTTTTGTAGGTTAATTTTGTATTATGCTACTTTGCCAAAGTTATTGATCAACTCTAGGCACTTGGGGGGTGTCTTCTAGAGGTAGGACTGTCATTTGCATTTGATATTTTCACTTTCTCTATTTATGTTAATCTCTTGCCATTGCTTGGGCTAGGAATTCCAGTACTGTACTGAAAAGGAGTGGAGAAAGCAGACATCTTTGTCTTGTTCTTGATTTTAGAGGAAATGAGTTTTTTTTTTTTTTTTTTTTACCATTTAGTATGATGTTTGCTGTAGGTTTTTTTTTTTTTTTTTTTTTTTTTTTTTTACAGATAGCCTTTAGCTACTCCAGTGCTTTAATCATAAAAGGATATTAGATTTTGTCAAAGGCTTTTTCTGTATGTATTGAGATGATCATGTGATTCTTGTCATTGATTCTGTTAATGTGGTGTTTTTTTTTTTTTTGGTCCGGTTGTGGGGCCTGAACTCTGGGCCTGGGCGCTGTCCCTCAGCTCTTCAGCTCAAGGCTAGCGCTCTACCACTTGAGCCACAGAGCCACTTCCGGCTTTTTTCTTTTTGCTTATGTGGTGCTAAGGAATCGAACCCAGGGCCTCGAGCATGCAAGGCAAGCACTCTACCACTGAGCCACCTTCCCAGCCCTGTTTTTTTGTTTTTTTGCTGGTCATGGGGCTTGAAGTCTGGGCCTGGGTGCTGTGCCTCAGCTCTTCAGCTCAAGACAAGCACTCTATCACTTGAGCCACAGCACCACTTCTGGTTTTCTGAGTGATTTATTGGAGATAAGAGTCTCACAGAGTTTCCTACCTGGGCTGGCTTTGAACCATGATCCTCAGATCTCAGCCTCCTGAGTAACTAGTAGCTTAAGCTGAGTAGCCCAGCTTAATGTGGTGTATTATATTTATTGCTCTCTATATAATGAACCATCCTGATGCATCTTTGGAGTGATTAGCTGTTGAATTCTGTTAGCAAGTGTTTTATTAAAGAGATTGGTTATCGAAGAGATTGGTCTATAGTTCTGTCTCTGTCTCTGTCTCTGTCTCTGTCTCTGTCTCTGTCTCTGTCTCCCTTTCTCTCTCTCTCTCTCTTTGGGTGGGGAGTCCCTGCCTGGTTTGGGGATGAGTTGTAATACTGGCTTCATAGATTGATTTTGGTAGTGATCTTTCTATTTCTCCTTGGAAAATTTGAGAAGTACTGGTGTTAGTTTGTCTTTAAAGGTCTTTAGAATTCAGCTGTGAATGCGTTGGTTTACTTATTCTTATCTAATTTGAATTCCTGAATATATTTTCTTACCTTATTGCCTGGAATCTACAGTATAAGTGTTGAATAGAATTGATGAGAATAGATCTTACCTTATTCATTCACTTACCATAAATGTAATGCTAATTGTAGGTTTTTCATTAATCCCTTTACTAGCTGTAGAAGTTTCCCTTCTTGTTCCTGACTTTGAAGTTTATTCTCTATCAGAAATAGTATTGAAATTCTGTTCCATACTTCTTGAGATGAACTTCTGTTCCATACTTCTTCTGTTCTATACTTCTTGAGATTATCATAGAAGATGTTTTCTTTATTCTATCAGTTTGTTTTTCTTGCTTTCTTTTTCTTTTGGTGTTGGTCCTGGGTCTTGAACTCAGGAACCGGGCATTGTCCCTAGCAATTTTGCTCAAGGCAAGCATTCTACTACTTGAGCCACAGCTCACTACTGGCTTTGGATGATTAGTTGGAGATAAGAGTCTCACAAACTTTCCTACCTGGTTTAGATTCCATTTTCATGTATGTACATTGTATTTACCTACCATTCCTCTCTTTATCCATTCCTTAGGCATTTTTTGTTAAGTACTCTAGAAGGGAAAAAGATGTAGGACAAACTTCCAACTGGCTTCAGATCTCAGCCTCATGAGCAGCTAGGATTACAGGGTTGATCCACTGGCACCCAGCTCATTTTTCTTTTTGAGACTGTGCCTTACCATGTATCCCAGATTGGCTAGTAACTCTGATATTCTAGGTGGCCTGGCACTCAGACTCCTCTTGCCTCTGCCTCCTTAGATGTGTCCACCACACTTGCTTCTGTCAGTATTTTGAATTTCATGTTTGAAGATTAAACCAACCTTGCATTCCTAAAGTGAGTCCCATTTGGTCTTGATATTATCTATTAAATATTAAATATTTAAAAGAATGATTTGCTGTGTCACCCCTTTCAAATGATCAAGATGCATTGTTTTCATAAACTGTTTTGTTAAATGGCAGCTCCTTTGTACAACTATTTGAAGATAATAAAAGCCTTATCTGAAAATAAAAGAATGATTTGCTGGAGTAACTTTTCCTTTGACCAGCCCTGAAGCTTGGACTGAGGGTCTGGACTCTGTCCTTGAGCCTCCCTGCACTCAAGGCTAGCACTCTACTACTTGAATCACAGCACCGCTGCCAGCTTGTTCTGGGTAGTTTATTGGCGGTAAGAGTCTCACAGACTTTCTGCCTGGGCTGACTTTGAACTGTGATCCTCAGATCTCAGCTGCCTGAGTAGCTAGGATTATAGATGTGAGCCACTGATGGCTGGCTGGAGTAACTTTTTTTTTTTATGCTGAAGAGGCAACATTTATTGATGAGCTCAAAACCAATAGATAGAAAATGTAAGATCTCACTAAGTCAGTGGTCAGGATAGTTAGAAGAGAAAGGTAATTTTTTTTCCCTTCATGTAGTTATTAAGCTGTTTCCCTTTGGGAAGGGCACCTGTGAGGCGTCCAGTGGTGCTGTAACGGTGAACAGGACAAGTGTAGTCCAGCCTTTGGAAATCTGTCTTGTGTTATGGGTTAATATACCTGATTGGCTGAAGTAATACAGGACCAGGGCTGCCTTACCCACTCAGGGCTGGCTGCGTCTTCATCAAGCAGCTGAAGTGGAGTAACTTTCTAAAGGATTTTATAACTGTGATCATGGAGGTGATTGGTAATTTTATTTTCTTCTAATATCTTTGCTGGATTTTGTGACAGAATAAAGCTGGAATAATTAGATGAAGTGTTCCTTTTTCTGTTTTCTTAAATAATCTGATTTGTACTATACTTTCTTATATTTTTGATTGATTTGTCTAGAGATTTTCCTTCTGGGGAGCTTTTCTTTGTGGGAAGATTTATAAAGAAATAATTTAGCTTTGTAAAACTTTTCAGTTTTATGTCCTGGGGCAATTTAAATCGTTTATACTTATCAGTGAACTATGTAGTTTAATGATACAAAGTGTCCCTTTGGTTTAATTAATTATCCTTTTCATTACTATTAAGTTCTGTAATGATGTCTTTCACTACTAATAATGTAACCTGTAGGGTTTCTCTTTCTTTCATTAGTCTAATTAAGGTTTATTAATTTTATTGACCTTTTCAGATATGTGAATTTTGCCTCTTGATTTGTCTTTGTTTCTGATTGTGCTTGCATAAAGATTTCTGGCCTCGTCATTCTCTTCTACTTGCCCTAATGCACGTTGTTGCTTTTGTTTTCTAGCTTGTTATGGCAGACGTGAGAGATGATTGATTTCAAATCTTTCTTTCAGATTTTGATATCTGGATCCATAGATTTCTACCTCAGCACTGTTGTAGTTCAGTCTATATAACTTGTACAGTTTTTTTTTTTTTTTTGAGATGGGGGGCTTGACTCAGGCCCTTATGCTCTTGCTTGGCTTCTGGCATCCTGCCACTTGAATCATGCCTCCATCTGGTGTTTTGTTAGTTAATTAGAGATGGAGTTTTGCAGACTTTTCTCCCTGGGATGTTTTCAGACCTTGGCCCCGCCAGGTCTCAGCCTCCTGGGTAGATAGAATTCAAGTGTGAACCACCAACACCTGAGTTTTTACAACTTTTATTTTGAAGCAATTACAGACTCATAGGAAGTTTCAGAATAATAGACTCTCAGCCCTGCTTTCTTCAGTGGTAAGTTCTTGTATAACTTGTATATCATGTCAACATCAGGGTTTTGATGTTGGTGTGCTGTTGTTGACTAGATCACAAATATGATTCAATTTTTACTGTTGTTCTAACCTGCACTGATATATTTGTATGTGTGTGTTTCTGTGCATTTCTTTTCTGTGTGTGGACTTTTTTATCACTACCACCACAGACAACATACACAGTTGCTTACCACCATAACAAACTTCCTTTTGTTCTGCTCTGTATTCATATCTACTTTTCCTTTCACTCCCTGTTTGTGACTCTTAGAAATCATTCACCTGTTCTTCTGTAGTTCTTAATATATAACTGGAATCATATGGTGTACAGCCTTCTGAGATTAGTTTCTTTCCTCTAAACATAATGCTTTTAAGGCTTCTGCAGGTTGTTTTATGCATCGATAGTTTATTACTTTTTTTGTTGCTGAGTAGTATTCTATTACATGAATGGCCCAGATTTTGCTTAGCAATTCACTTCTTAAAGGGTATTTGGATTATTGCCAGTATTGTCACTAAGAATAAAGTTGCTATGAATATACATGCACATTTATACATCCATCTTCTGTGAACATACATTTTCATTATTTGTAATAAATGCCCAGAAGTGAAAGTTCTGGTTAAGTGCTAGTTGCCAGTTTATATATTTTTCTTTTGGAGATTTTTATTAGCATTCATTAGTTTTATAAGGGGAATTTCTTTGTGATATTTCCATACATGTGAACATGTACTGTACTCCATCTACCTTACTCCATCTCTCACTTTCCTTTATTGCTCTTCTCCCTTCTTAAACAATTTCATTATCTTACATTATACATGCAGATAAGCTATTTTGACTATATTCTCCCCCATCCACCCTATCTATTTAACCTCCCTAGTCCCTCTGATAGTTGCCCTCTGTTTTAGTTCGTTTTTTTCTCCTTTCATTTATTTTATGAACTATAATAAGGGATCTCACCGTGGTATTTCACACATGTATTTTAGTCAGAATAAGTTCCTTTATTGATCCTGTCTCTTTCCTTGTCCCACCTATTGTTTAAAAGCTTTCTGAGATTTCTTATTTCATCTTCACACATATATCTATGTATTAGATATACTGAATATAATCAATATTATTTTCCTACCATTCTTTTTTCTTCTTCTTGATCCTCTCACATACCCTATAGTTATAATATATGTTCTATCTACATTAATGTTTCTGCAAAGTAGTGAAAACGTGGTATTTGGCTTCTTGAACTTGGCTTTTCTGTGTCAACGTGATGATCTCCAGTTCCAACCACTTTCTTGAGGATGGCATAATTTCTTTTTTTCTTTATGATTCAGTAGTATACCATGGTATATATGTATCACATTTTCTTTATCCATTTATTTATTGTTGGGTTCCTCTACTGATTCCACCATTTGGCAATTATGAACGGCCCTACAATAAAATTGGTAGGTAGGTATCTTTCTTGTATACTAATTTAGTTTTCTTCGGATACATGGATAAGAGTATAGATGGGATCATATGGTGGATCTAATTTTAGTTTTTTGGGAAACTTCTACCAGTGGTTGCATTAGTTTATTTTCCCAACAGTATATGAGGGTGCTCTCCCCCTGTATTCTCTTATATGTCTTTATAGCATATATAATTGATATATAATATTGCTATTTGTACAGCATATATTTTTGGTTCCATTATCAAAAATTCCATCACTGTAGCTGTTTAATTTCTAGTATTTTGTTTCATTGGTCATCAGTTCTGTTTCTGTGCCATGCTGTGCCTCTGCTGTGGTTCTGTGGAGTACCTTTATGTCTGAGATTCTGACACCTCCTCTCCCGCATATGTTGCTGTTTCTTTCTTGATGGTTGCCATCCTGCCAGCTGTGAGATGGAGTCTTAGTGTAGTTTTTATCTTAAGTTCCTTTATGGCTGAAGATGTTGAATATTTCTTCATGTAGCTATAGCCATATGTGTATTTCTTCTTCTTATAGTTATCTGTTCAATTCATTTGCCCATTTATTTTTATTTATTTATTTTTTTGGGTCCGGTCGTGGGGCCTGAACTCTGGGCCTGGGCGCTGTCCCTCAGCTCTTCAGCTCAAGGCTAGCGCTCTACCACTTGAGCCACAGCGCCACTTCTGGCTTTTTTCTTTTTACTTATGTGGTGCTGAGGAATTGAACCTAGGGCCTCATGCATGCAAGGCAAGCGCTCTACCACTGAGCCACCTTCTCAGCCCCATTTGCCCATTTATTAAATGTGTTATTTGTTTTTCTACTGTTTAATTTTTGAGCTCTTTATATACTCTGGATATGAATCCTCTGTCCATTGAATGGCTGGTGAATATTTTTCTCCCATTTTATGGATTGTCCCTTGGTTCTCCTAATTGCTTCTTTTATTTAGGTATACTTTTATTGTTATTAAGGTATTGTACAGAGCCATTGCAGTTACATAAGTCAAGTAAAGAGTACCTTTCTTTTTGGACAGTGTCACCCCTTCCCTTGCTTCCAGTTTTGTTACTGTGTTTTTGAGTTCAAAATGCAATGTGCTGCAATTCAACATTTTATTCATAACTCAATTTTACTGAGAATTTTTATATCTGTGTTCATAAACGAGATTGGTCTATAATTTTCATTGTGTGTATGTGTCCCTCCATTTGTCCATCCATCTGTCCGTCTGTCCATGTGTCCGTCCATTCGTCCATCCACTCATCCATCCGTCTGTCTATCTGTCTGTCTGGTTTTGGGATGAGTATAATGCTAGATTCATAGAATGAGTTTGGTAGCATTTTTTCCTTTCTATGTAGTGGAAAAAGTTAAGAATTATTGACATTAGTTCTTCTTTAAAGGTCTTATGTATACCTGGGGACTGTAGCTCACACCTGTAATCCTAGCTACTCAGGAGGCTGAGATCTGAGGAATCTGCCAGCCTGGTCAGAAGAGTCTGTGAGACTCCATCTCCAAAATAACTAAAGGCCAGTCTGAGTCATGATTCAAGTGATAGGAAACTAGCCAAGTAAGCAAGCTTAGCAAGTATGAGGCCCTGAGTTCAAATCCCAGAACTGGAAAGAAAAAAAGGCATTTAGCAGAGCCGGTTGAGTCTGATCTCACCCAAACCTCTAGTGACACCTTTGCTAGGCATTTTGAGCCACAGTCGTGCTCTTTTTGTAAGACCGGAGCAGCTGTGACACTGGTACTTCCGCGGTGTGCCTCCTCAGGGAGGAGCCAGACACCTTGAGCATCTGCCTTTGGCATATGAACTACCAGTGCAGTCTCCCACAGTTTAACCTTCTCTGTGGGGTCCTGTCTGACCCTCTTTATCTCTTCCACCATCCTCTTGTGATCAGTTTATGTCCAGTGGTGTGGCAAGGAGTACTGTGGCTCCTTGATCTGGGGTTGCCCCCTCTGTCCAGGCCCCCAAAGTGAGCACTGATAGGGGGAGCCAGAGACTAAGACTACCTTATTCACCAAGGCTGCCTTCCACACCAGCCCTATCACTTGAGTTAGTGTGCGGAACGCTATTGAACAAGGCCTTGAGCTACCACATCCCAGTGTACACATTTTCTCTCTTTCTCCTCATATGTGTGTATATGTACATGTGTATACACACGTGTGTGTATATATGTATACATATACATATCTAAGAAAAGACATTCTAATCTTCAACTCTAGGTTATTTACCCAAGTCTCAGTCCTTCATTTATCACCTCTAATTCCTTCTTTTTCTTTATTGAGTTGATTGCCACCTGTATTTTTTTTTAAGAGATGGATGTTTTGGTTTGGTTTCATTTCATTTCTTTTTTTAATATATATTTTTATTGTAAAGATACTGTACTGAGGGGTTACAATTACATGAGTAAGGTAATGAGTGCATTTCCTATTGAGCATTGTTACCCCCTCCTTTGTTTTCCTTTACTATTCCTTCCCTCCCCACCTTTCCAACTCCTCCCTCCCTCCCAAGTTGTAAAGGTCATTTTCAACATAGTGCCTTGTACATCTCATTGCTACTATGGGTCAACCTGTTTCCTTGTTTCAGCATTGTCACCTGTATTTTGTCCTATTATCTCACCAAAAACTTTTGTCAGGATTGCCAGAAGCACCTTTGGTAGTTAATCTAGTGTTCAAGTCTCAGAACCGATCCTGTATTACCTGTCAGCAGAATTTGAATCCACACCACGCCCGTTGAAACCCATTTTGTATGTGGCTTCTAGGATGCATCCATAGCCAGTTTTTCTTTTTGCCCTCTATTTCTTACTATCTAACATTTACAAAAGATTCTTCTTATCTTAGTCTTTGGAAAGCCTCAGACAGATCCTTGGCACTCTTAATCACTCCCCAATGATCTCATCTGGCTTCATGTCTTCAGATGCTACCTATGTCCTGATAAATTTCAGATATGTCCTTCCAGCCTGGACCCCAGCCTCTCAACTCCAGGTTCGTGTGAATGTGCCTTCCAATGCCTGCATTTGGTTATATGGTAGGCACCTATCACTTTACATTTGAAACCATAATTCAGCTTGACTCTGTCTCAGCCCGTTCTTCTGCAGCTTGCTCCTTCCTCAGTCCTTTCTGGGTCGGTTTATGCATTTAACCCACTTATCAGTCCAACCTGGAGATAATTCTTAGCTCCCTCACGCTTCACATCTAACGAGTGGCAGATTCTGCTTGTGATTTTCTCACAGGATGCTCAGGATGTGTTCTTTCTTCCTCCCTCCCTGCTATTACCCTAGCCCAAAGTCACCATATCCATTACCTAGATAGCTACTTGAGCCTTTTAACAGGTCTGTCACCATTTGTCAGTTATAAGCCGTTGACCCCACAGGAGACAAGATGACCTGTAGGTTGACTTCTGCTTCTGGAAAGATGGAATAGATACATTTTTCCATATATATATATATATATATATATATATATATATATAAAATGAATATGTCCACTATATATAAAATGAACATATAATGGATTATTCTTTATATATCCATTTTATATATAATGTTTATATATATTCATTATATATAATATGCAATGTCATATAACAGTATAATGGTAACTATATATAATAAACACATTCTGAAAGATGGCAATAACAAGGCGGTGGACATCAGGACCCAAGAAATGACACGATAATCAATCCTTTGGATTTTTCTCCCCTTATGTATCTCAGGCTTGGCCATGAGAAACTGGCAACTCATATATCAATGGATGCAGGAAAAAAAAATCCCCACAAAGCATGCTCTTTATGTAGGAGACCAGGAAAAAGTTTAGCCCAATAGGACAGAAAACTTCTAGGTATGGGCTGGGAAGATGGCTCAGTGGTAGAGCATTTGCCTTGCATGCCTGAGGCCCTGGGTTCGATTCCTTAGCACCACATAAGCAAAAAGAAAAAAGTTGGAAGTGGCGCTGTGGCTCAAGTGGTAGAGCGCTAGCCTTGAGCTGAAGAGCTGAGGGACAGCGCCCAGGCCCAGAGTTCAGCCCCACGACTGGACCAAAAAAAAAAAAACAAAAAACAAAAAGAAAACTTCTAGATAATATTTTGGTGTATGTGTATGGTTGTGGGGCTTGAACATAGGGCCTGGGTATTGCCCCTGTTTTTTTTTTTTTTTTCTCAAGGCTAGCACTCTACCATGTTGAGCCATAGCACTACCTCTGGCTTTCTGGTGATTTATTGGAGATGAGAGTTTCATGGACTTTTTGCCCAGGCTGGCTTCTAAGTATGATCCTCAGATCTCAGCCCCCTGAGTAGCTAGGATTACAAGTGTGAGCCATCAGTGCCCAGCTAAATAATAATTTTTAATTCATACAAACAACACAGAAATTTATCTGTAAAGCCTTCTAGTACTTTTTCAACCCCTCCCTATTTTCCCTCTTTCTCTGGAATTGTGATATGATTCTTAATGCCCTTTTCCCCAAAGCCTGCAGAGTTCCTAGCCATTGCTCATTTGTTTTCAGCCTGTTGCTTAGACTAGATCATTTTTATTGTTTTTTCATTTCATCTATTCTTTCCTCTGCATGATTATATAATATAGTACAGCCTCTCTGGACATTAGGTTGACAGGTGCTTATGAAACTAGCAATGACCACACAACTCAGTATCTAAACTCCTAGGCATTTATTCCAGAGAAGCAAAAACTGTGTTCAGATGAAATCTATTCATAAAGTTTACAGTGGATTCATTGGAATGACCAGAAATGGAACACACCCGGATGATGTTCTTCAAGGTAAAGAAGACTGTAGTATATTCATGACATGAAGTAAATCCAGCACAGAAAAAGAGTGAAATTAAAACAGAGCACTTTAGGCTTACTCATAGAACTAAGCTGAGTGAACATACTTAAGTCCAGAGGTTACATATTGTGCAATCCGATGTTGACAACATTGTGGGAACAGGAAATTATAGACAGGGAGGCTAGATTAGAGACTGCTGGGTGTTATGGAATGGAGTTGGGAAAGATGTGATTATGAATATAAAGAGAAACACAAGGAATCCTGGTGGTGGGAATGTTACCTGTTTTAGGTGTGCCAGTGTTAATATTTTGGCTGTGATACTGCATGATAATTTTGCAAGGTGTCACATTGAGGGGTATTTGTGAAGGGTATTTGGAGTATCTGTGCTATTTCTACAGCTACCTGTGAATCTACAGGTACCATAAAATCAAAACATTTAATTACAAAATGAAAATCACAGGACACCGCTCTTTCCAAGGTGCTCCATGTATCCTTCCTACCCAAAGTCACGAATGTGTAGAGGAGTCAGCCAGTGTTCCAGTGGATGGGGCAGAGGAAGGAGCCTTCTTTATGGCCTTCCGTGAACCCGGAGAAGGTGGTGCGCTTCTTCCTGGCAGCCACGGGAGAGGTGGGGGGTTGGGTCAGGGTGTGGTTTGAGGCAGAGCTTACAAGGCCTGCCGGTGAATAGAGTGGCTTTGGGGCTGATGGCCGGGAAAGGCAGCCTCACTGCTCTCATAAGCAAGGGGGCCTAGGGCCAAAGTCCACAGCCCCAAGGTTGCTGTGGGGAACCTCGCTTTGGAAATACGAATGACTGCTTCATGTGAGTTGGGGGGTGGGAGAGAGGGCGAGGATATGAGGTGGAGATTTGAGACTGATTTACATTTTGATGAATGTGTGGAGATCCACAAATGAAGACCCTGGAGGGAGACTGAGGAAGCTTCCAACAGGAGAGACTGTGTGTAGCCATCAAGCTGGAGAAGTCAGGGCACTGCGTGTAGCCGAGTGGGTAGTAGTGACGGTGTGCTAGACACTAGAGGTGGCTTTAAGGGACACTGAAGCCTGGGGCGGGGGGGGGTGTGGAATTGGGAGTGGCTAGGTGAAGGACACATATGATTCACAGGGAGCAGATCCTGACTGGAACAAAGAATGTCAGCCCCAAAAGTTGAACAGTTCATTGTTGCTGCAGAAAAGAGTAAAGAGACAGACGGAGTTCATGGAAAAGTGGGACCAAGGAGAAATTTAGAAAGGGCGAGACATACTGGCTTATGTTTACCATGGGTGGAGAGGCCCTCCCACCCGTCCCTGTCTGTTGTGGCCAGTGCCATGAGGGGCCCCGAGGGAGTGCTGTGTGCTTCAGGGAGGTAACAGGATATGGGAAGCAGGCAGACTTGGAAACGTGAAAGAACCACTGTGTAAGTGAAGGGCAGTCGTATCTGAAGTAATTTGAAGATTGACAGGAAATTCATAAAGGGAACATGGAGCTCCATTTGCAACAGCAGGAGAGCGCCTTGTCCATGGCTTCCTGACCTCAGGGACGGCCACCGTTGCTGCTGGCAGAGTTCCAAAACATGAAATGTAAAGTGGAATTGAATAATCTCTCCTAAATCAATTTTGTGAGGCAAATGACCTACAGAGTGATGTGATACAGTGCAGGGATATGGCACAGAGCGCCACTGTCTGCTGAATACATGATGACAATTGATTTTGAAGATAATCCGCTCTCCTCTAGTTTCTGGAGCCTGGTCTCTAGTTAACCTCCACTGAGCTGTCTTGGGGAGGATGCCTCTCTTTCTGGTTTGAAGTGACTAACTGGCACAGCAGCAAGGTCCTTCTGTGAGCACACAGCAGTGTGCGGGGCTCAGCATGGGTATGGCATGGCCACAGGTCCTGGGCTGCTTCCTCACAGTATGACTCCTTCCTAGGAGTATTTCCCATGCATGCCGTGAACATGGGATGCCATCCTGGAGCCTATTCTGGGAACACTTTGGCTAAGGGCTCCTTCTTCCTGAGTAGGGGCCTTCGTGAAGAATTGTTTCAGGACTCAGACTGACCACTAGGGTGCAGTAGGTAAGTGAGCACCAAGGAAGGGCCTGACCAGCTGAGAGGCCTCAGAAAGACTGCTGTTTCCTGAGCTTCACTTGTCTGGCCGTTCTCTGTGCACATGCAAGTAAGTGCTTCTAGTTTTCCTTAGGGACTGAGCAGTTACCGGCGGATGTTTTGGTTCTTAGGATGAAGAGCTTGTGTTTACCTGGCTTCACCTTTTCAAACATGTTCGGCGTCTTTTGTCTGTGAGTTAGCAGGAAGAGTGCTCACTAGGGTGGACCACTGCTGGGGGCCTCAGGGCCCTGTGGCTGCCGGGAGCCAGGGCTCTGAAGTGGTTTTTGTATGTTTCACTTGTGGTTTTACGTTCTTTTTTTTTTATCCTCTTTTTTTTTTTTTTTTTTGCTTGATTGTGGGGCTTGGACTCAGCCTGGGTGCTGTCCCAGAGCTCTTCTGCTCAAAGTTAGCGCTCTACCACGTTGAGCCACAGCTCCACTTCTGGTTAACTGGAGTCTTTCAGAGACTTTTTTGCCTGTGCTGGCTTTGAACCCCGATCCTCAGATCTCAACCTCCTGAATAGCTAGGATTACAGGTGTGAGCCACTGGCACCTGGCTTTCCTCCATGTAAAATATTTATAAGTTGCACTCACAGGTCTGTGAGTCATGTTTTACTGACCCCTGTCTTAAGCCCAGGAGGCAGAACTAAAATGCTGACCTTGCCTTAGTGTTCACTTACCAGTCCTCCTGGAGGTGAGAACAGAGTGTGCGCACAATGGGATGGGTCCCTCTGGTGCACATGCATTGACCCCATTGTGAAATTCAGTTTCAGAAAGCATTCCGCCCAGTATTCAGGCCTCAAGTTGCTAACATAATGTTGGGCTTAGAACCCCCTCTTTCTTGCCTCAAAATCACCAGATCACCATTGAAACAAGACTTCTTATCTGGGCTGCATAGGAGAGCTACCTGGGGGCTTCTGTCCATGGTCCCTGACCTGCACAGGCAGAATCTCTGTTGGATAGTTCCAGTATGTCAGGGAGATCGCTCCTGGTTGGGACTGCAGTGTCTTGTTGCCACTGTCTCCTTGCCCGAGTGCACAGTGGGCTGGTCTGTGGTGGTCTCTAATGTGTTCACGCTGCTGCAGATGCAGGCTTTCCTCTCCCAGCCACTCTGCATACCTCCCTCTTCTTCCGGATCCCTTTCTTTCCCCTCTTTAATGAAACTCCCCTTCCCCTCCCCTCCTCTTCCTCCTTTCTTCCCTTTCATATCACCATCCTATAAATGCTGTGGAGTGAGGGGGGTTTTGTTTAATCAGGGAGTGCTGGTCTAGTGAGCACACACACTCTGAGTGGTATGAGGAGTCCTCTGGAAGCTCAGCTTCACTTCCTCCTCTGTGAGGAAAGGTGTCGCTTTCCCCGGGAATCCCTGTTCTTTCCTTCAGCTTGATGTGCGGTGGTTCCAGAAGGATGCGCATCCCTGCTGATTGCTTATCACAACCAAGTCAGTATTGACCTCTGCAGCTTTCATCAGTTCAAGGACCTGTCTAGAGAGAGGCTGGTAAGAGAGCATAGGAAGTCTTGTAGCCGTGAGGCGGTGGCAGATCTGCAGATCTTTGACCATTCTCTATAGCTCTTGTGCCGGGGCCCAAAGCCCATCTCTAGTCACCGTCCACACCGCAGAGTGTGTATGTTCTATGGTAATGCATGCATGGAAGGATCAAACACCCTGCCTGAGATCCTTCTGGATAGAACCCTTGTAACTGAATGCATTTTTGCTATCAACAGTCTAGGTCTGAGTTTTACGTCTACTCCACAGATAACCTGGTTTTAGATGCAGATCCCAACCCAGTATGTGTGCGGGGTTGGAGGCTGTACTTTGAGCAAGCTCCTCTGTCCACCCAGAGGACACCACCCCTCCCCACACGTGGAGAGGTGTGAGTAGATTGACTCGGTGACCGCCAAGAACAGGCTGTGTTGTTAGGAACACACATCCAAATGGAGAACGTCCTAGAGCTAGTGCTCCCTTACATAGCTCCTGCCCGTTGCCAGGCTCTCGGGAGTGGAGAAGGTATGGCTGTCACTGGCATGTGCAGAAGTGTTGTGTGTGGAGCTATCTGCTAGGCCCAGGGTGAGACCTTGTGTCATCCTGCTCCTGCAGCCCTGAGCATCTGGTCCCCACAGGTCAGATGAACAGTGAGGTTTAGAATGGCTGAAATGCTCACTTGTATCAGATTTCATCCCAGACTCTTCTGTGGCAAAACCCTCATCCTCTTCAGCAGTGAATGAAGCAGTAGATTCCCACTCAGAGAGGCTCTCCATAGCTTGCCCTCCATTCAGGCTTGTCCTGTGGGAAAGGAGCATACTTTGTGTGTGTGTGTGTGTGTGTGTATGTGTATTGCAGCAGGTCACCTTACCAAGAGCACAGATGGTACCCTGGCTGCTCGGAAGACATCCCAGAGTCGGGTCACCTGATGGGATGAGCCCTGCTGGAAGGGGCAGCAGAGGGAGTCTGCAGCAGATCAGATAGATGACTTGTGAAACTCCTGGGACAAACTCGGATCCTGTGCTGGTCCAAAACCAGGGGATACCACCACTGCTTTTGCTGCCTGAGGTTTGAGCATCAAAGGATTTTTGGAAGCTGACAATTTGTTTAGGAAATAAAGTGAAAGGCTTACTTGTAAAATAAAGCTCTCTACATTAAACCTAAGTCAGCGTCTCAGTTAAATAGGATAAGAAAATCCTCAGCTTTAGCATGCAGGGGAGAGTTTGATAAAGAAGGGTTAATCTGGCAGAGTCTGAGGAACACTTCAGGGAAGTGCTGTCCAATACTAATGCATATTGATGACATGACTCATGAGCCTCCAGGAGGCTTTTAGGCCCTGGCTCTGATTCAGGGCCCAGACTCAGATACCTCCCAGTCTCCCTTTGTTCCCTACCAGAGCCTTTGCACTGGTCACAGAAATGGTCATTGTCAGACAGCTCTGTGCTCTGCTCTGCACGGGGCTGGATGGGCCATCCGGCTGCCCTGCGCACATATCCTTGGCCACACGTGGGTGGGCAGAGGGATCCAGAGAGGAGCTGGGAAGGTGAACTTCCCTGCGTGCTAGCTGTTGGAGTGTTTGGGCAGGCCGTGTTGCCTTTCTGGGTGTTTCCTAGCCTGTGCAGGGGAAGCTGCAGTGTCCCCATCCTGCTGAGCCGGTGTGAGGAGCAGAGTGTATGTGAGGCTTCCGTGCTGACAGGAGGGTCTGCCCGTAGGCCACGAGCCACGAGTGTGGAAGGGGTTTCTGGTGTTCAGAATGGATAGACTTCCTTCTAGAATATTCAGTGTTCTAGTTGAGAAAGTTGACACTTTTGTTGTGCTTCTTTAATGAACAAGCCCATTCTATTCTTGTATCAAGAGATAACAAAGTCTTAAATACAACTTGGTGCCTCAAATGACACAATATAATTTATTTCCTGCCAACCTGGACCATCCAGATTATTCTAAATATGCCTTTACCCCAGTGTCGGTGACATTTTTTTTCCTGAATTTGACAGTACCATGAGAAAGTTTCTGTTTTCACCAGGAATAGAGTAATGATGATCTAAGTATTTTTCTTTTCTTTAATGCTGTTTTTTTTTTTAGGACAGTTTTAGGTTTACAGAACTGTTATGAAGTTAGTGAGATGCCTTTGTCCTGGTTCATGGCCAATACTGAGACACGGTTACTAGTGGAAGTCTGGGCTTTGGATTTCCTGTTTGCTCCTGCCACCCTTTTCTATTCCACAGCCTCCGCAGGAGACCAGGATAAAGTCATTGACACAAGCTCTTCTTGGCTGTGACAGTGTTTCCCACCTGTCTTGTTTTTGATGACCTTGACAGTTTTGAGGAGGACTGGCTAGGTATGTTGCAGACTGCCCCTTCGGTGGGAACTGCTGGGGTCTGGTGAGTCCTTGTGCTGGACTGGGTTTATGGTGTTTGGGAGGAAGACCACGGAGAGGAGTCTTCCTCTTCATTTCATGTGCAGGAAGCACGCAGCCTGGCTGAGCGCTGGGATGCGGACCAGGACTGTGGGAGGAGGGGCGTCTCCCACCATTCCCACGGCCTGGTGACTCTCTTTCCAAGGACATACTGAAAGAGCAGAGAGCTGTGCTTACTCATGGAGGAGAGCGGGTCTCTGAAATACCTTGGAATTCGTTTTGGAGGTTTGTCTTTCTCTACCATTTATTTATCTACTCCTATGGACTCCTAGGTAGCGGATTTATACTTTGGTTAACAGTTCTGTATTATGATACTTATTATTGTCATTGTTGTTCAGATTACTCTATTTTTGGCCTGGGGAGCTCTTTTAGTTGGCTCTTGTGTCCCTTTGACATACCTCCATCATTGTGTGTGTGTGTGCACATGTGCGTGTGTGTGTTTTCAAGAAGCGTTTTTCCTTTCTTTTCATGGAGCACTACCCAGTACTCTAGGCTCACTGCATTTCCTGCCTGTCTGAGGACCTAGTCATGTCTCTAAGGAACCCTGATTTCTTTCTCGTCAGCAAATATATTGTCTGTTAAGAAACCAATATCTGGGTGCTGAGCATACTTCTTGCTGCTGGGGTCTTGTTCCTTTGGGTCCTCTTAGCTAACAGAGCAAAGGAAGTGTATGGATATACTAACCTGTGCATACATATAATTTTTTTTGACCTTCTGTGTCTACAGTAAGCTAAGCCTTAGTTTATACTGACATTTTTAGTGGCTACCTGGGTCATTGTGGCTACCTTTCCTTGTTATGTGTAATCTTTGAATTCAACAATTTACCCACCTGCATGGTGGTAACACTACCCACCATCCTTAAACGCTCAGTTCCAGTGGGCATGCACAGCACTGTCTCAGTTGTTAATTGATATGTCCTGGTAGACAGCTTGTCCAGCCAGAGTGCCGTGCTTGCAGGTGGTTGTACCACCCTATCTTCTACCCCTTCAGTGAGCTATTTCATGTACTCTTAGTGCATATAGATTGTGTTGTGACATTTCCACATCCTCTCAACCTCTTAGCTGTGAGTGTGTGAATGTGTGAACATACAGATGTATAGCTAAGATTTTATATAATTTTGTGACATAAAATTCTGTACTTTTTGCTTCATGTCTTATAGTTACCATTACAGTGTCAGAGTGGTCCTCTCTGAGTCACCTCTTCCACACTTGCTGAGTTCCTGATGAACAGTCATCTGTTTGCTAATGCTGTTGTTCTGTCTTTTCAAGAATGTTGAGTAGCTGGAACCATATGTAGCTTTTTCAGACTGGGTTTGACTTAGTGATATGCATTTGTGATTCATATGTGTCTTCATAGCTTGACAACTCATTTATTTTTGTTGCTATATAATATTTAATCTTATGAATATGCCAGTTTGCTTACCCATTTACCTTTTGAAGGATGTCTTGGTTGCTTCCAACTTTTGACAGTCTAAATAAAGCTGCTGTAAACATTTACGTGTAGGTCTGTGGATGTGTTTTCAACTTCTTTGGATAGATTGGGGTCTGTGATGGTAGCATGTTTAGTTTATGGGGGGCTATCTAGCACCTTCCAATGCTCCAACATTTTGCATCTTGCCCTACATCCTTGACAGCATAAATATTTTCAGGTCTTTGCATTTTAACAGTTCTATTACGTATGCTGTAGTATCTCTTTATCTCTTTATTAATGTGCACCTCCCTGACTTTGCTTGGTTCTGTGCACATGTGTGTGTGCATGTGCGTGCACATGTGTGCTGGTACTTGGCATGAATTTAGGGCCTGAGCACTGCCTTTTATGTCTTAGCTTCATCATTCAAGATAGGCACTTAACTAATTGAGCCACACCTCCATTTCCAGCTTTTTGGTGGTTAAATAGAGATAGGAGTAAGGACTTTCTTTCTTGTGTTGGCTTCAAATCTTGATCCTCAGCTCTCAGCCTCCTGAAAAGCTAGGATTACTGGCTTGGCTTCAGCCTGTAATCCTAGCTGGTGTTTTTAGCTGCTGAACCAGTTTTAAAAATGGACTCTCTTAGACCTTTTCTTCCCTATATGACTTTCTCTCAATCTCCCACTGACAGTGTAAACATTGGGTTGTGGTTAGCAGCTTATTAGTTTGCACCATTTTTGAAGTCTGAATTCTTTTTTTTTTTTTGGTCGGTCGTGGGGCCTGAACTCTGGGCCTGGGCGCTGTCCCTCAGCTCTTCAGCTGAAGGCTAGCACTCTACCACTTGAGCCATAGCACCACTTCTGGCTTTTTCTGCTTATGTGGTGCTGAGGAATCGAACCCAGGGCCTCATGCATGTAAGGCAAGCACTCCACCACTGAGCCACCTTCCCAGCCCCTACATTCTTATGATTATGTATTTCTACTGAGGTGGTTTCTTTTGCATAATTTATAGCAAGCTATTTCTACCCTCACAGTGAACTACACAGGTCATTACCTTCGGCAGCCACATGGGAATTTTGGAATAGATGTATCATCTGGACTTTAAGAAATTACTTCCAGTAGTAGTCTAGTTCTAGATTTCAGCATTTGATCATTGCTAAGAGGATGTCCTTGGCTTACTTTGGTCTTTTGGAGATAAACTCAGTCGAGACCAGATCTGAGATCTCACCTTCCAGGTCTCTGGAGTTATGTCCTAGCACAAGGCTGTGGGTGTGTGAGTATATGTGTGTTATGTCCTCGCACAAGGCCGTGGGTGTGTGAGTATGTATGTGTTATGTCCTCGCACAAGGCCGTGACCACTTCTCCCTGTGGTTTGGTGTGTGCTCCAGCCATGTGGAGCTGTGCCTATGACCTTGCTCCTGTTTTTCTCTTGTCAGGCTGCATTCCTAGTACAGTACCTGTGGCCCATGCCAATGTCTTCTTGGAATCCATGTGGCGTTCTGCTTTACCTGATGGAAGCCATATCTTTTAACCGATAAAACCTTGGGAAGGCAGAGCAAATCTCTCCTTTACCTTGAGCCAAGGTTATTCCTAACTGATTCCCTCTCTCCTCAGCTGGTGTGAGCTCTGTGTAAAAGCCCTCACTCTGCTCACTCGGTGATGTCCAGGTCTGCTGCCTGTCAGGAGGACCAGCCTGTGTGACGGGAGCTGGGAGCACATGCCAGGCGGGACTCTTCTGTGTAGTCCTCTGTTCCTTCATTGCATGCGGCCCTCTAGATTTGGCCTTACCTCCATGGTGCGGGTGTGTGTGTGTGGGGGGGAATACAGTGAGGAGACGCACCCGGGGGCTCTGGCAGTTATCGCTACTTGGGCTGCCCTTGGTCACAGGCAGATTCCTATCTTGGGGGGAATCTTGGTCTTCTCTGCAGCACCAGCTACTTCAAGACCTTCCTTGAAGAAGAGCCAACTGTATTTTCTCCCCTGTCAGCTTTCCGAGGGGCCTGATTCCTAGACAGCAGCGGGTGAGATGGACACACACAGAGCCGGTTGTGCTCCTTCTTCGTCTTAGGCTGGGGGACAGGATGATGGCAGTCCTGCTAGTCCTTGTTCTTGGTGCTCCTGTAGTATTTTGGTGTTCATACATGATTGCAGTGCACTGCCTTTGCTTCTTGAGTTGCTCTTGATGGTGCCTCTATTTCTCTTATCCTCTTGGGGTTTTCCCTGTTCTTAGTTTAAAAAAACAAAACAAAACACAAAAAACTTTTGCTAAAAACAAAGACATAACCATTTCATTAGCCGGGGCCTACAGGGTGCCTACAGGTCACAGTTACTCATGTCGCTACCATCTTGCCCTCAGGGCCAGTAACACCTGTGGAGTTGTCTCCCTCCCCAGGGGAAGGCCTTCATACATGTGCCTGCCAGGACTGCTTTACAGTGCACTTCATTCTCCAAGTAGAAAAAAGGCAGTCTAAATCATAAAAAGTACAGGGTAATGACTATAGGAACGGATGATATAGTCCTTTGTTGTCATTATGAAGAACTCTGCACTTTATGCTAGTGTATGTGGCTTTTCTTGTATGACTGGTAAGCAGTGGGTTTGTTACACAGCACCAAACACACATCTACTCACACACCCACGGCCTTGTGCTAGGACATAACACACATATACTCACACACCCAAGGCCTTGTGCTAGGACATAACACACATATACTCACACACCCAAGGCCTTGTGCTAGGACATAACACACATATACTCACACACCCACGGCCTTGTGCTAGGACATAACACACATATACTCACACACCCAAGGCCTTGTGCTAGGACATAACACACATATACTCACACACCCAAGGCCTTGTGCTAGGACATAACACACATATACTCACACATCCATTGCCTTGTGCTAGGACATAACACACATATACTCACACACCCAAGGCCTTGTGCTAGGACATAACACACATATACTCACATGCCCACAGCCTTGTGCTAGGACACAACACACATAACACCCATATACTCATACCCATGGCCTTGTGCTAGGACATAGCACACATAACACACATATACTCACATGGCCATGGCCTTGTGCTAAGACATAGCACACATATACTCACACGCCCACAGCCTTGTGCTAGGACATAACACACCTAACACACATATACTCACACACCTACAGCCTTGTGCTAGGGGATAATGGCTGCCAACTTACGAACTTTTAGCTCAATTGTAATCTGTTTTTTTTTTTTTTAAGGTAGTCCTACTATGTTTCCCAGAACTCCTACACTCAAGTAATCCTCTTTCCTCAGTCTCCCAAGTAGATGGGACTCTATGTGCAAGTCTCTGTTCCTTACTTAGATCCATTATAATCTAATGGAATCACTGTTGTAATATATTGTTGATCTTTGATGGAAAGCCTTGTTAGTTGGCTCATTATTGTCTAAAAACTAAACAGACTATGCAGAAAAAATATATACTTTAGACTATAAAGTATATATGTATGCCTACGTATATACTTTAGATTATAGAGTAAAATTGGCTGACTTTCAAGGAGAAATTGATAAATCAATAATCATATGAGCTAATTTTTAATGTGAGCTATCTTAATCTGCCTTTTTTAGTAGTTGATAGAACACATTTACACACATAAGTAACAGTAAGATTTTAGTGATACATATTCAAGCTCTGTCTCTTGGTCATTAAAAAAATGCAGCCATATATATTCTCTTGAAACATGTGAAACATTTTCTGAAACTCTCCTTGTGTAAAGTAAGTCTCAATTTTTTTCAGACCATGTTTTCTATTCAAAGTAATTAACTCAGAAATCAATAAGCCTAGTGTATTGTTGTACACCTGTAGTCCCAGCACTTAGGAGGGAAAAACACTAAAAATCATGAAAATTAAAGCTGAAGTCACAATAGAAATATCTATAGTTGACAACTCTTAATGATATAAATGACTTGCGGAATATGCACTACTTGGAGGGAAATTTATATCCTTAGAGTTATGAATTTGAGAAAAAATAAAGGCTGTAAATCAATCATATGTTTCCAAGTCAAGAAACTATAGGGGGGCTGGGAAGATGGCTCAGTGGTAGAGTGCTTGCCTTGCATGCATGAGGCCCTGGGTTCGATTCCTCAGCACCACATAAGCAAAAAGAAAAAAGCCAGAAGTGGCACTGTGGCTCAGGTGGTAGAGTGCTAGCCTTGAGCTGAAGAGCTGAGGGACAGCACCCAGGCCCGGAGTTCAGGCCCCATGACCGGACCCCCCCACCAAAAAAAAGAAACTATAGGAAGCAGTAAAAAGTAAGGTTCAGAATGGAAATTTGCAAAATGGAGGAAAAAAAAGTATGTCTTCTATGAATAGGATATATTGCATTGACTTTTTGGGGGGGATGGTAGGGATTGAACCCAGGACCTTGACCTTGATAGCAAAATGCTCTACCTCTGAGTTATATCCCCAAGTCCTTAGTTATCAGACAAGTTGTCCTTGCCAAGTACCCTCTTGCCTTTGCCCCTCAAGTGCTAGGACTAAACACTCGGAAGCCTGTAAGGCATGTCCAGTGCACTAATAGATACTTTCCCGTAAGGCGTCTCCAGTGCACTGATAGATATTTTTCCATAAGGCATGTCCAGCACACTGATAGATATTTTTTTT
This sequence comes from Dipodomys merriami, assembly GCF_024711535.1. Taxonomy (NCBI): domain Eukaryota; kingdom Metazoa; phylum Chordata; class Mammalia; order Rodentia; family Heteromyidae; genus Dipodomys; species Dipodomys merriami. Next base: position 411,107 of record NW_027206020.1, read on the forward strand.
TGAATGTTCAACCAACTTTGTGTTTTAAGCCAAATTCCACTTCCAGTTTTCTAGTGGTTAATGGGAGATAAGAGTTTCAAAGACTTTCCTGCATGGGTTAGCTTTGAACCAGGAATTTTAGATCTCATTTTCCTGAGTAGTTAGGATTACAGGCATGAGCCATAGGTGCTTTGCTGGAAATTGTTTTGGTTATGAACTCGATCTCTTATTTTTGGTTAAATGAGATTTTTCTATTTTTTTTCCTTGAGTCATTTTCTATACACTATTCATGTTTATGAGAATTTGTTCATTTTTTCTAGTTTATCTAATTTGCTGATATAAAATTGTTATGTTTCTGTATAGTCCTTTTCTATGTCTGTAATTTTGGTAATAATATTCTCTTACAAATTATTCTAACACTGAGTATTCTTTTTTTGATAGTTTAGGGAAAGGTTGTCAGCGAGTCCAACTTTTGGACTTGGTTTTCTGTTCTCCCATTTATTTTTGCTGTATGTTGGCGATTTTGTTCCTTCTGCTTGTTTTGGGTTTAGTTTTCTCTTGATTTTCTAGTTCTGGAGGTAGAAGCTTCATTGGCTCAGCTGAGATCCTTCTTCTTTTTCAAGTGCAGGTGTTTTCGCTGTGGAGGACCCAGCTCTGTGCTCCTGCAGCTGGCGGCTGATTCCTGCTCCTGAGGCGTACAGGAAGCGGATGGGGCTGGGGTGAGTCAGAACGCCACCAAACACTGCTCTTCCCGAGTCCAGTGACCCCTGCATTCCGGTAACTCGTGATTATTTCCACTGAATTAATATATTTGTTAATTTTGATGGTGGGAAGAGCTGTCCGCTGCCAGCACTCTGCCATTCCCAGTGTTGTCAGCTACTTGTGTTTTCTACTTAAAAGTTTTCAAAAACAGAATGTGACTGCTACAGAATATCTTATTAAATTTAACACATCTATATATCACAGGGACATAAGTTGTGTTAAGAGTAGCTAGCCATTTTAGTGCAGGGCTATGGTACTGATGCCAGAACATTCTAGAATGCTGAGAAATTAAAACATGTGACACTAGTGCAGAGAGCAAAGTGGTGTCAGAGCCACTATTGGATCTGGAGCCCAGCTTCTGAATGAGTGATTGACAAGAGAAGGAAGACCATCCTGTGTTAGAGACAGCAAGGCTGACCAGGGAACCAGAGGTGTTCCTGAAGTGTTCCAGCTGTGTCCAGCTGAGTGTTGGCACACTTTTGCCCTGAGTAAGGTTGGCCCTGGTGTGTGACTGAGGGTGTGGAGAGGAGTGAAAGCCTGCAGGTGATAGCTCCTGGATGTTTGCAGTGGAGGTGGATGGAGGTCAGCAGGCCCATTGCTAGAGGACTGGCAAGCTGTACACTGGTAGTGGAAAATACAAACAAACATTCTCAGGGTGGTTCCTGAGTCATGAGTCCAAATCTAAAGATCTCTAGATTTTTAAGACAGAGTTATCCTCTTCCAAGTTCAAAAGTTGGTAAGACAAAGTGGCACCATGTAACAGCTAAGTGATGACCCCTTCATACTGATATCAAGACCATCCGTAGCGGCACATGCCTATAATAGGAAGAGAGGTAGGAACACTGACATTCAAGGGCAGCCTGGGCAAAGCCAGCTTGAGAACACTATCAAACTAAAAGCAAAACAACTGAGGGGTCAAGAGGCGAGCGTTTGCCTAGAATGCTCGAGGGCCCGAGTTCAGGCCCGAGTTCAGTCTTCAGTACTTCAAAAGATAAAAACATGTGGTAAGAGAAGGGCAGAGGTCTTTAATGCCTACAATACTTAAAACATATTTTTATTGTTATTGTAAAGGTGATATACAGAGGGGTTATGGTTACATAACTCAGGTAATGAGCACATTTCTTTTTGCACAATGTCACCCCTTCCCTGGTTCTCTCCCAGTTTTTCCTTCCTGTCCCCACCTACAAGTTTCATAGTTCATTTTCAGCATAGTTTCTAGTGAATACCATTGTGCGTTTGTTCATTCTTTGTTCTTCCCACAATACTTTTTATGCCAGAAGAATATTCACTGCTAGTTGTATTTTATTTTGGATATACGTTATATACTAATCTTAAAAAAAAACAACAATGTAAATTATTACATTAGATGTAAAAGCAGGCAGATCTAGAGATCACAAAATATATGACTGCATTTAGGGTTTTTTTTTTTTTAAATGGCAGTCTGGGGGAACTCTGGGCCTGGGCAGTGTCCATGAGCATTGGACTTAAGGCTGACACCCTGCCACTTAAGCCACAGCTTCATTTCCAGCATCTTGGTGTTTAATTGGAGGCAAAAGTCTCATGGACTTTCCTGGTGGGGTAGGCTTTGAACTTCTGTAGTCAGATCTCAGCCTTTTGAGTAGCTAGGATTACAGGTGGGAGCAGCTGGCACCCTCCTTCATTTAACTCTTTTAAGACATCAGCACCATAGTTTTAGTTCCCCATCACTTTTGTGACTTTCCTAGGAGGCTCTTCAGCTGTGTGCAGCCAGTATGTCTTTGACCTTTGGTTTGTAGATAACCTCCATTTGCACCTCAGACCAGGGAGAGCAGACTGTACAAGTTGAGCCAGCTGGTTGGTGAGATGGGCCACTGGATGCACAATCTGAGATGATTTGGGTTTTGAGTTCAGCCTGACTCCTTCTGTTTAGACTTGAACTAGATCCTTATTCTTTTGAGTGACAAGATGGCTGTACCTTCCTCACAACTTTGCCCAAGATCCCTGGGGGTGCTGCCTTGAGCAGTTAAGGACTACCTCCATAGAGTTAAATCCTCTTCCCCTGTGTGGAGAGTAATCAGAGTCTGATCTCTTGGCTCAAGAGAAATATCTGTCCTTGGTGAGTATCTGTGGAGACGGTGAGACAAATGAAGACAAACCTGTATGGTGCTGAGTGCACAGTAATTTCCATCTCCTGCCCTAATTTAATTTTGTCATTATTAGGTTCATTTAAAATTTATTTCAGTATGAGAACACCAGAATTTACAGAAATCTTGGGCTAAATCATGACCTTTTCCTTCTGTACTCCTCATGGGCCTTGACTTCACCCGTCATTCCTCAGTCAGGTACTGAGCGGGCATTTCACAGCAGGAGCATTCATCATTCATGCCAGCGGGATGGGTGAAGGAAGCATTGCTCATTGACCATTGGCATTGGCATGTAGTTCAGAGAGTTTGTAACATGGAGTTTTGGCCAGGAATCCCAGAGCCTGAAAGTGAGAATTCCTGTGTCATCTCAGAGGGTGGCTGTAAGGAAACAGACTTCTGAAGGGCTCTTCATTCATACATGTGAGAAGCTCCAAAAATGCTGGGACATCTCACTTTTATGAATTTGTCTCCAGATGATTATCCAATAAGCACCAAATTTATGTACAGTAGATACTCATTACAGCATTTTTTTTTTTAAAAAAAGAACAGTTGGAAGCAGCCCAAATGCCCAATAATAGATTTAGTAAATCAGTTACTGTCCATGTAAAAACAGACACTACAACATAAGATGTAGGTTTACTTATGTGTGCATGTGTGCATTCTCATGTATGCACTGCACATGTGTGTACTTGTGCATGATGTGCATATGCATGTGTATTTTAACAGTCTCAGGAAGTATCACCAAAGCCTTCCAGTGTCTGTCTCTGATTCTGGGATCACTGCTGATCCTCAATGAATATATCTCTCATATTTTCAAGGTAAGGAATATGTATTTTCATCACTAGGAAAGACTTATTTGACAGTCTCATCTTTGAGTTTCAGGAAAAATTTTCTAAGTATAAAGGAATACAAATTATCTAAAATTACAGATAATTTGATTTTTAGAGACACATTTATTTGAATCTCAAACATTAAAAGGTAAAAAACAACTGGGTGTCAGTGGCTAATGCCTGTAATCCTATTTACTCAGGAGGTTGAGATCTGAGGTTTGCAGTTCAAAGCTAGCCTTGATAGAAAAGTCCCTGTGAGACTCTTACCTCCAATAAACTACTCAAAAAAGCCAGAAGTGGTGCTGTGGCTCAAGTGGTACAGTGCTAGCCTTGAGCACAGAGAGGCTCAGGGACAGTGCCTAGGCCCTGAGTTCAAGCCCTGCAACCAACTAAAAATAAAAATAAGAAAATAAAAGGTAAAAAAGCTAGATGAACATTTTCTACAAATATTACAGGCATAAGCATTCTAAATTATTAGGAAAGAACATGTAATTGATGTTATTTTTTTTAAAAAAAAAACCTGATAGGTAAATACTATAGTGAGAAAATAAGAGAAAATGTACACAGTTGCTATTTGCACTTCTGTGTGGGGATGGGAGATGCTGTTAGATATAGCACTTTTGCTTTTTTGTGCTTTATAAGCTTTCTGCACAGAGGGCAGGCATGACTTCTATGACAGTAAGGTCACTTCCTGCCATCTTTGCTGGGTCTGCCCCCTGGAGGCCTGCTGGCTGGGAGGTTAGGGGCAGTACTCTGCAGAGCCATTCCTCAGCCCTTAGTGGATCACCATTGCTGGAGGGGCTCTCTGGAATGTTCAGAAGATGTATTTTAGACACCTTCAATACATGGGTGAGAGCCAACACATACCCTGTATCTGATTCTGATGATGAGAGTAACTCACTCAGAAAAGTAGGAAAAGAAAGGGAATGCAAGCTTGAAAATGGTAACAAATACATGTACTGGTGTTGAAACAAAAAAAATATTTCATAAATTATTTGCAAGTTGATCATACATAAATTCTATTGGTATAATTTAAAAAGATTAAAACATGGCTATGTGTATGGGTGCTTTCATCTACTTGAAACAACTGAATCTTTGTTATTAAGTAGAAAAGTGAAACAAAAAAATGCACTGTCCCTGGAAGCAGACTGGTGTGTGTGTGTGTGTGTGGAAGGCACTGAACAGCTAGGCTTCTGCGTGCCCGACAGGATGGAGGCCCGTGGGGTGATGTGGCTCGGGCCAGGTTGACTGGGTGTGCGTCCTCCGGCCTCCTCAGGTCAGAGGACATCAGTGTTGCAGAATGCTATCTTTTGAGGTAGAGAAGTAAAGACGCTCACTGCTGACTACTTTCTTTGTTTCTCCTCTTTCTGCTGAGGCCGTCACAGAGCACGATAATTATTTAGAGCTGGTAATTGCAGTAGTGGATCTGTGGTAGGAATTGAGTTGAATCACCCTTGCCTGTCCTCCCCAGCACAGAAGCCCTTTTAAACCCAGTTACCCCACCTCCGCCTCTTGTCAGAACTGAACTGTGGGACTGTACTATTTGGAGAGAGTTAATGAGATGCTTGGTCCCAAGATCTGGAGAAAATCAGAGTCAAGGCCACCCTTCCCAGAAGTCAGATCCTTGCTGTGGCCTGCTTGAGTTTGGAATCTCTTCCTTCACAGAGACAGTCAAAGTCTGAGCTCCTGCAGACACTTATGAGCAAGAGTGTCCAGCCACCGAACCTCCAGTGTAACCTCAGATCCCAACATGAGCTTGCAAGTGCTGTCCCCGCTCCGCTGGCTTGCCTCGGGGCATTGCTTGCTCATCCTCTCCCAGCCTGGCAGTTCTGGAAGCTCCCAGTGCATGTCGCAAGGAGCCCCAGGCCTACCTCTTCCCCAGCACAGACTGAAACTGGTCCTGTGGTAGTGGTATCACTACAAGTGTGACTGACAGCGGAGCATTCTCCTTGGATGTGTGTAGGGTGCAGGGCAGGCAAGGTTGAGAAATTTGGTTCTGGGATTGGGCCTCTGGGTCTAGAACTCCCACTCTGCTTCCTCAGGTGCAGCAGCACTAGCTGCCATCTGTTGTAGGTTGGTGGAACAAAAGGATGGGTGGTGGGAAGGTAGAACCGTCCCTGTATACTGTTCTCTTGGTGTAGGCTCTGTATGGAACACTGCAGTATTCCACAAAACTCCCATGTAATTGGAAGTAGGAAATTACAGATAATGCAAGAAAGACAGTAGGCTTGATAGCATACCTGTCTGTACCATGCTGGAATCCCCTACCTAAAGTTACCTGCCACTTGTTTCTTTTGCTCTAGCACCAGTCATCTGTTTTTATTTTTATGTTTATTTTTTTGTCGGTTGTGGGGGTTGAACTCTGGTCCTGAGCAGTGTCCCTGCACTCTTCAGCTCAAGGCGAGTGCTCTACCACTTGAGCCACAGTGCCACTTCCAGTTTTCTGGTGGTGTATTGGAGATAAGAGTCTCATGGACTTTCCTGCCCCGGCTGGCTTTGAACCGTGATCCTCAGATCTCTGCCTCCTGAGTAGCTAGGATGACAGGCGTGATCCAGCAGTGCCTAGCTGAGTTATCTATTTCTAAATACCATTCTAATGAAAATATTCTCTCATAGGTATGCGGTTTCACATCAGTGCTGGTGTGGGTTTGCAAACCATTCCAGTGTGCAAGCCTGATTCTGGGACTCACCTGGGTGGGTGCCATTGGCATCTCTCACATCTGGGTGCCTGTGCATGTTCAGTGCCTGGACCTAGACAGCTGGCATGTCTGTTGTGATTATGTATTTTCCTGTCTAATTACATTGTAAGCTCAGTGTCCCGCCCTGTCCCTCATCTAAACACTTTACTTCATTCTGTGATTGTGTATGGATGAGTGGCACTGAGGTTTGAACTCAGGGACTCAAGTTTTCAAGGCAGGCACTGAATTACCCCTCCAAGCTCTTTTCTGCAATGTTTGTTTGTTTTGATGGTCTTGGGGTCTGGGCGCTGTCCCTCAGCTCTTCAGCTCAAGGCTAGCACTCTACCACTTGAGCCACAGCGCTGCTGTGTGGTGCTGAGGAATCGAACCCAGGGCCTCATGCATGCAGGGCAAGCGCTCTACCACTGAGCCACCTTCCCGGCTGCAATTTTTTTTTGACATAGGGTCTTGCTTCAAGCCCAGGTATATTCCTAGGCACATGGTCATGATCTGTCCATTTTAGGTTTTTCCTTTTAGCTAGGATGACAGGCACGGCCATCCCGGTGTTCAGCTATCATTTGAGAGTGGGTTTGGTGAGCGGGGTGAGGATGGCCTGACCAAGATCTTCTCAATCTCAGCCCTCCAAGCAGCTAGGATTACAGGCAAGAGCTACCAGGGCTCCAGCACATTCTATGATTATTTATTTATTTATTTTATGATGAACGTACCTGCAGCTGTGAAGGTATGCAGGTCCTGAGCCTCCCTGCAAGCTTCTTCCTAAAGTTCACTCAATCTGCTAGTGTTCTGCCCCTCAGGGAGAGGACTCCAACCTGTGTGCTGGCCCTTACTTGGGCAGCTGCCGGCCTGTTCCTCATCTATTTGTGTGTACCCCTGTCCAACATGTACTGAGATCTTCCCTCTCACAAGCCCTCTTCCAGAACCTTGGAGTGTGGCCTAGAGCACACAGACAAGTTCTTTGTTCCTTGTCCACTTTAATGGTGGATGAAGAATAATAGCCAAAGAAAATGATGTAGAAGTACTGTAATTACTGTTCAGTGGATTAGAAGAGGACTACCTAAGAGTGAGCGAGGGCTGCTTGGTGGGTGATCGTGGGAGATCTTTGGGGAGCTGATGGTCTAGCTAGGTGACCAGGACCAGGTAGTATCCCCAGGAGGAAGAGTGACCCAAGCTAGGAGAGAATAAAGGGGCAGCTGGGGGCTCATGAGAAGGTCAGAACAAGACAACTAGACAGTGGCTGAGGAGGGCCAAACCTCTGTGCAGGAACATCTGTGTCTCAGCCCCATCCCAAGGGCTTACTGCCCAGCCTGGTGCCCAGGCTGTCGGACTGCAGGGAGCCAATCTGCTGTGGAAGGGAAGATGTGGAGAGGGGGGTGTCCCAGTTGCCCTGTGCGTGGAACTCAGTGGAGGAAGGGCGGGGAGGACAGTGGGGACTGAGCAAATGTACTGTGCATGGAACTCAGTGGAGGAAGGGCGGGGGAGGACAGTGGGGACTGAGCAAATGTACTGTGCGTGGAACTCAGTGGAGGAAGGGCGGGGGAGGAGGACGGGGAGGACAGTGGGGACTGAGCGAATGTACTGTGTGTGGAACTCAGTGGAGGAAGGGCGGGGAGGACAGTGGGGACTGAGCAAATGTACTGTGCGTGGAACTCAGTGGAGGAAGGGCGGGGAGGACAGTGGGGACTGAGCGAATGTACTGTGCGTGGAATTCAGTGGAGGAAGGGCGGGGAGGACAGTGGGGACTGAGCAAATGTACTGTGCGTGGAACTCAGTGAAGGAAGGGCGGGGGAGGAGGACGGGGAGGACAGTGGGGACTGAGCGAATGTACTGTGTGTGGAATTCAGTGGAGGAAGGGCGGGGGAGGAGGACGGGGAGGACAGTGGGGACTGAGCAAATCAAATGGCATGATGAGTGAGGGTCAGGTTGGGGTGAGAGTGAGCTAAGGTTTTGGCCTTGGACTTAGGATAATACTTATCCAATCAGCTTGGTCAGCTAGGTAGTTGATATAGGAGCTTAGGGAAGGTTACAAGGATAGGGTACTAATTTAGGGATTATCAGTAGAGGAAGAATATTTACACCTGTGGACTTGCAGTGAATATAACCAGTAGAGCTGTTCAGAGGACCCAGGTCCATACCCAGGGAGCCTGTGGCTGGAGCTGAGCAGAGGCTCCATAGATGGAAGCCGCCTCCTGCCTAGTGTGGTTAGAAGCCCTGGGGCAAGCCTTACACCCTTCCTTCCTGGACTGTGCTCTGGACCCCAGCCACGTCTGTGTGCTCTGGAATGCTAAGCGTCTGCTCCTCCCGGCAGCCCCTAATAGTAGTTGTGTCTGTCTTGAGGTTTCTCCTGCCATGACATTCAGGATTTGGAGGACGTGTCTCCATGTGTGACCTGTATGCTTTTACTTCTGTAGTTGGCTCTGGTTGATCCACACAGTTGTCTCTCTAGCTCCTTGCCAGACAGTTTTTGGTATACTTTGCTGAAGTATCTGATAAAGTGCTAATTTTCAAAATCATGCTGTTTTGTGTCTATGGTAGTTTCTATTTATTACTGTTGATATTGGTAGCTTTCATTTTCCTTTTTGTTTCTGATCAGTGTAGCTGAATGGTGATTATTTTTTATTATTGATTTGATTAAAGAACTAATGCTTAGTTTCATTAATATTTTGTTTTTTTTTAACCTCACTGATTTCTATTCTATTTCCTTTTGTTTACTTTGCTCTTTTTGTTAAGCTTACACAATTCATTTCTCTTTTTTCCTTAAATAGCTCCCAGCTTCTTTATTTTTTTAAGCAAATTTTATGTAATGTATTTTAAAGATATTTAACATGTGATATATGATTTTATAGGATCATATGGTTAGGAGAAAGGTAGGTTTTGTTTATTTGTTTGTTTTTTGGTATCAGTCCTGGACCTGGGCATTGTCCTTGAGCTTTTTGCACAAGTTAGAGCTTTATCTCTTGAGCCACAGCTCCACTTCTGGCTTTTTGGTGGTTAATTGGACATAAGAGTCTCACATACTTTTTTGCCTAGACTGGCTTCAACATGTGATCTTGAGAGCTCAGCCTCCTGAGTAGTTTAGGATTACAGGCTCGGGCCACTAGTGCCCAGCAGAAAGGTTTTTATAGTGAAGCAAATGAACATATCTATCCTTTCATAGTCATCTTTTTATTTGTTTTTGTGGCAAGAACAGATAATGAATAGACTTCAATTTTTTTTTTTTTTTGGTGTTACTAGGGTTTGAACTCAGCCTTGTACTTGCAAGGCTGTCTTGTCTTTTACTGATTATTTTTGAAATAGGGCCTCAATGCCTTGCCGGCCATGTTCTTGAATATAGATCTGCCGATTTTAGGCTTCTTGTAGTTGCTGGGATGACAGATGCATTCAGTTTCCATCCACTGATATGGTCGTTTGGATTTTTCTGACTTAGAATCGTGGCCTTCCCAATTTCAGCCTCTTATGTAGCATAGGATGACAGGTATGTGCCATTACACCCAGGTATGGGTTGAAAAAGGGTCTTGAAAACTTTCCCATGTGGGCTAGCCTCTAGTGATCCTCCTGTTCTCACCCTCCCAAGTAGACAGAATTATATGCACAAGCCACCATGCCTGTCAGTATGTCTGTCTGTATGTTTATTTGTTTCTCTCTTTGTTTTTCTTTCTTTCTTTTTTGTTTCTGTAGCTAATTTTAATATTTCCTTTTTAAGTAGCCAGTTCTCAAACCTTGGTTTAATTTTCTGCCTATTTTCTTTTGGATCAGGATTATTAATTCTTAGATTTATGTATTAGTTTATAATTTTTACCAGTTTTGTGCCATGATTTCTTAAAGTGTGTTTTTGTCTTTTAGCCTTCCCTTTTGGGCATCCAATTACAATATATCACTTTTGGGGGGAGAGGGAAGTTTTATCTTTGTGCTTCATTTTAGATAAACAAATTATTCCATCTATATGTCACCTCATCTTTTCTGTGGTGTCTAATGTGATGCTAATCCCACGCCATCCTTTTTTTTTTTTCCTGGTGCTTGAATTCAGGGCCTGGGCACTTTCCTAGGGCTTCTTTTGCTCAAGGTTAGCCCCTTGTCACTGAGCCACAGTGCCACTTCCAGATTTTTCTGAGTGGTTTATTGGAGAGAAGAGTCTCACGACTTTTCTGCTCAGGCTGGCTTTAAACCACGATCCTCAGATCTCAGTATCCTGAGTAGCTCCCTACCACTTCCTGCAGACTCAAGGGTATTTGAGCATCTACTCCAGCTTCAGTGAGGTGGATTGTGGGTAGGTAAGGTTTGGGGGAGTCTGACCCTCAGCTTTTATCAAGACTTTTATGTTTCATCACTTGTTATGGAAACGTTTTCTTTGGAAACCCACTTTGGACCTTCCAAATAATTGACTTATGAAAGCTTTCTTTCAATAAATTATTTTTTGTGAAAAATTTTATATCTACAGTGATAAATTATTATCACTTCTCTCTTTGGATTTTCTACCTGTGATTTCAAATTTTAATTATTTTTTCTTACACTATTTGCAGGATAGTCTACAGAGAGATTGTCATGTGGTCCTATAAGCAGTGATTTTTCACAGTTCTGTCTTAAAGATTGTATCTACATTAGGCAGTCTTCTTACTTACATCAATTGATTTTTGGGGGGGCAGGGGGTCGGTCATGAGGCTTGAACTCTGGGCCTGGGCGCTGTCCCTCAGCTCTTCAGCTCAAGGCGAGCATTCTACCACTTGAGCCACAGCGCCACTTCCGGTTTTCTAGTGGTTCATTGGAGATAACAGTTTTGCGGACTTTTCTGCCCGGGCTGGCTTTGAACCACAATCCTCAGATCTCAGCCTCCTGACTAGGATTACAGGTGTGAGCCACCAGCGCCCAGCTCAGTTGATTTTTTTTTTGGGGGGTCCAGTCGTGGGTCCTGAACTCTGGGCCTGGGCGCTGTCCCTCAGCTCTTCAGCTCAAGGCTAGTGCTTTAGCACTTGAGCCACAGCGCCACTTCCGGCTTTTTTTGTTTGCTTATGTGGTGTTGAGGAATCGAACCCAGGGCCTCATGCATGCAAGGCAAGCGCTCTGCCACTGAGCCCCCTTCCCAGCCCTCAGTTGATTATTAAGTCTTGCTTACACATGAAGCTGGCATCTTGCTGGCCTGAGCTCAGCGCTGGTTGCTTAGATGTGAAGCTGCCATCTCAGGACGAGTTTCTCCTCATGGCATGTGAGGGTTCTGTGCTAGCCCAGTGGTGTGTGTTTTCCTTCCCGTTTCTGCAGAGCCAGGATTTAAATAGAGGCAGTTTCCTTCTTCTCTGTTTCCTTTCTTTTCAGAAGTCAACCTGACCACAGGGTCCAGCAGGGGCTGGAGTGCCAGTGTTAGCTGGTCCCAGAAACCTTGTGCCTTCATACCGTGACCCAACAGGTCCGCAGGTCTGATAGTGACGTGTGTGCCCAGTGACCGTGATGTATGCCCCTAGCCAGGCGGGCCAGTGGTAGCTGTGGGGAGCATTGGCACCCAGAAGCACACTTGGCATTGTGCTCCTAACTACAATTTTTCAAAATTTTCTTGAGATAATTCCTTTCAAAATTACGTTAAGATAGTTTTGTTTTTCTAGGGCTAATAAATGTTATTTTCTAAGTTTTCAGCAGGACACTTCAAAAATACAACCTTGATTATCTAGTGCATTAAAAAACTTTTATTATTATTAAGGTGTTGCACAGAGGGGTTATCATTTCGTAAGTCAGATAATGAGTACATTTCTTTCTTCAGACAAGGTCGTTCTTTTCTTCACTTTTTCCTAGTTTCCTCCTCCCAAAGTTTCATGGGTCATTTCCCACATAATGTATACTGAATAACATGGTTTCATTTGTTCACCCTTCCTTTCTCCCTTTCTGTGTCTCCCTTCTATCCCTCCCCCCAAAGGAAAAACCCCAAAGGAAAAACAAACACTATCAACACCAATAACAACAAAAAAAAAAACCCATGTTTCCATTTTCTGGAGTTCATTTTGATAAATAGTATTTTAAATGTTCAGAGAAGTTAAATCTTTGGATTCATCTCCTAAGGCTCTCTTCCTTTAGTCTGAGTGTGAATGCCTAAGTCCTGTATAATTTATCATAGTTATATTTTAGATCTAGTTTCTACATAAGAGAGAAAACATGAGCCATTTGTCTCTTACCTCACTTAACATGATTTGTTCTAGGTCCATCCATTTCCCTGCAAATGACAAAATCTTATTCTTTCTAATGGATGAGTAAAATTCCATTGTGTGTGTGTGCCTGTGCGTGTGCGTGTGCGTGTGTGTGTGTGTGTGTGTGTGTGTCTCATGTATTATTGACCACTCATTTGTTGTAGACTTCTGGGTTGTTTCCATAACTTAACTATTGTGAATAGTGCAGCAATGAACATGGATGTGCAAGTGTATTTATCATATGCTGACTTGTAGTGACCTGGGTAGATGCCAGGAGTGGTATGGCTGGGTCAAAGGGAAGTTCTTCTATGTTTTGTTTTTTGAGGAACCTCCGAACTGCCTTCCAGAGTGGTTGTACTAGTTTACATTCCCACCAACAGTGCCATAGGAATTCTTTTTCCCCACATCCCCGCCAACATTTGTTGTTTTAATTCTTGATGGTGGCCAATCTAACTGGAGTGAGACAGAAACTCAGTTGTTTTGATTTGCATTTCCTTTATGGCCCAGGATGTTCAGAATTTCCTCATGTGTTTATTTGCCATTCTTACTTCTGAGAAGTCTCTTTTTAGCTCCTTTGTCCATTTATTTATTGGTTTATTCATTTTGAGAGGTGTTAGTTTTTTGAGCTTGTATATTTTGGAAATTAGGCCTTTGTTGAATATATTGCTAGTAAAGATTTTCTCCTGCTCTGTTGGCTGTCTTTCTAGTTTTGTAACTATATCCTTTGCTGTGCAAAAACTTTTTGTTTTGATGTAATCCCATTTGTCAAGTCTCATTCCTAACTGCTGTGCCACTGGGACTCTTAAAGTTCCTACCTATTCTTATAAGTTCTAATGTTTCTCCTACTACATCTTCCTGTCATTTCAAAGATTCAGTCTTTAATCCTTTGATTGATACTTGTGCATGGTGACAAACAGGGATTTTCTACATATTGATGTCCAGTTTTCCTTACACCAATTATTGAAGAGACTATCTTTTCTACTGTATATCTTGGGTTCCCTTGTCAAATATCATATAGCTGTAAGTATATGGCTTCATTTCTAGATTTATTCTGTTCCGTTGATGTCTGGGCCTGTTTTCATGCCAGTTATCAAGCTGTTTTTGTATAATAACCCTGTAGTAGAGCTTGAAGTCTGGGATTATAATGCCATAAGAATTGCTTTTTGGCCTAAAATTGCTTTGGCTATTTGAAGTCTTTTGTGGTTCCATATAAAGTTTTGGATGTTTCCTCTATTTTGGTGAAAAATGTTATTGGAATTTTGATGGAGATTGTGTTAAATTTACAGATCACCTTTGGCAGGATGGCCATTTTCACAATATTAATTCTACCTATCCAGAACATGGGAAGGCTTTCCATTTCCTGATGTTGTCTTTGATTTCTTTTCTTTTCTTTTCTTCTTTTTTTTTTTTTTTTTGGGTCCGGTCATGGGGCCTGAACTCTGGGCCTCGGCGCTGTCCCTCTACCACTTGAGCCACAGCACCACTTCCGGCTTTTTTCTTTTTTGCTTATGTGGTGCTGAGGAATCAAACCCAGGGTCTCAGGCATGCAAGGCAAATGCTCTACCACTGAGCCACCTTCCCAGTCCCAGTCTTTGATTTCTTTATTCTGTAATTTTTACTATAGAGGTCTTTTGCTTCCTTGGTTAGGCTTATTCCTATTTTTTTTAAAGCTATTACAAATGGAATTGTTTTTCCAATTTCCCTTTCTCCTGTACATTATTGGTATATAGAAAGGTTAGTGATTTTTGTGGGTTGATTTTGTATCTTATTACTTTGGCAAAGTTATTGATCAGCTTTAGATGCTTGAGGACAGAGTCTCTTGGGTTCTTTAGATATAGGATCATGTTTTCTACAAGTAGGAATAGTTTGACACTTCTTTCCTGATGTGAATCCTTTGTCTTTCTCTGGCTGTAATTGCTCTCAATAGGAGGTCCATATTATATTGAAAAGGGCTTGAAGAAAGTGAACATGGTGCCTTGTTCCTGATTTTAGAATGTTTAATATAATGATTTTAGAGTACATTTAATATAATGTTGGCTGTTGGATTTTGTCAAAGTCTTTCTGCATCTATTGAGGTGAGTATGTGATTCTTGTCTTTGGCCCTGTTAATGTGGTGTGTTATGTTTATTGGTTTATGTGTATTAAACCAGCCTTGCATCTCTGGTATAAAACCCACTTGAATATAGTGTATACTTTTTTTGATTAGTTGTTGAATTTTGATGGTTAATATTTTATTACAGAGCTTTGCATTTATGCTCAGCAGAGAGGTTGGTATATAGTTTTCTTTATTTGTTGGGTCACTACCTGGTTTTGAGATGAGTATAATGCTGGCTTCATAAAATGTGTTTCTATTTCATGAATAAGTTTGAGCTCTACTGGTGTTAGTTTGTCTTTAAAGGTCTTGTAGAATTCAGCTGTGAATCTGTTGGGACCTAGGCTTTTCCTTGCTGGAAGACTGTTGATTCTGTTAACTTTTTCAAAGCACCAGCTTTAAAAATATTTTTTTTTGTTGATTCTATATATAGGTGGCTTTTTAAAGTCTCCAATGCACTGATTTTTCACTAATCTTTACTATTTCTCGCCCTCTAGAAGTTTTGGTTTTGTTTTGTTCCTGTTTTTCTAGAAGCTTTAGTTATACCATGAGGTTATTTACTTGAGCTATTTCTGTTTTCTTTACATATATGCTTAGACCTATGACCTTTTTTTTTCTCAAAACTGCTCTTGCTGTATCCCAGGGGGTTTGGTTGGATATGTTTTCATTTTCACTGGATTGTAGTTACTTTCTGTTCCTTTATTCAGTGACCCACCTGTTACTCAGTCTTCATGTATTTCGGTGTTTTCTGTGGTATCTTTTGCTGTTGAGAGCTACTCTAATTCCATTGTATTTGCTCAGATTTGTTGAATGTCCTAGAATATGATATACTTCGGAAAAGGTTCCATGGGCTGCTGAGAAGAATGTGAATTGTGTGGTTGTGGGGTGAAATACTCTGTTGGATCACGGCGTGTGCCACCAACGCCCAGCTTTGATCTGCCCATTCTTGAATGTCCGTTTGGTATGTTCTGAGTGTTTTTTCCATGCTTTTGACATTTTGTTCTAATTCCTCTGCTTTATCTTCAACTCCTGACACTCTGTTTTCTACTTCACTTGTTCTATTGCCTGTGCTTTCTGCCTCCGAGCTCTTTGTTAACATTAATTCTCATGCCCTTTGTTGAAGTTTTCATGCTGTATATCTGCTTGTCAATTTCATTCATTAGGTGTGTAAAGTTCATGTCGTTTTGTTGATGTTGTCTTGGATATTGTTCATTTTCTTGATCATTTCTTCTCTCTCTTCTTCTAGTTGTTCATGACTCTACCCTTTTATTTCTTTGGCCAAATTCCTCATCATTTCTTTAATGATTCTTCTGCTTCTTCTTTGCTTCTTCTTCATTCTCACTAGAGTCCTCCCCTGGTTTATTGTTGGTTTTTGAGAGTGGCATGTTGTCTTGATCGTGAATTTTGTGATCTTTCACTGTGATGTAGACATATGGGTTCAGGATTTGTACAGGCAGCTAAGATTAGGTTGAGTGGCAATGAGCTGTGGTTTCTGGGTTTCCCTTGTGATGGTGGGCAGGCTTTTGGGTCCAGCTGGGTGCTGTCCCCAGCACTGTGTGAGATGGTGTCACCTGTGGGGGTGTCCCCGCTGGGCACAAGCCTCGGCACTGTAGGTAGCTGGCTGTGGCCCACCTAGAGATGCCCGGGCGGGCCCTTTGGACTCAACAAGGCACAGACCCTGCTGCTGTGGGCGGCTGGTGGTGTCCCTCGCATGGGCAGGCTGAGAGGGGACCCATGGTGGAGGTGGTGCATGCATGGTGCCAGTGGTTTACTGGGGTCTGTTCGGTGGGGCACCCTTCCCGACAGCCTCGCACAGGTTGGAGGGCGCAGGAAGGCTGCTGAGGCGCACTGGGACGCCCTCTCTGGCCGCTGTCGGCCGGGGAGGGCAGGTGCTCCCGGCTGGGCATGCACTGCTCCTGGTGTTGGAAGGCCTGCTGAGTCCGGTAGCAACCATGGCAGCCTGTGGGGCTGCAGGAGGGGCAGGGGCACTCACTGCTCCAGAGTCAGTGGTCCCTCCGAGTCCGCTGCTGCTTCTGTAGCAACCTCGCGGGGTCTTTGTCTCTGACGATGGCGTTCCCAGTGTGCACTGCTGTGGCTACTTTTTCTAATTTTAAGACTCAGCTTCTGGATCACAGGTATGTCGTTGCTGTGTGCTGGGGAGGCTGGGTCACCCGTGGGTGGTGAGGGAAAATGGAGGAGGGAAGGAGGAAAAATCAAAAAGTTCTCTGGCAGGAGCCTGTGGCTGCAGCACAACCACACCGTGGCGTCACTTGCTTTGGGTCCTCTGTGTTTTTCCCTTTTTGTAAATGCTTACATTTGAATCTTCTTGGTTAGTGTCAAGCTCTGATCAGTTACAGTTTGTTTGGTGTGCTCTGTGGAAGTGGAGTTCTGTGCTCAAGACTTTATTTTTCTGTTTGATCAAAGGGAGCTCCTGTTCATTTCGGTTACTACTTTGCCATCTTGACTCTTACTGCTGGAAACTTGTTTTTAGCAGTCTTGGATGAAAAGCTAATGTAGCCATGATAGCTGCTAATTTTTTTTTTTTTTTTTTTGGGTTGGTCATGGGGCTTGAATGCTGTTACTGTGCTCTTCAGCTCAAGGCGCGCACTCTATCACTTGAGCCACAGCGCCACTTCCGGTTTTCTAGTGGTTTATTGGAGATAAAGAGTTTCACAGACTTTCCTGCCTGGGCTGGCTTTGAACCATGATCCTCAGATCTCAGCCTCCTCAGTAGCTAGGATGACAGGCGTGAGCCACCGGTGCCTGGCCACTGCTGCTAATGTTTACAGAGTGCCTGTTTCTTACAGACAACCCTGATTTGAACAACTCCTATGCAGTTACCAGCTTGGTCTCCATAGTGACCTTTGAGATGCGTATTGGGCGTGCCACTGCCTTCCTGAGTCGGGGGGAGCAGAGGAGCTTGCTCAGGTCACCTTGGTTCACACAGAGACCATGTTTGACTCTAGAGTGCAGGACAAGAGGGAGCTGCTTGTGTGCAACACTGTTAGAGTTGCTGCGGTGAGCCTCCAGCAGGTTTCCTGGCAGCCTTGTGCCGCTGTGGGGTCGTAGGTCAACAAACCATACCAGGAAGTTCCGCAGGCCCAGCCCACTGACTTCCCAGAGTGGTCACCTGCCTCAGGGGGGCCACTGGCAAGGATCCAGTGGGGCTAGAGGAGAAGATGTGGTAGCAGTGACTGTTAGGGACCCTAGGGTTGTGTGAGACCAGCTCCCGGGCTGTGCGGGGTAGGGGCTTTGCGGTCCGTGGTGGACGCACGTGGAGCAGCGAGCTGGCATCTCTTTTTCTCTGTGCTCGGTCCTTTTATTCCTTACAATTTCAAGCATTAATTGTTATATTGCTTCTTAGAAGACATCTTAATCTCTGCTGATTTGGGACTAACTTTATAATTGTACAAATCTGTATCTAATTTTCACAGAATTCTCAAAGGAAAGGCCTCTGATGTATAAATAACACCTTCTATGTGTTGTACCGCTTTTCCCTGGGACTTGGGTGTTGTCTTCATCCTTGTAGACAGTTGGGGAACTTGAGTTCTGACCTTTATTTCCTCTGGAAATAAAGCAGTGTGCTGGGCGGGTGCTACCCAAGCTCCAGCTGCCTATGCTGCACAGCCTAGTGGGTTCCAAGCTCGTGCAGGCCCAAAGCAGCCAGGCTGGGAGGCAGAGATGAACCCTGGAATCTGAGCCTTGAGACTGCCGCACCCACATGTGTTCTGGAGCGTTGCAGAGGCAGACTCAGAAGCCCCCCCCCCCATGCCCCCGTCGCGTGAAGGCAGGAGCTCTGTGTAGGGCACCTGTGGCCTCCTCTGCAGGTGTGTGAGGGCCTCTTAGATGCCTGGAACAGGGCCTGGATGATGTTGATTGGGCCTACGCTCATTTCCTGTGGGAGCCCTGGCTGGTGTGCCCGCCAGAACAGCACTCAGCTCATCTGAACTGGGTGTTTCCCAGGGGAGTCAAGGACTTTGGAAGCACTTGGTTTACACCTCCACATTGCTGACTGTTCTCCACTGCCTTAGAGGGAGAGGAGCCCAGCTCCCCACAGAGATGTGCAGCTGGGCCCTTCTGCTTCCCGTGGTGTCTGATTTTACAGGCGAGGAAGGAGTGCTCCCGGCCCCCTCCCAGGGCTGCTCTTCTACATGAAGGAAGAACTAGTGACAGTGAATTCTTGGTTCAGAGATTTTACTTGAGGCCTTTAAATATTGGTAATAATGAATTGCTGATTTGCTTTTTACATTTTTACGTCCAGATAACATAAAAACGATAGAACTGGACATTTTAGGCAGTATGAAACTCACCTCATTAGTGCAGGTAAGAGTTTTGCTGACTGAATAGGTCCCTTCCTCCCCTGGTCCAGTGTGGCAACACGCGCACCTCATCAGCCTGCAGCCGTTGCACACACACTGTCACACTGCTGTGTCTGTCCCAGTGTCATTCGATAGCCATGCAGTGTTGCTGGCTGACCACATGGTCCTGCTCCCTGCCTTGTAACCTTCTGTTCCAGGCCCTACTTGCCTCTGTCCTTCCCACATTCCCTGGCACATTGGCTATTTTAGGGCCTTCTAGCAGGCCTGATATTTCCCTCTCCCCCCTCCCCATCTCCCCAGGTCATGAGGCTTGAAGTCAGGGCTTGGGCACTGTCCCTGAGCTTTTTTGTTCAAGTCTATAGTGTTTTGCCACTTTGAACTACAGCACCACTTACAGTTTTCTAGAGGTTCATTAGAGATAAGAGTCTCATGGGCTTTCCTGCCCGGACTGGCTTCGAGCTGCAATCCTGAGATCTCAGCCTCCTGAGTAGCTAGAATTACAAGTGTGAGCCCCTGGCACCTGGCTCTCTCTCCTTTTTCAGATCTCCATCCAGTCAGCTGACGGCCACGCCGCTATGGCTCTGCCAGCGCTCCCTGACGCTCTGCCCTACTTAACACAGACCACTTGTGCCAGCACACAGAATGGCTCGAGCTGCTCTTAAACAAAACAAAACTAAATTTCTTTCCTTAATGCTTTGTTTTCAGCCCAAAGGTAAATTGAATTCAGTGACCTCTGCTTTCTCTAAAAGCCACTAAAATGACATATTTTTTTAAAGGTACACACCGCTGAGAAATTGAGAGGAAATAAGAGAACTTTGAAAATTGAAAAGGAAATGGATCAACTGATCGATGTAGCTGGTCTGAAAAACAAAAGGCTGAGAGGTTTATATGCGTCTGCAGAGATATGTATGGTATATATGTGTGTGCCTAGTGCTAGCACGTATTGTATGTGTGACATGTCTGCACATATTGGATGTGTGTCATGAGTGTAGTGTGTGCATGTGTATGAGTGGTATATATTTGGTACATGAATGTGTGAGTTGTGTTTCTGTTTATAATTGTGCTGTGCATGCATAATGTGAGAAGTGTGAGTGTGTGCTTTGTGTATGCTATGCGTATGGTTGTTCATGTGTATATATGTACTTTGGGTATGTATATGGTAAACCTATGTGCACCTGTGTGATACCTTTGTAGGTGTGGATATATGTGGGCACAGTTGTGACTGTGACATGTGTGTACAGAGATGAAAAATTTCACTTGCATGTGTGTGTACAGTGGGGGTACATATGTACCCATGTGGCTTACATGTATATTCATTATGTGTGTGTTGAAGGGACTGATTACCTCTACCCAAGTCTTGGTAATAGTATTACCAAATTCCTCAGAATATTACCATATTCTGAAATGAGACATTGCAAGAAGTTGCTCACCATTCCACCCCTCATGTCCTGGGGGAACAGTTAGAGCCCTGTCTTGACGTTGACTTGGAGTTTGTAGGAACAGCAGGTGGGTGACTGAAGTGACTGAAAGTGGAGCTGCACTCGCCCAGGTTTCTCACTGGCTGTAGGAGAGGGAACGGCTTCCAGCATGGGTAGGTGGAGCATGAGTGGGCCATGGGAGCTGTCCATGAGTTCTAAGCATATTTCTAGTGTGTGAGCAGATCAGAGGGCTGCTGGCTGACTGACTGGAAGTTTGAGAGGAATTAGTAAGTGTGTAGATGTTCTGTGGTACTGGAAAGGTACAGCACTGGGCAAGGCTGATAGTTACATATTCATTCTTGAGAAGACGGGCGGGGGGGCAGAGGGACTCAGGAGAGTTAACTCATTATAGCATTAAGTGAACAGGTGATACATACCACTGTAAAGTCAAGAATAATGACAGAGATCAGAACTGAGGGAAGGTTACGGTACAGAAGCAACATGCAGTAGGGAGGGCTATTTTCCATGATAAACTTTGTGGAATTATTTGATTTTAAAAACTGTACTTCTACCCTCTTTGAAGAATGAAAAGCTATTTAGCAAATATTGTTAGAAAATATAGCTATGATCTTAGTGCCCCTGAGCGCCCTCCCTTTGCTTTTGCCAGAGTAGAGCTCAGTCCGGTCACCATTGCTTCTCCCCAGAGGGGTCTTGCCTCTCCCTGCACCTGTGCACCTATGCTCTGCCTCCAGTGTACAGACAGAAGAGTATTGTTCTCCTTAGGCCAAAGCTCTTGCAGCTCGGGTTGGGCCTGGCTTCCATGTGCAGACGCTCTCTCTCAGGCACCTTGACTGTGCTCTCCTGGCTTCAGGTTGTCCCTGCTTTGCTCCCCAACCCCATGTGTGAGGCCCTGCCCTTGCCGGTGCGCAGGTCTGTGTGTGTTTTGACATGGGGCAGTGCACATCACTGAGCTAGCGTCCAGCGGTAGTACAGTCTGTTCTGATATGTCAGCATTTTTACATTGTTGCAGACATTTTGCCTTGTGTTATTTCTTTATTGTATTTTTCCTTTTGTAATTACCAAATATAGGAAAACTACCGATTTTTTATATATTTAGATGTGGCCATGTGTTCACATGGGTTTCAGATTTAACTTTGACCTAAATGAAGTCATGCTGCAGATGTCTGTTAAATATTCTTCACTGAATTGAAGAATTTTCTTGTTTTGCTATCAATTGTTTTCAAAAATTGAAAATGAGCCAGGTGCAGTGGCTCACGCCTGTAATCCTAGCTCCTTAGAAGCCTGAGATCTGAGAATTATTGTTCAAAGCTAGCCCAGGAAGAACAGTCCATGAGACTCTTATCTGCAGTTAACTAGCAAAAGGCCAAGTAAGAGCGTGAGAGCCTGAGTTCAAGCCCCAATCCTGGCACACACTCAAAAATAAGTTGAAAGTCAAAGTTATATCTTACTAAAGGTGTAAATTGTAGCTATTTAAGATGGTCACATGATTTTCTCCTTTTACCTCTCAATGTAGTGAATTCTGATGAGATTACAAGTGTTGATTCTTAGAATGAATACTTTTAGTTTTTGGATATTCTCCCAATTATATGCCGCCTACTGGGGCTAGAATAAGGGGTAGGGATACAGTTAAATGTCAGCACTAGCGCTAGGGTTAAGGAGGTATTAGAGTGAATGAAAAGTTCAGGGTCTGGGTTATTGTCAGGGTTACCCTGAGGGTGGGGCTAGAGTAGGCCTACCACAGTTCTCTGCTTCCTTTAGCCTCTTTCATTCCTTCTGTTCCTCCTTTACCTTGCCTTTCCCCTCTCACAGGGAGTTGGTGGACTGCTGTTTTCCCAGAGATTTAGATCAGATGGCAGCCTGGCTCGGGGGACCGGTCATTTTTCATGGTGATTCGCCTGTTCCTCCACTGCACCCTGCCAGGCTGTCGGGTGGCAGCGATGAGTCTAGAGCATTACCCTGGCCCACGCGCGTCAGGGGCAGCACGTGGTGGGAGAGAGAGCAGCCACCTCGAAGAAGCATGAGACAAGCAGGAGCTGCCTCCCCGGTGCTTTTGTTCTGTGAGGGCCTGTCCACTGGGCGTGCACGTGCTGGGGCAGGTGGGCAGCACTGTTCTGTGAGGGTCTGTCCACTGGGCGTGCACGTGCTGGGGCAGGTGGGCAGCACTGTTCCTGGTGGGCTGTATCCCACCTTCAGCCTCAGCCCAGCCCTCAGGAAGGTCACTCAGGTCATGGGCTCAGGATGCTCCAGTTTCCTGGTTAAGCATTGCTCGCATTATTCAAGTGTGCATTTCCTTCTCCCACAGTGCAGCAGAACGTATCCAGTTACTCTGTCCTGCTCAGGTCCTGGCCACCATAAAGTGTGACTGTGGAGTCTTGGAGGCTGTCGTACGCTGTGCAGGGAGGGCAGCTGGTGACGTGTTTCAGAGCAGGGGACTGGAAGGAGACTTTCAGCATGTGTGCCTTTCCACAGTGCTCTGGCTGTTTTATTCTCTGAAGGTGCAAGACTTTCACCTACTGCTCTGTTCATCCTGTTACTGAGCACACGTGATTTTCCTACCTCTGTCACAGCTGCCACCTCGCAGCTGGTGAAGAGCCTGGGTGTCGGTGGATCCAGAGGGCTGGTTGTAGCTGGAGGGCAGCTGTCAGTGGGAGTGCAGGTCTGCACCCTGCTCCCATCCTGTAAGTCTGTCCAGAGTATGAGCAGAAATGATGTAAAGAGAGCTCACTGCCAGGAGTCCAGGTGGGCTAGTGGTGCCAGGTCCTGGCCTGGGGCTCCAGACGTTGCCTCCCACATCCCGCCTTTGTGGACCTGCTTTGTGACCCTGGCTACCTCATTCCCCCTCACTGCTGCTTTTCCATCAGTAAGTGAGGACCTCTCTACCTGTGCCTGTTCAGACCCAAAGTGGGAGGAGATTTAAGCACCTTCAGCTTCTACAAAGGCTTAGGACCTCATTATCTTTCCAGAGATAAATTATGTGATTATATGAGCAGATGGTTTCTGTAAGCATTATGATGGTCCAGGCAGAAGCTCTTCACTGAATCCCCTTAATTCTCCAAAATATTGATTCTATTTGACCACCAGAGAAGCAGAAACGACAGCAAGTCAGCACCGGGCAGCTGTCTGCAGAGCCACATCCGCCCTCCCTCCATCACTATGAAGCATAAAAAGTGCAGAGGCAGGCGCTGACCATTGGGCATTGTCACGGTGGTGTGTGGTTCCGTCCTGTGTCTCAGGGGCAGCATCACGAGCGTTTTCCCTGTTCCCCGGCGCTGAGGGACAGAGGTTGGCGCCATCATGGCCAGGTGGTCTTGAGTCGATGGAGTCCAGGGGGCATGAACTAGCTGAGGGCTGATGAGGAAGGGGATAGCTGTTGAAAATGCCTGACTCTGAAAGAATCTCAGAGAGAATGCTTCCTTGGCTTTAAAATAGAAGCTATTTGAGTGTGTTTAAAACCTGAAAAGGAGTTACTGGAAAGAGAAGTTGGAGCGCAGGCTGCGGGCAGTCAGGAGGGTGGGGGCTGTGTGGTGGACCGCGTAGGCTGCCCCTGCCCCTGCACCCAGGTTATCAGCTGCCTGTGATGCCTCCATTCCCCTTCCTTTGGAGGAAGACCCAGTCGGTGTGGGCTTTGCTGTATGGACGCGGTCCGTGTGGGCTCCGGCGCCGTGTGAACGCAGTCTTTCTTAATCTGCAGCTTTCCTGTTATTTTCATGACATTGCCCTTTTTCAAGAATTCATTTTTGTGGTACTGAGCTTAAAGTCAGGGCCTCATGCTTGTGGAGCCAGCACTGTGCCACTGCTAGACTTCCAGGTGGGTGCTGTGAACAGGGCTGTGCCCTTGTCAGGCCACCCTGGGCCAGCACTGGACCTCCAGACGGGCGCTGTGAACAGGGCTGTGCCCTTGTCAGGCCACCCTGGGCCAGCACTGGACCTCCAGACGGGCGCTGTGAACAGGGCTGTGCCCTTGTCAGGCCACCCTGGCCAGCGCTGGACCTCCAGACGGGCGCTGTGAACAGGGCTGTGCCCTTGTCAGGCCACCCTGGCCAGCGCTGCACCTCCAGACGGGCGCTGTGAACAGGGCTGTGCCCTTGTCAGGCCACCCTGGCCAGCGCTGGACCTCCAGACGGGCGCTGTGAACAGGGCTGTGCCCTTGTCAGGCCACCCTGGCCAGCACTGGACCTCCAGACAGGCACTGTGGACGGGGCTGTGCCCTTGTCAGGCCACCCTGGGCCAGTGCTGGACCTCCAGGAGGGTGCTGTGGACGGGGCTGTGCCCTTGTCAGGCCACCCTGGGCCAGCACTGGACCTCCAGACGGGCACTGTGGACGGGGCTGTGCCCTTGTCAGGCCACCCTGGCCAGCGCTGGACCTCCAGACGGGCACTGTGGACGGGGCTGTGCCCTTGTCAGGCCACCCTGGGCCAGCGCTGGACCTCCAGACGGGCACTGTGAACAGGGCTGTGCCCTTGTCAGGTCACCCTGGCCAGCACTGGACCTCCAGACGGGCACTGTGGATGGGGGAGGGGGGGCTGTACCCTTGTCAGGCTCCCACTGAGCCTCAGAATGTGCACTTGCCTCTCTTGGTAGGTCTGAGTTGCTTTCTGCATCAGGACTTGCCTGTTCCTTCCCCTGTGGAATGCCGTGGCCCTTGAGACCCACGAGCTCTGGTGGGCAGCTCTTTGGAAGCCGGTGGCCCTCCTCCTCCTCCTCCTGAGTTTGGTGTCTGCTGTTCTCTGCCTGGACTAGTCCCTGCCAGAGTGCAGGCCCCTACTGTTGTACAGCGCTAGCTCTTGCCACTTAAGCCTGCTGGACCAGGTGAACTTTTATGAGCAGGGGCCTACCCTTCCTCCCTGGTTGCTTACTTACTGTCAGTTTGTTGGATGGATTTCTGCTTTTGAATTCTCCACTATTCTAGTGTCTCACTCATCTTCATGCTTTGGGAGGTCAAGTGTTCAGACCTGGTGGAAAGCCTGTGTCTTCCCAAACTTTCCCCCACTTAAAAAGAGTTTATTTTTCTTTATTTCCCTACGTAATATTTCAGGCTACAATCAGCCATTTCTTTGAAGTGCTCTGGTTCTTCGTAGTACTGCAATGTTCAAAGACCAAGACCTGGGTACTTAGTGTGCTTTTTGCTACAGAATGTCCTTTCAGAGTTGGGAAAGGCATGTATATTTACATGTGTGTCAACATGCATGTGTGAGAGTACACATACAAACAACACATATAATATATATATATATATAAACACGCATATGTAAAATAAATGATTCTGCAAGTTCTTTTCTCACTATCGCTACCCTTAGGTGTCAATGATATTTCAAGGCTTGTCTCTTTTCTGCTTCTGCAAGCTGTTCTGCACTTATTTTTTAATATTTTTAATTTTTTTGTTCTGTACTTTTTGAAGCATTTATCAATGGAATCATTTTCTTGATTAATTTCTGGTCAAAAATAACACATCTGCCGGGCGCCAGTGGCTCACGCCTGTAATCCTAGCTACTCAGGAGGCTGAGATCTGAGAATCGCGGTTCAAAGCCAGCCCGGGCAGGAAAGACCGTGAGACTCCTATCTCCAATAAACCACTAGAAAACCGGAAGTGGCGCTGTAGCTCAAGTGGTAGAGTGCTCGCCTTGAGCTAAAGAGCTGAGGGACAGCGTCCAAGCCCAGAGTTCAAGCCCCACGACCAACAAAAAAACAAAACAAAAAAAAAAAAAAAAAAAAAAACATCTGATGCAGTAACTCAAGTGGTAGAACACTTACATAGCACAGGGTCCTTAGTTCAGTCCCTAGTAAAACACATGCAAAATACACATACAGACAGAGAGAGAGAGAAAGAGAGAGTGACAGAGAGACACAGAGAGAGAGAGAGACAGAGAGACAGAGAGAGACAGGGAGAGACAGACAAAGAGACACAGAGAGAGAGAGGAGAGAGACAGAGACAGACAGAGAGCACAAGAAAAATAGTACAGGAATAAATCCTAATGGCCTCTTAAAAAGAGACTTAAAAAACTTAAAAAGTAGAAAATAGGACATACAATGGTAAATAAAATCAGGTATTTAGAAGCATCTATAAATATTAAGGAGCCGCTGCCTTATATAAGTTCCATGCCTATAAAAGTTCCAGGAGAGAATCTGTCCAAACTTCATCTCCTTTAGCAGTCAGCACTGCTGTGCTAACTTCTTGCTGTTAGCCTGGACTGCCATGGGACTTGTGATCCTCTTGCCTCAAGCAAGTGAGCACTAGATTACAGGGATCCCCACCACACCTGGCTCCTAAGCTTTGGTCTCCTCGATTCCATTAGTTCTTTCACCCTCAAGACGTCTTCCATCCACACAGTGAATCCTGCCCTTCCGTGTGGCCCATCACTGTTTTGTACCTGATCTTTGTGCTGTGCCATTGCTTTAGAACACAGGCTCTTCTCAGGGTCACTGCTGCCTGTCTCATGTGCTTGTGTTCTGCAACTCCATGGCTCCATCTTCTCCCCCTCCACTTTGCTCCAGAGATGCATCATTCTCATTGTAAGTTCCTGGTGGCCTTGATTTTGACAGAATTTTACATGTCCAAGTGCTGTGTGTAAGACTCTGGGGTCCAGACCTTGGACATATAATTTATTCTTACTTGCTTTCTATTTCTCCCAGTGGCCATTTGTTGGTTGGCTGGTGTCTCTCTCAGCATGCTGATTTTCCTCAGATAGTTTCTCTGTTAGCTGGTAAAGATTGTTTTCGGTAGGGTCCAGCTCTTGTTGTGACCTCTTGCTGAGTGTGGCACCGAGTACATATGGTAGTCTGTCGCTAGAAATGGTGAATGTCTGCTGTCTTGTGGGTACTGAGTGCTCAGTGTGCCCAGCTCCAGCCATGGTCAGATGCTCCGTACTGTGCTGCCCTGTGGGGTGTCCCCACTGCCCTTCTCTGGCCACCACACACTCAGGGCAGTGCTGGAGGCAGGGGCTGCCCTCTGCTGCCCAGAGCCTTTCCCCTCATCCACTCCCAGGATGCATCTCGTTTCTCTCTATTGACTTTTCCATGGAACGCAGTGTTCTTCCTGATACAGACTCCTTTCTTGCATTCTGCTTTCCTTTATAATTCTGTAGATTTCACTCATCTCTTTTCCTTCTAGAGAATCTTGTGTCACTTAATGACAGGGATAGATTGAGAGAAATGCATTGTTTGGTGATTTTGTCCTACTGCATACCGCAAGATCTACCCAGATATCCTCTTAACTCAACAAGAGAAATGTAAATGTGAGATGAATGAGATTTCTGTTGGGGTCCTCTGGCCGACTGTTTATAGCACACTGTCTTTATAAGTAATAGCATATTCTGGGCTGAGTTTTGGTAGTAAACGTCTTATTGATGGTCAGAGGTTGGCCTTGGGCAAAAGCAATATGATGCTTGACAAAAATAAATTAAAGCAAAAAGGGTTAGGGGGATGACTCAAGAGGTAGAGCATTTGCTTAGAAAGTGCAGTGCCTAAAATTCAGACCCCAGTATTGCCAAGTGGGGGGTACACTCTAAAATAACAATAAAAAGACTAGTAGAAGGGAATACATAAACAGCAACCTCGCTGTTTATTATCATGGGCAGATACTAGGTGCTGAACACAACTGCATGCCCGTCTTGCTATATGACTGGGCAGTAGGGCATTGTCAGCTCCACTATAATCTTCTGGGATGCAAATGCAAATACAAATATGTATCATCTCACCATTTTCTTGGATTGGGAGCTGAGTTGGGGTCCCTTGTGAGGGTACACTTGCTAGCCAAGGCTGCATCTCCAGAGGCCTCCAGCGAAGTGGGAGAGGAGGCTCAGACCTGACCAAGGGCTCTGTAGGACTGAGCGAGTGTCCTCCTGTCATGGCCACTCCCTTTGCTGAAGGGAGGAATCAGAAGAGAGCGTGGAGGAATCATGGCCACCTGTTCTTGTCATGCAGTGTCTCTTCGATTATGCAAGTCTACCTGAGGGAGGGGGAATCACTCTGTACCTTTACAAGGTGAAGTATCAAAGAATATGTGCTCCTTCTTAGCCGGGTGCTAGTGGCTCACACCTATAATCCTTCCTACTCAGGAGGCTGAGATCTGATGATCACGGTTCAGCTTGAGCAGGAAAGTCTGTGAGACTCTTATCTCCAATTAACCACTAGAAAACCTGAAGTGGACACACACACAGTGGACACACACACACACACACACACACAGAGAGAGAGAGAGAGAGAGAGAGAGAGAGAGAGAGAGAGAGAGAGAGAGAATATGTGCTCATTCTTTTCTTTTTTTTTTTTTGGTCAGTGTTGGGGCTTGAACTCTCGGCCTGGGCGCTGTCTCTGCACCCTTCAGCTCAAGGCAAGCCCTCTACTGCTTGAGCCACAGCGCCACTTCTGGTTTTCTAGTGGTTTATTGGAGATAAGAGTCTCACGGACTTTCCTGCCCGGGCTGGCTTTGAACCCATATCCTCAGGTCTCAGCCCTCTTAGCAGCTAGGATTACAGGCGTGAGCCACCGATGCCTGGCTGTGCTCATTCTTAAAGACTCTTCATGCTCAAAAAGGAATTCCTCAGGTCTTCTCATGGTACATCCCCTCATTTGCCATAGATTGGACTAACTGCAAACCTTCAAAGGGCCCATGTGGGCCCTTGCTTTTCCATTTCATAACTTTTGTGACTAATGACTTACCTTTCATGATAGTGTTTCTTAAGTCATATAAAAAGGCAGAGTATAGTTAACTTATTTAGTGTTCTGTGCTCATCATGATCTGACACATACATGCCTCTTACAAGTTCCTGCAGCAGGCTCTCAGATGCCTCTGCCCAGTGCATAGCTGCTTACAACAGGCAGCGGTAGCCTACATGTGTGGGGCAGCACCTCAGAGCTGAAACTTCGCAGCTCCCGCCACTGCGCGGTGGCATGTCCTTGTTTGTGACTTAGATGACCCATGTCATGGCACTTGTTTTGCATCAGTGGCTAGGCCCTGGGGTACACAGGCCCACCGGCATGCTTGCCTGCAGTGTCAGAGGAGCAAGCAGGCGCCTCCGCCATCACGCTGTGCACGCTGTGAGCAACGTGTGCATGTGCTGGGTGAGGGGCACCTTGGGGATGGCTTTGTTACCTTTTCCTTCCAGTTTTGTACTTCTCTGATCATTTCTTCCCCGAAACTCTGTATGGGAGAATATTTGGAAGACAAATGGGTAGAAGGAGACAAAGTCACTCGCGTAGAATTTGTTTTGTTGAATGCATATGTGACAGGAAGGGGAGGGAGGAGTATTTTCCGATAGGTGCTCTGATGGGAAAGGAGCTGCTCCAGGTCGGTGCTCTGCCAGGGGCCACTGGACCTTTGGTCTTCGGTGAAGATGGCTGCGGAGTGTGGGCTGCCGTGGTGGACAGGGCCACACAGATCCAACGACACAGCTGCCTCATCCCTGGCTTCTCCCTTGGTCTCCCTGCCACTGGACATGCCGCCCGACCACTGGTTTATCTTGATCTGACGCCGTCTCACTCTGGATTCCTGCTAGGCTTGATTCTGTCAGCATTGAACAGTTACTACCTCGTAATAATATTGTGGGCATGATACGTGGCCTTAGTTACTGAAATGATTGAAGAGAAAAGTAGCTGCATTATTTATTCTTTAGAGGTTCCTGCTAAGGTCACTGCTTTTGTGATACAGTTTCAGGAAAACCAGTTATGTCAACCCACACATGCAAGTGGCCCACTCTTGGCTTGTTTCTGTTGTTTTAGCTAACCTGATGCCCCGGTGGGCTGTGCTCACAAAACCAGATGAGGTGTCTGTATGTCTGTAGAGGGGAGGGATGGATAGGCGTTCCATGAAGGGACCAGCACAGCCAAGTCCAGGGTGTTTTCATGCTTTTTAACTTAATCAAAAATCATAGAAGGTAAAAAATAGCTTTAAAATGTTAATTTTCCATTTGTCACATTCTGGGAGGGAAAGAGTGGTGTCAGGTTTCTGTGTGCTTGCTAAGTGATAGTTACAGGTGTGGAGGCAGATGTGCACGCTGGGGCTGGCCAGGCCCAGACAGAGATGCTTCCTCTTGGAGGGAGGAGGGAGGGAAGCTGGTTCTCTTGACTGGGCAGGAAGAGTCTGTGTTCTGGGTCCTGGCCCATGAATGGATGGGCCCTAGGTCTGTGCACTGAGAGACAGGTGCGTAATGCTGGGCCCTTGAGCAGCGCGATGGGCTTCTGTGCTGACCTGGCACCAAGTGGGAGTGCAGAGTGCAGCTGTTAGCAGAAGGTGATGCCCTTCTGAGGAGGAGGGCATGGGCTGCACAGAGAGGGGCAGGCAGGTGCCTCCTGTGGTCTGGAGCCACCGGCTGCAGCACTGACGGCCAGGTGAGGAGAAGGGACAGCCGGGCCAGGACCTGAGAGGCCTTCCAGGAGCATCGGCTGCACGCTCTCGTGGGGCAGACTTCCGGTGGGTTGGAAAAGTGAGATGATGAAGATTTTTCTTTTTAAAGAAAAATTATAGCCCTGAAGTAACGTTGTTAGAAATAGTTAGAAATAGTAGCTTAAAAATAGAAGGACAGCTCAAATAAGTAGAGAAAAAGTGCTAAGGCTAAGCCTCATCAGCAACCCCGGATGAGCAGCATGAGGGTCTTCACAGCTCATGGGGCCCGTGTGCCCGGGTGGTCCCTGTCAGCTGGGGGGGGGTGTGCCCGGGTGGGCCTTGTCAGCTGGGGGGCGTGTGCCCAGGTGGGCCTTGTCAGCTGGGGGGCGTGTGCCCAGGTGGGCCCTGTCAGCTGGGGGGGCGTGTGCCCGGGTGGGCCCTGTCAGCTGGGGGGCGTGTGCCCAGGTGGGCCCTGTCAGCTGGGGGGGGCGTGCCCAGGTGGGCCCTGTCAGCTGGGGGGGTGTGCCCGGGTGGGCCCTGTCAGCTGGGGGGGGGGCGTGTGCCCGGGTGGGCCCTGTCAGCTGGGGGGGGTGTGCCCAGGTGGGCCCTGTCAGCTGGGGGGGGTGTGCCCAGGTGGGCCCTGTCAGCTGGGGGGCGTGTGCCCGGGTGGGCCCTGTCAGCTGGGGGGCGTGTGCCCGGGTGGGCCCTGTCAGCTGGGGGGCGTGTGCCCGGGTGGGCCCTGTCAGCTGGGGGGCGTGTGCCCGGGTGGGCCCTGTCAGCTGGGGGGGGGCGTGTGCCCGGGTGGGCCTTGTCAGCTGGGGGGCGTGTGCCCGGGTGGGCCCTGTCAGCTGGGGGGCGTGTGCCCGGGTGGGCCCTGTCAGCTGGGGGGCGTGTGCCCGGGTGGGCCCTGTCAGCTGGGCCTCTGTATGAAGTGGCCTCTGTAAGGGAATGTGAACCCACAGCATTTCTTGCCCCAGACATGGATGCAGTGTGACCAGGGTAGTGGCCACGAGCTGGGATCTGTGAGTGGCTGCCCAGGGCACACTGCTCAAGTTTTTGTGATGCATTCTATTTTGTCCTGGGATTCTTCTCTAAATGGGTGTTTTCATCTTACTTAGTACCAAATACTACAGCTTGAGTGTGTCCCCAAGTGTATACATTGAACCTCGAGTCACTGTCCTTAAAAGAGCCTCATTAAGGATCCGTAAGATCACACGGGGCACCAGACCTGTAGGCCCGTGGCTCTGTTGGTAAGAGCAGAGCTACCGAGCAGACTCTCCTGTGGTGAGGACCCAGCCAGGAGGCCCCCTGCACACCTGGCCTCAGCCTCACCAGTCGGATCGGTTGGCCCCGTTCTGATTCCCGGCCGCTAGCCTGTCAGAAGCAAATGTCTGCTGTTCAAGCTGCTCAGTCTGTGGTACTTTGTTGTGGCGGTTGGGCAGATTAGAATGGCCCTTGCACACGTCCTGACGACAGGCTCTGGGAGCAGAGCCTGCTGGGTAGGCACCTTAGCTGCAGGGTAGTGATGCTGCCCAGTCACCTGCAGGCCTTGGACAGGACCAACTTCTCTTCAACGTGAAGGCCAGGGCCCTTCCTTCTTTTGGGCCCATTGTTAATTATTTGTGAGTTATTTAAGGCTGGTTCTTTTTAAAAAAATTTAAGCCAAATAGGAAGGTTAACACATAATTAACAACAGCAAAAATATCATTACTGTCAGGCACTGGTTAGAAAAACGTATACTAATCACACACACACCTAAATTCTTTTGACTCTCATAGCAAGTGTTGGTCACATTTACCCCTCTATATTGAGATGTAGCTCACAGAGCATAACATCACCATCTTACTTATATGTCTGTTCATTTATCACTTAGTTGCCTACTTAGGTTCTCCTTCTGTAGCCCAGGCTGGCCTGGAACTTGTGCTCCTCCTGCAGAGGCCCCAAATGCACCATTTAGAGTGTTCAGTGGTGGCGAGTGCATTCACAGTGCTGTTCATCCCCTGCACCTGTCTCATTGTAGGACATAGCACCGACCCGGAGTGACACTGCCTCTGCTGGCCACTGCACCCACCCTCAGTCCTCGCCTGACACCTCAGGCCCCGGGCTGCCTCCCACCACCCTCAGTCCTCACCTGACACCTCAGGCCCCGGGCTGCCTCCGACCACCCTCAGTCCTCACCTGACACCTCAGGCCCCGGGCTGCCTCTGACCACCCTCAGTCCTCACCTGACACCTCAGGCCCCGGGCTGCCTCCCACCACCCTCAGTCCTCACCTGACACCTCAGGCCCCGGGCTGCCTCTGACCCTGGGCTTTGTCTCTTCTGTACATTTCATATCAATAAAATGATACGATCTTTGGCCTTTGCTGAGCCTGTACTTCCATCCCATTGTAGCATGTCTCAGATCTTTATCATTAATTATTTATTTACCTATTAGTGGTGCTGGCAATCAGACCTTGTACATGTATGCTAAGCTATATCCAATCCTCCATTGCTCTTTACAGCAGAATCTCTTCTACTGTAGGGCTGTTCCTGGCTTTCCAAGTCTGGTTTTCTGTTGATAGACATTTGTGCTTTTTTTCTTCCTTTTGGCTGTTGGAAATAGTGCCACTATGAAAATTTTTGTAAGAGTTTTTATTTGAATGACTCAATTTCCTTGGTATGAAATTGTGGTAATTCCATGTTTAGCTTACTGGGAACCACTAACTGCTCTTCATAGCACTTACACGCTGCTATCTTCCTCAAGTGGAACCTGTTACTCTGCTTTAATATGTGAAGACACAGGGTTTGGAAAGATAGGTGGATTTAATGCCGGACCAGAACCTTCAGTGTATGTGCTCAGTCGAGTCCTCGCAAGGCACTGCAGGCTCTGAGGCTGGTGCTCATCAGCAAGGGTACAGAGAAGAGGCTTACACAGGGCTTCACCGGGCAAGGCAGGGGGCAAGCAGCCGAGGGAGTAGGAACTTGCCTTTGGATGAAACGAGCTCTAGGAGTTTGGATTTGTGCCTGCGTGTTGGGTGAATGTCTGTGGTTTTCTAGGCTACGAGTCAGGGCACCTTTGTTCTTCCTGCCAGGTGTGCCAGCTTGTCTTGTGCTACTCACACCTTCCCTGCAGATCCACACCTGTGGTAAAGTGTCCTTCTCACCCTCTGTCAGGGAGATCCCTGGCTCACAGGCTGCCCTGTGGGGGTGGACGTTGTGGTGACTGGCAGAGGCTGGCCATGCTGTCGCCAGCGGGCCACATGTGGCCAGCCATTGCTGATTATGACCATGATCACCCTTGCCTTCTGAGCACAGACACTGACAAGATGGAGATTTCGTCCTGAGAGATTTTCATCTCCAGAAGCTAGTATCGTACTTGACTTCACCTTTCCTTGCCGGGCTGGTGTGGGCACTTCAATGATAAGTTAAGGTAATTAGTAGAGCCCGTGCTGATTGGCACCAGCTGTAAGACGTGATCCTGGCTTCTTAAGGGTGGCAAACAGAGGGGGAGGGTGTATCATTATCACAGGCTAATGGGTGGGTGCCAGATTTAGTGCAGTGTGGCAGCACTGTGTTTATAAATTGTGGGACGTCACCTTACTTTGCAAAAGGCATACTGAAGCTTGCTCCAGCGGTCCTGAGCTGTTCTCCATGTGCTGACATGATCAGGTGGACTCCTGGGCATGTGCTGCATTGCCCCGGCATGATATCCTACTAGAGGAGAGACTGTGGGTAGAGTTGTTGGGAAAGGGTAGCTGCTCCTCCCTGTGGACAGGGAGTCAGGCATCCGTTATCGGCCTGCTCTTTGGACTTAGGAATACTGGAGCATCTTGGTGCTCTGCATGAGAACTCACCCGATTAGAACTTCACTGGAAGTGAGTGAGTTTACATAGGAATTCCAGAGAGCTCCCCCTGCTCTACCAGGGCAGTAGGTGAGTTTTTGCACAAACATGCCGAGCTCATGTGGTCAGCTTTTACTCTTTTCTGTCTGTTCTCTTATTCACTCCCTGCATTTGCTTATTCACTTATCCCCTGGAGAGACCTAGCTGACTTCCAGGACCCCACAAGGTTCTTCTGGGGCATGAAATACCACTGGCTAGTGTTATCACAGCACATTCCTGCATGGATCCTGTGAACAGAGTTGAGTGAAAGTGTTTTTATACTGCAGAGAGGATGTACTCAGATACATTCCCAGTGTGTAAGCCTTCCATCCCATACCTGTACCTGGAGTTCAGCTCGCTGTGTGCTTGCCATTAAATGCGAGTGTTCCAAGACTGGAGTAGCCGTGGACACAGACAGGAAGTGTCTCGGCATCAGCAGTGTGGAGACGGAATGACGGCGTGATTTGTCACGTGGCACCTCCCAGTAGTGCTTTGTTTAGTTTTGTTCCTAGAACCATCTGTCCAGTAAGGAAGGGGTCACCTGTGGCACAAGACCCCATGTCCTCAGGGCCTGTGTTCTGTGTCACTTCATCTTTGGTGGCTAGTCTCAATACAACAGACTTTATGGAAATTGCCACTCACTGGGCAAGGGTGGTTAGTGTGAGATATCTCAGAAAAAGTTCACCACAGCGTGATGGCTCTGAAACTCTGCTTCCGTGAAATGCATATCTCTAGTTGGAAAGCACATCTTTTTATTAAGCACCAGAAGGAAAAAGTTCCACGTGTATGGTCTCCTAAGACAAACCTGAGCTCAGGGCACTCACTTAGCAGGGCTCAGCGGCGCAGGGAAACTTCAGGGGCTCTGCAGGCTAGACACTGGAGGTAATCCAAGGAAGAGGACAGCACACCGCCTCCTGTACATCCACCCACTGACAAAGTGTCCGAAGCCCAAGCCAGGCTAGGGGCCCTGGGTGTCACAAGATGGAAAGTGATTCTTGTGGCTGTTTCGTCTTGTGACTGTACATTTTTGCTTGGCTTTGTTGGAGCTCTTTTATGTTGTTATGGTGCTTCCTTGAAATTACTGTCTCAGCTACTTAGATTGCCAGTTTTGAGCAGGCTGTTGACTAAAATCAACTCATCTCCTTTTGTAAGTATTTCTGATAGGTTCTTCTCTCTCCTGTTGAATTTTTGTACTTGTCTTTTTGTGACAGCATGTTTTACATGGTGTGTCTGTTTCTTTCTGCTTGTTTTGCCTTGAAGAAGTCAGTCCTGATCTTACCTTTGTCTCAATACATGTGGGTATTTTCAGAATATGTTTGTTTATTTATTTTTGTGCTAATCCCGGGGCTTGAACTCAGGGCCTGGTGCTGTCCCTGAGTTTTTTTTTTTTTTTTTTTTTTTTTTTTGCTCAAGGCTAGCATTCTACCACTTGAGCCACAGCTCTACTTCCAACTTTTAAGTAGTTAATGGGAGATAAGAGTCATGGACTTTGCTGACCACGCTGGCTTCAAACCGCAATCCTTAAATCTCTTCTTCCCGAGTAGCTAGTGTTACTGGCGTGAGCCACCGGTGCCCAATGGTGTGTTTGTTTTTTTGCCTGGATCCTCTTTTATGGCTGTTCAGTTAGGCTCTGCCCACTCCATGCCAGAGGGCAGGGCTGCGGCGAGGAGGCTCCTGTGTGCATGCCCTGGTCTGGAAGCAGGGTTAGCTGGCATCCCGCCACCTCACAGCATGTGTCTCTGGAGTGGCCTTACACCCGTACCTCATGATCATGCTGCAGAGGGGTGTTTGCCTTCCGGACTGCTCTGTTCAGTTTGGTGGAAATTTGGAAAGGAGGGAGAATATAATAATGCATGTTTGGTCCAGCAGCTTCCCTGTGCTGGACTGTCACTAGATCTCTTGTCCTGGCTGGAGGAACTTTTTTTCCCTCTTGTGCTCAGCCACGACACAGAATGATCATCACTGCTCTTGTTGCCTTGAACAAGGATCAAATTTGTAACATTTCTTCCCTTGTTTAAGTATAATAGATTTCCTTGAGGCCAGACCAGTGCTAACTAATATTTCATTCAGGATCGATCTCACACTCACTAACTAAAATGGTAACTGAAGTTAAATATAGTTTTATAGTTGAGGACAAAATAAGACCATTACTTGAGGTGGAAGAGAGACTCTTTAAGAATTAAATAGGTGTTCTTGCTAAAAATAAAAGGTTCTCAAATTAGAAATTACAAATTCTCAAAATAGAATTAATTGCCCGAGGATTTCTTTCCTTTCTGTTCCTTCATTTTTCTTTAAAGACTCTGTTGTAGACTTGAACTATTTAAGCTAAAGAAAAGGTTTTCCTTTTAAGTTTAGCATTGGTTTCCAAATATTAGCTAAGTCTAAACTGTAGTTATTAGAACAAGCAAGTTTCTTCCTGGGCCCAAAATGACCCGGTTTTCATGTTCTCTCTGAAAATATAACCTTTCTGGAAGGTATTATATGCCCAGCCATCTTCTCCTCACACTCTTTGGATACCATTTTTCCAGTATGTCTGTGCTTTGGCTTATGTGGTCCATCCATTCCAGATTTTTCCTCCCGTCTGTCTTCAGGAAATGTTAATATGAAGGATGAAGGAGAAGGAGCTTAGTGGAGTTAGTCCCTTTTGAGATGTCTCCCCATCCTTTGACGGCCTCTTCTCTGTCATAGGTATGCCAGACCCGCTTCCTCTTTGATTTTGTGAATTAGAGTGCTGAGGTACACATTGTTTAGGCTTCTGTTCTAGATACTCATGAAACATTTACTGTGATAGGACCTGTTTTGGACCATAAAATACCTGTAAAGACTTCCCCAGCACACCAAGCACATTCTTGAATAATGGTGGAATTAAATAAAAAATCAGTAGCATAAAGGTATTTGAAAAATCTTCAGATACTTCCAATATAAGTGACATATTTATGAATAAACTATAGGTCAAGAAGAAATAAAAAGGAATGAAAATTATTTTGAAATGAACAAAAATGAAATATTTGTGTTTCAGATGAGGAAGAACCTAAAAGAAAATTATAGCATCAAACACCTATATTAGTAAAGAAGAAATGTCTCAAAGTAAAGAGTTCAGTTTCTACCATAAGAAACCAGAGAAAGAAAATCAAGTTAAACAAGCAGAATTTGGGAAGGAATAACAGTCAAAGCAGAAGTATTTGAGTAGGAAAAGAAATCCATTTTTTTTCTCAAAATACAGAATACTTTTGTGACGTCATATGTGCAGAGATTTTCCCACAAACACCAAAAGAAAAGCAAATTTTCAACAGTAGGCATCAGCTGAGTCGGCTCTGGTTTAAATTCTGACCCTATGTGGAGACAGCCTCAGAGCCTCAAGTAGATACATCAGTTCTATAAGCCAGCCTCCATCTAATATGCCACTTCCAAGTCTTGGGTTGTGACATGTACGCTTGACTGGCTGGCTGTAAGTCAGGGTTCCTCAAACTCCCTCCTTGCTTAGGTAAGTTTGAGTGACTCAGGGAAACACTTCACACTAATGGGCATTACAGAAGATACAGATAAAGGAGATGTATATGTGTGTGAAATAGAGCAATAAAGTTTGTTGAGATTGGTTTGAGAAGGAGGGATGGAGAATGGGGAGCTTGTCTGAGGAATTGAGTGTGGTCAGGGTGCCTTGGG
The DNA here is from genome assembly GCF_024711535.1 of Dipodomys merriami. NCBI lineage: Eukaryota > Metazoa > Chordata > Mammalia > Rodentia > Heteromyidae > Dipodomys > Dipodomys merriami. Next base: position 449,356 of record NW_027206020.1, read on the forward strand.
CACACATATGTACATGCCACAATGAAATCCTCTGGGACAATTAATTGATTCCAAAGAACTCACCAGAAACCTCCTCCACACGTTCCACTATCTGGAAGCTCCTTGCATATAGTTTCTTTCTCCTTCTTCATTTTTAAATGGATACTTTATTTTTTGGTTAAATCATTGACCACTGGTGATTAGTTCAACTTTCAACCCTTCTCCCCTAGAGGTTGGAGGTGGTAGTGAGAGAAGCAGGAACCTAAGAGTTACAGCTCTAACCCTGTCTTGGTCTTCATGATCATCTCCATCAGGAAGACGCTAGGTGCTGCCAGTCATCATCCAATCCCTTAGCATTCAGAGAGATATCAAGGATAAAAAATAGGAAAGATACCACCCTCCCCCCTCCCCACCACTGAAAATCAGTGAAAGTAAAAAGTGGTTCTTGGAGATCAGGAAAATCCATGACATTCTAGTCAAACATAGGATAGCAACAGAGGAACAATTAAAAATTAGGATTTCCTGGGGCTGGGAAGGTGGCTCAGTGGTAGAGCGCTTGCCTTGCATGCATGGGGCCCTGGGTTCGATTCCTCAGCACCACAGAAGCAAAAAGAAAAAAGCCAGAAGTGGCCTGTGGCTCAAGTGGTAGAGGGCTAGCTTTGAGTTGAAGAGCTGAGGGACAGCTCCCAGGCCCAGAGTTCAGGCCCCACAACTGGACCCAAAGGGGGAAAAAAAAAGAATTAGAATTTCCGAAATCACTGAGAGATATTATAGAGATATTAGAAGAAAAAGTGAAAGAAATAATCATGAACTCATGAGACATACTCGTTATGAACATACCTGTACATGAAAACTCATGCATGAAACTCACCATGAACATACATGAAAACATTCTAACATGATTTTAACAAATGGAATTCAAATATAGAAAAAAATAATTTGACTTTATCCCAGGGCAAGTGTCTTTAACATTGTGAAAGTACTCAGTATAATTATTAGTATATACTGGTAGTATGAAAACCAAAAACAATGTCATCTTAGCACATACACTAAGAGCATTTGATACAGTGCAGCATCATTCCAACCAGAGAGGTTCAGGGACCATTAACAGGAGACTTTTTATGAAAATTACACAACTGACATCATATTTAAAAACAAAAGATCAAAGATTTTCCACCAAGTTCAGGACTTAGGCCAGGAAGCCTACTTTTACATCTTTGATTCAGTATTTTTCTGGAGGCTCTAGTAGATTCAATAAGATGACAAAAAAGATGCATCAGAATCAGAAAACAAAAAGTAAAACTGTATACTCCATCAACATGTTTGTCTCTGTAAGACATTCTATAGAATCAAAAAACCCAGAACTGAGAATATTTATCAAGGTTAGAAGATACAAGATTAAGATCAAACTACAAAAATCAGTTGTATGTGTCTATTCTAGCAACAAATAATGATATTGGAAGGTAGTATTTTTAATAGCCTTGAAAATGACAGGACTTAGTGCTAAGTAGGATAAAAGATGTACAGCACTTGAACACTGAAAACCATAAAATATTGATGAGGGAAATATTTGAAGACATAAAAATTGAGAGATATACAGTGTTCATGGTTCAGAAGACAATATTATTAAGATGTTAATTTTCCTCCAGAACTAAGCAACAGAGCCTTGGAGCCTGATCAGAATTCCAGAAGACTCTTTGCAGAAATCTAGCAACTAGTACCACTTGAGTTTATGACTTACAATAAACTACAGTAGGCAGCACAGTGTATGGTCTTAGGAAGGAAGGTGGTCAGAATAGAATCCAGAGTGACCTTCACAAATATCATCAGTTACTTTTCAGCCCAGGCAGAACATGGGTACGCACCCAGCAAGTGGGCAGCCCTGGACGGAAGGGCCCATGCTTTCCCTGGAGCTACCCAGGCCACGGAAAGTTGTAACAGGTGGGTTTAGAACAAGCAGACCTGAGTTCCATAGGGTCATACTGAGACAAAGAGAGGGTCACTGTGACATATCTGGGGCTCCATCCATGTGGAGTCAGAGGGCTGGTGGGTTGTACCCAGCTACCCCACAGGAGATGAAGCAGACTCCAGATCAGCCACCCTGAAGACGTGGTGGGATTTGTGATTGGAGCTTATGTGCACATCTAAATGCTAAATCTCATTATGATTGGGGAAACGCAAATTAAAGGCACAAGGAGTCAGCTGCTTGGTTTAGCTGATCATGGAGGTGTTGGCAAAGGGACTCATCTCTCACATCCTGATGCTGGGAATGCAGCAGGGTACAACCCATTATTACATATATCCCATAAGCAGTCATGAAAGTGGGTATCATCCAAAACTTTGAACAGAGTGTGTAGCAGTTTGCTTTTTAATAGTTAAAATCCCAGGAACATCCTAACCCACCACTCACGCATGAGTGGGAGTATAAATTATGGTGTATGGAAACAAGGAAATGCCGAATGGGGCTATCAATGTGTAATGACATTGAGGAGTTGCAAGGGAGTTATGCTGTGTACGAGTATCAAGATCAAAAACTGTTTGTTATACCTATGAAAAGGCAAATGTTATAGTATCAAAAGAGAACATCTGTGGTGGCCGTGGAGCCGGGGTGTTAGCCCTGAAAGAGTAAAGGGGTTCTGATGGCCTGAGGGAGCCTGAGGGGTGGGCCTGTCCTGAGGCTGTGGGAGTCTCGTGGGGAACGTGCTAAGACGTTCCATGTGTACGTTTAAAACATGTACAGCTCACTTTATGTTAGCTAGATTTCAAAGCTATTTTTGTTTTTGTTGTCATTTTATTTTCTTGTTTCAAAAAAGCAAGCAGAACTCTCTTTAGAGAAAGGTCTAATTGTTCAGAGCCGCCGTCATTTTTCAACCAGTGTTGTGTGTTCAGTGAAAAATTCTGATGCATGCTGAAAACAGGAACAACAAACAATAGCAAAACCCTGAGAAAACAAATCATAAATAAACCAAGAGATTGTATAGAATTGTGTTATTGTGTAAGAATTTAAGACAACCAAGATTCATATTAAAAAAGAGAAATTGATTTTTAAAATATGAAAAGAAGCCAGGCACTGGTAGCTTTCACTTGTAATCCTAGCTACTCAGGAAGCTGAAGTCTGAGGGTCATGGTTTGAAGCCAGCCTGGTCAAGAAAGTCTGTGAGAGGGGTTGGGAAGGTGGCTCAGTGGTAGAGCACTTGCCTTGCATGCATGAGGCCCTGGGTTCGATTCCTCAACACCACATAAGCAAAAAGAAAAAAGCCGGAAGTGGCACTGTGGATCAAGTGGTAGAGCGCTAGCCTTGAGCTGAAAAGCTGAGGGACAGCGCCCAGGCCCAGAGTTCAGGCCCCACGACTGGACCCCACCGCCCCCCCCAAAAAAAGTCTGTGAAATTCTTACCTCCAATTAACCAGAAAAAAAGCCAGAAGGAATGTTGTGGCTCAAGTGGTAAAGTGCTATCTTTGAGCACTTAGGCCCTGAGTTCAAGCCCCAGTACTGACATATGTGCGTGTGCATGCAAGTGCACACACACACACATACACACACACACACACACTCACACACACACACACACACACACACACACACACACACACACAGAGATAAATAATTTCAATAGCTTCAAGTGTAACCAAAACTATTAAAAGAATCAAATGGACATTCTAGAAATGAAGGGTTTGGTTCTGGCATTAGTAACTTACTGGTGTGTTTAGAAGATGGCTAACCACAGCAGAGCACAGGGGAGTGGATTATTAGGCAATGCAGTGCAGCACAGCAAGATTGAAGCACAGGAAAAGAAAAGCAAGGGGAGAAAACGAAATAAGAGTCTACAGATCTGTGAGGTGAGACCAGGGGTTTGCTGTAACGTACGAGGTGAGAGCAACTCAGACACATGTTTGAAGGAATACAAACAAGCCATCATATACTCAGAGTCATCCAATGGTCTAGTCTAAAGTAAATGAAAAGGCAAGCGAACACGTGAAACAAATTTCTCAAATATGAGCACATCATTTGACACAAAATCTCCATGGCCAGCAGGTTTAAAAGGTCTTCCTGTTCTCTCAGAAGCGGGTCCGTCTGCACCGAGGGGGAGGTGGGCGCGCTCCTGCGTGCCTTGCGGTCTCACTGGCTACGCGTACCTTCAGCTTCCGCGGCTGATGCAGTCTGCTTTTTTCATATAGTTTGCCCTCCCACCAACAAAATAAAGACTTCTCTCCAGTGACTATTTCTGCAACCACTTTTTAAAATCTGCAATTGCATTTGAAAAGCTATATACCCCATCCCTCAAGTACATTGATTTCATATTTTTTAAAAAAAGTGTCTTCTTATAACATTATAGTTTCAAAAACAAGACACTTACAATGTTTTCTTTTCCTTTTTACAGTGCTGAGACAAATGCAGAGAATCAAGCTTGCTTGGCTTGCTTGCTCGGCTGGTGCTCTGCCACTTAAACCATGCCCCAGCCCTACTTTTTGCCTGATTCTTTGGGGGTGAACTTTCACAGACTTTTCTGGTTGGGCTTGTTTCAAGATCCTCTGGATCTTAGCTTTCCAAGTGTCTAGAATTGCAGGTGTGAGTGACTGATACGTGGCTACTTACAGCTTCTGTATATAATCACTTCTGCCAGGAATGATGGAATGACGTTGTTCAGGGGAATGCCAGTCAGAACTGCTTTGTGAGAGGCAGGAAAGGGAGAGCTGCTCCCATAAATGATCAAAGTATTGTCATGCTTAGCTAATCATTCGTTCTAATGCTATCTGGCTGGGCTATAAATCTGTGCACTTAGCATCCAAAATATTCATGACCTTCAAAAAGGCTTATAAATTGATGTTGAAACTGGTGCACACATGGGCCTTGTCTTCCAAAGTGTGACTCCTCACACTTTTCCTCTGGTGGCACCTCTGCCAGCCCCTATCCCCCCACCCCAGTCACCACAGCCTGCTGTGGACCACCTGTGCACATGTCTGCTCCTCTGGTGGCACCTCTGATGACCCCGGCTCAAAGCACAGCCTTTCTTGTATCACATGTGTGCACACTCGTTTGCTTTTGAATTATTGGTTACTTTTATCAGCTTGTTTTCACTGCCCAGTTTTCACTGCTCACTATGAAAATAATTTCTCTCTGGTTGGGAATGAATGTATCTCTGTCTTTCCATTGAAATTAGCGGGCATATTTTTCTTTCATCGTAGAAGGGTTTGGGGGGCCAATCACAGTCTAAGCGATTTGAGGATATAAATAGTTCCTCTGCTCCCCCTCCCCACGGGCACTTACAAGATACTGCCAGGCTCTCGTGTTTGAGGCAGTCTAGTGGGCATGCATCTATTTCTGGTCTTCAATTTGCATATTTCTGGTTACTAATGGGTTTGAGCACCTTTCCTGTGTGTATTGGCCATTTGGATCTCCTTGTTAGGGAAGCGCTTTTCTCAGCTTCTGTTTTCTATTTATGTCTATAGCATCTATAAGGGAAAGAGCTCAGGCTTTTCTTAGATTTTCCACCACAATTTTCATGCATAGAAAAAAGTAGCAAAGTATGTAGAATCTTCAGAGAAGACTTTTCTCAATAAGAGATGAATCTTGTTAAAAGATGGAACCTGGAGATGGGACCTGGCCCCAAAAATAGAAATGGAGGAGGGAAAGGTCATGGGAAGACAGGAGCGACCCCAGTGCAGGAGGGAAAGGTCATGGGAAGACAGGAGCGACCCCAGTGCAGGGGGGAAAGGTCGTGGGAAGACAGGAGCGACCCCAGTGCAGGGGGGAAAGGTCGTGGGAAGACAGGAGCGACCCTAGTGCAGGGGGGAAAGGTCATGGGAAGACAGGAGCGACCCCAGTGCAGGGGGGAAAGGTCATGGGAAGATAGGAGCGACCCCAGTGCAGGGGGGAAAGGTCGTGGGAAGATAGACAGTGTCCCCAGTGCCGGAGGGAAAGGTCATGGGAAGACAGGAGTGACCCCAGTGCAGGGGGGAAAGGTCATGGGAAGACAGGAGTGACCCCAGTGCAGGGGGCAAAGGTCATGGGAAGACAGGAGCAACCCCAGTGCAGGAGGGAAAGGTTATGGGAAGACAGGAGTGACCCCAGTGCAGGGGGGAAAGGTTATGGGAAGACAGGAGCGACCCCAGTGCAGGGGGCAAAGGTCATGGGAAGACAGGAGCGACCCCAGTGCAGGGGGGAAAGGTTATGGGAAGACAGGAGCGACCCGGCCCGGGGGATGGCAGTGGGCAGGGCTGGGAGTCAGGCGATGGAAAGCTCTGGAGGCCACCAGGCTGGGGAGGACTGAGCGGGCACGGGATGTGAGCAGCGGTGGCTGTGGCCTCATGCTCTCTCACCATGACGACGCCAGCTTGGGGCTTGGGTGTGAGCAGGCAGCTCTCCTGCTGACAGTGCCACGCCAGGCTTCCAGGAACGGTATGAAGGGCCGGCCAGTGTAAACGGACTTGAGATCACTCAAAATTTGTGCAGTTTTAAAAACTCAAGTAGTAGCCATCAGATTGGCTTTCGATTTGTTGAAGATGAGAACATCCGAGGGGGCTAGTGTATGCCCTCGTATCCACAGCTGCAGGCGGGACGCCTTGTCTGTGCCGCAGACTCTGAGTAAAACCAGTTGTGCACAACAGGTCTCTTCCTGTGCCGAGGTAGCTCTGAATATGCGCATTCAAAACATTCTAAGGTGGCTTGTTTCTTAGGGATAACGGGCCAGGTATGCTCAGCTCCACAGGAAACTTCCAGATGCATGATGCCAGGTGCCTACAGCAGGGGTGTCTCTTTTCATTGTCTGCGTACACTTGTTCTCTAGACTTCAATAGCTTTCATCCTGAAGAGCTATGAAACTCACCTGAGGCCAAGAAGACTTTCAGTAGTTATTATTCTTAATACAGTAATTTACATACATGGGCACAGTCACTCTGCCTCATGGTGTTAATGTTACTTAATAACTTAGAAACCTGAAACATGAAGTGAAGTAACTCCCCCAACTTAGAAATATCCACAGACAGAGAATGTTCTGGCAAGAATACTGCTCCCACACAGCAGGAACACAGAATGGTAGTCATTAAAATGTTGTAAATAGCAAGATGTCCTGAGTTTACCCCCCACTTCCCCCTCTCCTTCACTCAGAGTGTGCTGTCCTGACTGGCTGTTTTCTCTTGAGCCTCACCCTCTCCCATCAAAATTGTGCCAGCTGTGCCTGATTCTTACTTTGATATATATCAGCTATCGCATGATAAGCACAAAAGTCCTTAGAAATAATAAAGTACTTAAAATTGTTCTCCTTTTTAACATTTTTCACGTTTCCACCATCCCGTGTCTGTCTCTAGCACGTAACTGTCAAGTTTGATTTGGAGAACGACGAGATCTTATCTCTTCCTTAGTGTTTGGAAACATGTCCTACTGTCTAAGTTCTGTAGGGAAGTCTTCAGAGCACCAGGTGCTCCCTGTGGCTGGTAGGAATTGGTGCCCGGGTAGGGTCTAGTAGCTGTCTGTGGGGGGAGGCCTCCACCAACTGTGGACTGGCTAGAATACAGGACACCTGGGTACCTGATGTGTTATTGGGCTGGAACAGTGCATCCCTGCTGTACCTGGAGGTCCTGATTTTTCTGAAGATGGTGGTCAGAACAGCAGGCTTAAAATTTTTTTTTTCAACACCAAGGTTTAGAACTCAGTGTTTTATGCTTGCTAGACAGGTACTCCACTGCTTAAACCATGCCTCCAGCCCTTTTTGCTGTGGTTGTTTTTGAGATAACATCTTGCCTTTATGCCCAAGCAGCTTTCTCTTTTATGCTTCCCACGATAGTTGGGACAAAAGGCATGTACAACCACACCCAGCTTTTTCTGTTGAGGTGGAAGTCCAGCAAACTGCTTTGCTCAGGCTGTGCTGGAACTCTCAGCCTGACATGTAGCTGGGATGAGAGGCATGTGCCATTGTGCTCAGCTGTTGTGGAGGTGGGGGTCCTGTGAACCTTCTCCCTGGGTTGGCCTCCAGACTACAAGTCTCTAAATAGATAGCTACAGATTACAGACGCAAGTCACCAGTACTTGACCAGTTTTGAGCCAAGTAAAGAGCCAGGGCAAAGGCCAGGGAGGCCGGGCACAGAGGGAGGAGGTAGGGGCAGGGTGCAAGGACTCCGACTGGCTGGTCAGGAGGCCGCGTCGGGATACGTGCATCTGTTCCCCAGGGCGTGCTGCGCCCTGATACGAGCGCTGAGGTGCTGGTGGATGCGGTGCCACCCTCGAGCCTCGGGTTCCCGTGAACCCAGAGTGAGGATGAGGAACCCAAGGGGTCAGGCCTCGCTGGGCCCGTGGGGTAACTGACAGTCTCCCTTGCTTTCTGTAGGTGGACAGTGTCACCGCGGGGAGCAGGTGGGCTGGCAGGACAGACGTCCCAGGGCGGAGGAGGCACCTTCAGGTACTCTCCACCCCACTCTCCACCTGCCTGGTCCCCACTGGGCCAGACTGTGGCTACCTGCTCTGCCCCTCTGCCCGCCCATGCCTGCCTGCATTTGACCTTGGCCCAGATCGCAATCCTCCTCTTCCCACCCTCAGGCCTGATCCTGACTCCTGGTTCCCCTTACCTGTACCTGAGTTCCGCGTCACCCCTCCCGCTGTGCTGGGTCCCACCAGAGAGACTGTGTTAAGAGCCTCTTAGACCATGTTGCCACTTCCCTCTCTTTACTCCTGTTGACAGGGTCATTATTTATGAGATTAGAGAAATGCTGTTTTATTGCTTCAGCGATACAGACTGGAGTTTGTGGTGACCATTAACAGGTCTCTACTTGCCTGTGATGATTCTCCTTGGGTTAGCGCCATAGTGGAGGTAAGGAATGTTTCAGAGTCAGAACTGATCTGAGCTGTGATTCTAAGAGGGATGGGAAGTGCTGTGTCCCTACTGGGATTAGCAGATTCACTCCACCCACGGCCACAAAGCCCACCCAGCCCACACATGCGCAAGTGGCAGTGAGCACACTGTCCCCAGAGACAGCCGTGCAGGTTAGCTTCGCATCCGAGAAAGCTCGGCAGAACAAGGGTCAGGAGTGAGGGCTTGCCTCTGAACGCATCAGTGCATGTCCATGTGAACATGTGCAAATCTGTGTGCCTATTTTCACACATGAGAGTGCATACACATGGACACATGTGTGTGTTTGTGGATACATGTGTGTACATGTGCTTGTCATGCTTATGTGTGCATGCATGTGGAGTGTGTCTGTGAGCATATACATGGATGTGTGCATGCAAGGGAGTGTATCTGTGTAAGCATATGCATGGATGTGTGCATGCATGTGGGGTGTCTGAGCGAGTGTATACATGGATGTGTGTATGTGATGTGTCTGTGTGACCATATACATGGATGTGTGCATGTGTGTGATGTCTGTATGAGTGTATACATGAATGTGTACATGTGTGTGTCTATGTGAGTGTATACATGGATGTGTGCATGTGTGTGGGATGTCTGAGCGTATATATGGATATATGCATGTGTGTGAGATGTCTGAGCGTATACATGGATGTGTGCATGTGTGTGGGATGTCTGAGCGTATACATGGATATGTAAATGTGTGTGATGTCTGTGTGAGTATACACATGGATGTGTGCATGTGGGGGGTGTCTGAGCATATACGTGGATGTGTGCATGCATGTGGGGTGTCTGAGCGAGTGTATACATGAATGTGTGTGTGCGGGATGTGTCTGTGAGCATGTACACGAACGTGCATGTGTGTGGGATGTCTGTGGGTGTGTACATGGATGCGTGCATGTATGTGGGATGTGTCTGTGTGACCGTGTACATGAATGTTGCATGTGTGAGACGTCTGTGAGCATGTACATGAATGTGCATGCGTGTGGGATGTCTCTGTGTGTACATGGATGCGTGTATGCATGTGGGATGTGTCTGTGTGAATGTGTACATGAATCTTGCATGTGTGTGGGATGTCTGTGTGAATGTGTACATGGATGCGTGTATGCATGTGGGATGTGTCTGTGACCGTGTACATGAATGTGCATGCGTGTGGGATGTCTCTCTGTGTGTACATGGATGCGTGTATGTATGTGGGATGTGTCTGTGTGAACGTGTACACGAATCTTGCATGTGTGTGGGATGTCTTGTGAACGTGTACATTGATGTGTGCATGCATGTGGGATGTGTCTGTGACCGTGTACATGAATGTTGCATGTGTGTGGGGTGTCTGTGGGCATGTACATGGACGCATGCATGTATGTGGGATGTGTCTGTGACTGTGTACATGAATGTTGCATGTGTGTGGAGTGTGTCTGTGGACCTGGGTGTGTGTCACTGTCTTTGTGTTCATGTCTGCTCTCATCTGTATGTGTATGTGTGTGCATGCATAGAGGTGCACATGTACATTTGGGGTTTTCAAGGTTAGTCCCTTTGAGGAAATAATATTTTAGTAAAGGACAGGGGATGAGCTGTAGATGAAGAACAGTCTGCAGAAGAAATGCCAGCCTGCAGAGCTGAGGCAGAAGCCCTCCAGGGGTCAGTGTGGCCAGAGCAGGGTGAGCAGGGGACAGCTTAGCTCGGAGTGGGGGCTCATTGCTTGGTATGGGCACAGGAGAGGCCTGAGCTGGTGGGGTGGGTTCTTGGGGATGAGACCACTTGGGAAGCTGCACCTGGCCCCAGATGAGAGGTGGTGGTGACTAGAATCGGGTCGTCCAGTCACCCCTTCCCTTGGGCTTGCTAGCATATATGTCACCATCTGCTCTTCTCAGGAGTGAATAGACCAGCATTATCACTGGCCTACAGTCCACACTCAACTACTGGCTGCAGGCTGAGCGAACCTGCTGACCCTGAGCAGCAGTCAGTCCTTCTCATCACTTCGGGCAGGGCAGGGCCTCTCACAGTGGAGGAGCGGCCGGGGACGGAAGAGGTGAATGATGGTGGGGCTCTGGCCTGAAGAGGGAGAGAATCGTGTTGTCTCCAGCACTGGAAATAGGAAGCTGTCGTGAGATGCCGACCTTCAGGCTGAGCGGGAGCTTGGCCCCGCTCAGGAGATGTGACTGAGGAGATGTGGAGTTAGGTTGATTGGAAGCCCAGCCCCTGCTGGAGCGCGTACCCCTGCAGGCTGAGGTCAGGAACGACCAGGGCAAGGCCTAGCCATCCAGATGAGGGCCTGGCAGGAGAGCGCTGGATGTTAGCTGGGCGTCAGGCAATCTTGAGTTGTGTTAGATTCTGGGGGCCAAAGTGAGAAGGGCAGCAGGCCTGGGGCAGCTGCTCTCCAGTTTCCCTATAAAGGGAGAGAACGAGAAAGCAGGAAAAGCACCAGCTTGTCTCTGGTGGTGCTGTGTGCAGACAGGAAGGAGCAGGCGGCTTGGGGGTGGGGGGAGTAGACCAGTAGGGTGTGGCTAGAAGCCGCTCCCTCATGGCGTGGGGAGGTCTGAAGACTGGGGAATCAGTATGGAATCTGCACACTTCATCCGCCTTGGACACACACTGAACGACAGCTTTCCTTGGTCTAACTTAAGGTTTTTATGGGATAGTTTGGAGGAGTTTTGAGGGTGGCCAGACCAGACGGGCAGGCAGGGCCCGCTGTGATATGGGACTGTGTGCAGATGTGGTGTGCATAGAATTGACAGTGACATTTTGTCGGGATTGTGGCTTCTGGCCAGCAGGGAGGAGGAGGTAAGTGGGGTTTGCAGAGAGCCCAGCAGGGCTGTGTCGAGGAGCTGACAGTGTGGTCTGGCAGGGGAACAAGAGCCACTGTAGGAGGTAGAGAGACAGCAGAAGGCCGATTGCCACACCTGGCTTCCCTTCCACGTGGTGGTGGTCATAAGTTAATCACCACCAAAGTAAGAGTCAACCAAGAATTAAAAAAACACAACTGCCTTTTCAAGTTAAAGACAGTACTTGGTTTCCATAGTAACTACCAACCATTTAACTATACAGCAAGTGTTATATAGTGGCACAGGGTAATTACAGACAACATAGAAATTGCAGGGTAAGACTAAAGTAAATACAGAGCAACTATGTGCTTCGGCTCCGCTACTGAAAGTGATGTGCAATCCGTTTCCAAGCCCGAGCCACGTGCAGCAGCTGGGCCCTAGGCCATCACCATGCTGGGCTGTGCCTTCTGCTGGGCTTCAGGGAAGCTGCCCAAGCCCTTCCAGCCTCTTTCCAGGTCTGGGCTGGGAAGCAGGTGCTGATTCTTCTGCCGGGGACTCCAGTCCATAAATGTCAGTCTTGTCAGCCAGGACTTCAGAAGGGATCCGTCTAGCCTAAAAGACAGAGCATGTGAGTCTTCTGGTGATGGTGTCAGGAAAGTTACTGAGAAAAGCCATCTGCTGTCACCCTGAGCCAGAACCCCAGAGAAGACAGAATTAAAACGGCAGCCACGGCATAAATTCATGGCATGGCTAGATAGGGATAACTGCCATTAGAGGACAGCCGTTTTAATTTTTAAGAGACAGAAACATAGAATGCTGTGGGAATAAACGTGTGCAAAAGATGTGTATGTGAGCAAGAACTGGACACAGCCCTGGGTTGGTGGCCTCGAGGGGAGAGGCAGCCCTACCACTATGCAACTCGGTACAGGCTTCAGGGAAACTGGACTCAGACATGCATGGAGAAGGGAGCATATGAGATTTGGCTGTGGGCAAACATGGCAGCTACCACTCCAGAGCCACATTCTGAAGACATAGGCCATCCAAAAGCTGCACACAGCCTGACCGCCACTCATCAGGCCAGAGGCTGCAGAGAGCTGAGACAGGCTCCGGATGAGCAGAGCTGGGTACCTCCAAGAGCCACCCAACAGTTAAGTTCAACAAGAAGAGCGAACAAGGAGTAGATTTAAAGGCACAATGAGAAGACGACTCAGGTAGAATAAGGCGTAACTCCCTCAAAATAAACAACCAGAGACATTTGGAAAGTAAAAGTAAAATAACACCAGCACATTGACTTAAATGAGAGAATGGACAGAAATGAGGAAGGAATCAAAGATTAGATGAGTAAGTCAATAACTTTTACAGTGGCAGACCTGTAAAAGTCAGAATTGACAGCTCTTGCAAAATGTACCTGGAGGACCCCTGGGACCAATAACTCCTTTGGAATGCAGATATCAAAGACCCATAACTATTCTGAAATGCAGACCTTGAGGGCTGATAGGTGGAGAGAGTAAAAGAAGAGGCTGAGGCTGAGATGGATTTTGAAAAGCTTTGTATTGTGCTAAGTAAGCATCAGGAAAGGAGAGAGCAGAGAAGACTGGGGGCTGTGGGAAGGGGAGGAGGAGAATGGAGTTGTACTAGAACATTTCCACAGCACTGAAAGCATCAGAAGATTGACTAGTGTTGAGCATGGAAAAGAGAAAACCCAATTTCAGGACTCACTAGGATAGAGTTTAAGGACACTCTTTTTTTTTTTTTTTTTGGGCCCGGTCGTGGAGCCTGAACTCTGGGCTTGGGCGCTGTCCCTCAGCTCTTCAGCTCAAGGCTAGCACTCTACCACTTGAGCCACAGCACCACTTCCAGCTTTTTCTGCTTATGTGGTGCTGAGGAATCGAACCCAGGGCCTCAGGCATGCAAGGCAAGCGCTCTACCACTGAGCCACCTTCCCAGCCCCTTAAGGACACTCTTGACAAGGGGAAAACTTCATTGTTCAGAACTGAACAAGTTGTTTGGCTTTCCTGAAAAGGCTTGGCTATCAATTGGCACCAAACTCAGGACAGTTAATATTCTAGATTTAATGGGAACAGTATTTTCAGAGTGCCTACAGGAGAGTAATTCTAATTCTGGGTGTGGCCAGACTAGATTAAAATCAAAGGGCAAAAGAAAGGTGTCTTCACATAGCGAGAACACAGAGATTTCCAGCTTGCTTCATTCCCAACTGGCAAAGTGGGAAAAGAGATAATATCCACGCAGAGGACAGTTTTTATTGTGTTAATTGTGGTGAGGAAAGCAGTGTGACATGCACTGGTCTAAATAGTTGTTGGTCCATATGGGCATGCTTGTGTTTATGTAGCAATAAGGAGAGAAGATCACTGGCTCAAGTTTAGATCCTCCCCAGATCTGTGGGGAATGTATGGCTTGGAAATGTGTGTATGTTCTGTTGAGGGTTTGCAGGGGCCACAGAGGGACGGATACAGGCACATTACCACGTCTCCTAGAGGAAAAAAGGGCTATGAAACAAAGAAAACCTGTCCAGTTTGTCAAAAGGGAAAAAAAGAAGGTAGAAATGTTGGAAGTCATAGAAAATATTTAAGGAATGGCATTATCTCGGCCCTAGTTCAAACCAGTTTTGTTTTAAAGGCAAAAGTCAGAAAGTCATAAAAATGACCCAGAAACAGAGTATGTGTTTGTGAGAAGGCTCCTCAGCATTGCTAATCACCAGAAAGTAGACCTAGCAATGCTATTTTCAACAAAAAGTTGAAAGACAGTGAGGGACAAAGATTTCTATGATAAATTAAAATTCTGTAGAAAAATATCATTACTATGAAATTTATCTAGCTATGAAGTTTATTTAGGAAGAAATGCTCAGAACTGGAGGTGGATAGACCCAGTACCAGGATAGGAAACTTGACAAATCAAGATGACCAAAAATTTCATATAAATACAAGTCCAGTACACTTCTAACAGACGGTTGCCAACAGAAAATCCATCTCCCTCACTCCCTTCGTTTGCTCTTCAGACACACATGGAATCATTCACAAGCAAAATATTAATTTTTAAAAATAAATCTGATGTGCAATAAAAACTGAAACTAACACAAAATGGTAGCTGAAAGCGACCCACACTCTCCTACATACTTAAAAATTTTGGAATGTTTTTAAATAAAGCATAAACTGTTTAAAACTAACGAAAACAAGAGAATGTAGCATGTCAAAACATTAGGAATGTTGCCAAAGCAATTCTCAGAAGAAAATGTCAGGAAATTGAAAACACTTAAATTAACCAGCCATATGACTCTAAGTGCTGGAGAAAGACTTACCAAAAAACTCAAGACAAAATCCTGATGAGTACAGAATCCATGGAAATGGAAATGCCTGTTGGTACAGTGGTTTGGAAAAGCATTGGATTAGTCTGCGTGGTGTCACTGTAGCGAAGCACCAGGCACAGGCTGCCTCCGGGCCAGGGAGAGCTTTCTTTCATTGCATGGTTCTGAAGATGCGTGTCTAAGCTCAGGTGATCCAGGAGCTTTGGGTCTCGGCCCGGGCAGCATATCATGGTGGCAGCCTGCGTCAGAGTACTCACAGAAGCCCTTCGGGGGTGCACCCCAGTGACCTCTTACCTCCTGCCTGGCCTGGCCCAGATGCTGGTCCCCAGCACCTCCCAGTACCGTTATTCTGGGGGCCAGGCCTTCACATAGGGGCCTTTTGGAGGATACCATACAAACCATATCAAGGACCGATACAACACTGAGCCTGAAAACTTGGGATCCCAAAAGTAGACACAACTGTAGACAGAAAAGAAGTAGAAGGATGGACCTAGTGGCCTATGCCTATGAGCTAGGTGAGAGGATTAGGTAGAGGATCTCAGTCTAAGGTTAGCCTCAGGCCAAAAAGGAGGCCCCTATCTGAAAAATAAAAGCAAAAAAGGCTTGAGGTGTGGGTGAAGGGGTAGAGCACTTGCCTAGAGAGTGCCCGGCCCTGATTTCAAACCCCAGGACCACACAACCAGTAACTTTAAGAGACTGCTGTGTACAACTGCCGAATGATTGACGGGTCTCTTTGATTGACGCGTCTCATGATAATTGTTTACTTCAGAGAGCTGCCTCAGTGTCACAGAAAATCCTATCACTTAACACTCCTAACTGTGACCCAAGCGCTCATATGCCTCTTTGTTTCTCTTTCATTTATTATCTTCAAGTAGGGGTTGCCAGTTAACAAAGCAGTTTATGAGCACATGTATCTTGATCAGGGTCACCCAAAGGTCTTTATTCCTTTGTTCATTCATCAGCCTTCTGTGGATACAGGCCGCAGAGGAAGCCTAAAAAAAAAATTCCATTTCAGATGTGTAAAGAAGGAGTACAGAGAAAAGGAAAACATTCCCCCAGTCATCTCTGGAGCTCAGCAGTAATGTGAAGTAAAAGATATGCAAATGATCTTTAAAAAACGTCTATCGGTAACTGTACCCTCTGAGAACAGAGTTGCTGTTGGGGATGAGTGTGAGCAGAGAGAGCCCGGGGGTTGAGCTCTGCTGTGGGCTCCGTTCAGAGGAGCTCCGCGGTGTCATGGTCCCACCGTGGCCTCTGCGCTCGCTGCCTGTGTGCTGTTTCTGGTTTGTCTCCCGTGTATATTACTTTGTTTACTTCTTGTTTGTTTTGGTTTTTTAATTTTTTTCTATACTTTGTCTGCTTTCATCTTTATTGTTGAAACAGTCTCTTATTCTCCAGTCTGGTTCTGTGACCTTGTTTACAAGGTTTTTCCCCCCTAATTTTAATTTGTCTTTCCTCACCTATTAGATCATTATCTTACTATCTTTCAACCCATTTAAAAGTACTAGGTGGTAGGTTATGTATTTTGTCACTACATCTCTGTGGTGTGTTTCTTGTTCCTAGGAGTATCGTTTTTCTTCTTACTTTCTTTTGTCTTATTTGGGATTTGATCTCACAGGAACTTCAATGTCCCACAGGTCTGAGTGCAGTGTTTCTTTTCAGCATTTCAGTTCCATGGCTCTGGGGCGCCCTCTTGTGTTACTCTCAGAAAGATTGCGTCATGAGTCCACGTGAGTGAATTCAGAATGGCTCGTGGTGGAGTTTTGGGAAGCGGGTGGGCAGTTGTGTCAAATCAGTGGTAATGGTCTTATTTGATCAGTGTGGTGTAACTATGTGAAGTTGTTTTTAGGAAACACACTGCAGTATTGTAGGAAAGAAGCATGACCCTTGCTAGTTACTCTCTACTGGTGGACCAGAGTGGGCACCGTTGCACCTGTATTTCCCCCAATAAGGGAGATAGCAATGTTCTTTGTGCACTTTTCTCAGGAATTAAGATTGTATCTAATGAGTTGTCAAATGAATGTGTAAATTAGGCTTCTTGGTGAAGGACATGATGACACCCCCTCCGGACAGAGCTCCTGTAAGAACCTGGAGGAGGTGTGCTGGCAGCCAATCCCAGGGGCTTGAGACCCTGAGGGGCCAGATACTTGATCTTGCTGGAACCCAAGGGTACTGGTAACTAGGTTGCTTTGTTTCACTTCCTCAAGAACTGTTCCTTTTTTCCCTCTTTCCTTCCTTCCTTCCCTCCCTCCCTCCCTCCATCCCTTCCTTCCTTCCTTCCTTCCTTCCTCCTTCCCTCCCTCCTTCCCTCCCTCCCTCCCTCCTTCCTTCCCTCCTTCCTTCCTTCTTTCCTTCCTTTCTTCCTTTCGATTCAAGACTGGGACTCATTGGCTAGTGCTGTATGAACTGAGCCATGCCTATAACCCCAAGGACTGTTCTCAAGGTGGAGATGGTTTTTGTTTGCATGTTTGTCTTTTTTTTCTTTTTGAAGTAGGGTATTGCTGTTATATCCCAGGCTTGCTGGACTCAATATCTTCATTTCCTAAGTGCTGGGATTATAGGCCTGAATCAACATCCCTAGCCTTCAAAATGGAGTTTTAATTACAGCATACGATAAAGAATACAATGAGCAGAGCACATGTCGCCCATGGAGGCAACCTAGGCAGGGCGGTCTGCACCTCTGCCAGGCTAGTGCGGCCCGTTCCTGGCACAGGCTAGTGCTGTAGGCTGCGTGCCGTTGGGGATGTGCAGCACCTCAGAGTGTCACCGTTGCTTCCCACCATCACGCGGAACTAGCAGTGGTTCTCACGGTCCTCTTACAAGATCATGGCTCATTCTCGGGGGTAATTTGTAAGATCGTGGCTTGTACTCAGGGGTAATTTTGCACGTGGCTGAATCACAGAGGCTGTGTGCGGTGTGGCTGAGGTAGAGGCAGAGTCCTTTCTGAAACTCAGACTGAGGTACGTAGCTGCTGCTCATTCAGAGCGTTCTGTCTGGAGCCTGGGCCAAGCCAGGTAAGTCAGGTAAGGCCATAGGCACAGTTACCGGTCAAGCTGGTGTAGGAGCAGAGCATGATGGACTGCTTCCTAGAGGTGGCCTCGGACGAGGTCTTCTTCAAGGTGGCATCACGTTTTATAGATGGATTGTAACAAAGAAAGAGGCCTGGCGTCGAGGATGAATGGAGCAGACCTGTGGGAGCCCTGAGCTCAGTGCCCCAGGGCTGGCCCTCATTATACCTGTGTCCGGGTGCATGCTTGGCAGTGACCTTGAGGCCTCTTGCCCAGCATTGCCTCATGCAGCCAGCCCCGGCTGCTTCCCACTCACTTCTGTTGCCTGCCATGATCCCCGCCAGCCCCAGTTCTGTGTCCTTGCACACAGCATCCTGTGCTGCTCCGTTGTACCTAGGCCGGGTGAACCTCCTGCCTGCCCCAGCAAGGAAAAGCCTGTCTTCTTCAGACTCTCACTGCCCTCAATATGCTTGGCCCATAGTGCTGATGGCTCCAGCCAGCACTGTCCAGGTGAAGAGACGGCTGTGTGGAGGTCCCCTCTGCCTGATCCAGCGCCCATTCTTCTCATTCTCACACGCTCTCTGCTGCGGCCATTCCCCAGCTCTGGCCATGGTGCAGATGATCATTTCAATACCCTTCCCCTCCACTTGCTTGCTCCCCTGTCCCCACCTGCAACCGTCCAGTCATTTGCCCATCCCTGGGGGTGCCAAGGAGGGGTCAGCAGTGTTCCCACACCGTCACAGCCTGACTGTCCATCCTGACATCCCCACGGCCAGCTCAACAGTTGCACTCAGCTCCGATGGCTTACTTGCCCTTCTTGTTTACTATCCATGAAGAATCAGGATCATTAAGGGCCTCTGCTCTTTCCTGGGATCGAGGCCATCTGGAGAGTAGGGGTGACAAGGCTGGGTGGCCCAGATGATTCTGCAGAGAAGTGAGTTTTTTTGTTGGTTATTATTATTATTATTTGTCAGTCGTGGGGCCTGAGTTCTGGGCCTGGGTGCTGTCCCTCAGCTCTTCAGCTCAAGGTGAGCACTCTACCACTTTGAGCCACAGCGCCACTTCAGTTTTTCTGTTGGTTAAATGGAGAAAAGTCTCACAGACTTTGCTGCCCAGGCTGGCTTTGAACCATGATCCTCAGATCTCAGCCTCCTGAGTAGCTAGGATTACAGGCGTGACACCAGTGCCTGGCTGCAGAGTTTTGTGAGAGGGTCCTGTGGGTGGGAATCAGAAGTGTTGGAAAAGGGGCAGCAGTCCTAGTAGGGAAGGAGAAGGTGAGGTGGCTTGGCTGGGCCGTTCTATTGTGAAGTGCGGTCCTTTGGTGTTGCTTCATAGGAGAGGCCCTAAGGGAGGTGGGAACACAGAACCCAGGCGGGTTTGGAGAGGTGGTAGTGGGAATACAGCAAAGGAAAGTCTACTAGGCAAGGTGGAAGGCCGCACCAGGGATCCCCCCGCAGGCCCCATGAGAACAGCTAGATCTCTTACTATTTTAATTAGTATTCAGACTTTCTCATATATCCTCTACATTCTTTGTAACTATGCTTCTTGTTTCAACAAAGAATATACTTTCCAACTGCATTGGACAGTTATAACTTGAAAACAAGTCTTTATTACTGATCTCTTTCGTGTGGATTCTTTACCCTGATGGACATAGGCATTGCAAGTCCTTGTCAGTGCCATGGTCGCCGGGAGCATCCTGGTTCTGAGCCTTCCTCCCTTGCTGGAGACCGCATGCCATCCCAGGGTAGGTGGGCAGACAGGCAGGCCTGTCTCTGCTCCCCTTGAGGGCTTGCAAATGAGCATATTAGCTTGGCAACGACCACAGTTGTGTTTTTATTCTGAGGGTAACACTGTCTCTTGGAGTCCTGTGGTCTGCTGGCTCTGTTCCCAGAGCCCAGGGAATGGGACTATAGGTACTCTCATCTTTTTTCAAGATGTCTCTGGCAAACATAGCTGTTTAGGGCAGGTGGTATGGGCCTGGGCTACCGTCTTAGGTCACCAGCTCCCAAAGTCGCCCCCGCTCTTGTGCACCTGTCATCTGATGGCATAGGAGCTGTCATCCTTTCAGGTCTGGCCAGGGCAGCAGGAGAGACCCAGAGCAACTTGGAGCAAGTTCAGGGCGGGGAGGGCCTGATTTTCTCCAGGACCAGGAAAGAGGTGTGCACACATCCTTTGCAGCTGTAGCTGTGACAGTGGTGACACCCACGATGGTGCTGTCTCACCCCCTCGGGGGCCTGTTTGCACTGTTGACCAACTTCATGCTGTCTCTAGCTTGGTGGCAGGCTGTGCCACAGAACGGCCTGGGTTGTTGGGTCTGTGCCGATAGATTGCCTTCTGTGACTGTGCCGTGCCTCTGTGATCGAAGCCCAGACACCTGGGATGATGTGTTCTGGCTGGATGGGCCAGCTCTGTGCGGGCTGCTGTCTCCACTGCTGAGCTGAACCGGCATGGATGTGACATTTCCCCTGCCTCTCTGAACACATGGCAGTGGTCAGAGCAAGCAGTCCAGGAGGCCAACCATAGAGATGGCAGGACAGTGACAGGTGGGACGGCCCACAGCCATCAGTCAAGACTCCAGTGACACCACCACTTGAGACCAGAGAAATCTTTGGTTTTCAAGTCACCTTGGGCACAAGTAGGAGGAAGAGTCTGAGGGGAAGGTGCTCCACAGGGATGCTCGGTGGAGAATTTCTTCTTCAACTCCCTCCTCTTCCTGAGGACCAGCCATGAGTGGAAGGCTTGGCAGAGGTGCCATCCCCGACAGAGCTGTGTGAGCCAGTGACCATCACTGATGCATGGGGTGGGCTCTCTCTCGCTCCTGTAGACAAGTACACTTCTACATGCAGGTGGGGGAAAGGCTAGCCCTCAACTCACAGACTGGGAAACGGAGGCAGGGTCCTGAGGCCGGTACCCAGAGGGCACCGTGTACATCCTCCTTGCCACCAGCAGATAGTGCAGTCCTGACGTCATTTGGAACTGATACCTTCAGAAATAAGATGATAAATGCTTTTGTCTACCCTTCTTCTGTCTTCTATTTTTACTTTAGAATTATACAGAGAAAATAAAGTTTAAACCGCTTCTCATTTATATAGCACGTTGCAAATTACAGAGTACTTTCTACAGCCCTGAAAGGTGGGTATTTCATGGTTCCTATGTAGAATGAGGAGTTGGAGCTGAGAGGAATTGAGTCACAGAATTAATTAGCTGGAGGGTGAGTGAGTGCAGAGCAGGCCTCCAGGGGCCTGGGTCTCTGGCTGTGGGCTCTCTATACCCCAGAAAGCAGCTCAAACCGGGTTCCACTCCTATGTCTGTTCACCCAGAGCTGCGGTGCAGGCTCTGCTCTCTGAGAACCTCCTCTGGGTGGCCCTTATTCTTGCTCCTCTTGCCTATGACCAGCCCTTCTACGCTGGGCTCCATGGAGACTCATTTTTTGGGGTCACAACACATTTTTGTAGTTGGTTCTTTGTGAATGTTATATTCATGTGCACTGCCTGTTTCCCTTTTGGAAAAGTCATCTTCTGAAAAAGTTGGCTTCTAAGAATGCCTTTCGTTTATGACATTTTGCTTTTGTTCTCACTCGCAGATCTTCATCATTGCATGGTTTCTTACAGAAATTTCTTTTTAAAATTTAACTTTGCAGGTCAGGGGTCAGTCAGCGAAACAGTTCCCACTTCAGTACTTCCAACAGAGAGCTCCGCGGGCCGGGCCTTGGCAGGTAGGACAGCAGAGGGGTTAAAGGAGCGAGGACCAGGGAAGGACTCTCCTTGGTCAGAGTGGCTGTTGTCCTGGGCCAGCGCCTGCAAGCGCAGACCAGCCACTATCCCATCAGAAATGCTATCTCCTTGACTCCGGGTCCTGAGTGAGGGACTGTATCATCTGGGCTAGAGAGAAGAGGTCCCTATCCCAGCGTCTTCTACCACTGCCACTACCCAGCCACTCAGTGCAGCCCTGCCACTACCCAGCCACTCAGTGCAGCCCTGCCACTACCCAGCCACTCAGTGCAGCCCTGCCACTACCCAGCCACTCAGTGCAGCCCTGCCACTACCCAGCCACTCAGTGCAGCCCTGCCACTACCCAGCCACTCAGTGCAGCCTGCCACTACCCAGCCACTCAGTGCAGCCCTGCCACTACCCAGTCACTCGCTCAGCGCACCCCTTGCCGGTAGTTGTATTCCTTGCTCACCAGAGGCCCCCTCCAGTCTCCTGCTAGAGAGCCAGACAGAAAGTTCGCTGGTGAGGGGTGGTGGGCAAATTCTAGAGTGGCTTCCAACTTATCCACACTAGTGTGCTGGCCTCAAAGAATACAATGCTGGGAATTGGGAATGTCCGGAGTCTGTGGTTGTGTCCTGGGATGTGGCAAGGGCATTTTATATATTTTATTAAGGTTTCTAATCAGATGATCTTGAGTTCTTCAAAAAGGAGATTATGGACCTGTCATGATCACAGGAGCTTGAGAGAGAGTCTCCACTCTTGGCTTAGAGATGGAAAGCCATGTGACAAGAAGCTGGGGTGGGAGAGGCTATCCTGTAGTATAGGAGTCAAAGGTAGCACAGCAAGCTGGCGCCTGCAGCTGGGCTTCATGTCAGAGTGGTGCGGTGAGACCCTGCCTTACCAGAGTCTGGAGACCCCACGGCCTGCACAGATGTGAGCACTAGGGGTGCTGTGTGCAGCCCTTGGGTTGGTGGTCGTTTGCTACCCAGAATCATAAGGGAGCATACAAATGAGCCCTGATAGTTCAGTGTGCAGACTGGTGGCCCCAGAGCACAGGAGAGCAGAGAGGTGAGCCCTCAAAGATGGGACTCTGAACAGTGAGGACTTTTGTCTCTGGGTGCCATCTTATGATTAGTCAACGTTTGTCTACTGATGAGAAGCACATTTATCGTAGAAACTTACATGTACTAACCTTTCTCGGAGTGTCTTCAGTTATTCTGTTTCATTGGCATTTGTTCATTTCTAGAAAGAAGCTATGTTAAGACCCATCTCACCTTTTTGTCTCTAAAATTCTAGTTTCTTTCATGCCATTGCATTTGCAGTTTAATCTGAGAAATGTTAGCTTTCTGTTACTGTAACAAATACTTGAGATAATCAGCTTGTACACATAAAAGGTTTGCTTTGGCCCTGGTCTCAGGTTTTTGTCTAGGGTCATTTGGCCCTATTGCTTTGGGTTTGTGGTGAGGCAGTGTGTCATGGTAGAATCACATAGTGTCGGAAACCACCCACAAACTGCTGCTCGCCTCAGGTACCCAGGAGTCAGAAAGCAAGGAAAGAGCCAGGTTCCCAGCATGTCCCCTATCCTCCTTCCACTGTGTCTCACATCCTAAAAGTTCTACCTCTTCCCAGTAACTCCATAGGCTGACGACCAAGCTTTCAATACATGGGCTTTGGGAGGCTCGCATCCAAAATACAGCATAAGATGTCTACCGCTTCTTGGTTTTCCAAAGCCTCTTCAGTCCTGAATCAACCACTTAGCATTTTCCTTTATGGGTTTCCCATCTTTTGTGGCTCAGTAGCCCAGATCTTTCTGTTGTGTAATATCATTCCATTGTCCATAGGCACCACAGGATTTGCTCCTCCCCTCCGCCTGCCCCCCCAACCCACCCCTCTTGGGGAATGCCCATGGAGACGCTCTAGGGCAATCACCAAGCTTCAGTGCCAACACTTCCACCATCCAGGTTGTAGTCTCTGAGCACTTTTCTATTTTACTAAAAGAGCAGGTTCTTGAAAAAAAATAGCTAGGGAATAAACAAAATGAGCCTTGGATATCTTGTTTTGACTAAAAATAAAGAAGCAAAAACTAAGATAAGTAAGATGTTTTCAAAATCATATGTGATCTACTTTGACAGGGCTCCAGTGGCCAAAGATGTAGTATTTTAAACATCAAAAATAGTGAGCCTGCAATAGATTGGTACATAGCATACCTGTAATGACCCATAAGTCACAATGAGCCTGAATGACCATCCTTTTCTCATAGCTGTTAAGACAAAGGAATAAACAACAGTGAGTGAATCCAGTATGTGCCCCTTCTTTTCTACATAGAATGTATTTCAGCATCATAGAAAGTAGAATATAAGAGCAAATGGACAACATGAGCAGAGATGAAACTTCTACAAAAATAATGAAGAAAGCCCCACTGAGTTTTATTTGTCTTAACAGACTGTGCAAGACTAAAGGAGGAAACCCTGAGCTTAAGAATATACTCAGAGCCAGGCACCAGTGGTTGTATCTGTAACATTAGCTGCTCAGGAAGCTGAGATCTGAGTATCATGGTTTAAAGCCAGCTAAGCAGGGAAGTTCATGAGACTCTTATCTCCAATTAACCAGCAAAATGGCAGAAGTAGAGCTGTGGCTCTAGTGGTAGAAGTTAATCTTGAGCAAATTCAAAACAATGCTTCAAACATTGAATCCCAGTCCCAGGACTGACACAAAAAGAGAAGAAAAGAAAAGATACTCAGTATCAGTGCAAACTTACAAAACTGAAGGGAAAGAAAAAAAGAATGGAAAAAATACCTGCAGAATATGCAAGTACTGTGGGTCAACTAAAAAAAGTCATGTGAGGCATGCGTTAAAAGGAATATTGGAAGAAGAAGAAAGAGAACAGAAATGTTTAAAACTGTAATGACTATTTTCTCAAGTGCATGTTAGACACTAAACCACAAATCCAACAAATGCAGTGACCACAGACAAGATAAATGATGGAACAAAACTAACAATGGAAAAACTACATCTATGTATAAAAATGATGGCCAAAAAACCACAAAAAAAAACCCCACACTACCTATAGAGGAAACATATTGGGTAAATGTTTGTTTGCAACCACTCCTGTGTGAGAAATTACACCTCAACCTTGCCATTATCCAGTCCTGGATATTGAAGATACTTTAACTGAAAGAATACAGGAGCCAGGTACCAGTGGCTCACACCTGTAATCCTAGCTACTCTGGAGGCTGAGATCTAAGGATCACAGTTCAGAGCCAGCGTGGGCAGAGAAGTCTGTGAGACGCTTATCTCCAATAAACCACTAGAAAACCGGAAGTGGCGCTGTGGCTCAAGTGGCAGAGCGTTCACCTTGAGCTGAAGAGCTGAGAGACAGCACCCAGCCCAGAGTTCAAGCCCCACGACCAGAAAAAAAAAAAAAAAAAAAAGATACAGGAGAGTAACTACTTAGTCTCGTATGTAACAAATCTCAATACAGAAACACAACTTAAATGAAAAAGTACAGCAACATGACTACTCCAAAGTCAATAACTCCACAGTAATGGATATTATTGTCAGTAACACTTCAGAGAATTCAGAAGAATCCATACAAGAATGTAGTGATCAAAGAAATCAGAGCACACAAATACCTAAATACATTCAAACAGAATACAAATAACAGTGAAATTAGGAAGCCAGTGCAAGATGTGAAAGAATTCAATAAATAGAGATTCTTTGGGGAAAAAAAAGTAAAATAGAAAACTTAGAAATGAAGGTTCAGTAAGTCATTTGAAATGTAATTGAAAGGTGGGAAAGAGGCTCAGAGCTAACCACTCAGGAGCCTGAGATTGGTTCCAGAACAGCCTGAGGGAAAGAAGTTTGCAAAACTCCATCTCAACAATAAGTGGGTGTGGTGGTATGTTCCTGTCATCCCAACTATGACAGGAAGCTCAAATGGGAAGATTGTGGTCCATGTGTGCACCTGGACAAAAAGCAAGACCTATCTAAAACAACCAGTACAAAACATGCTGGAGATGGAGGTGGCTCATTTGTAGACCACCTGCCTAGCCAATGCAAGGACCTGATACCAATCCCCACTAACACAAACCAAATGAAACAAACCTCAGCTGGAAACCTCACAAGTAGACTGGATCAATACCAGCACCCGAAGAAAAGGTAGTTGAATCAGAACATTTAGGCAATTTAAAAAAAAAAAAGAAATAAATAAGAACGCTGTTACCACTTAGAAAAACCAAACCTACAAATCATGGGTATAGAAGGAGATGAGATACAGACTAAAGGAATAAAGGACATATTCAACAATATAATAGCAGAAAATATCCCTACTCTGGAACGATACCTTTCATGCATAGGAGACTTTTAGTACACCTAACAGACAAGACCAAAAAAGAACCTTCCCTGTAACAGAGCAATTAAAACACTAAGCATACACAACAAGGAAAGAATATTGAAAGTTTCAGGAGAGAAGGGCTGAGTCATCACATATAAAGGCAAATCTATTAGAATAATAGTTTTTTCCAACAGAAACTCTAAATATACAGAATAATGTACTTCAAACCTTGAAAGAAAACACTCCCAACCTAGATTCCTCTTTAGATTGGATAACAAAGCTGTCCTTCATAGTTATTTGCATTCTGTTTGAATTTATTTAGGAGAAATGACAATTTTCCATGATGAACAAAAATTTCCATGATAAACAAAAAAAATACGACCACTAAACCAGGACTGCAGAAGATATTTAAAGGAATCATATATACAGAAGAGGAAGATAAAACACAACCAAAAGAATACCTGAAAGAATAAACCCTAGTAGAAAAGTAGATAAGCAACTGAGGGCCAGGAAATAATCAGACAACAAAATGACAAGAATAAATATAAAACAACAATATTACAATAAGTACATTCCTTTCAGGGAATGCTCAATGGTTTCAAAAGACACAGGCTGATGGATTGGATTAAAAAATTAAGGCCAGGGCTGGGTAGGTGGCTCAGTGGTAGAGCACTTGCCTTGCATGCATGAGGTCCTGGGTTCGATTCCTCAGTACCACATAAGCAAAAAGAAAAAAAAGCCGGAAGTGGCGCTGTGGCTCAAGTGGTAGAGCGCTAGCCTTGAGCTGAAGAGCTGAGGAACAGCGCCCAGGCCCAGAGTTCAGGCCCCACAACCGGACCCCCCCCCCAAAAAAAAAGTTAAGGCCAGAAATGTCTACTTTTTGTAACATCCATTTAATAACTGAAATATTATTTTTATTATAATTTTTATAAAAAGCAATGTAGGAAAGCTGGAGGTTCTGCTCAGTGGTAGAGTGGTCCTGGGTTTCATTTCTAGCACTGAAAAACAAAAACCTTAGGTAGAGCCACTAATACAGAGTATTTTTGGGGAAGAAGTCATTCCTCATTTTAAACACTGAACTCAATTTCATTTTTTCATGGTATACTTAGTATTCCAACACTTAATACATATCCTTGCATAGTAACATTTATCTTTAACTTTGCAATCATGTCTTTACACAGAATTGTCTTCACAGTTCTGTGGAAGTTGTACTCAGGGCCTTGTTCTTGCTGGACAAGTGCTGCTCTGCTTGGAGCTTTTGCGTGGCGTGGCCTCCGTTTGTGTTCTTCCTGCTTAAGCCTCCGTTGTAGCTGGGATTGCGGGCACTTTCATCACCATGCTCAGCTTGCTGTTTGTTCTTAGAAATCTCACTTTTGCCCACGCTTTCCTTCAACTTTAGTTCACTTGATTTCTGCCTCCTGAGTAGCTAGGATCATAGATATGAACATTAAGTCTGGTTTATATTATTCTAGTTGTGAAAGTAATATAACCATATTAAACTATTGAAAAGTAGAGGAGAAAATCATCTATAACTTGTTCCAATAATGGGCATTGATGTTACCTCATAGTGATGTTACCTAACTTGAAGACTTAAACTACAATAATCAAGCCGATGTGGTATTAGCAAAATAACAAACTAATGTAGCTGAGAAGATAGCCAGATGTGTATCCATGTACATATGGGCAACTGATCTTTGGCAGAAGAGCAAAGGCAATACAATGGAGCTGGAACAACTGGACAGCCCTAATCAAAAATAAAGATAAATCTAACCTGGGTGCTAGTGGCTCACACTTGTAATACTAGCAACTCAGTAAATGGAGATCTGAGGATCATGGTTTATCTCCATTAAATTATCCCTCCTCCCCCACAAAAAAAGCCAGAAATGGAACATTTGGTAGAGTTCTAGCTTTGAGCATAAAGGCTTAGGGATAGCAACCAAGTCCAGGATTAATGCCTCAGGAGCAGCAAAAACCAAAATCAAAACTCCCTAACACACTAAGGGTGGGTCAGGTGGCAGAGCACTTGTTGCTCTAGCACAAGTGAACTGGAATCCCTTTATTATTAACATGTTATACAGAGGGCTACACTCTTGTAAGTCAGGTAGTAAGTACATTTCTTTTTTGGACATGTCACCCTTTGCTTGGCTTTCCCTCAGTTTCCCTCCCGTCCCTGCACACAAGTTACATAGGTCATTTCCTACATAGTGTATCCTGAATAGCATGATTACATTTGTTTACCCTTCCTTTCTGCACCCCACTTTGTGCTCCCTAAAAGAAAGAAAACAAAGCAAAAGCAAACACCACTACCACCAATAACAACAACAAAAAGTCAAATCCCTTTTTCTGAATAAACAAAAGGTACATCTGATAACAGATTATTTTGTAAAAAATAGGAAGAACTCCTAGAATTCAATAAGAGAAAAATAACCTGATTAAAAAATGGGGCCAAAGACCTTAACAATGTCACTTCACCAGAAAAGATACTTGTATGGTAACTAAGCAGATAAAAAGATTTCCCATGTCATACCTTGTTTAGAAAATGCAAATTAAAATTAAAGCAATGATACCATTTCACTCTACATAACCAGCTATAATGGATGTTTGTAACAGCCTTATATATAGTTGCAAAGCTTGGAAGCAACCAAAATGTTCTTCAATAGATGAATTAATCAATAAATGAGGGTACCTCCAGATAACAGACTACTATTCAGTGCTAAAAAGAATTGAGATCTCAACCTTGGAAAGCAAGGGAGGGAAAAGTGCATAGCAGTGAGTGAAATAAACCAGTTAGAAAAGACTACCACATAATTCCAATGATATCGGTGTACTGGAAGGTTCAGTGGTTACAAGGGCCGGGGGTAGTAGAGGATGACTGGGCAGATTCTAGAACTTCTCAGGATGATTTTGTAATGGGGGATTTATAACTTTTGCTAAAAGATAACTCCTTACCAGGGCCCACAAATTAATAAACAGCAGAAAAAAAAGCTAGACAACCCTCCTTCAGTTTGTATCTGTCTTTGCCTAATCCATTTAACTTAAACTTACATTAAAGTTTAGAGACTCTGACTTATTGATCACATGTTCACAAAACGTCTTATGCCAAGACCTGGCACTAGAAGTGATTGTCTGGAAGCCGGCAAGCGTCTCCATCTCAGTGTGTTTTCAGTCGAGTCAATGGCTTACAAGTGCACTGGTCTCCTCTAAGGAGGGCTCAGGCCAGAGTTCATTTGTTTCATGATGGCTTTTGGGTCCCATGGACTGGGCAGCACTCAGGCCCAGAACCCAGGGCCCCACTGCCCTATCCTCCAGCCTTTGTTCCAAGTCCTTGGGGGACCTTTAGAACACGTGTTCCACACTGTAGGCCGTTGCAGGGCCTTCTTCATAGGACCTAGTGACCCTTCCAGTCAGGGTTCTGATCAGCGGACAGCTCATTCTTAGAGTCTAGCAAGGAGCCCCAGTTGACCTTGCAGGAGTTGATAGCAGCCTCTTCCTCTTGCCATAGTCGGAACCTTTCCACTCCTGGCAGGCGCCAGGCACTGCAGTGAGGATGTACAACACACACAGGCTGTGAGGTGCATTGGAGTAGCACCAGCACGCCAGGCGCTGCAGTGAGGATGTACAGCACACACAGTCTGTGAGATGCATTGGAGTAGCACCAGCACGCCAGGCACTGCAGTGAGGATGTACAGCACACACACACTGTGTGAGATGCATTGGAGTAGCACCAGCACGCCAGGCGCTGCAGTGAGGATGTACAGCACACACACAGTCTGTGAGCTGCATTGGAGTAGCACCAGCACGCCAGGCGCTGCAGTGAGGATGTACAGCACACACACAGTGTGAGATGCATTGGAGTAGCACCAGCACGCCAGGCGCTGCAGTGAGGATGTACAGCACACACACAGGCTGTGAGATGCATTGGAGTAGCACCAGCACGCCAGGCGCTGCAGTGAGGAAGTACAGCACACACACTGTGTGAGATGCATTGGAGTAGCACCAGCACGCCAGGCGCTGCAGTGAGGATGTACAGCACACACAGTCTGTGAGATGCATTGGAGTAGCACCAGCACGCCAGGCGCTGCAGTGAGGATCTACAGCACACACAGTCTGTGTGAGATGCATTGGAGTAGCACCAGCACGTCAGGTGCTGAAGTGAGGATGTACAGCACACACAGTCTGTGTGAGATGCATTGGAGTAGCACCAGCACGCCAGGTGCTGCAGTGAGGATGTACAGCACACACAGTCTGTGTGAGATGCATTGGAGTAGCACCAGTACGCCAGGTGCTGCAGTGAGGATGTACAGCACACACACAGGCTGTGAGATGCATTGGAGTAGCACCAGCACGCCAGGCGCTGCAGTGAGGATGTACAGCACACACACAGTCTGTGTGATGCATTGGAGTAGCACCAGCACGCCAGGCGCTGCAGTGAGGATGTACAGCACACACACAGTCTGTGAGATGCATTGGAGTAGCACCAGCATGCCAGGCGCTGCAGTGAGGAAGTACAGCACACACACAGTCTGTGAGATGCATTGGAGTAGCACCAGCACGTCAGGCGCTGCAGTGAGGATGTACAGCACACACACAGTCTGTGTGAGATGCATTGGAGTAGCACCAGCACGCCAGGCGCTGCAGTGAGGATGTACAGCACACACAGTCTGTGTGAGATGCAGTGGAGTAGCACCAGCACGCCAGGCGCTGCAGTGAGGATGTACAGCACACACAGTCTGTGTGAGATGCATTGGAGTAGCACCAGCATGCACTTTCCTGTGGATTGGCCCAGGAGGAAGCTGTTTGCTGGCTCTCCCGTTTTGCAGCGCCATTCACTTTGCCTTGGTAGCTGGAAAGCCCACGGGACAGTAAGGAAGTAAGTAGGTGGCAGGCCAGCTTTTTCTGCAGACCTCTGGGTTACAGGTAAAGTCCAGTGCACTTTGTCTTTGAGGACATGTAGACTAGGTCTGAGCTTCTGACAGGAGATCTCTCTTGCCACCTGGTGGTGGTAATTTAGCATAGTAAACTCATTCTTTTATCCTCGAGGTTTGGCTTCACAGTGAATCTTTGCTACTCCATTGTTGTTGGCCCTGTTTTCCACCCTACTTGCTCTTCATTGGTACAGCTTCCTCGTATAGTTGCTCTGGGGCGAGCAGGAGATTGCAGCCCCCAGTAAGTCCTGAGCACTGGAGTGTGAGAGGCTACTCTTCCCTGACCTTTTTGGGGAATGGGAATATGTGCACTTCGAAGTGCCTCTTCCCTCAGGGCAGCGTCGCCTGCTCCACACCACTCATGGTGGTTGCATTGCTGTGTGTCCCCTGTGCTTTCTTGAGCATGCAGTTGACGGGGCCACCGCTAGCATGTCACTGTGCATAGACGTAATGCTCCCTCCCTCTGGACAGCCCATGTGTTCAGGGGCAGAGCTATGTGAAGACAGGAGCCACAGTGAGGACTGGAGAGGCTGTGCTGTTCTCTCCACCCGTACACCCGCATACCCCTAACCAGCGAGGGGAGGGCTCTTGCAAGAGGCATCAGTATGCTAGGGTACGAGCAGCCTCCTGAGTGAGGGGAAGCCAGCTGGAAGTCAGAGAACACCCCAGGGCAGCCAGGAACTCAGACCATTCACCCTGCCCCACCTGTGACATCAGGGGGGAGAGAGAGAGAGAGAGAGAGAGAGAGAGAGAGAGAGAGAGAGAGAGAGAGAGAGAGAGAGAGAGAGAGAGAGAGAGAGAGAGAGAGTGTGTGTGTGTGTGTGTGTGTGTGTGTGTGTGTACCAGACCTGAGGCTTGAACTCAGGACTTGGGTGCTATCCCTGAGCTTTTTTTTACCCAAGGCTAGCACTTTACCATTTGAGCCCATCTCCATTTCTGGCATTTTTGGCAGTTAACTGGAGATAAAGAGCCCCACAGACTTTCCTGCCTTGATCTTCAGCTCTCCTCCTCCTGAAGTTGCTAGGATTACAGGTATTAGCCTCCAGCTCCTTCATCAGTCCTTAATGTAATGAGTAGTCATGAAGATCTGGGAGCTTGGCATAATAATGCTTATAAGCTAACATGATACTGAACAGATTTCACAGCTGGGCTTTCTCCATTGGGAGAGAACAAAAGAACACAGTCACCATCTGCTTTATCCCTGTTGTGTATAAATAAGCAGCTCTTGCCTTTTGCCCACCTGTGCTGGCCTGGGCAGCTCCCCAAGCTAACAGCGGTCCTTCACTGCCCCAAAGGGGGCACCCTCGCCCAGCACCCACAGCAGCCCCGGTCTGCTTCGTCAATGCCTCCAGAGTCCATTTTGCCCTCCTTGCTGTCTCATCTCCCTCCCTGGCCTCATGGAGGCCACTTTAAGGTTCCTCTGCAGCCAGGCTTCCCGAGATTCTAGCCGCTGACTCTCGGGACATCCAGCCATGTCTGCTGGTGGCAGATTCCACACACTGTCTTTACAGAGCCTGGGCCTCCGCATGCTCCGTGCCACTGCGCCACAGGAGTCATGGTACCAGAGGAAGCAGGACTCTCCTACACCCTCAACTTCCCTTAACTGTCCCTTGACCCGTGGGCTGCAAGGCTCCGGGGCTCCGGAGGCCCCAGCTCTTAGCCCTTCCACAGAAAACAGCCTTGCCATAATCTAAACAAGGGAAAAGTCGGAAGCACTGTGGCATCAGCTTCAATTGGAATGGGTGCTCAATTGGGGTTGAAGTTCATGTTCTACTTTATCAAGTTTGTCACAAATGATTAGTAAGTTTACTGTCTAATTACTCAAATTTAAGAAATTAATTTAAGACATGTAAGTGAGAGAAATACCTGTGTATATGTATATGTAGACAGAGAGAGAGAGAGAGGGAGAGAGAGGAAAGAGGAGAATGATCTGTTACTGAAAACCTTCTCTGAGTCCTGTGGACATAATCACAGGTTTTGCTCTGAGTATGTGTTCTATGGGTGTAACACACTGTGCTGATCAGGGCAGCTTTGGAGGATTCTCACTTTCTACCTTATTGCCAGGTCATGTTCTTAAGCGAGATATGGCTCTGGATTCTCTTTTCTGCTTTATGCCATTGAGTAGGTCTAGGAGTATGAGAAAGGCTAATTTGTCTTAACTGAGCTTAACAAAAATAGCCATGCAGGGCTTGTGGGAGACCTACAGAGCACCTAACATGCTGGCCTCCTCAGGATGCATAGTTTATAGACCACATTGCCCTCAGGGTGACCTTCCATATCCAGAAAGTAGACAAAGGACCAGACAAGCAGCGTGGAGTGAGGACACTAAATACCTTCACATCATGCCACAGTGGCACATACCTGTAAAAGGCAGAGATTAGGAGGATTGCAGTCTGAAGCCAGCTTGGGCAAAAAAGTTAGTGAAATCCAATCTCAAAGAACAAGTTGACGGCAAGCCTACAATGCCAGCTATGAGGGAGGAGGTATACATAGGAGGATCAAGGTCCAGGCTGTCCCCAGGCAAAAATAAAAGATATGAAGCCTACCTAAAAAAATCGTTAAAGTGAAAAAGACTTGGGGATATGGTTCAAGTGGTAGAATGCCTCCTCAGCAAGCACAGGCTATGAGTTCAAAATACTGGTAATGCCAAAAGTGGATTGGATGTTTTATTTATCAATACATGGTATATTTTTAAGAATCAAACAGTTTTGGACCCTTCTCATGAAAGACTGTCATTTAATTTAAAGCTGAATGAAATCCTCTGGTCTAAACCAGGGTGTTTTCATACAGAATCAAAGAGGTGACGAGCTAAGGTTTATTTTCTAGGCCTTAAAACACTTCAACCTTAAAAACTTAGGCAGCAAAGGCCTTTAGCACACCCAACAGACAAGACCAGAAAGAAACCTGCCATACTGTGATCCAGACTGGTTCTGAAGTGGTAAGGAGAAGGTACTCAAACCAGTCAGAGAGAATAGATTGATTACTTATAAAGGAAAAAGTATCAGAGCAGATTCTCAACCAAGACCCTAAAAGGCAAGAAGGGCTTGGTATGATGTATGCCAAACACTGCACGTAAACAGCTACCAGCCAAAAAGACTGTATCCAACCAAGCTTCCATTCATAACTGAAGGATAAATAAAAACAAAAAACTGAAACAATCTATTGCCTGTAAACCAACACTACAAAAGATACTCAGATGTTCCACAAACAAAAAAAATGGACACAAACATGAAATAGGCATAGAAAGCAGACCCTGGCAGAGGTGCAGGTAAAAGTACTCAGAGCAGAAGAGGTACAGTGAGTCCCAAAAGGGAGCCCTGGCAGGCTCCTCCTGCTAACACTCAGTATCTATGGGCTCAGTTCTCCAGTCAGTAGACACGGAGTGGCTAGTTGGGTCAAACGGCAAGACTCATCCATCTGCTGCCCACAAGAGACATATCTGACTGACAAAACCAAATTCCTTCTCAGGGTGTGACGGGGCTCTTCTGAGGAACAATAGGCTCTGTGATCACTGGACCTCATATGGTAGGTTGGGCACAACACAAAGGTGTCCATGTGAAACAGGCTTTTCCATGCTCATTGTCAGTCAAGACCCAAAGAAGAGCCATTCATTGCCTGTGGGAGAAGCCATTCTGAAGAAGTTCTTGGGCCTTGGATTTGGGGGCTGCTTCCTCAGGTGTCTGCCATTCAGAACAGCCCTCTGTCCTTGTACTTCCTGTAGCCCGCAGGTCTGTGGCTGTCCCGCAGTCAGGCGGAGGTTTTCATCGTAGGCAGGAGCACAGTGTCCTTTCAGTGTTTAGCCTTCTCTCGCCCGCACTGGCTGCTCACTGTCCCATTGTTCCCCTCCCAGAGGCCAGGCCGGAGGGTCTGCATGCGTGTGTGGCCGTGGTGATCACGGTTGGCATGATTGATTAGGGGTTGCAGAACAGTGACTCCTAGACATGTATTTCCTGCATGCAATTCTTCTGTACAGAATGATTTTTGTCTCATTCTCTAGGGCAACTTAGTTTCCTGAAGTGATTCATAGCAGAACAGCAGGGTAAATGCTTAATTCTCTGCAGGTAATTATTTCCCAGGGGAGTGAGTTGGTGCTGGCGGCATCTGATGTTGTCAGATATGTTTTGTTTCTTTTTCTGATTTCCTTTATAAAGCACCATTGTTAATTTACCAATTATATATATGTAACCATTATCCTCTTGACTCAGATTGTTCTTTCTGGCTCCTGAATCTTTTTGACTTCATGTAGTTTCAGACATCAAAAAGACTGTCTGTTGCACATACATTCCTGCCGCGTCTCTGTGCTCCCTTCCTCGGCCCCGGGAGCGGGCAGCTCCTCTGGGTGCCCTGCCTGCCCCAGTTGGGGCACCGTTTAGAACCTACAGCCTGGGCAGCGGAGTGCTTGTTTCAATTGTGTTGTTACTGCTTTCTCTTAAATTTAGGTTAAGAGAACTAATACTAATGTTTTTAAAAGAAGGGAAAGTTAATGAGTCAAATATAGTTTCTACTTAATACTTAAGGTTGTATGATTTTTACTTAATCTTAAAAGTTCATGCTAGTTTCTCATTACGCCCTACACACTCCCTTCTCCTTGTGGGAGCGGGGGAGTGGTCAGTACTGGGTCTTGAACTCAGGGTCTCAAGCTCTTGCTTGGCTTTTTCTGCTCACAATAAGAGCCTTGAGCATTTGCCTAGGATGGGTTTGAACCTTGATCCTCAGATCTCAGCCTCCTGATTAGCTGGATTACAGCCATGAGCCACTGGTGCCCAGGTTTTCTTATTAGCATAGGTACTCATTTGCTTTTTCATATGCATTTATAAACAAGTTTTGGCAATACTGGTATCAACAAATGATTGAATTAAGATTAACATCTTTCCTTGCAGTTTTTCTATCCTTATAAAATATCCCAAAGATATGCAGTCAGATTCCTGCATTTAACAGTCAGTTCCTACAAGCCTTATTTCTAGAAGGTATACTATCAACCTGGTTTTTACTTAGTTTTTTCCTAGCTTATAGAGACTTTAAAAAAATACTTGTTTTTGATTAAATACATTTTACTACATAATTCTATAATCAAAATTTATTGTGAATTCTATTCAGAAAAATTCCTCTATCCCTTCTTTTGATAGATGCATTTAGCTTTTTAAAATATTTGTATTGCTTCTTGAAAAGATAAAAATATACATGTAAGTGAGTTCCTTAACTTATTTTCATATTTCCTTTGTGATTTTTCTTGGCTTTATGTTGTTACCTATACAAATAATTCACATGAACCTCTCTTCTGATAGATTCCTCTTCCCTGGTATCTATTTTCTTGTCATACCAATTTGCTCTTTGTAGCTGTGGAACTTTCAGGAAACTTTATTCAATTTCAATTTCCTCTCTTCTTCTTACATTTTCCTGGATGTATATTTTAGATCATTTAATATGTCCATATTATTCTGTTGCTGTAAGTCCATCGTTCAGCACAGTTTCTTAGTTGAATTTCTCACCGTTATCCCCAGACCTATGACAAAACATCTCTGATGCTTCCTGTTAGCCCAACCTATTATCTGCTAGATTTTTCAGGATGGGCTTGTGGGCAAAGCTTCCCGGTGTTCTTGCAGGCTCTTCCCTTTTTACCAGTGATGTTCATAGCAGAGGGTAGTTTGGCTTCTTAAATCCCTGGTTCATATCGTGCCCTCTGGGAGGGCATGAGGTCATGTGTATGCAGCTCTGGGGAAGAGGATTGGTGTCTTTGAACAGAGACCCTAAAATGATCTCTTTTCCTCTTCTGCCATGTGAAGATACAAGAACGTGGCCGCCGGCCGCCCCCAGGGGCAGGGGCCTCAGGAGAGCAACCCACGGACCTGGCGCTCCCAGCTCCAGCATTGGCTTTCGTAGTGGCCACTCTGTTCTTGTACCTTGTTATAGCAGTTGAACTGAAAAAGATGGTTGGTCTTTATTAAGTGGAGGTAATCTTTCTGTCCTTAAATTGCTGTGTTTTTTTTTAATCTTGAATCAGTATTGAATTTTGTCAGATCTTTGTTGTACACCAGTTAGAATGATCACGTTTGATAATGTGTGGATTGTATTGATTGGCTCTTGGATACGGCACAGGCCATGAAGGCCTGATTAAATCCTCCTTGATCGCAACTTACGCATTTTTGTGCATTTCCGGACTTCTTTTGCTGGTTGTTTCATTGTTTTACCTTGTTTGCACCTGTGTCCCTCAGGGATTAGCTGCAGCCCCTCTCTCTACACAGTCTTATCTCCGGTTTGGATGCAAGAGTAATAGAAGCTTAGAAAGGTAAGTTGGCAGATGTTTTGTGTTACATTTTTCTGTAAACGTTATATGGACTTCTCTAGTGAAAGCTTGTAGTACTGTGGATTTCTGTTTCTGGATCTGTTTATTATAAGTTTCGTTTCTTTAGTTGCTACAGGGATATCATGGTCATTTTGTCCTGTTTATTTATTTTTGGTAGCCTACTACTTGTGCATCATATCTCCTACTTATTGGAGGTTTTTTGAGAAATTTTGTATGTATTTATGGATGCTCATTGAACCATGTCTATGATAGCTGTTTTAACATCCTTGTGAAAGAATTCTGACATCTGTGCCCTCTTGGTGTCAGCCTTTGTCGGCTGACTTTTTCTTTCGTGCTGAGATATTCCTAGTTGTTTGTGACAAGTAACTTTGGTTTGTGTCCTGGAAGTTTTGGTTCTACACAAATGTTTCAGTGGTCTCTGCTGACAGTGAGGAAGGAGCCCCTGTAGGAAGCAAGCTGGAATGGATGTGTAGCCCTCCTTGCTCTGTAGCCAGCACGCCTGTTAGCAGACTGGTCCTTGTCTGTCCTGTAGCCTCTACAAGAACAGGCTGTGTGAGAAGGAGTCTGGAGAGCTTTAACGTGTCTGCTGTGTCCTTTGGCATTTGCAGGTTGTGGACTACCTTTGGGGGTTTCTTCCAATTGCTCAACACATAATTATATGACGCCAACAGAAAGGAAGGGGGACATGCATCAGACCCTTCGCTTGCTGGGTCATCTCTGTCCTTGTGCCAGCTCCACAGTCCCTCTCTGGGCCTATGTTCCTGAGGTTTAAAAAATGTATGTGTGTAACTTTAAAAATGTGCAAAAGGAAATCAAAGCAGAACTTAGAAAGTGGCAAAAACTCCCATGCTCCTGGATTGGAAAGATCAACATCGTGAAAATGGCAATACTTCCCAAGGCTATCTACAAATTCAGTGCGATACCTATCAATATTCCAACCTCATTCTTCAAGGAAATAGAAGAGGCAATCCAGAAATTCACATGGAACAATAAAAGACCCCGAATAGCAAAAACGATCCTCAACAGAAAGAACACTGCTGGAGGAATATCTATACCAAATTTCAAACTCTCCTATAAAGCCATAGTAATCAAAACAGCTTGCTTGGTACTGGCACAAGAACAGACCTCAGGACCAATGGAATAGAATTGAAAACCCAGAAATGAACCTACAGACCTATGCCATCTAATCTTCGATAAGGGAGCTAAAAAAATAGAATGGAAGAAAGACAGCCTCTTCAGTAAATGGTGCTGGCAAAGTTGGTTAACTACTTGTAGAAAACTAAAACTAGGTCCTTATATATCACCCTGCACCAGAATCAACTCCAAATGGATCAAAGACCTCAGAGTTAAAACAGACACTGAAAACATTACAGGATGGCATAGGAGAAACTCTAGGTCTCCTTGGCACAGGCCAAAATTTTTTAATGGAGACCCAGAAACACAACAAATCAAAGAAAGGTTGGACAAATGGGATTGCCTGAAATTACAGAGCTTCTGCATAGCAAAGGACATAGCTAACAAGATCTTCACTAGCCATACAACAGACAAGGGTCTCATATCTAAAATATACCTGGAACTCAAAAAATTAAATCCCCCAACAACAAATCCTCAAAGAAACAACTGCCCAATAAATAAGTGGGCTAAAGACTTAAAGAGAAACTTCTCTGAAGAGGAAAGAAGGATGGCCAAAAGACACATGCGGAAATGCTCAACCTCCCTAGCCATAAAAAAAAATGCAAATCAAAACAAAATTGAGATACCACCTCACCCCAGTTAGAATGGCTATAATCAAGAACTCTAATAACAGATGCTGGAGCGGATGCAGACAGAAGGGAACCTTACTGCATTGTTGGTGGGAGTGTAAACTTGTTCAACCACTTTGGAA
This sequence comes from Dipodomys merriami, assembly GCF_024711535.1. Taxonomy (NCBI): domain Eukaryota; kingdom Metazoa; phylum Chordata; class Mammalia; order Rodentia; family Heteromyidae; genus Dipodomys; species Dipodomys merriami. The sequence continues at coordinate 488,423 of NW_027206020.1, forward strand.
AGCAGTATGGAGGTTCCTCAAAAGACTCCACATAGAGCTCCCCTATGATCCAGCAATCCCACTTTTGGGCATTTACCCAAATGTTTACAAACAAGACCACACTAAAGCTATCAGCACGACTATGTTTATTGCAGCACTATTTACCATAGCTAAGATATGGAACCAACCCAGATGCCCCTCAATAGATGAATGGATCAAGAAAATGTGGTATATATACACAATGGAATTCTATGCCTCCATCAGAAAGAATGACATTGCCCCATTTGTTAGGAAATGGAAAGACTTGGAAAAAATTATATTAAGTGAAGTAAGCCAGGCCCAAAGAAACATAGGTCCCATGGTTTCCCTTATTTGCAATAACTAGTATTTGTCTGAGACAAGCAGAAAAGGTCAGATAAGTTGATGTTAGGAAAATGAACCCCAAGATAAGGATTCAAATGTTTTTTTCTTTCATGCGATTGTTTCTTTTTTTGGGGGGAGGGGTCCGGTCATGGGGCCTGAACTCTGGGCCTAGGCGCTGTCCCTCAGCTCTTCAGCTCAAGGCTAGCGCTCTACCACTTGAGCCACAGGATGACGGATGACTTGCGGCTTTTTTTCTTATGTGGTGCTGAGGAATCAAACCCAGGGCCTCATGCATGCAAGGCAAGCGCTCTACCACTGAGCCACCTTCCCAGCCCCTCAAGCGATTGTTTCTAACGTATTTATAAGATGATTTCTTTGTACCTCCCCCACAGTATAACCCCTGCTTTCACTGTATTTGATGTTGGTGTAATTTGTGGAGAAAAAGGGAAAAAACAAATTGTTTAACTAGGGATACAGGAGGACCCATTGCAACAATGAGATGTACAAGATGTACAAGATGTTATGTCAAAAAACAAACTTTACAACTTTGGCGGAGTTGGGGGGGGATGATATGGGAGGTTGGGAGGGGAGATGGGAAGGGACAGGAAGGGGAAACAAAGGAGGAGGCAACAATGCTTGATAAGAAATTACTCATTACCTTGCTCATGTAATTGTAACCCCTCTGTAGGTATTTTCACAATAATAAAAAAAAAGAACTGACTTTTGTACTTAATAGTTCATTACACTGGCTCTCTCTTTTTTTCTTTGCTTAACTTCTGAGCATTTCCTTATTAGTACTTCTACTTTCTGTGATTTTTCTAGTTTCTTAAATTGGTTCTTTGACGCACTAATCCTCTACCTTTATTTATTCCTAATATAGGCTTTTTAAGCTATCAACTTTTCTGTAAGCTTGTAGCTGCTTGCTACCAATTTTATCATGCAGTAATTTTATTTTGGAAGTCTATTTTCTAACTTTGTTATGTTCTTCCTGTCTATTTTTTATTTGAGAGCATAAAAATATTCTGTACAGGGAGTCATGAGGTTGTCCTTTGCCGGTGGTGTTTTTATTATCTTAAGTAGTTGGATTCAGCCTGTCCGTTGATGTGTACAGCGTCCTGATCAGCGACCTCCCTTTCACCGTCCTCCTCGCCGCTCTCAGTTCTACCCATGCCCTCAACTTTCCTAGTTCTGTTTTTACATAGATACAGTCCTCCCACCCATCCTCTCTACCTCCCTCCCCTGACCTCCCCACTCCCCACTCCCTCACGCTCCAGCTTCCTGTAAATTAGTTGTTCAGAGGACTTACACCAGTCCAGGATATTTAATTCAACTCTCTAGTGAGTAGAAGTTTAGTCTGTGGATCCATATCTTCAGAATTTATGGAAACCTGCATTATGAGCTAAAAATGGTCAACTTTTGCTTTATTCTCTGAGGGTTTTAGGTGAATGCATACCTTCTCATTGTCAGGTGCAGAGTTTGATAAAACCTATCATATTCTGTGTTATTCATGTTTTCTGCATCTTTGTTTCTGTGGACAGTAATTGGGAGGAGTTGAGCTCTCTAGCGTTTTCCTGGGACCTCTCCCCACACCGGCTCTCCCCACAGTCCACATGCGTGTGGTCCTTTGTCCGTGGGTGACCTCTCCCCACACCTGCTCTCCCTGTAGTCCACACATATGTGTGGTCCTGTGTCCGTGGGTGACCTCTTCCCACACTGGCTCTCCCCGCAGTCCACACATACGTGTGGTTCTATATCCTTGGGTGACCTCTCCCTACACCTGCTCTCCCTGCAGTCCACATATATGTGTGGTCCGGTGTTCCTGGGTGACCTCTCTCCACACCGGCTCTCCCTGCAGTCCACACATATGTGTGGTCCCGTGTTCCTGGGTGACCTCTCTCCACACCGGCTCTCCCTGCAGTCCACACATATGTGTGGTCCCGTGTTCCTGGGTGACCTCTCTCCACACCTGCTCTCCCTGTAGTCCACACGTGTGTGGTCCCGTGTTCCTGGGTGACCTCTCCCCACACCTGCTCTCCCTACAGTCCACACATACGTGTGGTTCTATATCCTTGGGTGACCTCTCCCCACACCGGCTCTCCCCGCAGTCCACACGTGTGTGGTCCCGTGTTCCTGGGTGACCTCTCCCCACACCGGCTCTCCCCGCAGTCCACACGAGCGTGGTTTGCTGTCCTTTCCTGTGTGCTCCAGGGACAGCACAGTTTCTTTCTCTTACATGGGGGAAGAGGCACCTCAGATGTCAGGTCACAGAAATGACTGTTCCTCTCTCTTTAGCCAGATTTAAGGAAAAGACTGGTCGTGTTGGCTTTTGGCGTAAAGGTCAAAGAAAAGTTTGTGTGACGCAGAGGCTTCTTATTGTGAATTTTTACCTTTGGACTCTTGAGGAGAGCCACCTTTTAGTTTGCAGGGAGCGGGACTAAGTGGAGCCGCCAAGTTCAGATGCCTTCTGTTTTTTCTACCAAGTAGTACTTAACATAGGTTAACTGCCAGATTATCCCTAGTGAAGAGGGAACCTGCCCTGGTACCCGAAAGGCAGAGAGGTCAGCTGGCCGAGCTCTACATTCTGATGTCTTTCTCATGTCTTGTGGTGTAGCCCACATGCTTACTCAAAACCCAGGTGACAGAGAGCTGCTTTGCACACATGCATGTGTGTGAGAGAGCGGGTGTTTGCTTGTGTGTGTGTGTGTGTGTGTGTGTGTGTGTGTGTGAGATTCACAGCTGCGTATGCCTGGAGGAATGTGACATCCTATGGAGCTGATCCACAGTGGACCTGCTCAGCCAGAGCATAGCACCTCTGCTCCTGGTGACGCAGAGTGACAAGCCGAGAGCGTGTGCCTTGTGTGTATTCTGCCTGTCTTGACTGAGCTTTCCCACTGAGAAAGGAATGCCAGCCCACAGGCCTCCTGTGCACTGGTGATGGTGGAGGGACGTCTAGGTCTTGGTCCCTGGGTATTCCTTGTCAGTATAGTGACCATTCCCCTGTAGATGTTCCTGGCGTGATATAAATTGCAAAGGCATATCTTTTGGCTGCTTCTCTCTCTCCTGCCTGAAGTACTTCTGTCTAGTCCTCAGTCTTTGGCCTTCATTGGACCATGTCCGTCTTTGTGTCTCTTACGCAGAGCAGAGTTCATATTGAGCCAGTCTGAATCTTTTATAGGTGGTAAGGCTCACTCATGTGTTGATGTAGCTGATTTTTTTTTACATAAACAATTTATTTTTCAACATTCTGCCAAGACATCAAAGCTTTGTCTCAACTGTCAAAATTTATTCCTGTACTTGCAGTGTGTGGTACCTTTTGTTTATGATCTTCTTTTTTACTGTAGTTTGTCACCTTTTTTTTTTTCTCTTCCTAATCCTTTTAACATTTAGGAAGGTTTATGTTTTTGTTCATAGGTACCTTCATACATATGCCTCTTGACATTTGTAGGAAATTGTTATCAGAACCCACTGTGGATTCTGTGCAGATACTCGTGTCCCTTATTGAAACGAACTGTCATTTGCATAGAACCTGCAGACATCACTCCATATACTGGACAGCGTCTTTAGATGACCTAAGGCAATGTCAATGCCAAATAAATGTCTTAAGGAATATGGACAGTATAAAATGCCTGTATATGTTAAGTTTAGATGCAGTCCACCTTTTTTGTGTTTTAGTATTTTTAATCCATGGCTAGTTGAATCCACAGATTCAAAACAGGCAGACTCAGATGCTGACGTAATATCTTTCATAAAGCCATAGTCTCTATTATTCTTCCTTTGACCTCTTTTTGGTCTGTCAGCTTTGAATGGTGTTCTTGTCTTCCAGCTTGCCTGCTCCAGCTGGTGAACTTAACTCCACTTTTCCTGTTTCCCGGTTCACCTCTGTCTTACTCATTTATTGTATTTACTTCTTCACGACAAAAAATAATTTCCATACTTCACCTTCGACGTCACTCTTATTTTTGTTTTAGTCTTTGATCAGCAAACACTCCCTTATTTTTGTCTACACTAAATTTTCCAATTGATTTGAAATTGTCTTTTAGGAGACTTGTATGAAGCACTTGAAAACACCACTTTGATTGAATTCTTGGATATTTAAGATTCTAATCTTGAGTGATTGGCAGAAGACCATGCGTCGCAGTTCATTTCTGCTAGGGTTTGTAAGGTGCTGTGTGCACTGGGCCGTGCCGAGGTCCGATGCTGTCTGACTTCCCCATGCAGAGGGAGTTGGTACTCTCACCTGAAATCCAGGGCATCTTCTGTGCCTTACAGGCCACCATCCTGGCACAGATACATGAGAACTGCCTCAGTTCAGAGTCATTTTTTCCTAAAAACATTTCTAAGGGTTTAACTTTAAGTACAAGTTCTGCCTTACACTTTTGCTGTTCTTTTCAAGGAGTGCCAATGTCTTGGATCTATTTTAGCTTCTGTTCTGTATCTGTCAGATTTCCTCTGATCATTTTTTATCTTTCTGTCTCTTTTTCTCCTGTGTTTTGTAGGCTTCCCTTATACATTCAATTTTTTTTATTCTCCTTTGGCCACTTATAATAGTATTTCCAGGTTGATTTTACCTTTCTCTTTGATTTCTTTTCTACTTCTTGGCCTATCTTAATGGTCTATTTGCATTCATCAGACTTAGTTCTGCATTTCTGGAGTCTTATATTTGCACTGTTAATAGTTTTAGCATGCTATGGAATGCTATAGAACCTCATGTTGTAGATGGGAAGTAATTTCATCAGCTGAAAAGATTTGTGTTTCCTCTTGCCTCTCACAAGTCCTGAAGGACTCTACTGGTGTTTGTGTGTGTGGTGCGCACAACCACCCACACCCACACCCACCCACCCACACCCACACCCACACCCACCCACACAGACACCCACACCCACACCCACACACACAGACACCCATACACAGACACCCACACACAGACACACACCCACACCCACACAGACACCCACACCCACACAGACACCCACACACACCCACACTCACACACACACACCCATACAGACACCCACCCCCACACACTCCCACACACACACCCCACCCCCACCCCCACCCCCTGTGGCTTGAATTAAGGGCCTTGCACTCAGCTTTTCCCTCTCAAGACTGGAGCTTCATCACTTGAGCCACATCTCCACTTCCGGCTTTTTGCTGATTAATTGGAAATAAGCATCTCTTGGATTTTTCTGCCATGGGCTGGCTTTGAACCATGGTCCCTAGCCTCCTGAGTAGCTAGGATTACAAGCATGAGCCAGCAGTACTTGGCTGGGCTTCAAGAGGCTAGCAATGTACTTAAGTTAATGTGCAGTTCAGAAAATGGCATTTTGAAATGAATATATAGACAGATACATAGACTAGCTACTACCAACAGAATGTTGATACGGGTTTGGCAGCCCATGGTGGCCTGCTCCACGTCTCATTGCCTTCACAAACGTCCCAAGGTCAGCTCTGCCAGTGCACACCTCTCCACATGGGCTTCGGACTTAAATGCTTCAGAAATGTTTACTTCCCTGTTGAATGCAGGAAACAATGCTGTGTGACCCCGTTCTGATGGCTAGGTCATGCGCTGGGAGCTCATGTGCCCTGTGTTCCTTTGTTTCAGGTAGGTGGGCTCCAGACAAGCCCAGACTGCTGCAGATCCTCGGTTCTGGTGATGACGCTCTGAGCCACTGTGCATCTTAGCACTCACATTTATGGACCTGGCCTGAACTGCAGAACCTGCCTATGGGGGAAGGTGAGTTCCGTGTGTGTGCGCCCTCGCTCAGATACAGCCACAGAGCCACGCTCATCCTTGGGGAGTGTGTGTGTTGGAGATGCCCTGATCCTGAGGCACACCCTCCTGAGGTTCTGCTGTAGATGACTTTGGGGAAGCAGGCACGCCTGGCCCCAACACCCATGGCCGGTTGTGGTTGCATGCCCTAGGCCCAGTCCACTGGCCGCCCTCACAGGCTTGTCCCTCTCCTGGAGCCAGCCCAGGGGCCAGGAGCAAAGCTGAGTTCTTGGAATGAGGAGGAGAGGCTGAGCTCGGGTGCTGGCGGCCATTGTGAGGTCTCTGCAAAGAGCAGGTCCTGCAGAGCAGCAGCAGAGACAGGGTGCGCTGGTGACGTTTGAAGCCAGCGGTACTTGCAGGGACAGAACTAGGGGGAGCTGTCTGAGGAGCTCTGTGCCCGGAGGCCGCAGTGCCGAACCGACAGCACTCCGTGTCTGCAGTATGTCTCACATGAGGGCGAACCCTCTGCATGCTGAGCACGTGAAAGCTGCAGTGTGTTTGTGAGTGTGTCTGCACCCTGAGGCGTGTGACAGCTGCAGTGTGTTTGTGAGCGTGTCTGCACCCTGAGGCGTGTGGAGGCTGCAGTGTGTTTGTGAGCGTGTCTGCACCCTGAGGCGTGTGACAGCTGCAGCGTGTTTGTGAGCGTGTCTGCACCCTGAGGCGTGTGGAGGCTGCAGTGTGTTTGTGAGCGTGTCTGCACCCTGAGGCGTGTGACAGCTGCAGCGTGTTTGTGAGCGTGTCTGCACCCTGAGGCGTGTGGAGGCTGCAGCGTGTTTGTGAGCGTGTCTGCACCCTGAGGCGTGTGACAGCTGCAGTGTGTTTGTGAGCGTGTCTGCACCCTGAGGCGTGTGGAGGCTGTAGTGTGTTTGTGAGCGTGTCTGCACCCTGAGGCGTGTGGAGGCTGCAGTGTGTTTGTGAGCGTGTCTGCACCCTGAGGCGTGTGACAGCTGCAGTGTGTTTGTGAGCGTGTCTGCACCCTGAGGCGTGTGACAGCTGCAGTGTGTTTGTGAGCGTGTCTGCACCCTGAGGCGTGTGACAGCTGCAGTGTGTTTGTGAGCGTGTCTGCACCCTGAGGCGTGTGACAGCTGCAGTGTGTTTGTGAGCGTGTCTGCACCCTGAGGCGTGTGACAGCTGCAGTGTGTTTGTGAGCGTGTCTGCACCCTGAGGCGTGTGACAGCTGCAGTGTGTTTGTGAGCGTGTCTGCACCCTGAGGCGTGTGACAGCTGCAGTGTGTTTGTGAGCGTGTCTGCACCCTGAGGCGTGTGGAGGCCGCAGTGTGTTTGTGAGCGTGTCTGCACCCTGAGGCGTGTGAAGGCTGCAGTGTTTGTGAGCGTGTCTGCACCCTGAGGCGTGTGGAGGCCGCAGTGTGTTTGTGAGCGTGTCTGCACCCTGAGGCGTGTGAAGGCTGCAGTGTGTTTGTGAGCGTGCCTGCACCCTGAGGCGTGTGACGGCTGCAGTGTGTTTGTGAGCGTGTCTGCACCCTGAGGCGTGTGAAGGCCGCAGCGTGTTTGTGAGCGTGTCTGCACCCTGAGGCGTGTGACAGCTGCAGTGTGTTTGTGAGCGTGTCTGCACCCTGAGTCGTGTGACAGCTGCAGTGTTTGTGAGCGTGTCTGCACCCTGAGGCGTGTGGAGGCTGCAGTGTGTTTGTGAGCGTGTCTGCACCCCGAGGCGTGTGACGGCTTGATGCACTAATGAGCTGGTGAGAAAATAAAAAGTTCTAACAAGGAAAAAAGGAAAATGGTAAGAAAGGAGTACTTGTTACTGGAAGGTCTTCCAGAAAGGATGGAGGCGGAGGAGGTGTAAACCGAACATGAGTGGCACAGCATATGCACTCTGTGCATGAAGGCAAGAAGAAAAATTTTAAAACACTCAGTGAACAGACAAATCCTTTTGAAGTTGGAACGAGCTGTTTGTTTTACAGCCCAGTCAATGCAGGTCCAGAGAGGCTGTGTAGTTTATTAATACAAGTACTTGGAAAGCTCAAACAGGCTTCTTCTTTCCTGTCCTCTGCAGACTACCACAAACCTTTGTTAACTTTTACTTTCAACCCTTGACTGTGGTAAAATAGATGTAACTTAGATTTTCACATCTTAAGCATTTTGAATGCAGCTCAGTGGCATAAAAGACATTCACTCCATTGTGCAGCCTGTACCTCCGTCCATCTCCAAACCTGTTTCACCTTATAAAACTGAAACTGAGCCCCATTAGACAGCTCCGAGTGGGTCCACTCCAGGAACCTCAATGCACCTCATGAAGGCGATTATACATTAGCTTTCTTGACTGGCTTATTTCACTTACAAAAATGTTCTCAAGGCTCATCCATATTGCAGCATAAATAAGAATTTCCTTACTCTTTTACAGTTGAGGATATATTCCTGTTTCACCATAGACTACATTTTGTTTATCCATTCACCTGGTATTGCTTCTATCTCTTGACTATTGTGAACTATGTTATTATGAACACGAGTACAAATACGTCTTCAAGACCACCAAAGTAGAATTGCTGGATCATATGCACGTCTGTTTTTATTTTTTTGAAGAATTCCTACTCCATTTTATATTCCTACCAGTGGTGCACAAGGCTTCCAGTTTCTTTTCTCATCGTTAACAGTGTGTGTTGCTTTTGTTTTTAGGCTGTAGACATGATATCTTAACAGGCTTAAGGCAGTACCTCACTGGGACTTTGTTTTTTATTTACCTGATGATTAATGACTCTTGTTTTCTGTTAGTATAATATCTGTACCTAGATTCTTGATTTTAAAAAAGATACTTACTTAGCTCTGATTCTGGAAATTTAAAGGTGAGTCCTCAGGGTGCCTGGCCCGGCATTGGAGCCAGGGGGACCAGAGACAAGTGAGGTCTGTGCTAATCCCTAGTATTCTCTCCACCATCCCCGCCGCCGCCCCAGGCCCACCACCTCCCAACATTGCTACTCTAAGGACCAGCCTTCCACACTTGAACCTTTTGAGGGACAGACCACCAGACCACATCCAAACCAGCATGATGCTGCTCATCTTGGTTTGCTGGCGAAATGTCTTTATCTGGAGAAATGTGTATTCAGGTGCTACCCTCACCCCTTTTTTGCTTTGTTCCTGCCAGGCTGACACTCTACCACTTGAGTCATACCTTTTCGCTGATTGTTTTTAGAGATTAAGTCTAGGGAAGTATTCTTCCTTGCTGGCCTTGAACTGCAATCCTCTCATTCTCAGCCTCTGAGTAGCTAGGAAGACAGGTGTGAGCCACTGACACCAGATTTTTTGCCCCTTTTCCCTTTTTGCCATACTAGGGTTTGAACTCAGGGCCTGGTGCTTGCTCTGTACCACTTGAGTCATGCCTCTGACTCTACATTTTGCTTGTTATTTTGGGGGTCAAGTCTCACAGACTTTTCTGCCCTGGCAGGTTTCAAACTGTAGTCCTTTAAATCTCATCATCCTGAATCTGTTAAGATTACTGGCATGAGCTATCAGCATCTAGCCATTTTTTAATTGAGCTTGTTTGTTTTTCCCTTGTTTTATATCATATAATCTGTATCAGCCTCTTACTAGATTATTTACAAATAATTTGCCCTTTCACTTTGTGTCTCCTGAGCCACAGAAATTTTAAACTTTCATGTAGTGTAAATTAGCTGTTTTTACTTTATCATTTGTCCTTTTGGTGTCATAGTCAAGAAATTATTAACAAATCTATTGTCATGAAACTTTTTCTACATTTTTTGAGAGTTTCATAGCCTTAGTTCTTCTGTTTAGGTCTTTGGTTTTAGTTTAGTTTTGTCTTTGTACTGACTAAGAATCTAACTTTGTTTGTGTGCATGTGGTCCAGTGTTTGGGTGCAGAGATAGCCCCTGCTGGTGGGGCAGCCCCTAGCACAGCACCCAGGAGATCGTGCCAGGGGGTTGTGGGTTTAAAGCTGGGCTGGGCTGCATAGCAAGACCCCGAGTACAAAAAAATCAGGAGGCTAGGGAGAGGAGAAGAAACTTGCCCCATAGAATGTTTTCCAGTTTGAGGGCGGCATCAGAGAGAATCTGAGGGGCCTGTGACCAATGGGTGATCCTAGAGCCTTCCCTGCCTCGCTGCTCCCCACAGTGCTGGCTCCACCGGCGATCCCCACATGACCACCACTGCTCCTCAGCCCTTCTCTGCGCCTCCATGGGGCCTGGCCAGCCGGCCACCCGGGAAACCTCCGGGCATCCTCCACTCGCGTCAGTCTTGCTCCCACCAACCTCAGTGACCCAGAAAGTGAGACTCCTGAGACTGGATCTGCTTGGGACTGACGGAGCACTGCACTGGCAGCCATCTGTGGGAACGAATGCTCATGCTGAAGTGAGCAGCCGATCCATTAGCCAGAGATCCGTGGGAGCTGCTTGTATGCTGTTTGTTGGGTTTTGGAGGCAAGAGTTGGGATGTGTTCATTGGCGGTGGTGCTGCCACGTTCCGTCTGAGTTGTTCAGTCGTAGAGAGCGTTCGTGATAAGCTTTGTTATAGATGCATATGCGCATATTGGAAGTGGGTGCAGCATTGTAGAAGGGCCAAGCAGCAGCAGAGTTAGCCAGCAAAACATGGGTCAAGGAAGAGAGAATTCAGAGAGAATAGAATACCATGTGGGCCCCAGCATGGCTGTGCATCGAGTGGTGAAAACGCCCTACCCTCTGTGCAGGGTTGGCGTCGGTGCCCCGGTTGTTTGGCCTTCTGCCCTCCCTGCTCTCCGCACCGTCCCTGGGCAGGGTGGAGAGCTGGCTCTGCCTGGAGGAAGCCACGGCAGCAGTCATCCAATGCATGTACTCTCCCTGCTCCCCGGTTCCCTGTTCAAGGCCCCAAAGCCTTCCGTGGGTGTGGAGTGACACTCGGGGACACATCCTAGTGACAGCAGACAGGACCACAGGAATAGCTGTCCCTCCATCCGCTCCTGGGCCCGTGGTGTGTGGCGGGAGGCCAAGCGCCTGCTTCAGGAGGCCTTTCGATATCTACCTATGGTTCCACAGTGCCCTGCTCGCCTGTGGCAGTGGAAAAGCCAGCCCTTCCCTCCACACAGGGTGTTTGGGAAGAGACTCGCATTCCCAGGTGAAGACTGGAGCCAGCACCAGTGCTTCCGACTGCCCCTGTGGTGGCCAGGCCCAGGCTGACTGTCACCGTGTCTGACCCCCTGCGGGGCCCGGCACCTTGCTTGCCTTCTGCTGGCTTTAGAGAAAAGAACCAATGGAATGCTTCCTGTATTCACATATATATGTATGTATATTAGAATCCATTTCGGATCTCTGGTTTTTCACAGCACCGCTGGGTTCTTATTTATATACACCAAAAGCCTAACGATTGACAAGGAGCAAACAGTCTAACACCAGTTAACATTGTACACATCAACTCAATGAACATCCTTATTCCAAACTATTGTTATTCACACGTGTCAGCAAGACTTCTGTGCTTGTGGCCTTTTACCTCTCTCCACTGACATGGCTCCAAAGTAGAAGGAGCAGGCTGCAGGGAAGGCCTGGTCTCAGGGCTGCTCAGGGGGTTCAGGGCTGTGGACCAGGGGAAGAGAGGGAAAACCACACACCTCCAAGCCAAAACCCAACTAAAGAAGCAGGAGCCAACTTGAAGAGCTTCGCGCGTCCATAGAGAACAGGAGAGGGCGCTGGCCTGTGCCTGCGGTGCCCAGCGCACGCTGGCTCACCGGCTGGGATGGCGGGTGGGAGAGAGGCAGCCTGCTTGAGAATACCACACTGAGGCAGCTCCTTCCCCAAGGCCGGTTCCCACGCATGGCCCGGGTGCCCTGGAGGAGGCGTAGCCTGAGAAGGGGCAGTGGAGCTGCAGCACAGCTCCTGGGAGGAGGTCGGCCACCAGCCTCTGAGCTGGGCTCTTCCTCTCTCTCTGTCTCTGTCCTTCCCGGCAGCTCTCAGTGGTAGCAAAGCTGTGTGTCCCCACACCCAGCGCCGCTGGAGGGCTTGCCGCCTGGCCTCTGCCTTCGGACCCCGCCCGGACCCGGCAGAGCTGGGCCAGCACCTTCTGCACCTGCCTCTCATGCTGAGTGTCTCTCAGCAGCCTGAGCTCCACATTGTGTGTGGCTCCTGGTGCTACAACCCTCTGAAGAGTAACTTCCCGTCCTTCCCACTGCAGGACCTGGCTCCTGCCATTGTCCCCTTCTGTTCCCACGTTGTCATCTTTTATTCCACATCACTCACTGTAGTGGGGAGGGGCAGAGAGACCACTCAGCCCACAGTGAAAATGTAAAAGATTGTATTGAGCAAAAAGTACTGACGCGCCAGGACTGCACCTGGAGTTGGGATCCCAGGAAACGCCCCGAGGGCCAGCTCACATGGGCTTTTAAAAAAGCATTTGGGCTAGGGTGGGAAAGGGGGGGCTGGGTGTTGGTTTTAGCCAATGATTGTTACAAGAAATGCGCACCTTAAATTTAAATTTCCCGAAAGGTTTTGCTGGTGGGAAGAAGGGGAATGGAACAAAGGGTGGTGATGGTTCTGCTCGGTTAGGGCTCCCATTGCTCAGAAAACAGCAGAAGCAGAGTTACAGAGTGACAGGGTTATGGAGTTACAGAGTTACAATTACAGTAATGAGTTACCAGGGAAGTCTTATCCACAGCACACTTACATTTATATCTTAAAATCATTCATTATCCATGTTACACAATCCCAGTCATATTCCACCTTTACGTCCTCCACCGTATCATCACGGTGGGTCGGGATGCCACTGAGCAGTCCTCCTGCCTGCTGCTGCCAGCACCTCTGCCTGCTCTCCACCAAGCTGCTCCATCAGTCGCCACAGACCCACCCGGGCCAGCCAGGGCCGTGCCCAGCACTCCTCGGACGCTCAGTAGCAACAGCCAGGTCCTGGATGGCCTGGGTCTGCCTGCTCCTCTGGCTTTGTGGCGCTGGGTCTGAGCAGCGCTGTGCTGCTGTCCTCTCCATCGGTGGCAGGAGCATCCGAGCCTCTGTCAGAGCCGCGGTAGACACAGCCAGCAGGCAGAGGTGGTGAGGGGCTGTGCACTGGAAGGCAGGGTCTGCCGCGGTAGACACAGCCAGCAGGGCAGAGGTGGTGAGGGGCTGTGGACTGGAAGGCAGGGTCGTCTTTGTGAATCCTGGGAGGGATTTCACCACTACATTTCCACACGTGTGTACCCCTATCTCCGCAGTCTCAGCCCTCTGACACTCTCCCTCTCCCCTTCAGAACAATTTCTATAGATTTCATTGTTCTATTTTCAATTGTAAACAATCTATTTTCACATGATTTCTCTTTCATCGTCCCAGAATATATAACATCAGGCACAGAATGAAGTGCCACTGGGGAACTTGATCACTATTATGGAAATTACTTATATTAATAAAGAAGAATGTTTAGTATGTAATACTGAGTGTGAAACACAGGACACATGTGGGCATTGTGGCCCTGTTTTAGAAAACGCTGTAATGGTACCAACAGCCTGCCTGAACAGGCAGAGACTTCCACTCATGCAGATAGGGGCCTGAACAGGCAGAGACTTCCACCCATGCAGACAGGGACCTGAACAGGCAGAGACTTCCACCCATGCAGACAGGGGCCTGAACAGGCAGAGACTTCCACCCATGCAGACAGGGACCTGAACAGGCAGACTGCCACTCATGCAGACAGGGACCTGAAAAGGCAGACTGCCACTCATGCAGACAGGGATCTGAACAGACAGACTGCCACCCATGCAGACAGGGACCTGAACAGACAGAGACTTCCACCCATGCAGACAGGGGCCTGAACAGGCAGACTGCCACCCATGCAGACAGGGGCCTGAACAGACAGACTGCCACCCATGCAGACAGGGGCCTGAACAGGCAGACTGCCACCCATGCAGACAGGGGCCTGAACAGACAGACTGCCACCCATGCAGACAGGGACCTGAACAGGCAGACTTCCACTCATGCAGACAGGGGCCTGAACAGGCAGAGACTGCCACCCATGCAGACAGGGACCTGAACAGGCAGACTGCCACTCATGCAGACAGGGGCCTGAACAGACAGAGACTGCCACCCATGCAGACAGGGGCCTGAACAGGCAGACTGCCACCCATGCAGACAGGGGCCTGAACAGGCAGAGACTTCCACTCATGCAGACAGGGGCCTGAACAGGCAGAGACTTCCACTCATGCAGACAGGGGCCTGAACAGGCAGACTGCCACCCATGCAGACAGGGGCCTGAACAGACAGACTGCCACCCATACAGACAGGGACCTGAACAGGCAGAGACTTCCACCCATGCAGACAGGGGCCTGAACAGACAGACTTCCACCCATGCAGACAGGGACCTGAACAGGCAGAGACTTCCACTCATGCAGACAGGAGCCTGAACAGGCAGAGACTTCCACCCATGCAGACAGGGGCCTGAACAGGCAGACTGCCACCCATGCAACAGGAAGCCTGAACAGGCAGAGACTTCCACCCATGCAGACAGGGGCCTGAACAGGCAGAGACTGCCACCCATGCAACAGGAAGCCTGAACAGGCAGAGACTTCCACTCATGCAGACAGGGGCCTGAACAGGCAGAGACTGCCACCCATGCAGACAGGGGCCTGAACAGACAGACTGCCACCCATGCAGACAGGGACCTGAACAGACAGACTGCCACCCATGCAGACAGGGACCTGAACAGACAGACTGCCACCCATGCAGACAGGGGACTGAACAGACAGACTGCCACCCATGCAGACAGGGGCCTGAACAGGCAGAGACTTCCACCCATGCATACAGGGACCTGAACAGGCAGAGACTGCCACCCATGCAGACAGGGGCCTGAACAGACAGACTGCCACCCATGCAGACAGGGGCCTGAACAGACAGACTGCCACCCATGCAGACAGGGGGTCTGTGTGGCGGATGACTTCCTGTGAGTCATGAGTCGTTTTCTCTATAATAGGTGCTCTGTTACTTACTTGGTGAGGCAGCAGGACTCCTCCTCTTCCTCTCTGTGCACCTTGGTTAGCTTCAGAAAGCTGCAAGCATCTCTAATACCTTGGTGACCATTTCCTTCCACGCTAGCTATGTGCCGTCCCACAAGACCCACACCACTGAGCAGCGTGCCATCCCACACAGCCGCGGAACTCTCATGTGCATTTGCATGTGTTTTGATCTTGATCTCCTCTGACTTCTGTGTGAGGAGCTGGGATGCCCTATAACCCTGCTGTAGTCGGAGGGCAACGTCTCCTGCCCGGAGGTGGAAGTCCCCTGTTGGTGTGTGGCCAGAACACACACTGCCCCTCCTCTCAGGTCCCAAATGCCTGGACTCGGGGCTCTAGATTGTTTCCTGCATGCACCTAGGCAGACCATCACCCACAGGACTGCTGTCCAGAACATGGCACATTTTCCACTGCTGAGCTTATCTAAGGACTTATTCATAGGAGTCTCCACAGTAGTTAAACACAGGACAGGACTTTCTGCCTGAGCCATCCGGTACCTCATCCTGATGAGGGATAGCTCCACGTGCAGTTCCAGGGGGACCTGCAGTGCACCCGCAGCCACACTCAGGACAACCCCGCCACGGAGGGGCAGGGACCGCTCCAGCCGAAGCAGCGACCACAGCCTGAGACTGGAGAGTCGGGTGTGGATTAAGGCCGGCCCAGCCCCACCGCAGGCCGAGCGGCTGCACATATGTCCTGCAGGCATGCCGGTGCGCTCGGCTCTGTTGGGGGCAGGGGCCGTTGAAATGACAGCCATGAGTGTTGGGTGCTGCTCCAAGGGCACAGGGGGAGCTGGGCGAAAAGTAGGTCACATGTGCCTGGCGCGTCACGCGGTTCCCACCCCAAGCCAATGGGATGGGTGGCTTCCTCTGGTGGAGAACAAAAACATCACTCTAATTTTTCTTCTTTAGCTTTTCATCTTCTCTAAACAGGGAGCGTGGCCATCTGGTACCTACATCTAACCCGGTCATCCCGACCCCACGGGGTGCTTTGTTCCGAGGTAAGGGGATTCTGTGGGCTGGGTGAGCGCTCGGTGCGGCCAAACAGGAGACCCAGGCCGAGGACAGCAAAAGCAGACCCAGGTGTATGAGTGGGGCCCCCGCGACGGGGCCAGGCGGGCAGAGGTCGGGGTGGGGGTCGGGAAAGTGCCGAGGACAGCTGTTGTAGCGGTCACAGAGCCCTGTCATCAGTAGCGGGCGGAATGGGCTTCTTGTGCGCAGTGTAGGACGTCATTCTTGGTCTTCTGCTTTCACAGTGTGGCCCCTTTGGAAGGACCCATGTCCTTGCGTTGTGCTTTACTTTTAAAGCGACATCATTTGTAGAAAAATACTATAACCTTATGTGTTTGCTGGTCAGCACCATCAGGTATGGACAGGAGTTTGTTCCACAGGAGCCAGGACCCGGTGCCCGGCTTCACCTTTGGTGCCCCTTTCTGCAGATCTTGAACTCAGATTTGAGCGGGTGATCTGTTCACTTCTGTGGGCAAACACCAGAGCAAAGCTGACACACTTAGGTTTTTAATGAGTGGAAGCATGTATTTGGGAACTTAGTACCTAGATTGAGAAACCGCTAATTCTCTTTATGTCCAGAAGGCCAGTGAATATAATTCCCACATGCTAAAGCATATGTGGGATATATAGGCAATTTAAGTTGTGAAACTAAAGTGACTTTTACCACTTAGGTGTAAAGAAAATTCTCACATTTTTGTCTCTCCCATAAATGAGCTAACAGCTCATTAGCTGAGACCTTTGGTGGGTGTTTTGCCATGTATGTGAGGTGTGTGAGTCCGCAGTCTCTAACCTGGGGTCCAAACCAGGTGGCCTGCTACTCTATGGCTGTGAGGAAGCGCTCCCAAAAATAGTTTCCCAGAACCAGAGGCATTTGATCAGAGTGTATCTCATTAGGGAACTGTCTGTCGCCTCTCAGGGGTAAGACATTTTCATCTGCTTCTCCAGGGAATGGGAATGTGTGGCCAGAATTACAGAAATAAAGCACTGGCACTTCAGATTAGAAACGGTCCACATCTCAGGTGCATGGTCAGCAGCTGTGGAAAGCTTGAGGACAGAAGTGGCCGCCCTCTTGCTATGGCAAGACCTGGGGGGACCGTGCCTGGCCAGCAGCTGCCTCCCCCCTGGTCAGTCCCTGGCGTGCTCCGAAGGGCATCTCCTCCTCTGTCGTAGGGAAAGACGCAGGGCTTTCCAGACTTGGCCGTAAACGCCTCTGGGAAAAACCCCACTACTAATGCAGTTTTAGTGTCATCTGCATCTTCAGCCCCTCTCAACTGGTGTCCAAATAATAGGGCTCAGTGTGGACACTCAGCCAGGCGTGTGGTAGCAAGAGCAAGGCGTACAGTCATGGTGACCACACATAACCATGTTAAATTATGAAATTATCCTTCCCTCCCCAGATATGCCTCCTGGGAAACAAAGGATATTGTCTCCAGAAAACAAAACATGTCTGTGGGGCCTGCTTTGCCGTTCTGTTCTGTTAGTTGACAGTGAAAGATAGGACACCAGTGGAGCAGAGCTGCAGCCAGAGACTACAGGGGAATGGCAGCACAGGCCCCCACCCCGCCTTTCCCTGAGCTCCTCACAGTAGGAGGGCGCTTCCCACCCTGGGACCCCTCCTCTTACATGCCACCCTGGCCCTGGGACCATGACTCGCTTGGGAACAGAAGCATCTCTACGGAGGGGGTCTGGTGATGCAGGCAGTCCCACACTCTGTGTGGGGGTCTGTGCTGGGCCCTCTCAGAAAGCCCAGGAGCCTCTACAAAGCGTTCTGCTGTATGTGAGAAGCTGGGGGAGGAGAGGCCTTCCGCTAGCTTTACTCCAATAGAAGAGTCTTCGGAGGCCAGGAACACTGAGGCCAGGCGCTGAGACTGTTTGACTAAGTCCCAGCAGCGGACAGTGCCATCCATGATGGAGCTGGAGGACCAACCTATTTCTGTTACCTATCCTAGCTGCTCTGGGCCCCGTCTGCCCTGCCCTTGGGTGGACTGAGTCAGAAATGGGACAGACTGCCCAGGCTTGTGCGCGGAGTCAGCTCTGAGGTGGAGAACCGCAGTGAGGCTGTGCAGGGATCATTTAAATGCAGGCCACCCAGACCCCACTGCAGCGAGAGTCACACCTCAAGGGTCTGCACCTGAGTCCTGGTGTTGGGGGAGGGGTGCACACTGTCCAGTAGTCTTACAGGTCTGATGTGAGCAGAATGGCCAGGGAGGGTCACTCAGGTCACAGTCGTGTTGCTTTCGTTGTGTGCAGCTGGGACTTCACTAGCAAGGAAGAGGGACTCTTTCTTTCTGCTTGCTGGAGCTGGAGGCTACAGGAACTCAGGACCAGCGGCTAGGGAGGGAAGCTCAGCAGATGCCAAAGCCCCTTGTGATGCGGAGTACCACAGGGCGGGCAGTAGAGAGGAAGGAACTACGGTAGCCATATTGCGTCTCTGACAAGGAACTGGGGTCAGATAATCTCAGGATGAAGAGAGCCTGTTGGGATGAGGTCCAGGCGATAGAAGACAAGCCTGGAGAGACTGAGGGGTGTACCCCAGGTGCGGCGTCTGCCTTCCTGTCTGCTGCACGCAGGTGTGGAGAGGCATATTCAGAGCCTGTGCCCATTCACCCTCTCTGCGGCTCTGCGCCTGACCTTCCCCCCCTCCCTGTGCTTCCTGCCCTGCTGCTCCCTGGGTGTGCCCCCCACACCAAGCACGGTCAAGGAGAAGAGTACATTCAGGCGGGAACAGAGGGTTTGTTTTATTGTTTTGCTTTTGCTGTAACCAAAGAAACCTTTAAATCTTTAGGAATGGATAAACTAGCCAGCAAGAGGTATTGAGTCAGACATCTTTATAAAACAGACATCTCGTTATAGAACATAGACACACACCAAATACGAATGTGCGTACAATGGCATAATATGCTAATGGCACAGAAATCCAGGGGGAAATGGGGGTATGGCTCAAGTGTTAGAGCACCACTCCAGTACCTGCACACACACACACACACATGCACACAGTGCACACATACAGCACACATGTACATGTGTGTGCACATGCACACAGCACACACTTGTGTATACATGCATGTGCAACACATATGTGCACATATACACACATGCAACTGCATGCACACACATATACACTCAGACATGTCCACATATACATGCAAGCATGTGCACATATGCACACACATAGACAACATACATGTGCACATGTACACATACACTTCACGCATGCAATACACCTGCACATGTGTGTTGTGCACTGTGCACTTGTATGCATGTGATACATGCATGTGTATGTGCATATGCACTGCGTGCATACACATACACATGTGCATAATGGATTGCACCATCACATGTGTGCGCATATGCATATACAGCATGCATGTGTGTGGGCACATGTACGTGTGCATATAAACATGTACACATGCACATATGCCTATGCCTGCGACTCACACTTACACACACATGCAGTCTTTTTCCTAGGAGGGCAGCACAGGGTTCACTCACAAGAAGGCTGGAGTGGGTGAACAAGGCAGCCCATTGCCCAGAGGGAGGAGCAGCAGCACTTCCACGGGTTATGAATCAATGGTAGGAAATGCAGAACACGGATGAACGGACTGAAGTCCCCCACGGGAGTCAGGAGCCCAGGCCGCGCTCTCCCTGCGGGTACCACGCTCTGTGTGGAGGATGGAGGAGCCACGTGCAGATGCCAACCCCTCCAAACACACCTACACATGCAGGCCTCTGTGTCCGAGGGGTGTGACACTGTGGCTGATGGCCCTTGATGCCAGTGGTCAGGATGTGAGACTTCTTTGAAGGTAGGAAGTCACCCCAAAGTGACACGGCCCAGCCACATGGCTTGCGGGGCACCGCTTTGTTCCCCTGCCTACACAAGAAGCCGTGTGGAGGGGCCGACCGTGGTCACGTGGTGTTGGTGCCGTGGAGTCCTGTTCACAGTGGGTTCGTGATGGCTGGGCGCCAACCCTCACAGATGAGAGGTGGAGGAGCATGGGTCACAAGCAGCAAGAAGGGCTGGGTGAGCGCAGGCAGCGGCCACAGGTGGTACACTGGGTACCGAGTGATGTGGGCTGTGAGTTAGTGTCACGCCAGCTAAGGTCACCTGGTTCACACTGGTGCCACTTACAGCCTCTAGATTATGCTTCTGCTCTAAACCCAAGCCTCAGACACATGCACTTGGAGGGTCAGTAGCTGCTCCTCTGGTGTGGTGTTTGCCACTCCGTGCTCTCCAGTGGTTCCCCCGGTTGGACTCTGGCATGCTCAGACTCACCCAGAATAGTGCTGCTGGCATCATGATGCCTCTCTCCCCCTCCTTCTTCCCCTTACTTCCCCCCTCCCTCTCCCCCTCTCTCTCTCCCCCTATCTCTCCCCCCTCCTTCTCCCTCTCCCTCTTCCTATTTCTATCTCTCTTCCTCTCCCTCTCCCCCAGCCCTCAGTTAGGTGACCTTAGAGAAGATTCTGTTGCTATAATCATCAAATCTTGAAAATCCAGTAGTCTTGGTGACCTAGAAAGAGACGTTTGACTTCTAAGACTGCTGTGGCTGGGCCCAGGAACAGCACCGCATCATGAGGACGGATGCAAGCTGGGTTTAGCTATGGAACCTGCAATTGACTGAGCATTCTTCCTTCTTTTCTTTTGTTTTTTGTTGCCTCAGTGATATTTATTAAGAAAACCACCCCATAAATGGTACTCAAATATAATTTTCGTTGTGGTAAATATGTCGTTGTAAAAATTTTATTGTGGTTAAAAATATAGACATCAACGCCTTATGGCTCACCATATTCCAGAGCCCCTGCGCCCAAGGGCTGTTTTACGTTTGATACCGTTACCCTACTTGGGTTCTCCCAAGTTGTTTGGCCAAGAACAATGTTCCCTTTTTAAGCTTCAAAGCAGCAGAACAAACTGACTTAGGCCATTTGTGCTGCTGCGAGAAAATACCAGAAGCTGGGAATTTTATGAAGAATAGAAGTTCATTTCTCACAGTTCTGAAGGCTGGTTGTTCAAGAATAAGGTGCCAGCGGGTTTTAAGGGGCAAGCCTCTGCCTCCAAGACTGGGTGTTGTTGCTGCCTCCCTTGGTCGGGAGGAACTCTGTGTCCTCACACGGCAAAAAAGCAAGAGCAAGAGAGGCAGGCTCTGAAGTGTCGTTCACACAGGCATTAGTTCTTCCTAAGGAACAGCCCCCATAACCTCATCGCTTCCCCTGGGCTTGGCATTTCTTCTGGGCTGGTATCTGGGATTGCTTTGAATGAGTTTCCAGAAGCATTGTGCCCCTTTCGTGTGAACAGCTCCAGTCACCAGAGCCCCCAGCCTCTGGGTGTGAGAAGAAATGGGGGGGCCTGGGGCTGAACTAAGGAGAGGCCATGACTTCCTGCCTTAGTTGTACTAACCATGGAGCCCCCTCTGTGGGATCTGCTTCAGATCATGTCTAGGAGCAAGGTCTTCGGGGTTTGGGGTTTTGTTTTGTTGTCCTTGTTGTTTTATGAGCAAGTTTCTTTGAAAGTGAAAAGAAGGCAGCCAGATTCTCCCTTTGGAGAGGGGCTCCAGATTGGAGGACCCTTCCAGGGGACAAAGCTCATGCCACTCAGTTCTTCCTGGTATAACTTAGTAGCAACCACTTTGAGAATGTAGATATCAAACCTGAGGGCTTCCAAACCGGGTTTTACCTGGTGTTATTTATGAGTGTGTTCGTACGTATGTGTTTTGCGTGGTGATATTTGAGTGTGTTCTTACGTCTGTGTTTTGCGTGGTGATACTTGCGTGTGTTCGTACATCTGTATTGGTGCTTTTGCAAACAC
This sequence comes from Dipodomys merriami, assembly GCF_024711535.1. Lineage (NCBI taxonomy): Eukaryota > Metazoa > Chordata > Mammalia > Rodentia > Heteromyidae > Dipodomys > Dipodomys merriami. The sequence goes on from NW_027206020.1 coordinate 510,270, forward strand.
AAAAGGAAGGCTTGTTTTTTGTACACATCCCTGCCTCATCTTCCAACAGTCCACAGATCTAAAAACAAACCAAATGCATATAAATACAAGAGCAGGCAGAGATTATCAGGCCATCAGCAGATTACTGAAATCCCAGCACCTTGCCGGGGCGGCTGCTGTTTTAGGGATTAAGTCTAATCCCGTGGAGGAGGGAGGAAGTTCCGTGCAGTCACATGGCCTCCAAGGCAAAACACACACACACACACACACACACACACACACACACACACACACACACACACACACACACACACACACACACACACACACACACACACACACACACACACACACACACACAGAGCACAGTCTCCGGCTGAGCCTGCCCAGCCTGGACACTGCCAAGGCCCTCAGGTACCCAGGTTCCTGGTGAGTGTGAGGCCTCGGCACAGTGTGCGGTGTGTGGACACGGCTGCTTCTGCCATGGTGGCCCGCTGTCGACACTCCCAGGGCAGAACTGCGGGACACCCCATGGTACGCACATGGGTGCGGCAGCATGGGGGACGCCCCGGCTGTCTTCCACACTGTCCCCTCGCAACCTCCTGCTTGTGTCTCCACACCCCAGGCCGTTGGGCGCCTGGGGTTCTCGGTGGCAGCGGCCCTCCGTGGGGCCACAGAAATGGGGCCAGGTCAGCTCTCAGCGCACCCCAATCTTTGCTTTTCAATCTGATTCTTGGTAGCTTTTTCATGTTTCTAAGGCTGCTGGGTTTTTTTCTTTAACATATTGATGATGATGTAGGCAGTACTCCTGATCCTATACTCCATGAAGACACCGGGCAGTATAATCTCCGTGGAGACACGGGGCAGTATAGAATAAACTGTGGAGATGCCTGGCAGTATAGAATAAACTCGGTGGAGACACAGAGCAGTATAGAATAAACTCGGTGGAGACACGGGGCAGTATAGAATAAACTCCGTGGAGACACGGGGCAGTATAGAATAAACTCCGTGGAGACACACTGGGCAGTATAGAATAAACTCCGTGGAGACACGGGGTAGTATAGAATAAACTCCGTGGAGACACACTGGGCAGTATAGAATAAACTCCGTGGAGACACAGAGCAGTATAGAATAAACTCCATGGAGACACAAGGCAGTATAGAATAAACTCGGTGGAGACACGGGGCAGTATAGAATAAACTCCGTGGAGACACAAGGCAGTATAGAATAAACTCGGTGGAGACACGGGGCAGTATAGAATAAACTCCGTGGAGACACGGGGCAGTATAGAATAAACTCCGTGGAGACACACTGGGCAGTATAGAATAAACTCCGTGGAGACACGGGGTAGTATAGAATAAACTCGGTAAAGACACTGGGTTGTATATTGTTGCCCTGCTTGTTAACATTTGGTATAGAATTTTAGTGACAGTGTCTATACTCAGGCTGGGATGCTGGGTCTGAGCAGATACATATGGACTCCCTCATTGTTGCACAAAACGCCTTTCCCCAGCTGATACGCCAGCTGGCATGCAGGCAGTCCGCATGAGTGGCCCAGTTATGCTGCTGCTTTCCAGGGCTTTCTGTTCCATTTTTGTGGGATACTGTAGCCATTCTGGGGTTACACACTGTGACTTTTGCACTCCTGCTTGACTAATGCCGACACCTTTTGATCTATAATCACCCCTCTGCACCCACTGGAGCATGCATTCCAGAACTCTACCTGTGTGCCAGCATTCCTTAGAGAGAATGATGCAGTATGGGCATGCAGTTTCTGCAGTCCTCCACTCTTTAAATCATCATTAGATGACTTAATCTACAACAGAAATGCTTCGTTAGTCGTTTATACTATATTGTTCTAGAATGATGACGAGAAAAAGTTCTGCACATGTTTAATACAGCTGCGATCTTTTAAAAAATTTTCACATAATTGCACAAAGCATACAGTTCTTTTTTTTTCCAAATATGTTCAATCCATTGTGGATTGAACCTGAAGCCCCCAGATACAGAGGGTGGACAGTAGCCTTGTGGAGAGCAGCTTGGGATCTGCTGCCAAGTCCTGACCTCTCTTTCATGAGCAGCATAGAAGTGGTCCCTGAATAGGAGGACTTGGCAATCTAGTGAACTACAGGTGATTTCCTCTCTGTGGGTTGCTGACAGTATCTGTTGGTACAGAAAATCTTAATTGTAAAGTGCTCCATCCTTGAAACCTTTCCTTAGCTCTTAGTGCCTTTTTGTGTTTAAGGAATCTCCCTTTCTTCTAGCTTGCATGGAGGATGCCTGTGCTGTCTGCACACGGTTCCCTTACTACATGGACTACCTGGAAGTGGGCTGGGGATCGAGTCCCTAAGGGACTGTTCGGGCCTCATTTTCTGCCTTGCTTGTTCAGTTGACTGAGCAACATTCCCTGAGAGACGCATCCTCTGCCTTGCCAGGCCTGCGCACACTGGCTTCCAATTGCTTTTCTCAGTCTTCTTGTTTTTCCCCATGCCTCTATCACACGGACTAATTCACCTAATTCATCATAGCTTTGTATGTACACATCTCTGGCAAAATGAGTCTTTTTGCTTTGTTCTCTTTCTTAGGCTGTTCTTGGTCTGATTAATTTTTCCACATACATTTAAGAATAAGCTTAAACTGCTTTGTTCAATGGCAACTCTGTTGCACAACTATTTAAAGATAATTGGAAATAAGTAGATAAAATTAAATTTTAAACAAAAGCGTGTCTAAGTGTGAATCTTGAAGTCAGTTTGGAAGAATTAGTGTCTGAAGTGTTCAGAGTTTGAGGTGGGGGGGATCCCCTCCTCCAGCCCTCAGGGCCCGTTCATTCTTCACAACAGTGTTTGCTCGGTTACCACATCCAGGCTTTAGACACCTTGTGTTAGGTTTATCCCAACTCTGATTTTTTTTTTAATGTTCTTATATGTGGGTTTTATTTCCTAACACTTGATGTGTAGACACGTGTCAGTCCAGCCACTGCTGGATCCCCTCTGTGACTGACTGTCGTCTGTGGCTCATGTGTACACACGTGTCAGTCCAGCCACTGCTGGATCCCTGCTGTGATTGACTGTGGTCTGTGGCTCATGTGTACACACGTGTCAGTCCAGCCACTGCTGGATCCCTGCTGTGACTGACTGACTGTCGTCTGTGGCTCATGTGTACACACGTGTCAGTCCAGCCACTGCTGGATCCCTGCTGTGACTGACTGACTGTCGTCTGTGGCTCATTGTATACACGTGTCAGTCCAGCCACTGCTGGATCCCTGCTGTGACTGTCGTCTGTGGCTCATGTGTACACACATGTCAGTCCAGCCACTGCTGGATCCCTGCTGTGACTGTCTGTCGTCTGTGGCTCATTTGGGCTTTGTGTGCCTGCCATGCTTTCTGGCTGTTGTTCCTTCCTTGCGGCTTCTAGCCATGTGCAGAATAGTGGCAGATTATGTGTACTCCAGAGGGGTCCCTTGGGCCCAGAAATAGGGAAAATGCAGACTCGGGATGGAGCGTCTCACTACCAGAAGTTGTGGGAACCCTACAGGTGTGCTTAGGGTGTAGCTAACCACCTGGTGCCTTCTGTTGGGGAAGGAAACCAATCACTTCCCTACCTGCCATCTGCTAGTCCCTAGACTAGGTCAGGGACAGCTCAGGAGACTGGACTGGTCCCATCCGGCCCTCGATGGCCCACGGTCCAGGAAGGTTTGCGCATCGGCTTGACTTGCCTCTCTTTACCTCATACCCTGGCTGGCTGCAGGGCCCTCTGCCACCATCCGCCATGCTCTCAGGTCCAGGGATCGAGGTGTCCGTGAACCATGGGATCAGGACACACAGGCTTTGGCTGTTGGTATCGGTAGGCTCTGTGTTTGTCACTGCTCTGTCATTGGTCCTGCTTGCCTACTCTCTCCCCGTCCACGGGTCCCTCCCCATCCAGAGTGAGGCCAGAGTGATGAGTATACCAAATGCTGCTTCTAGGCCAGGTTGGCACCTGAAGGGCTGGCTCTTCCCAGCCTCCTCTTTACGCTCAGACACCCCGAGCCACAAGAATTCCACCTGTCACTCCTGGATCTCCTGCCTGTGTAGAGCATATGTTTGAGGGGCTGGATAGGCGACCTCACCTTGATTTTCAACTGTGCATTGTCAGCTGTCCCGGAGCAGTCTGATTTCCCCACCAAATTGCTAGCACCTAGGAATGATCTCCATTCCTACCCACCCTGCAAGCCTGGTGTCTACTACGAGCTGCGGGAGGATGAGTGGTATGAAGACTGTCCCGATGACCTTCCTTGGGAGCCTGTGGAAGGCCCGGTGCTGACCGGAGGCCTGTGCAGAAGATGTGCATGCAGACACACATCCCAGGCACTGGCAGGGCTGCGTCAAGACTTGGGTGGCACACAGCTCCAGCTGGGTGGTGTCAGAGGCAGGACTCAACTCTCAGGGAAGCCTGCCCTGTCGCCACATGAAAAGTGGTTACTCTTTAACTTGTGACGTTTGTAATAGGCATGTGCTGACATAGGTTGCACTAGGCGCTTTCTTCCAAAGGTAGAACCAAGAAGCATCGGGGCCACGGCGGGGGTGGGGTGTGAAGCCTGGCCCGTCACCAGAGTGTGGCTCTGCAGGTTCCACATGAAGCCGGTGTGCTGACTCCAGAGAGGAGAGGAGCGATGAGGTCGCGGGCCTAGCCTGTCACTTTTTGTCTCGGCACTTGAGTGACAAGTGAGCGGGCTATTTAGAATGCTCACTGGAGTCTGGGCTGTGTGAGCCCTGGGTGTCTTTCTAAGGCTAACTCTAGCTGGCAAGAGCATTGAGTTGCAGAAATCTCCCCTAGCCCGGATGGCCTCAAGGATATAGATGCATTGTGTGTCTCTCAAGGAAGACGAAGCAGCTAATCAGCTCTGTCGGGTTTGCTGCCGTGGCCCCATGTAGCCTGATGTGGGCACTGAGCTGTTAAACACGATAAATCAAGTCTGTGCTTGCCCCGCTCCATCCCCTGTACCTTCCAGACAGCTGAGGCCCCCGGCGCAGCCCTGGGTGGAGCGCAGCTAACCGGGGCAGGCCAGCACCGCTGGGCCCTCCCCACAGCCACTGGAGGCAGATGGTGTCACGGCAGCGCTTTCCGGCCCTCTCCAGGCGAGAGTCCCTGCTGGGGACGCAGGAGGCGCTGCAGCAGCAGGCGGGATGGCGGCCACAAGGTTCTGCACACAGCCGGCAAGTCGTATGAGCCGACCTCAGTTGCTTTTGTTTTGGTTCTGACCAGCCTGGGAATAGTGAATAATTTGCCTGTCTGAGGCCAGGCCTGGAGGAGGGCTTCTCCACTCCATGTGTAATGGCAGTGAGCATGCCTGTCGATTAGGACAGCGAATGTGCACGCACAGGCGCGTGTGCCGTGTGTGCTGGACTTGAGCTGCCACATGGCACATTGCAGTTCTCAGGATTACAGCAATTGCTTTTCTAGCAGCTGTCAATTTGAATACTCTTTTTAAAAGACTGATTAGTTGCTTTATCAGAATGTTGTCATCGTGGCATTGGTTGTAAACAGACATTGTCAACTCAGTGATGAAAAAGTTGAGCAAGTGTTATTTCTGGTCAAAAGGAAGAGCACCTCTTGTTGTGGCGTACCACGTGTACACAGATTTGCGTAGGAACCGCCACGGGGCCTTCTAGACCAAAGGGCTGTAAAGTCAGTGGCAGCAGGCTGAAAAGAAGGGAACCAGCCCTCCACTATCCATCCAAGCTTGGAGGTATGTGCCGAGCGCAGGCCAGAAGCAGCTCCAAGAGCAGCACCCCATTTCCATCTGAGCCACGGCCAGGGCTCCCTGCAGGACGGGGCGGCGTTCTCTTCCTGTTTTTGTTTTTGTTTTTGTTGTTTTGCATTCTCCCCAGCCCAACCTGTAGGACTGGGTGAGGCTCTACAGGCTGTGGTATGTAACTGGTCTACCCGTGTGGAGAGGAGAGCAGGGCTTCGGACGCAGGGCCACCCTGTCCCTTCTTCCTGTCTTTGCCATCTCACCACTGGCCTGAAGGAGACAGGAGGGGAAGGTCCCAGCTTCCCGCCAGAAGGGCGAGAAGAAGATGCCGATGTCATGGGTGAGGGACGCGTGAGGGCCCTCACAAGGGCGGGAGCTGAGAGAGTGACCCTGTCATGTCATTGTGACTGCTGGGCACGGAGCGCCGGAGGTGTGGGTCTGACTGTGAGCAGCAGCACAGCAGAGCTTCTGACAAGAGGACTCTGGGCTGCACAAGGAGGAGGTGCACGGAGCTCTCAGAGCTGCACCAACATTGGGTCCACAGTCTGTGGGAGGCAGTGGGACCGACCAGCTAGAAGTCCTGCTTAAGAGTGAGTCAATCTTGAGGGCCTATGACAATGTCCAGGGTGCCCAGGGGTCACTCGTGTCATACTCGACATGAAGAACTGAGACGCTCAGCCTCCTGAAGGGAAAGATGACTGACTGGTGGAAGACAGAGTAACTGGGACCTCAGCAACTTAGAAGGCTCAATGCCAGGGTGACCCAGACCTCAGCAACTTAGAAGGCTCAATGCCAGGGTGACCCAGAACTCAGCAGCCCAGAAGGTTCTATGCCAGGGTGACCCAGAACTCAGCAACTTAGAAGGCTCAATGCCAGGGTGACCCAGAACCCAGTAGGCTGGAAGGCTCTATGCCAGGGTGACCCAGACCTCGGCAGCCCAGAAGGCTCTATGCCAGGGTGACCCAGACCTCGGCAGCCCAGAAGGCTCTATGCCAGGGTGACTGAGCAGCCACCCATGACCGTAGCTAGGAACCAGCACTCACAGTTTTGAAAAGAATGGAAAGACAGAAGGTCCACCAGGAAGGGCCAGATGTAAAAAGCAAAGTGGAGAGCTTAAAGTGGAACTCTAATAACCAAAGTTAAACAATGTATTGTGTAGACTTGGTGGCAGAATGAGTGTGATGGGCATGTCCTAAATATAGAGTGATGCCAGTGACCCAGACTGAGGAGAGAACAAATGGGGGAAATGCAGTACAACCCGGGACCCATGAAGTAACACACAGCACAGTGCACACCATGCTGCACCAGCTAGACCGCATTCTGTGGGATTGAGTAACCTTTTTAAGTGTAACATTTAAATAGCTGAAATCATACAAACTATTTTCTGGGCAGAGTAAATCAGTAAGCAAATATTATTAGATAATATCTGAATACTTAAAAATCAAAACATACTGCTAAATGATACACTGGTCAAAGAATATCAAAGGAAGTTAGAAGATACTTTGGACAAAGAAAAATGAGGAAATTTATTAAAATTTATGAGATAAAAGTAAATTAAAGCCCCTAGAAAAACTTGAAAGTTTCCATTTAAAAAGGAGGGAAAAGAGGAAAGCCAGGTCCCATGGGCTTCTGCCTGTAATCCTATTGACTTGAGAAGTTGAGATCAGAGTGTCTCAGCTTGAAGCCGGCCAGTCCCTAAGTTCACAAGACCCCATCTCAAAAGAACGAAGCTGCGGGGGGGTGGGGGTGACACCTGTCACCCAGCTACCTCAAAAAGCCTAAATAGGAGTATCAAAGTCGGGGCAAAAACAACCACAACAACCACTCTGGCCTTTGACCAAAGTCAAATGTAGTATCTGTTCTTACCAAGTTAGTATCTGATATGATGCCAGAAAATTAAAATAAAGGCTGTATATTACGCATTACTATTTTTGGGGGGGAGGGGTCTGGTTGTGGGGCCTGAACTCTGGGCCTGGGCGCTGTCCCTCAGCTCTTCAGCTCAAGGCTAGCGCTCTACCACTTGAGCCATAGCACCACTTCTGGCTTTTTCTGTTTATGTGGTGCTGAGGAATCGAACCCAGGGCCTCATGCATGCAAGGCAAGTGCTCTACCACTGAGCCACCTTCCCAGCCTCACACATTACTATTTTTATCCTTTCTTATTCTCTTATTCTTTTAACTTCCTATCTAAGACTCAAGAACAGCATGTCCTTTTTTTTTTTTTTTTCAAACTGCTGCATGTTATTGAGATTCCAGGCCAAAATAAAGTAACCAGGGCAAAAGGGTTGGACATGTGGCTTAGTGGTAGAACACCTGCCTTGCAAGGGTATTGCCTAGAGGGAGGGAGGGAAGAGTCAAAACCGTTGTCTTACCTTCCTTCTGAGGAAGTAAAGAAAAAGCAAAGCCAAGCAAGCAGAAGAAAGGAAACCATTGGAGCAGCTCAAACAAAAGAAAGAAGCAGTCATGAGTCCTGTATTTATAGAACGAGAAAGATCATGCCCAGCCTTTGTTGCTTGTTTTTATTTTAGGTTTGGGTCCAGTTCTGTTCTCGTAACTTTTCCTTATCCTTTTTACTGCTGTTATGACCATCCATTGCCTGAGAAAAGCGGGGAAGGGAAGGGTGAGGGAGAGAGGGTTGAGAAGGCCGGGAACATTGTAAATGTGTGAATGTAACAAACGTGTGCATCTGTGTAACCGATTATGCTCATAACTGCATTTTAAACCCACTGTCTTTCTGAGTGTGTCCCTCTGCCCTCCGGGGGGAGTCGGTGGTGGCGTGCGGCAGGTTGACCCTTGGGTGGAGAGGGTGGCCCTCTGGGGAGGTGGCACAGAGCGCAAGCGTGCTGTGGAGACATGCCCAGGCTTCAGAGGCTGGACCAGCCGGCCCTCCACAGCGTCCCACGGCCCAGATCTGTCCTGTCTCCTCCGTGGGATCCTCCAGCGGGCTAGGGGATGAGGTGTGGGACACAGGTCCACAGCTTCTAGGAAGATCAGGAACTTTTTCATTTGTGTAAAGGGTTCCTACCTGTTGTTGAAAGTGCTTTCACGGTGGCTGTTTTACGTAGCTGCCAGCTCATGCTCACAGCTCTTTCATCTTAGGGTTGTATGTGTTGCCTTGTTCACGTTCTGTTCACTTCCTATTGAAAGCTGGATATTAAGCGCATTATATAATGACTCTGGATCTTCCTGAGGCCTGAGTTTGGCAGGCTTCTGACAACTCCAGCTAGGAACAGAGGCTCCCGGGGTGGAAGTGCAGGTGCAGCCCTCTGTGCCTCTCCTCAGGAGAGGGGAAGCTCCAGACGCTGACCTGGACAAGAGTTCTGTCTTCCATGGCTACACTGACACCACAAGCACAGATTTGGGGGAGGGGAGGGTCCTGTGCGCCTGATGAGGACAGGAGTTGCACCCCTGCCCCTTCCTGCTCTTTGGTGGAGCTGCTGCTTCTCCAGGGGAGCTAGCCTGTCCTCGTCTGTCAGAATCTCCAGGTTGCCACCTTCTGTGCCTCCAGGTCTGAGAGTCACAGGCAACAAGGAAGCCAAGGGCACTCACCCACCCCTCATTTCTGGAGCCCCTGCTCCCTGCTGGTCTTCCTCCTCCAAACAGTCTGTGCTGCTGTTAGGAGAAATCTGGAAACCCGTCTCAGCTTCTTCCGCAGAGCACACGGCCTCCTACTCAAGTGTGAATTCAAACCCGGGGGGCCGGGAACCTGCCCCAGCTCTGTGCATTCAGCTGTCCTCCCTGAGTCACCTAGCCTCTCCGCATCTTAAAGTGAGGTCCAGGAGTCGGGCGGGGGGGGGGGGGGGGGCGGGGGTTGACACCCTGCCCGGAGTTCAGGGGAGAGGAGCTGTGCACTGTGCACAAACTTGTCTGCGTCTCTGTGATTTTGTATTTTCCTTTTCGGGGAGAGATTAATATAAATGAAATTTCTCAATTGGAGGGTATCGCTGTTTCTAGGGTGATTGGCATGCCATTCCTGATCACTTTCATTGATGATGCACTGTCCCCTGGAAGGGTCCTGAGGCAGGAGGGTCCTGGGCCCGGCAGGGACTTGGATGAGTCCTTTGAGCCGGGGCTGTTCCTGCGGGGTTGGCACCCCAGACTGGCAGCCAACAAGGAAGGATTCCTGCGACTCCAGGCCTGTCCTGGCAGGTGTGACATCAGATGCCCCAGCACCTGGGGGCCGCCCCAGGCCGTGGGAGACCAGCTAGCCTGCTCTGAGGAGCACTCTTAGACCCTTCCCCATGCCCGCCCCACCCTGCCCAGCCACCCTTCACCACACCCCCTCCCTGCCTTCTCCCCTCAGCCTATAGTTCCTGGTATAACTGTTGCTCTGCTTGTTGGTGAATATCTCTAGCCTGGGGCTGTGCTCCAGGACTGCTGTGTATGCCAATGGTGGCAGATCTGGGTGATGAGAGACAGAGCCCCCAGCCTGTGCTGTGGGAAGAGGGATAGCAGCATAGAGACCTGCGGCAAGGCCCGGGAAGAAGGCCTGCGGCTTGGGGACGCGCCTCCTCGGGGCACCCAGGAGCTGAGCCTGCGGCGTGGCCTTAGGGCAGACTCTGCGAGAGCAGGGGGTCCTGATGGAAGGCAGGGTGGTATGCTGGCTGGGGAGCCTGCTGCCTCCCGCTGCCCGTGCGAGCAGGCTATGAAGAGGCCCAGATTTGCTTCCACATCACAAGCTAGTGTAAGGCTTGTTGGTAGACGGTGTGGCGTGAAGGACCTGAGCAGCTGGGTGGCAGACACTACCCAGACCGCGATGGACAGCCTCGGAAGGCAGGAGTGTCCTGCTGCCCACAGAGCCCCTTTTGACAAGCACTTTGGTCTGTCTGCTCCAGTAGCCGCACAGCTGCGGGAGACGTGTCCCTGTGGTCTGAGACAAGGCCTGGGGTTCTGGGGGTCACCATGCCTGCCAAGGACAGCAGAGGACAAACTGGGAGCTTGCTCACCCCACAGCTAAGGGGACTGTGGCTCTCGAGCTGCAGCTAGAGAAAGGTGGGTTCTTCAAGACCACATCCTTAGTCCCCAGCAACCAGGCCAGTGCCACAGGAGAGCCACACACACCCAGACGCCCAGAGCTGTGTGCTTCCCCCTTCTCCCTCTGATGCAGAAAGGCACTGGCCTGTGCGACTGATTGCTACTGACAGCACAGAGCCGGAAGCACCCGGGGCAGGCGCTGACCCACTTTCTCCTCCCTGGGCTGGAAACATTTATGTAACAAACAGCCACAGGGCCCTGCTGTCCTCCTGGCAGGGCGAGGCCTTTAATTAAAAAGGAGGCGCCGAGCGCCAGACTGGCCACGGCGTGGCCGTTCATGGGGCTGACAAACCAGTCTTAGCAGAGCAGTGAGAAGAGCTTTTCCAGAATTATCGGTGCAGACCCGTATTTGATGCCATATCAATCTCATGGGCCAGACCCCATTCTCCTTCCAAGACCCTTCTCCCTGACACCCTCTGGAGGCTCAGCCTAGTGCTGCCAGCAGAACTTTCTAGTCTCTGCCTATGCTTTTCCACAGGGCAGGCCACAGCCACCTGGAGCTGGTTAGCACGTAAAATAGAACCAGTGAAGAGTCGTGAACTGTTTCCTTCCAGGGCAGCAGGAAATGGCTCTTTTTTTTCTGTTGCTCCACTTGGACCTTACTATACTAAAGTTAACCTTGTTCAACTAAATACTAGAAGTTAAAAACAAAAAACCCGCAGCCAGTGAGTTTCTTATTTTAAATGTCAGTAGACAGATGTTGCTGGTATTGTACCAGAAAGACACAGAGCATTAATGGCAAGATTGGGTGTTAAAACTCTGTGCTGTGTAAAATCCTTATTAGGTGCTGTGTGAAAGTTTTGTTCACTGTGAGTGATGCTCGACACTAACGGTGTAGTCTGCCGAGGAAGCATCTGTGAGGCCGTTGAGTTTTGTCAATGTGGGGTGGTCCCGAGGCCTCCAGAGGCCTCCCACACACCCCTCACAGCAACCGGGATATGCTGCTCTGTGCTTGATTTTGCATTTTCCTTTTTGTGTATTTTTAGCAGAGATATTTTGTTGAAGAAAAAGAAGTTGCCCCAACTTTTAACCCATTGTCCTTCCTGGTGTGTTGTAGCTTGAGTGATCCTCTGTCCAGGCTAGATCGAGGGTGTGTGTGGATGGGTGATGTGGCATCACAGGACCGTTCCTGAGGGACCCCTGCGGCAGCTGTGTGTGGGTAATGCTTGCCCACAGGCAAGTCTAACTGTGGGGCTGTGTAGGAGGGACTCGCAGGGGAATCCTCGGCTCGTCCCAGGACACTACACTTCTTCCCTCCATCTTCCCAGTGACCCTACTCATCTCGCAGGTATGCTCCTGGATGAGCATGCAAGGCATGTCAGCTTCTTCGCCCCATGGGTCTCTAGGCCCCATCCGGGGCCTAACATCTGCCCTACCCTACACCAGTGGCTCTCTCCCCACGCAGCCCGCTACCCCTGGAACCTGACCGGCTGGGCTCCAGGGCCCAGCGTCGCTTCCACGCTCATGCCCCATCCTCTGCCCCGTCCAGTTTCCCCTCTTTCCTGCTGTGGAAGCTTGCAGCCCCAAACCAGCACCACACACTGGCCGCTCAGGCCTCTCACCTTCCAGAGAGCTACCAAGCCCACACTGCTCCCAGACCCCTGGACCAGGGTCTGGGGTCTCGTGAGCCCCCCGCCTTCTCCCAAGTCTGGCAGCCCTAGGACATCTCCCAGGCACGAGCACCTCTTGCCCTCTGCGTCTAGATTCCTTGTAAGTGCCACTTCCTCCTCTGCCCACTCTCCCTGGTCTTCTCTGCCCATCCGCTCCACCCTTCCTGCAGCCTGAACTGGGGTATGGCCAGACAGTGGGTTGGCACCGTTCTGGTTGGGGTGAGCTATACTCACTCCTACAAGCTGTTCCCTGAGAGGGCACAGTTGGTGTACATGGGAATCTCAGCGCTGGGGTCCAGCAGTACAGTCACTCAGCGCTGGGGTCCAGCAGTACCGGTCACTCACTCGGCGCTGGGGTCCAGCAGTACAGTCACTCAGCGCTGGGGTCCAGCAGTACAGTCACTCAGCGCTGGGGTCCAGCAGTACAGTCACTCAGCGCTGGGGTCCAGCAGTACCGGTCACTCACTCAGCGCTGGGGTCCAGCAGTACCGGTCACTCACTCAGAGCTGGGGTCCAGCAGTACTGGTCACTCACTCAGCGCTGGGGTCCAGCAGTACCGGTCACTCAGCGCTGGGGTCCAGCAGTACCAGTCACTCAGCGCTGGGGTCCAGCAGTACAGTCACTCAGCGCTGGGGTCCAGCAGTACAGTCACTCACTCAGCGCTGGGGTCCAGCAGTACCAGTCACTCAGCGCTGGGGTCCAGCAGTACCGGTCACTCACTCGGCGCTGGGGTCCAGCAGTACCGGTCACTCACACAGCACTGGGGTCCAGCAGTACCGGTCACTCAGCGCTGGGGTCCAGCAGTACCAGTCACTCACACAGCACTGGGGTCCAGCAGTACCAGTCACACAGCACTGGGGTCCAGCAGTACTGGTCACTCAGCGCTGGGGTCCAGCAGTACAGTCACTCAGCGCTGGGGTCCAGCAGTACCGGTCACTCACTCAGCGCTGGGGTCCAGCAGTACCGGTCACTCAGCGCTGGGGTCCAGCAGTACCAGTCACTCACTCGGGGCTGGGGTCCAGCAGTACAGTCACTCAGCGCTGGGGTCCAGCAGTACCGGTCACTCACTCAGCACTGGGGTCCAGCAGTACCGGTCACTCACTCAGCGCTGGGGTCCAGCAGTACCGGTCACTCACTCAGCACTGGGGTCCAGCAGTACCGGTCACTCACTCAGCGCTGGGGTCCAGCAGTACTGGTCACTAACTCAGCACTGGGGTCCAGCAGTACCGGTCACTCACTCGGCGCTGGGGTCCAGCAGTACCGGTCACTCACCAGAGAGGGGAGCCATCATCCTGTCACTCTTCCGTGAGCACTTCCCTGTCACTGCCTGTAACCTGTCTTTGTCTTTAATGACAACACGCAAAGGACACAGATGGCACTGGGACTTTGATTGAGGTAGAGTTTTAACAGTCCAGTAGCGAGTCTAGACTAGGGAAAGAAAGCTTCCAAGGACTGTTGATGTTGGCACAAGAGACACAAGTGGGATCTTCCTGGCTGGTGAGGACAAAGCCAGTTCCACAGGAAACTGAAGCCCTATGACAGAAAAAGGGGAGCACTGGCACCACGAGAAAAGCCAGGCTTCCAGGCCGAGGGAGCGGGCGCTGGTGCCTCCTTGGCCCTCCGTATAGAGGAGGACACGTAGGTCAGAGGGCTTGCCTGCCCTGCCCCAAGTCATGTGGCTGATCAGCCTCAGAACCGTTGGAGGCTGGGACCCAGCCCTGGTGGGCTTATCCCTACTCTCTCCTCCCCCGCCCCTGCACACTAGGCATTCCCCAGGTGACACCTTCCATCTGTGGCAGTGACAGCAGTGTGTCCTCTCCACCGCAGGCCAGGAGGGACTTTCAGGCCCACAGACATTCTCCAGTGGCCATGGATGTTCCTCAGTGGCCACAGGCGTCCCCCCCCCATTGCCACGAACATCTCCCAGTGGTCCTGGACATCCCCAGTGGTCACGGACATCCCTCAATGGTCCTGGACATCCCCAGTGGCCACAGACATCCCCAGTGGTCACGGACATCCCCAGTGGCCATGGACATCCCCAGTGGTCACGGACGTCCCCCGAAGCCACGGACGCCCCCAGTGGTCACGGACATCCCCAGTGGTCCTGGACATCCCCAGTGGTCACAGACATCCCCAGTGGCCATGGACATCCCCAGTGGCCATGGACATCCCCAGTAGTCACAGACATCCCCAGTGGCCATGGACATCCCCAGTAGTCACAGACATCCCCAGTGGTCACGGACATCCCCAGTGGCCATGGACGTCCCCCGAAGCCATGGACGTCCCCAGTGGTCACGGATGTCCCCCGAAGCCACGGATGTCCCCCGTGTCACGGACGTCCCCCCGAAGCCATGGATGTCCCCAGTGGTCACAGCTGTGCTTTCTGGTTCCAGGGGACGCCATCTGGGTTCCATCCGTCCTTCCTCACAGCACCCTCGGCACCTTAAACCACCACCCTCAGCTGCATTTTGGGAGAAAGATGGAGTCGAAGGTCTCAGAAGGTGGCCTGAATGTCACCCTTACCATCCGTCTGTTGATGCATGGAAAGGTAGATGCAACCCACGGCGGGGCCTGTACTGTCTGAGGGGCTGAGCTGTGGGGGGACTGGAAAGGTAGATGGCACACCTACGGCAGGGACTGGGTTATCTAGTGGGGACTGGACTGTCTGAGGGACTGGACTGTCTGAGGGACTGGACTGTCTGGGGGACTGGGCTATCTGAGGGGACTGGACTGTCTGAGGGGACTGGACTGTCTGAGGGACTGGACTGTCTGGGGGACTGGACTGTCTGAGGGACTGGACTGTCTGGGGGACTGGACTGTCTGAGGGACTGGACTGTCTGAGGGACTGGACTGTCTGGGGGGACTGGACTGTCTGAGGGACTGGACTGTCTGAGGGGACTGGACTGTCTGAGGGACTGGACTGTCTGGGGGGACTGGACTGTCTGAGGGACTGGACTGTCTGGGGGACTGGACTGTCTGGGGGGACTGGACTGTCTGAGGGACTGGACTGTCTGGGGGGACTGGACTGTCTGAGGGACTGGACTGTCTGGGGGGACTGGACTGTCTGAGGGACTGGACTGTCTGGGGGGACTGGACTGTCTGAGGGACTGGACTGTCTGAGGGACTGGACTGTCTGGGGGACTGGACTGTCTGAGGGACTGGACTGTCTGAGGGACTGGACTGTCTGGGGGACTGGACTGTCTGAGGGACTGGACTGTCTGAGGGGACTGGACTGTCTGAGGGACTGGACTGTCTGGGGGGACTGGACTGTCTGAGGGACTGGGCTGTCTGGGGGGACTGGACTGTCTGAGGGACTGGACTGTCTGGGGGGACTGGACTGTCTGAGGGACTGGACTGTCTGAGGGACTGGACTGTCTGGGGGACTGGACTGTCTGGGGGGACTGGACTGTCTGAGGGACTGGACTGTCTGAGGGACTGGACTGTCTGAGGGGACTGGGCTGTCTGAGGGACTGGACTGTCTGAGGGACTGGACTGTCTGGGGGACTGGACTGTCTGAGGGACTGGACTGTCTGAGGGGACTGGACTGTCTGAGGGACTGGACTGTCTGAGGGACTGGACTGTCTGGGGGGACTGGACTGTCTGAGGGACTGGGCTGTCTGAGGGACTGGGCTGTCTGAGGGACTGGACTGTCTGAGGGACTGGACTGTCTGAGGGACTGGACTGTCTGAGGGACTGGACTGAGGGACTGGACTGTCTGGGGGACTGGACTGAGGGACTGGACTGTCTGGGGGACTGGACTGTCTGGGGGACTGGACTGTCTGGGGGACTGGACTGTCTGGGGGACTGGACTGTCTGGGGGACTGGACTGTCTGGGGGGACTGGACTGTCTGGGGGGACTGGACTGTCTGAGGGACTGGACTGTCTGGGGGGACTGGACTGTCTGAGGGACTGGACTGTCTGAGGGATTGGACTGTCTGGGGGGACTGGACTGTCTGGGGGGACTGGGCTGTCTGAGGGGACTGGACTGCGGGAAATAGAGTTCTTGCCTAGCAACCATAAGGACTTGAATGCAAACTTCAGTACTGACAGAAACCTTTACTTCAAACTTACACAGCCATTGAAAGTACACACAAATGACACTTCCCTAGAACCACATGATTGAGCAGCCAATCCCCTGCCTGTCCCTGAGCACTAGTGTACATCTCCTACATAGATGGCACACTCCTGTCCCTGAGCACTAGTGTACATCTCCTACATAGATGGCACACTCCTGTCCCTGAGCACTAGTGTTCATCTCCTACGTAGATGGCACACTGCCTGTCCCTGAGCACTAGTGTTCGTGTCTTACAGACTGCCTAGTGGGGCCTCATCCTGATGCCTGCTCCCTCTGCGCCTGAGAAACACGGCCCCCACAGTTCCCACAAAGCCCCTGCTGGGGAATCCAGCCTAGAACAGCAGTGCTGACACCCACCCCAGAGCACAGGCCCTCCTGCCGAGGTGCACATCCAGACCCCTTGGAGGAGCGCCAGCCCCTGGTGTGCTGTGCTTCGTCCTGTGCACAGCCCTGCAGCAGTGCAGGCTTGCTTAGAGCATGGCTGTGTTGAGGGAAAACGGCAGATTTAAAAGACACGGAGCTGGACGGCTGGGGGCGAGGCTAGTCCTGTCTCAAGTGATACGTGGAGCTGGCCCTGATGTGGACTGTCCAGCAGGCAGGGCGGTGCTGTCTCCACTGACCCTGCCAGAGTGCCTACCCTGCAGACACCTGGGCACAGCTGTGGACACTAGGAATGTCCACGCGAAACAAGCCACAGCAAAGGCAGTGTGGCGTCCTGGTGGGTCTCAGCAGGGAGGGGGTGTTTATCTCAGGATTTCCTTGTGGTGTCTGTCTGAAAAGCAGCTGGCTTCCTGCGTCCTATCCTCCAGCACTTTGTCAGGCAGCCTTAGCCCGATGGCACGGAGGAAACGTACAAGCTAGCCTGAAATGAACCCCCTCTCCTCCCCTTCCCCTTCCCCGCCCTCTTCTTCCCCTCTCCCTCCCCTTCATCTTCTCCCTCTCCTTCTCTTGCAGTAATGGGGTTTGAACTCAGGGTCTAATGCTTGCTAGTTAGATCTTCTGCCATTTGTGCCACACTCCTATTCTATTTGTGCTTTATTTTTCAGATAGGGTCTCAGGTTTTGTGTCTAAGGCCAGCCTAAGACAATGAATTCCTGCCTGTTCTTCCTGCATAGCTGAGATTAGAAACATACCCTCATGCCTGGATTATTGGCTGAGATGGGGTTTTATAACTCAAACCACAATTCTCCCAATCTCTCCCTCCTGAGTCACTGAGATTAAAAGTATGCATCACCTGTTAGTGGTGCCCAGTTCCCCTTGGGCCTGGGTGGAGTGTGGTTTGGTGATTGAGGGACTGTCTAGCATGCCTGTAGTTCTGGTTCCATCCGGCACCACAAAAGATAAATATTCCTCTCATGTTAAGAAGGTAGATGGCAGCATCTGACCCCAAACTGTGTTTTCTTCTGCTGTATGACATTCTCTTTCTGTGGCTTTGTTTCCCCACAGGAAGTTGGAAGCATCATTGGGAAGGTAATTATTGCCTGTGCTCTGCTCCTCTTGGGATCTCTGAGGGGATGGCCCCTGCTTCTGGGTGTCCCTGGCCGGAGTGCTGCCCGGAAGCCCATTACCAACCCCTCCTGCTTCCAGATGCACTACCTTGAAGCAGACTCCTGGCTGTGTGTGAGCCTTGGGGGCAGACACTTCCCTTGAGCCACCTCAGCAGCCACCACTGCCCGCCACATTGGTGGTCTGTAGGGCTCGGAGGCTTGTGACCCTAGAAAGTTACTTTGCTTGTACTATGCAGCAGCCCTCATCAGAACAATCTCCCTAACAATAGTACAGCCATCTTATATCTCCATTCTAAGCGGGGCTGAAGGCCACGAGGAAGCCTCCCTCAGGCAATGGAGTTGGTGCAGAGGGCCAGGCACACAGACCCTGCGTGCTGCCTTCTCTGCATGGTACGCAGAGTACCGAGGAGCCTCACGGCTCATCCCTTTCTTGCCCTTTGTCTTTGGAGACCGTGCGCAGCCCTGCTGGGCCTTCCCGGGGCCCCCGGTGATGCTGTGGCGGGAGCCTGCCTGGCTGGCCAGCAGGCTCCCACCTTCCCAGAACTCGTGTTTCTCATCGTAAAGTCTTGGGGATGTGGGAGATGAGGCCTCACTCGTGGCGCAGGCAGGCTGACACTCACGGGGGCAGGCTGGGTGGACAGTGCCCATCACCCTGGCTGCACCGTCCACCAAGCCCGCAGAACAGCAGCAATCCCCAGCCCCGCGCCATGCCCGGCCGTGCGCCCTCTGTCGGGCCGTCAGTGACTCTTCTCATCTGCGTCTCCATTCCAGAAAGGGGAGACAGTGAAGAAGATGCGTGAGGAGGTGCGTGTGACTTGCTGTGGGCACCATCCCACCTACGCCAGGATGCCAAGGCCAGGAGGGTCTCGGGGCCCGGCGCGTGTCCATCTGGGCAGGGACGGCAGGGCCTTGCCCACATGGGCGGGAGTGGTGTTCCCCCTGACTGCAGCATGTGCGCGGGGTGCAGACTCCCCTGGGGAGCACTCAGACTGCTGGAAAAGAATTCTACTTGCCTATGTCTGCAGTGGGTCCTGTCTGGAGAGCCGGGCCTGTACTGTCTGGAGTCTGTTATTTGTTGCCAGACACATTTACTTCCTCTCACCCTAGAGTGGAGCCAGGATCAACATCTCAGAGGGAAACTGCCCAGAGAGAATTGTGACCATCACAGGGCCAACGGACGCCATCTTCAAGGCCTTCGCCATGATAGCGTACAAGTTTGAGGAGGTGAGTTCCCTCTGCCGGGACGGGGTGGCAGGTCTGGCCCTCACAGGACACTGCTGGCCAGGGAGGCACCTCCTGTGCTCCTGCCCACCTTCCTCCTCCTAAGGCCAGCCGCGCCTGATGTGTGCGTGTGGGAGAAGTCCACTTCCCACATGCTTCCTCAGATGATGCGCCGGACCTAGCCTCAGGACATACCCCCACCAGGCCCTGGCTGCCCAGACTCGAGCCCTGCCCGTGCCACCAGCACCCAGCTAGCCCTCCCACATTACCACAGCTTGCATTCGTCCCCTCCACTGCTGCCTGCAGGTTATTGAGTTGCATGGGAATCCCTGGTCTATAGACTGTAAGAGGAAAGGCAGGTCGTCAGGTTGAGGTTGACGGCGGTCTGCTGCCCCCGTCAGATGTGAGTGGAAGCACTCTAATTCCCTACTGTCCCAGCTGACAAAATCAGACACACCAGGTACAGCCGCTCACACCTGTAACCCCAGCTACTGGGGAAGAAGGACAGAGCCCAGGAAGGATTGTGGTTTGAAGCAGGCCTAGACAAAAGCTCAAAAGAACCCATTTCACTAAACAAAGTAGCTGAGATCTCAACTGTGGGAGGCATAGGTAGGAGGATCCCAGTCACGTACTGGCCCTGGGCAGGTACCACAGGACCACCTAGAAATAATCATCTAAAGAAGAAAGGCTAGGAGGTGCTCCAATGGCAGAGCCCTTGCCAGCAAACACCATACCCCCAAAAAGGGCAGGGGGTGGGAATGATGTGTTGGCCAGCATCCTGTCACTGTAACAAATAGAGTAACAAATAGAAATAACTTATTTGTCAATCAATTGGCAAATAATTTATATAGGGAAAGGTTTGGTTTGGCTCAGTTTCCGCAGTTCAGTCTACAGCTGGGCAGAATCGTTGTTTTCACACCTCTGCTGGGGCTGGGCTGCACACATGGGGTGAGCTTGTTGGCGTGCAGAACCATTCTCCTCGTGCCTGTGATCCGCTTTGGCCTGGAATCTCCCCTGTGCTCCACATCCGGTTTTTACCCCTCCCAAGAGTTCCAAGCCAGGGGCCGAACCTGTAACACACGAGGCTCAGAGGTTACTCCAGAGGAAACTAAGCACTCCGCCAGAAGACTTACCTGTGCCAGTATGTGTCCAAAGTTCAAGTCCAGAGCTTCCCTGGAGACTCAAGACAAATTGCTAAAAAGCTGCAAAAATAAAAGTGCAAGCTCTATGCAGTGACCCATTCTGAAAAAAAGGGACAGGATTGGCATGGAGGGACTGGACCCACGCCAGAGCAGACACAGGGGACCAGCGGGACTTCCTGTGGCTCCGTGTCCTGCGTCAGGCTGCCTCGGGATGGCTTCACAGCTGCAGCCACATGGTCGCTCTCCCGGGCTGGCTTCCATGCTGCCTGAAGCTTCCGTGAACTCCCGAAGTCACCGTCGTGGCATTAGTGTGTCCTTGGCTTGAGCGGCGGGCGCCCCATCAGGCTGCTCACGCGGCACCTGGGCCTGTCTCACGCTGCCCAGCTTCCCAGGCTTTCCTTCAAAGTCTTGGCGCACACTCCACAGTTCTTGCATCCTGCCTGCCTTCAGAACGCCAGATGGCAACAAGACTGGCTAGCAAGGCCCCCTCGGGCCCGCTGTCGTGGCCTCTGCGTGGCTCTGAGGCTTACGTAGTCCCAGTGGGCCCGCTGTCGTGGCCTCTGCGTGGCTCTGAGGCTTACGTAGTCCCAGTGGGCCCGCTGTCGTGGCCTCTGCGTGGCTCTGAGGCTTACGTAGTCCCAGTGGGTGGGGCATGCTGGTGCCCTCACCCTGAAAGACAACCCTGCGCAGTCTTCAAGACAGACTTTCATTTGTCGGTCTCTCAGTCGGCCACGGGTGAGACCTTCCTGGTTCTGAGAATCATGCATGTATTTTCCTATTCCAGTAAGACCCACCGGGCTTCTCACTGCTCCTAATCCCTTCAGCAACTGTACCATCCATGCCGTCCCTTCAGACTCTCTCCTTTGTGGAAGAATTCCAGGTGTTCAAATTTTTTTAACTAGATTAAACCCAGGGCCTCCCACCTGCTAGATAAGCACTGTACCTCGGAGTTGAATCCCTAGCCCATCTTTCTGTGCCTGATTTGCACTGTAAATCAACTACAGACAGCCAGTCATACCCAAGGCAACAGGCCCCCGGACCAGGGCAGTGCTGGCGCTGAAGCCTGTCGGGCTTCCCACATTAGCCAAAGACACTTGCAGTGAAGCAGCTTTTAAACAAGAATCTCATTTGGAGACTTCAGATCAATCAAAAATTGGCACCCAATGGACCTGAAGTCTTATTCCCTTTCTTTTTTATAAGGTACCTCTTGGAAAGGCCAGGGTGGCCGTTGGAGATCCTAGTCATGCTCGATGGGGAGGACACATTAGAAAGCGGCATGAGGATCAGGACTGAGGTAGGATAGTTCAGGCTGAGATTTCCAGGAAGGGGAGAGTTAGGTGGCCCCTAGGAGCTGGCCAGAGAAATGGGAACGCCATGCTGGCGTACCTCCAACACAGCCACCCCAGCAGGTGGGCCTGTTTGGGTCAAGTACCTGAGAGGAGAACATCTTCCTCAGCCTTCCCTGGAACCCCCAGCCACGCCTGTGCAGGAGGACAGCCAGTGCTCCGGGCTCTCAGCACAGACTGTCATCTATGGTTGACCCCATGACCCTTCTCATGACAGGCAACACTTCAAGTCGCGCAGCACAGCACACAGCAGCCACAAAAGCCACCAGCTGGGCAAAGGGCAGAGCATGTGTCCACCATGGATACAAGCAAGCAGGCAGCGCTGCCCCATGACTCCTGACCACGCAGCCTTGCGTGTCTGGTGTGTGGCCCGCACGGGATCCCCCTTCTGTCTGGTCTGCTGGCATGTCCTCGTGCCTCCGAGCCCAACCTAGCTGTGAGGCGCGGTGACGACCGGGCCTGTCCTCTGCAGGCTCTGCCATGGCCTCTGAGTGCCCAGCAGTGCAGGTGCAAGCAGGGGCGCCTGAAACAGGTGCCCACCGCCACAGGGCCAGCATGCTTGTCTTTCCTTCCCTAGGACATCATTAACTCCATGAGCAACAGCCCTGCCACTAGCAAGCCCCCGGTGACGCTGAGGCTGGTGGTCCCCGCCAGCCAGTGCGGGTCCCTGATCGGCAAAGGCGGCTCCAAGATCAAGGAGATCAGGGAGGTACCAAGACCTTCCCCACCCAGGGTGGGAGGAAGGCCGTCCTGGCAGCACGGCAGCCTAGTCACCGTGCTGCCTGCTCCCTGGGGAGTCCACAAGTCCTGGCACGGGGCACCACAGAT
Source organism: Dipodomys merriami (assembly GCF_024711535.1). NCBI lineage: Eukaryota > Metazoa > Chordata > Mammalia > Rodentia > Heteromyidae > Dipodomys > Dipodomys merriami. Next base: position 532,746 of record NW_027206020.1, read on the forward strand.
TCCTGCCCTGAAGCCGGGGACAAACAGTCCAGTGGGCAAACAATAGGGAAGCCAACACGGTGGCCTGTGTGGGGTGCGGTCCTGCTGGGGCAGGAGCGGCCATGAAGAGGTGTTCTTGAGATGAGCAGGTTAGAGCTCCCTAGTTCTGCAGCTCAAGGCTGCACCCAGACTCATCCCTGCTCCACGGGGGCGCCCCTCGGCAGGCAGGCCCCCCGGGAGGGCACCTACTCCCGCCCTGCCGCAGGAGGAAGCTTGACCTCCACAAAGCCTGACTTCAGGGGCACCAAGCCCTCCCTTACCCAGAGGACAGCCTCCGCCTCATAATTTCCTCCCATCTTCCCCTGTGGCCCAGAACTCCGCAGAGGAAGCAGAATTCCTGTCTTGGAGGGTGGGGCTCCCTGGCCAGCGTACCCGTGGGTGGGCCCTGAGCAGTGCGCAGAAGCAGGCGTGGAGGAGAGGCGTCATTGGGCGGGGCGCGGGGTCTGACCAGCAACGCCCCTGCTACTGTGTGCAGACTGCCCTGGACTCATCCTGGGTCTCCTGTCCTGTGTACACTGCTACCCGCTCTCTCCTGTCCTCTTCCAACGTCGTTTTCTTCAGTCCACAGGTGCCCAGGTCCAGGTAGCTGGGGACATGCTGCCCAACTCCACAGAGCGGGCAGTGACCATCTCAGGGACGCCGGACGCCATCATCCAGTGCGTCAAGCAGATCTGTGTGGTCATGCTGGAGGTACAGCCGCCCAGCAGGCGCCAGCTTGCCTCTCGCTTGGCATGGGTTCACTGCAAGCGTTGGCCAGGGCTCCAGTGCCTCACCGGTCCCCAGGGTTCACGGGGGTGGTCGTGGCCAGGTGGGGGCTGGGCGTCAGGGCCGCCGTCGGGTGAGCAGGCACTTGGGCAGAGCTGCTGCTGTCAGGGTCAGGCCGGCCTGGGACCACTGTCGGGAGGGAGAGTGAAGGAGGACGGGCTTCTCCTCCGCTAGAGCTCAGCGAGAAGCTCTGGTGCTGCCCTGGCACTGGGCCCCCAGCACCTGCCCTAGGCAGGAGCAGTGCAGGCCAAGGGTGCCACCCTCGTGCAGCAGAGCCTCCTGCTCTGCGGGTAGCATGCAAACTAGAACCAAGAACTGCCGCTGACGTACCAGATGGGACTCCGGACAGACCCGGGAAAATGCCCAGTGTGAAACCAGAGATGAACAGAGAGAGGAAACAGGCCAGGGAAGCATCATCACACAGGCACAGAGAGTCCAGACCTGCACACTTAATCTAGTCAACACCCAAAGGAAGCAAAATTCAAGCAACATCAGGAGCTGTGTGTGCCCTTCTCCAAAGCCCCTGATGCACCTGCCTCACACGAGCACCAGTACTGTGCCCTTCTCCAAAGCTCCTGATGCACCTGCCTCACACAAGCACCAGTACTGTGCCCTTCTCCAAAGCTCCTGATGCAATCTGCCTCACATGAGCACCGGTACTGTGCCCTTCTCCAAAGCTCCTGATGCAATCTGCCTCACACGAGCACCGATGGTGCCCTTCTCCAAAGCTCCTGATGCACCTGCCTCACACGAGCACCAGTACTGTGCCCTTCTCCAAAGCTCCTGATGCGATCTGCCTCACACGAGCACCAGTACTGTGCCCTTCTCCAAAGCTCCTGATGCGATCTGCCTCACACGAGCACCAGTACTGTGCCCTTCTCCAGAGCTCCTGATGCACCTGCCTCACACGAGCACCAGTACTGTGCCCTTCTCCAAAGCTCCTGATGTACCTGCCTCACACGAGCACCAGTACTGTGCCCTTCTCCAAAGCTCCTGATGCACCTGCCTCACACGAGCACCAGTACTGTGCCCTTCTCCAGAGCTCCTGATGCACCTGCCTCACACGAGCACCAGTACTGTGCCCTTCTCCAAAGCTCCTGATGCAATCTGCCTCACACGAGCACCAGTACTGTGCCCTTCTCCAAAGCTCCTGATGTACCTGCCTCACACAAGCACCCATAGTGCCCTTCTCCAAAGCTTCTGATGTGATCTGCCTCACACGAGCACCAGTACTGTGCCCTTCTCCAAAGCTCCTGATGCACCTGCCTCACACGAGCACCAGTACTGTGCCCTTCTCCAAAGCTCCTGATGCACCTGCCTCACACGAGCACCAGTACTGTGTCCTTCTCCAAAGCTCCTGATGCACCTGCCTCACAGGAGCACCAGTACTGTGTCCTTCTCCAAAGCCCCTGATGCACCTGCCTCACACGAGCACCAGTACTGTGCCCTTCTCCAAAGCTCCTGATGTTATCTGCCTCACACGAGCACCGATAGTGCCCTTCTCCAAAGCTCCTGATGCAATCTGCCTCACACGAGCACCGATGGTGCCCTTCTCCAAAGCTCCTGATGCACCTGCCTCACACGAGTACCAGTACTGTGCCTTTCTCCAAGCCCCTGATGCACCTGCCTCAGATGAGCACCGATGGTGCCCTTCTCCAAAGCTCCTGATGCCACCCTGCAGGCAGGGCCCCTGGGCTATGGATCCATGCTAGGACTGCCCCTCTGAATGTACCACACACAGGCGCACACTCAGACACACACACACACTCACACACACACACACGACTGTCCCTCTGAATGTACCACACACAGGCGCACGCGCGCGCGCACACACACACACACACACACACGGATGTCGACAGTGGTGCTGGCTGGCAGAGACCCCCTTGCCTGCTCCTGTGATTCAGATCAGATCACTGGCCAGAAGGAAGGGGTGAGCCTCAACAGAAGAAATGGCCAGAGGTACTGTCCATGAAGAGGAGCTGGAGATCAGTCTAGAGATGGTTTGAAGTCTCTCCCAGAGGGGAGGCCTCGTAGGACCAGAGGACCAGATGGCTGGCAATAGGTGAACTTGGTGGTGTGGCCCTGCAGGGCTGCGTACCGCACCCAGCACTTTCCGCACCTGGTGAGACACGTCCAATGTGTCTGCCCCCTCCCAGGGAACACTGCCTGTGTCCAGAGGATGTGCCCTCCCTGGGAAGAACGGGGTCGGGGCTACTCACAGCCAGCTGGGCCTCAGGGCAAGTACAGAGGAGCTTCTCCTGGGATGAAGGGCTGGCCTCCGAGAGCACCGTGGAACAGGGTGATGGCCAGGGGTCTGGAAGGGCCTGCAGGGCGCGGTCTTGGGAAGCCCCATTTTCACAAGGTAATTAGAAGCATTCCATAAGGACCTCAGAAATGTACGGGGTGGGCCTTCCCTGGGGACCTCTCCGAACCACCCCACCCCTTGGCCGTTCACGCAGCAGAGAGGACTGTGCTGCCGCCTGCTCTGTGGGTTTCCAGTGCGAGGAGCTTGGACATCCTGCCCAGTGAGTCCAGAGGCCGCAGGCTCTGCAGGAGCCCTGGCGGGGACGGACTGTGCCCTGCCGCCCAGCTGAGGCCCCAAGACCCCAGCCGGCCCGGAAGGACGGCCCGCTCTAACGAGGCAGAGAGGGCCCGCAGGAAGTGCCGAGGACAGCCCCCGCCTGAGGTAACAGAACCATCGAGGAGAGTTGCAACAGACCTCTTCGTGACTGGGGAACCTCTCACTTCTCTGCAGTTTTCTTAATGACTCTGTTTCATGGTGAGGTTGGATTTCTCTTCACTTCGATGGCAGTCTCTGCTCATCATCACCACAGGCCAACCAGAGTCTTTGGAGTGCTGGACATCAGTTCCTGAGGCTGGTTATGCACACGGCTCAGATTCAGGAGCACTCCTGTGAGGATGCGGTCTGCACGCCTCTCTAGAAGCCACTGCTGTGCTCATTGTAGTGGTCATGGGCCATCTGGGGGCTGCTCTGGGAGGGAGGGAGGGAGGGGCAGCAACACGAGAGCCCACCTGCCCCTGGCCCAGCCCAGCTGGCGGAGAGCACGCGCCACACTGCCCAAGGACTGCTGCCGCTCGCAGCCCGGCTGCAGGGGGGCTTGTTGAAGCAGGAGGCACACAGCGCAGACGCGAGAGAAGCCTGTACAGAAGAAATGGGGGGCGCGATGCAGGATGCCGCCTGCTGGGCCCCGCTGCCCTTGCCGCGCTGCTGCAGCCTTGGAGCCCTCGCTGGCCACGTCTGGGGCTGGGAGGGTCTGCGCAGAAGGGCGGACGTGGGAAGGCGGCCCGAGGCCTAGCAGCAGGCTTCTCTAATGTCTCTCTCCCTCTCCTGTCCCTTCTCCTAGTCCCCACCGAAAGGTGCCACCATTCCCTACCGCCCAAAGCCCGCCTCCACCCCTGTCATTTTTGCAGGTGGTCAGGTAAGAGCCGACCCGCTCGCGGCCTCCACTGCCAACCTCAGCCTCTTACTGCAGCATCCGCCGCTGCCCGTTAGTGCACTCAGGTTTTCTCGCCTTCCCACTGCACGCTCCCTCCCTGAGCCAGACACAGGGCTCTCCTGGCCCACACCAGGCTGGAGCAGGGGCAGGGGCACAGCTTCACCTCAGAGCCATGCCCCTCAGACACCTCGACCCCTGACCCAGACAGGAAGGACCCGAACATCCACAGGCCCTGGGAGGCACCTGCCAGGCCTCAGAGGGTCGTCCCAGAGCCCTGAGGCAGCTGGGCAGGGAGCAGTCCAAGTGGCATGATGGCCCCTGTGGGCTGTCAGGGAAGAGGAAGGGGGCCCAGCCCACCGTCAGCCCACCCATACAATGGCTCGAACATGGTTAGCCAGGGGACGGCCCAGAAGGGCCCTGTGTCTGGCCAGCCGCGGTGTGTCTTTGTTCAAGGGAGCGTTAAGTCAGAGGCTACCCACAGGTGACCCAGCCACGGCAGGGCAGGCATGAGGTTTTAACCCTAAAAGGGAACAAAAGGCATGGGGACTTGACTCACAATGGAAAGAATCTTGTCAGGTCTGTGGGGCACCTGGCAGCCTGTGCGCAGCCCCCACACAGACCAGCACACGGCATATTCTATCTCACAGTCAGAAAACGAGGCCCAGCGCACGAGCGTCTTGCCAGGCTCGTGTGCTGGGGTACAGCTGCCCCTGCCTGCACCCCGCAGGGAGCCACCACCACTGTCTGCAAGCCCTCACTGCTGCCCAGCCGTGGCTCTGGCAGGCAGCGACCCTCACGGGGAAGGAACCCTGGTCCGGAACAGTGCAGCTCCAGTTCAGGGCAGAGCCAGTGTGGGTGCCGAGGCTGAGGCCGCTCAGCCCGTCGCCTGCACACAGTCACTGTGCTACGGTGTTTGTCCCTAAACACCGCCCACAATATGAGCCTCCTGGGCTTACTGCCATGCCCCAGGGCAGCCTGATCTGCTGTCCTTGGCCAGGCCTTGGATACTGGTCCCTTCCCCACCCAGCCAACCAGGAGAGGCACCAAGCAAATCTGTGGGGTAGGGGTGTGGATCAGTCCTGAGAGGGCAGGTCTCCAGGTCCCCTGAGGACCCCCGCATGGACAGACCCCTGAGGACCCCTGTGTGTCCAGTGCAGGGTGTGGACAGACCCCTGAGGACCCCTGTGTGTCCAGTGCAGGGTGTGGACAGACCCCTGAGGACTCCCACGTCTGTCCAGTGCAGGGTGTGGACAGACCCCTGAGGACCCCCACGTGTGTCCAGTGCAGGGTGTGGGCAAATCAGGCATGGGTGCTGCAGGTGCTCAGCTCCCTCCTGGATCTGGTGGCCCCAGGGCCATGGAGATGTACAGTCTGAGGCAGAAATGAAGTGTCCAAACAGTGGCCCCAGAGCAGCATCCCCGACCCGAGCTCGTGAAATTCCACATAGAACACAGGGCAGGAGGGCAGCAGACGGCTAGCATTCCTGCTGCAGGCCTGACGGGGAGCAGCGTCACAGCATGTGGCCTCCAGACCTGCTCCTGGCAGGTCTGCCAGACTGCCCGACTGGTGATCTGATGAGATTCTTTCAGCTCCTCCGTCGTATCACGGGGCCCTCCCTTGCCACAACTGCATCGGTTCAGGGCTGGGCTGCGGCTGGGTCCCCTGTTGGGCAGTCGGTAGGCCTTGAACTCTCGGTTGGGTTATTGCTGATGGACACGTGAGGCATCCATCACAGAGCCCCACAGGCATTACGTGTCACGCCTGCGCTTCGCCCATCCTGAGAGGCCTTGCTCTCCCTTGACTCCATGTGGTTGGTTGGTTGTCTGAGTCACTGGAAGTGTGTTATAGAAGAGACCTGTGGGGGTCACCGCCACCTATGGGGGCTTCACAGAGAAGCCAGGGTTGCCAGGGTCACTGCCACCCACAGGGCTTGGCAGAGAAGCCAGGGTCATGGGTCACCAGGGTCACTGCCACCCACAGGGCTTGGCAGAGAAGCCAGGTCGTGGGTCACCAGGGTCACTGCCACCCACGGGGCTTGGCAGAGAAGCCAGGGTCAGGGGTCACCAGGGTCACTGCCACCCACGGGACTTGGCAGAGAAGCCGGGGTCATGGGTCACCAGGGTCACTGCCACCCACGGGGCTTGGTAGAGAAGCCGGGGTCATGGGTCACCAGGGTCACTGCCACCCACGGGGCTTGGCAGAGAAGCCGGGGTCATGGGTCACCAGGGTCACAGCCACCCACGGGGCTTGGTAGAGAAGCCGGGGTCACCAGGGTCACCGCCCAACCTGCGGGGGCTTCGCAGAGAAGCCAGGCACAAGGAGTGTGCTGGCCACTGAGTCATTTGCAGATCTGACACAGGGAAATCATGAAACCAAAAGCGCCTCAGAGACCCCATTGGGACTGAAGATTCGATCAGGAAGATGACAGATTGGGTCTTCCTGTGATTCATTAGATCCATTTCTTAACCCATTTTTGGCAAAGCTGCTTTCGGTATCTTTTTGGATGTCTCCAGTATAGTATTTAATGACCAGGAGACCTCTTATGCATGGTTGAACAGGTCCTCCTTAAGTTGTTTCCTTCTAGAGAAGTTTTGGGGTGTCTGGAGATTTGCCTGGAGCTTTCTGTGGCTCCCCTGGCTGCCACCAGGGGGAGGGTTTTCCACAGAGAGGGTGGAGATGTGCCTGTAGGGAGAGCTGCCAGTCACCCAGGGAAGGGCCTCGGCGGCGGCGGCAAGCCCCACGCCCCCTGTGTTGTGAGCTGAAGGTCTCTCTCTCTCTTTCTCTCCAGGCCTACACGATCCAGGGACAGTACGCCATCCCTCACCCGGATGTGAGTTTTCACTCTGTCTCCCGTCCTTCTCTTACTATTGTGTATCTACTTGCATGCTGCTGTTAATTGCTACCAATATTAATATTACACAATAATATTAATCGGTTTTCTCAGTGTCCCTCACCTGTGTTGTACCCATATAACCTTGAATAACCTTTCAGCCTCTTAGCACTAACTCTGCTTGTGTTGAGGACTTGGCCTGATGTCAAAATTGTTTTTGTTGCTGCAGTCCAGGGCTTCCCTCCCGTGCTGCAGAGGGCTCTGCAGTCCCTCCCGCTAGTCAGTGCCACAGTGAGTGGGCAGTGGCACTGACCGGCTGCAGCCAGGGCGCAGGGCTCTGTGCACCCAAGGAATCAGGCAGCATTATCAAAACAGACCTTCCGAGCTGTCCTGGAAAGGTGACGTGTGTGGAGAAGCCAAACCCCACACTGACATGCCCAGTCCTCCAGTGTACAAAGCCTGCAGGTCCCACTCTTCCTTCCAGAGTTAGTAAGATGCCACATGGGGTGCATGAGACCTGGGACGGGTGCCTCGGCCTCTGAGCCGGACCTGTGGTGCTACTGTGTGTGCCGAGTCCTCTCAGACATTCCTGGCAGCATGACAGTAAGGATATGTGTACCACAGAAGAGGGAGGCTCCCCCCGGGCCTGCGGAAGGCAACAGAGGCGCTCAGGGATAGAAAGGGCATTTGTGCATATGTGTGTGTGCGTGTGTGTGCACATGCGCATGCCAGTCCTGGGGCTTGAACTCGGGGCCCTGAGCTCTTGCACTCCAGGCTGGCACTCTCCCATTTGAGCACACCTTCACTTCTGGCTTTTCAGTGGTTAATTGGAGATAAGAGTCTCACAGACTGCCTGAGCTGGCTTTGAACCGTGATCCTCCTATCTCCACCTTCTGAAGAGCTAGGGTTACAGGCGTGAGCCAGCTGCACCCAGCTAAGGGGCACTCTGGAGGGGACTTTAAGAGGATGGTCAGCAAGACTCTGTTGTAAGGTGTTACAAAAACTAAGGAGAGGGATAGGAGAGAGACGGCCGACCTGTGGGAGCTGCAGCACCTTGCAGATAACTGAATTATCTTTTCTCGACCCATTTTGAAAGCTGCCAGGCTTGTCAGCCCCTGGAGCGTGTCTGTGCATTCTGTGTGAGCCCTGCTGCTGGCCCTGACCGAGAGCAGAGCCGGCCAGGCCCTTCAGCCTCCTGCAGACGCTGCTTTGGACTCAGACACCTGTTTGGTTTAGACTTCCAGGCAGAGCAGGCAGGGGTTTCAGAATTCATTCACACTAAGTGTTTGAAGTATGGATTCAATTCCTTCTCATTGCAAGGCAGTTCCTTGAGCAGGAAATAAATTCTGTTGCTTTCTAACTTTAATAAAGCAACACACAAATCAACCGGTAGAGAAGCGCTGACGGGAAAGGCCTCTCTCTCTCTCTGCCGTGCTGACACACCTGGTCTTAGATCCCAGGACACCATGACTCTGAACCCCCAGCACCATGCTCCCAGGTCATCGGTGCAGACTTCGCCTGTGAGCACAGGAGGCCTGGAGCTCTACGTGATGTGTCTGCTGTCCAGCGCCTACTGCTAAGGCCTTACGTGGCCTGGCAGCACTGAGCAGTCAGAGCAGAGGGCAGGCCACTGGGGCAGGCTAATAGATAGACACCTGGGGAGCAGGGTCTGACCTTCAGGTGGCCCTGGCTTCCTGTGGTGCTGGGGTGGGCAGCTGCGCACATGCAGTGTATATAGAAGCAGCCTCAAAAGCTTAGCTTGTGTGAACTGGGTGAGTCTATGGAACTCCAAGGTGCAGCATCGTTGATGGACGTGGGTCATGCTTATGTCTTCATGCTGAATAATAAAGTCAGATGTTGGGGCCTGCAGGGTCTGATTGGCAAGTGCCTTGCAGTTTCTATGGCAGCAGGTCTGAACCCTCCCCGAGGAGGGTGGGTGGGCCCGCGCTGCCCCTCCTGGGTGTGCCACGGATGTCTAAGGAAGCCTGTGTCCAGTCTGAGATGCGGCAGCTGCCCTGGGGGCACAGATGTGACAGAGATGGTGGCTGGTGTGTTTTTCCTCTGTGGCTCCTCTCAGTTTCTCTTAACCGGAAGTTTGGAGTGTTTCAGGTTAGCTTAATGTCCACGGATGTTGTGTATGGCGAGGTGCTGAGCTTTGGATGTATGTCCCGCTCCCTTCTTGTGCGAGGTGATGCTGTTAGGAGGCAGGCCTCTGTTAGGTAACTCGGTATGGAAGGCTCCTCCTCATGAGTGAGATTAGTGCTCCTCCTCCCATCTTCTACCAAGTAAGAACAAAGCAGGGACAAGCAATCACCAAACAGAACCTTCTGGCATCTTGATCTTGGACCTCTGGCCTCCGTAACTGTGAGCAGTAAATTCATGCTGTCTATAAACTACCCGGGCTAAGGCATTTTGTTAGAGCAGCAGATGAAGACCTTGATTATTTTATCATGGAAAGCTTCCTGTGGATGTCATCCTGCTGTCTGTACCAAAATCACGTGATTTGTGAGCAGAGTGGGGACTTAAAGCTGTCTTTCTTACAGGCACATAAAATTCAAGGCTTAGGCAATCACTCAAAAAATTTACATCAAAGCACGAGTTTCATGACACGGAGGATAATGGTTATTTGCAGTCAGTACTCGGCAGGAGTGTTTGTTTGCTTGCTTGCTTGTTTTGTTTAGTGTCAGCACCAGGGTTTGCACTCAGGGCTTCTTCACTTAGCCATCAGAGCTGCATCTTTACTTCCTCTTAGTAGGAATGCTTAAAACTTCAGTTTTTAGAATGAAAATATAGTTTTAGGAAATGTTAACTGTTTTATTTTACAGTGTAATTGAATACAAGTTTATCTCAATTGAAATGGCTGGCTTGTGTGTGTATACATATATATACAGATATGGGTACATGTGTGTATGTGTGTGCGTATATACTGCAGCAACTTAATTCCTTATCTGAATACGTGGTCTCATAAGTCAGACACATAGACCATAGAGAGATTCATTCCTAAAATCTGAATATTCCTTACCTATAATGGGAACATGCACATTTCAATACCTCATTTTAAGCCATGCTTTTAATCTGGCCCTTACTTAAGTCATCCATGCTGAGGACTTTCAGTTTCCTCTGTTTATCCGCATGCTCCTTTACCCAGACCCTCGGGCACCTCTCCAGCTTTCCAGGCCTGGGTGTTGTGAAGAGGTATAAAGTGCTGCACTATGCAGCCACATCCTCTGTGGGCCCATCCTGTTCTCTGGGACAGTGACTCAGCAGCTGTGGGAAATATCCAGGAATTTTGGCATCCATTCCTCTGCTGAGTGTCAGCAAGTGTAGAGAGTGACCACGCACCTTTGATCCACTTCTCTGGATGACCACTTGGCAACCATGGAGAGAGACCATACATGTTTGTGTCCAGTTCTCGGGGTGACTGTTCAGCAGGTGTAGAGAGTGACCACACATCTTTGTGTCCAATTCTCTCTGGATGACCGCTCAGCGGGCATGGAGAGTGACCACACACCTTTGTGTCCAGTTCTCTGGATGACCACTCAGCGGGCGTGGACAGTGACCATGCACCTTTGTGTCCAGTTCTCTGGATGACCACTCAGCAGGTGTAGAGTGACCACACACCTTTGTGTCCAGTTCTCTGGATGACCACTCAGCAGGTGTAGAGTGACCACTCACCTTTGTGTCCAGTTCTCTGGATGACCACTCAGCGGGCATGGAGAGTGACCACACACCTTTGTGTCCAGTTCTCTGGATGACCACTCAGCGGGCGTGGAGAGTGACCATGCACCTTTGTGTCCAGTTCTCTGGATGACCACTCAGCAGGTGGAGAGTGACCATGCACCTTTGTGTGCAGTTCTCTGGATGACCACTCAGCGGGCGTGGAGAGTGACCACGTACCTTTGTGTGCAGTTCTCTGGATGACCACTCAGCAGGTATAGAGAGTGACCACGCACCTTTGTGTCCAGTTCTCTGGATGACCACTCAGTGGGCGTGGAGAGTGACCACGCACCTTTGTGTCCAGTTCTCTGGATGACCACTCAGCGGGCGTGGACAGTGACCACGCACCTTTGTGTCCAGTTCTCTGGATGACCACTCAGCAGGCATGGACAGTGACCAAACACCTTTGTGTCCAGTTCTTTTAGATTACCACTCAGCGGGCAAGGACAGTGACCACGCACCTTTCTGTGCAGTTCTCTGGATGACCACTCAGCAGGTGTAGAGAGTGACCACGCACCTTTGTGTGCAGTTCTCTGGATGACCACTCAGCATGCATGGAGAGTGACCACACACCTTTGTGTCCAGTTCTCTGGATGACCAATCAGCGGGCGTGGAGAGTGACCATGCACCTTTGTGTCCAGTTCTCTGGATGACCAATCAGCGGGCATGGAGAGTGACCATGCACCTTTGTGTCCAGTTCTCTGGATGACCAATCAGTGGGCATGGACAGTGACCAAACACCTTTGTGTCCAGTTCTCTGGATGACCACTCAGCATGCATGGAGAGTGACCACGTACCTTTGTGTCCAGTTCTCTGGATGACCACTCAGCGGGCATGGAGAGTGACCACACACCTTTGTGTCCAGTTCTTTAGATGACCACTCAGCAGGCATGGAGAGTGACCACGTACCTTTGTGTCCAGTTCTCTGGATGACCACTCAGCGGGCATGGACAGTGACCAAACACCTTTGTGTCCAGTTCTCTGGATGACCGCTAAGTGGGCATGGACAGTGACCACGCACCTTTGTGTCCAGTTCACTGGATGACCGCTAAGTGCGCATGGACAGTGACCACGCACCTTTGTGTCCAGTTCACTGGATGACCGCTAAGTGCGCATGGACAGTGACCACGCACCTTTGTGTCCAGTTCTCTGGATGACCGCTAAGTGGGCATGGACAGTGACCACACACCTTTGTGTCCAGTTCACTGGATGACCGCTAAGTGGGCATGGACAGTGACCACGCACCTTTGTGTCCAGTTCACTGGATGACCGCTCAACACCCTGGAAAGCATCTGTATATCTCCACATCCCACCAGCATCACTGAGGCACAGGTTTGGAGATGCAGAAAGGAAACTGCACCAAGTCCTGGGGCACTGGAATGACACAGAGCCCCGAGGCTCCAAGTCCCTGAGGGTTCAGCGGACTTGGCGGGGCAGCTGGTAGGCCTCTCACCTGCATTTCTCTCTGTTTCTTCACGTCAGTGCCATCACATCAGGAGTTGCTTTTCTCTGGAGAATAGCCACACACAGTGGTAACTAGTGTGGGGCCATGACCTGATAAACTCGGTGTACCCAATCTACTGAGCACCGCATCTGGCAGAACTGCACCTGAAGAATGTTGACTGCCCAGCCTTGCACCACGGGGCTGCCTGCCAGGCGCAAGAGCTCATTAATGCCATCTAGCAATGTAAGAGTAGCACCAGCTGGGTGCTGGCGGCTCACACTTGTAACCCTAGCTGAGATCTGAGGATTGTGGTATGAAGTCAGCCCAGGCAGCAAAGTCTGTGAGACTGTCTCCAGTGAACCACCATAAAACTGCAAGTGGAGCTGCAGCTCTAGCACTAGAGCACTAGCCATAAGCAAAAAAAGCTCAGGGACAGCAACTGGGCCCTGAGTTCAAGCCCCAGGACTGACACAAAAAGAGAGAGGGCAGCAGTGAAACATAGCATTAGCCCAGAAAAATATCCAAATGCAGAGTGCATGCCGCATCAGAGCCTCGTAACGTTGGAACATTCCGAATCAGGGGCCGTGTGAAGTAAACTTCAAAACAGCCTCACAATGTCTGAGTCTTTATACTGGTCTTTGATTTCCGAATCATCCCTTATTTAGCATCCCTGTCATTTAGAGGGATGCTGAAGCCAGCAAAAATAAAAGCAGCGCAGTAGTGTTGATAGAGAATCCAGCATCGCCACTCTTATTTGACCCTTGTTCTCCCCTGAGCTTCGCTTGGGGGTCTTGGGAGCATCCGTTGCACACTTGAAGAAGCAGATGTTCTAAGAAGCTGCCTTGGCGGGGGTGAGCTAGCCCGCTCATACAGCACAAGGGGTGTTAAGAAGGTGCCATGACCTACTGAGATACTTGTGCTTTGGTTCTGCATCTTGGGAAGTCACAGAGGCCTGTGTGGTAATAGAAGTCCCACAGGAGTGAGCATCACCGGGGCCTCTGACAGGCCCCTCCAGGGCTCAGGGAGTGAGCGGAGCGGAGCTTGCTCACGCACGAAGACTGTCAGTGCTGTGTGCTGCACCGCGTTGGGCCTTGCACTGGCTCAGTGTCTCCTTCTAGAACCCTGTACCGAGATAAGTTGAGGGCATCTTCCCACTGAGAGTAAAGGAAGGAAATCATTGATAGCTCCTGTGGCCACCAGCTGGTGCCAGCACTCCTGGCTCTGAGCCCAACTCCTTCCCGGGTCCTGGAATGGGTGGGCTGAGAGGCAGGGCAGCTGCATTGTACCTCACAGAATAAGAGGCCCAGAGTAACCGCCTGCTGGCTGGAGAAGCCTTTCCCTCACTGTCCTGCTCCACGGCCGTCTCCCTCTGAGCTGTGGCCTGGCTCTGGACCCCTCCTTCACTGGCCCTTCTCAGCCGGCTGTGTGGGATCGCAGCCTGCTCTGTGACTTGTGCATGGGCCAGGATCTGAGAAGCCCTGGATATGAGGACCAACAGGAACCCCGTGCATTCCCATAGAGCCCTGAGAAGCTAGGATGGAGAGAATTTTCTACAATTATTAACAGAAGCAAATACACTCAAGTATCCCAACAAATTGCAAACCGGATAACAAAAAATCCATCTTAGACATAAATAAAACTACGTAATACCAAACCCAAAGGCAAGTACTAGAGGCAATCAGAGAGAATAAGAATATTACAAAAGAAGCTGGGCTCTGGTGGCTCACATCTTTAATCCTAGCTACTCAGGAGGCTGAGATCTGAGGATCACAGTTCAAAGCCAACCCAGGCAAGAAAGTCCATGAGACTCTTATCTCCAATTAACCACCAGAAAACTGGGAGTGGCGCTGTGGCTCAAGTGGTAGAGAGCTTGAATTGAGCTGAAGAGCTGAGGGACAGCGCCCAGGCCCAGAGTTCAGGCCCCACCACCGCCAAAAAAAAAAAAAAAGAATATTACAAAGGAGCCAGGTAGTGGTTCATGCCTATAATCTTAGCTCTCCAGAGGAGGCTGAAGCAGAAGAATCTTGAATTCAAGACCAGGGCTGGCCACATAGTAATATCCTATCTCAAAAAAAGAAGAGAAGGAGGAGGAAGAGGAAAAGGAAACAAAGAAGGAAGCAGCAGCAGTAGCTGGGTGGAGTGAAGAGGAGGAGGGGGAGGAGGAAGAGGGGGAGGAGGCATCTGCATGCTGGAGGGACATGCCTGTCTGACGGCCTGGGCTACAGGAGAGACTGGAACTGGGATGGCCGTGTGCAAGCCAGGCCAGCCCCAGCAGAAAAGTCCTCGAGACTATTTCCCTGGACGGAATGGAGAGAGGTGTGAGCCTGTGATCCAGCAGTGATGTGAAGCTGAAGGAGTAGGCAGTCACAGCCCGGGCGCCTGTTTGGTGGAAAGCGAGACCCTGCCCTAAAAAGAGCCGGTCAAGGGCAGGGCTGAAGGTGTGCTCGGCAGGTATGGAGCCCTGGACAGCTCCACCCACAATAAGAGAGAGGAACAACGAAGGAGAAATGCCATTGAGCCTTCACCAGCACAATGGCCATCCGGAGACAGTGACATAGTAGAGGAAGTGCTCTTCCGAGGACTTCAGTGTAGCTTCTGCAGACAAATAGCAAAGACCAACAGGCCCACAGAAATCACTTTCTAACGGATGGTCTTTTGAAAGGGAAAATTCTGTCAAAAGGAAGGCTAGACTTGAAAGAAGGAATGGTGGACAAAGAAAATTGTAGGCATTTCGGCAAATAAACAAAAACATAATGTGTTAAATCACTATTTCTGCTCTCTAATGGATGGACTTAATAGAAATAGATTTTAAAAAATAGTACCCGTAACCAGATGCTGGTGGCTCATGCCTGTAATCCTAGCTACTCAGGAGGCTGAGATCTGAGGATCAAAGTTCAAAGCCAGCTAGGGAAGAAAAGCCCAAGAAACTCTTATCTGAAATGAACACCAGAAAACAGGAAGTGGTGCTGTGGTTCAAGTGGGATCTTTGAGCAAAGGAGCTCAGAGACAGTGCCCAAGCCCTGAGTTCTATCCCTATGACCAACAACAACCAAAAAAATTACATGTGAACTATTTTTATGCCCCAGTGTACTCTATGTGTACTATGTGTATGTGTATGTATGCCTATGTGTACTCTGTGAGAGGTATAGACAGAAAGATTGCATCCTAAGGCCACAGAAAGAGAATTAACTAAAAGAAAAACAGCTGAGGATATAGCTCCATTAGTAGACCTATTGCCTAACACATTCAAGGCTCTGAGTTCAAACCTAGTACTACCCTCAAAAAAACAAAATATGCAATGAAGAGATATACCATATCCATTAATAGAAACACTAATATTACAAAGATATTAGTTATTTCCCAATTGATACATTAATGCAATATAATTCCAAGCCAAATTTTGTAAGACTTTTTGAGGAAATTAAAGTATTAAATTGATATGGGAAAGCACCATTCAAGAATCATCCATCTGTCCATAAGAGTAATGGGAAGATTTTCCCTGGCAGATGCACAGATATTCTGTGAGGTAATAACCGAGTGGGTGCAGTTTGGGTGCCGGGGAGACCACTACCGCAGAGGACTAGCCGGGAGCCCTGGGGCACAGCTGGGTGAGCATGCTGCCCGGGCCTCCCACGCAAACCCCAGGAGAAGGGCCACCACAAATATTGCTGGGCAGCGAGTGGTCTCCGGGAAAGCGTGTCTCGAGACAGCCAAACACCATCTGCACATACCGAGAGAAGTGGGTGTCCTGTGTGAAAGGCATCAGCGAGGGAAGTTTGTGAAACCCTGCCTCTCTAAACACAGTGAAGAGAGTGGGGGAAAGGTGTGTGCCTCTCCATCCCTGGAGCAGGGTCATGTCCGAACCACACAGGCCCCGTGAGCTTAGGCGAGAGACATTGTCCAGAAATGCAGGCCTGGGCTGCTCCCGGGAGTGCTTTGTGTGGCTTCACTGACTGCACACAGACCTCAGCCCATGTGTGTCACCTTCTGACACAATGTCAGATGGAAAGAGCAAGGGGATTCCTGGGGTGGGACACCTTCCCTCCCCCCATCCCACCCCCGCTCCCTTCCACCTGCTGCTCTCCTTCTCCCTTACCCACCTCCATCCCTGGAGGAACTGGAGCTAACACTGGGAGTTGAGGACTTGTTTGCTTTCTCAGATGACAGAACTTTCACAAGAAGCAGAAAGCCGCTTGGTACTCAGCCCTACTCCCTCTTTTAAAAAATGTAGAGTTCCAAAGGTACAGCAACTTGATCAAGCAGGGCCCAGCAAACAAAATGTTCACCCACTCAGTGAGCAAATGCCTACGCAGCTCGGCCATGGCCGGCCAGCTTGTGTCTGTGCCGGCACGAGGCATTGGTGAGTGGGAACATCTCTTTGTTAAGAGCAGAATATGTATTGTGCTAGGAGGAGCCAGAGTCTGGGCCTTGCCGAGCTACTGAGTGCCAGTCTGGACATGAGTAGAGCCAACGACAGCTTGCTTTCTGTCCCCCACGGGCCGGGGTCTGGATGAGCCTCCCCAGGTGGTCTGAAGGAGGGGCAGCAGCAGAGGTGTGGGCAGCCGGGAAGGTCGGCCGCTGCGGCCCACACTGGCATGCAGACAGCCCCCCATCCCTCAGACCCCGTGTTACAGACAAGGGAGCAGAGGCCTGGCAGGGCCGGGGCGCCTCTCTCCACACAGCTGTGATAGCCCCAAGCCCACTTTCATTCTCATCCCTGGCCATCCTGACCCAGGGCCGCCAAGGAGAAGGCCTGCCCTGGAGCATGGCAGAGTGGCTGATGGCCCCTGGGGTGTGGGGACAGCAGACATGGGCAGAGAGCCGCTGTCGGGACCTCTCAGAGGTCACCACACGGTGCTTCCCACGGGCCTGCTGTGCGCAGGCCCTGCAGGCTGACACGCCCGCGTGGAGGGCCCCGAAATCCCATTCCCTCCTCAGATGCACGGCACGGCAGCCACCCCGGCCTGCTGGCCTGGCATGGAGTAGGGGCACCGTGCAGTCCCTGCAGCTCTGGCTGGTGCCAGGGACGGCTCCCGTCAGGTGGCTTAAGTTCTCATTGACGCCAGATTCAGGGCAGATCAGATGTGAGCCAGGTGGACCCCTGCTGTGTCTGCCTGGGACCCGCCTGGGACCCGCCAGGCCACAGGCAACGGATAGCCTTCTGCCTGCCATGGCCCTGCAGCTGTCACCCCTTTGGGGGATTCCAGAGTTGAAGCTGACCCAGGTCACTGAGTCTCCTAGCCTGAGCCGCTCTGGTCTCCCCTGAACAGCCCCAGCCCGGTACATAGGGGCCCAAGCAACTGGGACTAGAGGGGTAGGGCTGCTTTTAGGACAGGCTAGTGTTGTGCTCACCTTTCTGGGGGAGGAGGTGCCAGGTGTGGGAAGGGCAGGTGTCCCAGGGGCCTTAGGAGCTGGACACAGTGCTAAGAAGCACCAGACAGACACAGGATCCTGGTGCTGCTTCCTGAAGGGAGAGGACCTCGTTCTCTCTGAAGCAGATATCCGTTCAGCAGCTCATCCCGCTCACCTGGGGCAGTGCCCCCCTTCCCCCCCCCACCAGCACCACTGCTGGCATTGCTGACTGTCCCAGAACAGCACAAAGCCAGGCCCAACTCGACCTGCGTCAGTGGCACGCCCCACACAGACCTGTTTGTGAGAGGTTTAGAGAAAGCCCAGAACCTTCTATTCCAGATCCCAGGCTCTGCAGAGGGTGAGAGGGTTCTGAGCATCCCACCTGCCCTCTCTCTCTAAGCGAAGCCGGTTCTGGCCACGTTTCCCTTGCTCTCCTGCTGCCCTTAGTGAAGCTCAGATAAAATGCCTGGAGTAGCCATAAACCAAAGTTCCCCTTGAAAAGCCTTGTAGCTGACCAGCAGAGAAGCAGCCTCCGCGTGAGCACAGTGCCCTCCAGTCCCTCCCCGTACCAGCCTCTGCTGCGAGGTAAGGGCCTGAGCACAAGGCCAGGACCAGGAGGACCTGAGGGCTTGCCTTGCTGTGCCCCACAGGTGCTAGCGTGAGTCTGCCAGTCTGTCCCTGCTCTGTGTCCCTCAGATCCTCTCCTCAGAGGCCCCGTGGCCACACTGGCCTTCGCCAACCTCCCCTCCCCACCCCACTGGTGAGCAGGGACGCGTGGCTGGCCCGGGGCCCTTGGCTACCAACATCCAGGCCCCTTGCTTCACCCAGGCCAAGTCCTTGAATCCTGCTGCGGTGTCTGCCATGTCCGCATGGCCCCTGAGCCTGTCTGTTCTGTTACTGCCGTTTTTAACTTGGTGTGACTGACTGTACTCGATAACAATAACCTTCTTAGCTCTCATGTCCCTCCTACCCCCAGCAGTTGACCAAGCTCCACCAGCTGGCCATGCAGCAAACCCCCTTTCCTCCCCTCGGACAGACCAACCCCGCTTTCCCCGGTACGTACCCAGCTGCCCTTTTCTGACCTCTTCTCACCTGGGGCGTTTCTCTCTCTCTGTGAACTGTCTCTATCCAGCGCGGCACGCACGCATGCGCGGTCACAGCGCTTTGAAGCTGACTCCTGCAGCGGTAACAAAGCAGCTGCGGCGGCAGGGTCAGCCCGGCTCCACGCTGGGCTGTGTGACCTTTGGCTTCCTGTCCCTGCCCTCCCGCGGTCCGTGTGCGCACGGCCCCACGGGGCTACCTCGGGCAACTCCCCCCACGCCGGAGCAAGTGCTTCCCGCTGCAGTGTGGCTGCCCTGCCCCGGGGCAGCGGGGTGCCCGCGTCCCCCTTGCCTACCCTGAAATAGCAGTGGAAGGAGCCGGCCGCTGCCCAGACCTGCTGCGAGGCAGTCAGAGCAGTCGGCCGTGGCCCAGCCAGGCGACTGAGCGAGCCTCCCCCACAGGGGCCAGCCAGAGCCACCCGCCGTGGGTGCCAGCTGTGCGCGCGCCGGTCATATTTTGAGCTTCCCTAATTGAAGGGAACTTGCTTATCTCCTTGAGGGCAAAACATTAAATCTGTCT
Organism: Dipodomys merriami; assembly: GCF_024711535.1. Lineage (NCBI taxonomy): Eukaryota > Metazoa > Chordata > Mammalia > Rodentia > Heteromyidae > Dipodomys > Dipodomys merriami. The sequence goes on from NW_027206020.1 coordinate 551,974, forward strand.
CTCCTTTGCTCTCCAGGAGAAAAGCTGCCTTTACACTCCTCCGAAGAAGCTCAAAATCTGATGGGCCAGTCGCCAGGTAAAACAGGCCACAGTGCCATGGGACAGGCCAGGCCACACGCAGAGGGGGAGGGACTCCGAGCCTGAGATCACTGTGCCACACCCAAGTCAGCCAGCACTTGGCAGCCGCCTGTGCTTCAGGCTGTGGTTGAGGCTCAGGCTCTGTAGAAAGCCAGGAGGTGGCTCTGTGGTCCTGCTAGGGTCCGATGGCAGGTCTGGGTGTGTTAGGCTCCACTGCATCAAGTCACCCACGCAGCCCAGGTGGGGTGCGCTCACAAGAGGGGGCCCATCGCGCTGTCAGTCACGCTGATGGTAGGGTGTGCTCCTGAGAGGGGGCCGATCGCACTGTCAGTCACGCTGATGGTAGGGTGTGCTCCTGAGAGGGGGCCCATCACACTGTCAGTCACGCTGATGGTAGGGTGTGCTAACGAGAGGGGGCCCATCGCACTGTCAGTCACGCTGATGGTAGGGTGTGCTCCTGAGAGGGGGCCCATCACACTGTCAGTCACGCTGATGGTAGGGTGTGCTCCTGAGAGGGGGCCCATCGCACTGTCAGTCACGCTGATGGTAGGGTGTGCTCCTGAGAGGGGGCCCATCACACTGTCAGTCACGGTGATGGTAGGGTGTGCTCCTGAGAGGGGGCCGATCGCACTGTCAGTCACGCTGATGGTAGGGTGTGCTCCTGAGAGGGGGCCGATCGCACTGTCAGTCACGCTGATGGTAGGGTGTGCTCCTGAGAGGGGGCCGATCGCACTGTCAGTCACGCTGATGGTAGGGTGTGCTCCTGAGAGGGGGCCCATTGCACTGTCAGTCACTCTGATGGTAGGGTATGCTTGTGAGAGGGGGCCCATCCCGCTGTCAGTCACGCTGATGGTAGGGTGTGCTTGTGAGAGGGGGCCCATCCCGCTGTCAGTCACGCTGATGGTAGGGTGTGCTCCTGAGAGGGGCCCATTGCACTGTCAGTCATGCTGATGGTAGGGTGTGCTCCTGAGAGGGGGCCCATTGCACTGTCAGTCACGCTGATGGTAGGGTGTGCTTGTGAGAGGGGGCCCATCCCGCTGTCAGTCACTCTGATGGTAGGGTGTGCTCCTGAGAGGGGGCCCATCCCGCTGTCAGTCACGCTGATGGTAGGGTGTGCTTGTGAGAGGGGGCCCATTGCACTGTCAGTCACTCTGATGGTAGGGTGTGCTTGTGAGAGGGGGCCCATTGCACTGTCAGTCACTCTGATGGTAGGGTGTGCTTGTGAGAGGGGGCCCATCCCGCTGTCAGTCACACTGATGGTAGGGTGTGCTTGTGAGAGGGGGCCCATCCTGCTGTCAGTCACGCTGATGGTAGGGTGTGCTCCTGAGAGGGGGCCGATCGCACTGTCAGTCACTCTGATGGTAGGGTGTGCTCCTGAGAGGGGGCCCATTGTGCTGTCAGTCACGCTGATGGTAGGGTGTGCTTGTGAGAGGGGGCCCATTGTGCTGTCAGTCACTCTGATGGTAGGGTGTGCTTGTGAGAGGGGGCCCATCACGCTGTCAGTCACGCTGATGGTAGGGTGTGCTTGTGAGAGGGGGCCCATCACACTGTCAGTCACGCTGATGGTAGGGTGTGCTCCTGAGAGGGGGCCCATCCCGCCGTCAGTCACTCTGATGATAGGGTGTGCTCCTGAGAGGGGGCCCATCCCGCTGTCAGTCACGCTGATGGTAGGGTGTGCTTGTGAGAGGGGGCCCATCCCGCTGTCAGTCACGCTGATGGTAGGGTGTGCTCCTGAGAGGGGCCCATTGCACTGTCAGTCACGCTGATGGTAGGGTGTGCTCCTGAGAGGGGGCCCATTGCACTGTCAGTCACGCTGATGGTAGGGTGTGCTTGTGAGAGGGGGCCCATCCCGCTGTCAGTCACTCTGATGGTAGGGTGTGCTCCTGAGAGGGGGCCCATCCCGCTGTCAGTCACGCTGATGGTAGGGTGTGCTTGTGAGAGGGGGCCCATTGCACTGTCAGTCACGCTGATGGTAGGGTGTGCTTGTGAGAGGGGGCCCATCCCGCTGTCAGTCACACTGATGGTAGGGTGTGCTTGTGAGAGGGGGCCCATCCTGCTGTCAGTCACGCTGATGGTAGGGTGTGCTCCTGAGAGGGGGCCGATCGCACTGTCAGTCACTCTGATGGTAGGGTGTGCTCCTGAGAGGGGGCCCATTGTGCTGTCAGTCACGCTGATGGTAGGGTGTGCTTGTGAGAGGGGGCCCATTGTGCTGTCAGTCACTCTGATGGTAGGGTGTGCTTGTGAGAGGGGGCCCATCACGCTGTCAGTCACGCTGATGGTAGGGTGTGCTTGTGAGAGGGGGCCCATCAACACTGTCAGTCACGCTGATGGTAGGGTGTGCTCCTGAGAGGGGGCCCATCCCGCTGTCAGTCACGCTGATGGTAGGGTGTGCTCCTGAGAGGGGGCCCATTGCACTGTCAGTCACGCTGATGGTAGGGTGTGCTCACAAGAGGGGGCCCATCGCACTGTCAGTCACGCTGATGGTAGGGTGTGCTCGGGAGAGGGGGCCCATCACACTGTCAGTCACGCTGATGGTAGGGTGTGCTCCTGAGAGGGGGCCCATTGCGCTGTCAGTCACGCTGATGGTAGGGTGTGCTCCTGAGAGGGGGCCCATCGTGCTGTCAGTCACGCTGATGGTAGGGTGTGCTCGGGAGAGGGGCCCATCACACTGTCAGTCACGCTGATGGTAGGGTGTGCTCCTGAGAGGGGGCCCATCGCGCTGTCAGTCACGCTGATGGTAGGGTGTGCTCGGGAGAGGGGCCCATCGCACTGTCAGTCACTCTGATGGTAGGGTGTGCTTGTGAGAGGGGGCCCATCACGCTGTCAGTCACGCTGATGGTAGGGTGTGCTGGGGAGAGGGGGCCCATCGCGCTGTCAGTCACGCTGATGGTAGGGTGTGCTGGGGAGAGGGGGCCCATCGCGCTGTCAGTCACGCTGATGGTAGGGTCTGCCTGCGTGAGGAGGGCTGTGGCGCTGTCGCTCATCCTCCTGGCAGCACAGCATGTAGAGCCTGTAGTGGAGATGGAGCTGGGTAGCTAGGACACAGCTTTTTGGGGTGTGTTTCCTAGAAGATGGGTCTGGGCTCTGCGTGTTCTTTGGGGCTGGTTTCCAGCTGCAGGATGGAGGGCACTGAGGACAGGCTGGTGTGCGCAGAGCCCGGGGGTTGCCGTGAGTGGGATGAGCGGACTCCTGGGCTGCCCCTGTGTCCGGGTGCAGCTGACCCTCTGTGCGGGGCCGACACCCCGCGCCCCCAGCCAGCAGCAGAGGAAGGTGGCAGGCCTGAGCACAGGTGTGGCCGGTGGCTGCTGGGGCTCCTGTCACCGCTGGCTTTGCCCCTATGCCAAGGTGTCGGCTGATGAAAGCACTTTCCAGGGCACATGCTTTACACAGACCTGTTCCCGCTCCAGCCATTTCCCTATAGCACCTCTCAGAAATAATGCTCACAGGTTCCTCCCTCAGCCAAAATATGCTGAAGTCCACCACTTTGTCGGCCACTCCTGACTTCCGCTTGGCGGCTCAGGGTCACCAGTCCAGGAGAGTGGGGCTTAGAAAGTGCTGGAATGATACTCCCAGTACAGAAGTAATCAAGTAACTTACTTAAAAGAAAATAAAGGATAGAAACTCCAAGAAAGATAGCAGTGTTTGGGGCAGGATGGTTCATTAAGCACCTAGCACGTGGCCCGACTGCCGGACGCCTGTGCTGGTGTCCCTTAGACCTGCAGGGAGCTTGCTGATGGACTGGTGGGCTGTGCACCTGGGCCCCCGGGGAGAGTCATGGCTGGAACAGGAGCCGGGCGAGCGTGTCTCCCGGAGGAAGTGGGCGCTCACTGACAGTGAGGGGGGAGGCCTAGCTTCAGGGCCATTCCGAAGGCACAGCGGGGCCGGGCTGAGCAGAGCCAGCCTCAACTTGATGCTTGTGGGAATGAAGTACACAGAGCCGCAGAGATCTCCGAGGCCTGTAGCTTTATTGTCACTATTTTTGAGGTAGGAGAAAGCTTACCCTTGGGCTTTGGGAAGCTATCTGTTATCTGGTGGTGCAAGCTGAGGTTTGCACACATGAAAACCTGGTCTTAGCTGCACGTGACCAGGCTGTGATCCCAGCCCTCAGGGGGCTGAGGCTGGAAGATCTGGAAGGTGTCAGATTGACTTGAGCTAGACTCAGATTTGTCAAGGAAAAAAAGAAGGAAGGGAGGAAGGAACCTGAACCCTGGGCTCTTCAGTCTTCAATGTAAGGAGGAGGATGGCGCGCTCCCTCTAGTGTAGCAGTGAAGCTCCAGTCTCCTTGCTCCAGATGAAAATCTGGATGGTGAGCCTGAACTCCCCCGGCCACTGTGTGATGGCCTTTGGTTAGTTATGTTAGTAGCTGGCTGCCGCAGCAGAGAGACAAGGGGGTTCTAAGCCAGCAGAGAGGGAGCAGGCCCTCGTGTCAGCCCTGCCAGCGTGACCGGTGCGAGGCGCTCTGCCGAGACCTGAGGCCAGGTCGCACTGGGCCGTCCGAGGGATTCCACGCGCACAGTGGGGGTGAAATCACAAAGGATTGTCTTGTGTTCCTTTGAGAGAACTGAGGGCTTGGGGGAGCTCCCCGCGGGGACCCGTGGGGGCCGTCACCAGGGGCAGCTGGGAGGGGTGAGGGTCAGGCCTGGGTGGCTTGGGGCAGCCTTCCTGCTAGCCTAACCCTACCCCTTTGGTGTGCCCAGGTCTGGATGCCAGCTCCCCGGCCAGCACTCATGAGCTCACCATTCCCAATGATGTGAGTATTCCCCGCTTCCCGGCTGTGAGGGGCAGGCGGTGCGGCCCCGCGCCCCACCCACACTCCCCACCCCTCCAGCTGAAGCTTGCCTAATGCCCATCCGTCCCTAGGATAGCCAGCGGGAAGGGAGCAAGGGTCCGCCGAGCTCCCCGAGGCCTGGGCGGAGTGGGGCTGGGCGCCACGTCTCCCCGGGGGCCCCAGCCTGGCTGGGTTGTGCGAGGAAGTCCCATGTCATCAGAGGTTTGGGGTTCTCAGTAAAGCGGCTCCAACAGACCCCGAATGTGTGAGGTGTCTGCATTTTAGCACCCCTGGATCTGCTCTGCCTCGGGGAGGCCATGTGCTGTGGAAGTTTTCCAAATCAGTGGATCATCCCGGGACCCCAAGAGCAGGGAGAGTAAGACACAGACCCCAAAGGTAGCTGCCGGCAGCAGCCCGGGCCCAGGGCCGCCTTCCACCAACCTGTGTCCAGAGGCCGCCTCTGCGGTGGAGCCGGGCGCTCCAAAGCCTCTACTCCTCTGCTGCTTGTGCCAGGCAGGCAGAAGGCTGGAGCCCTGCCTCTCCCTTTGTGTAAGTAAACACAGCAAGCACAGATTCAGGAGTTGAGCTCAGGTGTGAGGGAGGACAGGAGGCAGGAGAGGGCGAGCAGGCCATCTGGAGGTCTCTGACCTCCATAGAGACCATCCTTCCACGGCCCACGCGCTCAGGGAGCAGCGCCAGCCCATGACTGCTTCCCTGCCACATGGATCTCTATCCACCTTGAGCCCCAACACAGAACCAGCCTCCAGTACTGTGGCTGTGCTGCCTGCCCCCGCCTTGCGTGCCAGCCCTCCGGGTCACACCGCCACCGCAGCCCTTCCGCCAGTGCCATAACCAGGCAGGCTCTCTCCTCGGAGGGCCGCTCCAAGCCACCACTTGCCAGCGTCAGGAGATACATTCTTGCCACGCATATTCATTTTGAAACTGAGATGGTCGGTAGGAGCAACGGTAGGGATGTGTCGGAGAGCCATGCACCCCTAGCTGTGGCTCCCCTGGCCACCACATCCTCCTGGGAGTCTTCCTGGGGAGGGGAGCCTGCTCCTCAGAAGGGAGGCAGAGCCCTCTCCATGCACTTGGAACTCCCTGTCCATCCTGCATGGAAGAGACCCTGGGCAGTCCTCAGGGTGATCCGGACAGGAGGAGAGGGCCCTGCCCCGCCACCTCTCCGCTCCTCAGACACAGAAAGAAAGCACGATGTATCCACCTAACACCCCTCACCACATCCTGGTTTACTCCTGGTCACAAACAGATTAGGCCAGGGTCCAACAGGCACACGCCATGCCAGTGACCACCACTCCAGCGCTCCCTTCTGAGCGTGATCTTGATCAGAGAGACATCCAGTGCTCACGTCTGAGCGTGCTCTTAATCACAGAGACGTCCAGTGCTCACGTCTGAGCGTGATCTTGAGCACAGAGACGTCCAGTGCTCACGTCTGAGCGTGCTCTCGATCACAGAGACGTCAGTGCTCACGTCTGAGCGTGATCTTAATCACAGAGACGTCCAGTGCTCACGTCTGAGCGTGATCTTGATCACAGAGACATCCAGTGCTCACGTCTGAGCGTGATCTCAAGCACAGAGACTTCCAGTGCTCACGTCTGAGCGTGATCTTGAGCACAGAGACGTCCAGTGCTCACGTCTGAGCATGATCTTGATTACAGAGACGTCCAGTGCTCACGTCTGAGTGTGATCTTGATTACAGAGACGTCCAGTGCTCACGTCTGAGCGTGCTCTTAATCACAGAGACGTCCAGTGCTCACATCTGAGCGCGCTCTCGATCACAGAGATGTCCAGTGCTCACGTCTGAGCGTGATCTTAATCACAGAGACGTCCAGTGCTCACGTCTGAGCGTGATCTTGATCACAAAGACGTCCAGTGCTCACGTCTGAGCGTGATCTCGAGCACAGAGACGTCCAGTGCTCACGTCTGAGCGTGATCTTGAGCACAGAGACGTCCAGTGCTCACGTCTGAGCGTGATCTTAATCACAGACACGTCCAGTGCTCACGTCTGAGCGTGATCTTGATTACAGAGACGTCCAGTGCTCACGTCTGAGCGTGATCTTAATCACAGAGACGTCCAGTGCTCACGTCTGAGCGTGCTCTCGATCACAGACACGTCCAGTGCTCACGTCTGAGTGTGATCTTGATTACAGACACGTCCAGTGCTCACGTCTGAGCGTGCTCTTAATCACAGACACGTCCAGTGCTCACGTCTGAGCGTGATCTCGAGCACAGAGACGTCCAGTGCTCACGTCTGAGCGTGATCTCGAGCACAGAGACGTCCAGTGCTCACGTCTGAGCGTGATCTTGAGCGCAGAGACGTCCAGTGCTCACGTCTGAGCGTGATCTTGAGCACAGAGACATCCAGTGCTCATGTCTGAGCGTGATCTTAATCACAGAGACGTCCAGTGCTCACGTCTGAGCGTGATCTTGATCACAGACACGTCCAGTGCTCACGTCTGAGCGTGCTCTTGATTACAGAGACATCCAGTGCTCACATCTGAGCGTGATCTTAATCACAGAGACGTCCAGTGCTCACGTCTGAGCGTGCTCTTAATCACAGAGACATCCAGTGCTCACGTCTGAGCGTGATCTTAATCACAGACACGTCCAGTGCTCACGTCTGAGCGTGATCTTGATTACAGAGACGTCCAGTGCTCACGTCTGAGCGTGCTCTTAATCACAGAGACGTCCAGTGCTCACGTCTGAGCGTGCTCTTGATTACAGAGACATCCAGTGCTCACGTCTGAGCGTGATCTTGATCACAGACACGTCCAGTGCTCACGTCTGAGCGTGATCTTGATCACAGAGACGTCCAGTGCTCACGTCTGAGCGTGATCTTAATCACAGAGACGTCCAGTGCTCAGGTCTGAGCGTGATCTTGATCATATAGACGTCCAGTGCTCACGTCTGAGCGTGCTCTCGATCACAGAGACGTCCAGTGCTCACGTCTGAGCGTGATCTTGATTACAGAGACGTCCAGTGCTCATGTCTAAGCGTGCTCTTAATCACAGAGACGTCCAGTGCTCACGTCTGAGCGTGATCTTAATCACAGAGACGTCCAGTGCTCACATCTGAGCGTGATCTTGATTACAGACACGTCCAGTGCTCACGTCTCAGCATGCTCTTAATCACAGAGACGTCCAGTGCTCACGTCTGAGCGTGATCTTGAGCACAGAGACGTCCAGTGCTCACGTCTGAGCGTGATCTTGATTACAGAGACATCCAGTGCTCACATCTGAGCGTGCTCTCGATCACAGACACGTCCAGTGCTCACGTCTGAGCGTGCTCTCGATCACAGACACGTCCAGTGTTCACGTCTGAGCGTGATCTTGATCACAGACACGTCCAGTGCTCACCTCTGAGCGTGCTCTTAATCACAGAGACGTCCAGTGCTCACGTCTGAGCGTGATCTTAATCACAGAGACGTCCAGTGCTCACATCTGAGCGTGCTCTCGATCACAGACACGTCCAGTGCTCACGTCTGAGCGTGATTTCGAACACAGAGACGTCCAGTGCTCACGTCTGAGCGTGATCTTAATCACAGACACGTCCAGTGCTCACGTCTGAGCGTGATCTTGATCATATAGACGTCCAGTGCTCACATCTGAGCGTGATCTTGATTACAGAGACGTCCAGTGCTCACATCTGAGTGTGCTCTTAATCACAGAGACGTCCAGTGCTCATGTCTGAGCGTGATCTTAATCACAGAGACGTCCAGTGCTCACATCTGAGCGCGCTCTCGATCACAGAGAGGTCCAGTGCTCATGTCTGAGCGTGATCTCGATCACAGAGACGTCCAGTGCTCACGTCTGAGCGTGATCTTGATTACAGAGACGTCCAGTGCTCAGGTCTGAGCGTGATCTTGATTACAGAGACGTCCAGTGCTCATGTCTGAGCGTGCTCTTAATCACAGAGACGTCCAGTGCTCACGTCTGAGCGTGATCTTAATCACAGAGACGTCCAGTGCTCACGTCTGAGCGTGATCTTGATTACAGACACGTCCAGTGCTCATGTCTGAGCGTGATCTTGATTACAGACACGTCCAGTGCTCACGTCTGAGCGTGATCTTGATTACAGACACGTCCAGTGCTCACGTCTGAGCGTGATCTCGATCACAGAGACGTCCAGTGCTCACGTCTGAGCGTGCTGTCGATCACAGACGTCCAGTGCTCACGTCTGAGCATGCTCTTGATTACAGAGACGTCCAGTGCTCACGTCTGAGCGTGATCTCGAGCACAGAGACGTCCAGTGCTCACGTCTGAGCGTGATCTTGATCAGAGAGACGTCCAGTGCTCACATCTGAGCGTGATCTTGATCAGAGAGACGTCCAGTGCTCACGTCTGAGCGTGCTCTTGAGCACAGACACGTCCAGTGCTCATGTCTGAGCGTGCTGTCAGTCACAGAGGCGTCCAGTGCTCACGTCTGAGCGTGATCTTAATCACAGAGACGTCCAGTGCTCACGTCTGAGCGTGCTCTCGATCACAGAGACGTCCAATGCTCACGTCTGAGCATGCTCTTGATTACAGAGACGTCCAGTGCTCACATCTGAGCGTGATCTCGATCACAGAGACGTCCAGTGCTCACGTCTGAGCGTGCTCTCGATCACAGAGACGTCCAGTGCTCACGTGTGAGCGTGCTCTCGATCACAGAGACGTCCAGTGCTCACGTGTGAGCGTGATCTTGATTACAGAGACGTCCAGTGCTCACATCTGAGCGTGATCTTGATTACAGAGACGTCCAGTGCTCACATCTGAGCGTGATCTTGATCACAGAGACGTCCAGTGCTCACGTCTGAGCGTGATCTTAATCACAGACACGTCCAGTGCTCACGTCTGAGCGTGATCTTGATCAGAGAGACGTCCAGTGCTCACGTCTGAGCGTGATCTTGAGCGCAGAGACGTCCAGTGCTCACATCTGAGCGTGCTCTTGATTACAGAGACGTCCAGTGCTCACGTCTGAGCGTGATCTTAATCACAGAGACGTCCAGTGCTCACGTCTGAGCATGATCTCGAGCACAGACACGTCCAGTGCTCACATCTGAGCGCGCTCTCAGTCACAGAGGCGTCCAGTCCCGGGGCCACCTCTTCTCCATTCGCCCATGAGGCTCAGGACCTTTCTCTGGTCCTGAGTAATGCCGCTCCCAGGGCTTCATCTAGAAAAGGAGTGAGGACCCCTGCACAGCTCCCGGAGGGGGCAGGCGGGAGGATTGTCACATGGCCCAGAGATTCCCTAATGTCTAAGCAGAAGGGCCACATGATTTCCACAGGCCTCCATAGCGGTGGAGCATGAGGCAGAGCTCCGTGTCATTGAGACCAGCATCCTGAGTGGAGCAGGCATGGTGGGCACGGAAGGAGCCAGCCAGGGTGGGGCTGCATGGCGGGCCCCTCCTCACCCTCTCCCCAGGTTTGAGCATGGTGCCTCTCCAGTGCCTGTGGCGGGACCCAGGAGGCTCTGGCCAGCAGCAGCGGGCGCATAGGTGGGAGGGGAGGGGACGGGAGCAGAGTCTCCCACTGCCGGCCACAGGCCACTGACCCCTCTTTGAACAGAGGCCACCCAGTAGCGAGGAAAGGAAGCTCAGGTGCATCCCAGGTCATGATGAGTCAGGCCGTAGCAGCTCCACACGTCCCCAGACTTGGCCTTTGTGACCTTCCTCACCCTGCGGGTCAGCAGAGGTGCTGACGGGGGCCTGGCCTGTAATCAGCATGGAGGAGGCCTTACGCCCAGTGATCCTCAGGGGAGGGCGAGGAGGCAGACAGAGCCGGGAACTGGGCCTGCCCGGGACCTGGCCCGGACAGAGGACCGGGCTTGTGGGCACAGTCCCCTGCCTCGGCTGGAGAGCCGGGTTCGAGGGCATGGGCTGAGAGCAAGGTTGGTGCTGGTCACTGTGAGTGCCACAAGAGTTCTTACAGGCGTCCTGGGCTTGTCTATTGACACAATCCCCCCTGCTTTCCTCTAGCTAATAGGCTGCATAATCGGGCGTCAAGGAACCAAAATCAACGAAATTCGACAGATGTCTGGCGCTCAGATCAAGATTGCCAACGCCACTGAGGGGTCGTCGGAGCGCCAGATCACCATCACCGGCACCCCGGCTAACATCAGCCTCGCCCAGTATCTCATCAACGCCAGGTGAGCGTCTCCGCGCGGCCCCAGGGGCCCCGGGCCACACCGCGGGAAGGAGAGCCGGTCGGTGGCCCTCATCACTCATTCCTCCGTCTGGAGCCCAGCCAGACCCGCACTCACCCGGGGGAAGCGCTCCCCTCTTCCACGGTGGGAGTGTGGGCAGCACACCCGTGGCCGCCCCTGGGGCCAAGCCCAGCCCAGTCAGCCTCCTGCCTCTGCCGCCCAACAGCCCTCAGGGCTGAGCCCCTGAAGCTAGCCCCCTTCCTCCCTGTGCCTGCCCTGCCTTGGCTGGGCCAGGCAGGGTGCGTGTGGAGATGGAGGCCGCCCTGCCCCCCGGGCGCCATGCCCGCTCTGGCCCTGTCCCCGCTGCTCTGGTGACAGACCTCTGGGCTGACTTTGCGGCTGCTCGGCTGCGGTCCGGGGCTCCGCCCCGGGACCCGCGTGATAGAGTGATAGAGCCCGGTAGGCTGGGATTGGGAGGGACAGCAGGCTCTGGCGTCTGGCCTGATGCTCTCCTCCCTGGGCGCTCACTGTGAGGTGCGGCGTGGCGCCCTCATCCCTGCCTCTGTCTGTTGCAGGCTGACGTCCGAGGTCACGGGGATGGGCGGGCTCTAACCCTGCCGGGACCCCCGGAGCCCGCGGCCCGTCGGTTCATGCTGCTTGACCGCCGGCCCTCTGCGCAGAGCTGAGTGGAGCGTTCTCTACCGACAGAGGCGGCCCCTGCACAGCCACGCCGCGGCGTGGCTCCGCGCTCGGTGTTAGTTTAGCTGTCTCCGTGTGTGGGCATGCTCTTTACTTTAGTGCTCCTGTGTTCCCACCGTGACGTTTTAGAAGTCGTCCCTCAGCGTCCGCGTGACAGTTTTGAGTTGGTTTGATGCTTACCTGCCCCTTGTGCTCTGAGACCCTTCTCTCTCACCATCCTGACTCAGTTTCCCCTAGAACCTGTGGTCTTGGCTCCTGGTCACACGCTGAAATCAGGGTTGTTGGTTTTTTGTTGTTGTTTTCCCCCGAAGCCCGTGGAGAGGGCCCTGAGCGTCGGGGCAGCAGGGTCGGGTGGGTGTGCACGCGGGGCTAGCTGCAGATCCGGGGTTGCCAGGACGCCCATCAGTGCTCGTCAGATTCAATAAATGTCGTGCGCTCCCTCCGGCTCTGGCTCCTCACTGCGCCCCCTGCTGGTAGAGTCCGGCGGCTTCTCACACAGGCGCGGGCTTTGAATGACACAATGAGCAGCCCATGCTCGCGCAGCCACCAAGACCTGGGGCCCCGGCCGTGCCCGGCTTTCCTGCTACTGCCACTGCACCGGTGGCTGCGCGGTGCGGTGCGGCCCGGCCGGGCCCATCGCTGACTGTCCTCTTCCCGCCAGTGCGAGCCCAAGCTGTGCAGCCCCTGGCAGTGAGCCAGCCAGCCGGGGCCTGCGCCTTTGTCTGCGTGCCCTTCTCCATGCCAGTCCCTCCTGCCCTTCCTCCACTTCAGCTGCCCCATGCCCCGGGGCGTCCACTTCAGCTGCCCCGTCCCCCGGGGCGCCCACTTCAGCTGCCCCGTCCCCCGGGGCGTCCACTTCAGCTGCCCCGTCCCCCGGGGCGTCCACTTCAGCTGCCCCGTCCCCCGGGGCGTCCACTTCAGCTGCCCCGTCCCCCGGGGTGTCCACTTCAGCTGCCCCGTCCCCCGGGGCGTCCACTTCAGCTGCCCCGTCCCCCGGGGTGTCCACTTCAGCTGCCCCATCCCCCGGGGTATCCACTTCAGCTGCCCCGTCCCCCGGGGTACCCACTTCAGCTGCCCCATCCCCCGGGGTGTCCACTTCAGCTGCCCCATCCCCCGGGGCGCCCACTTCAGCTGCCCCATCCCCCGGGGTGTCCACTTCAGCTGCCCCATCCCCCGGCGTGTCCACTTCAGCTGCCCTGTCCCCCGGGGTGCCCACTTCAGCTGCCCCGTCCCCCAGGGTGCCCACCCCCCGGGGTGCCCACTTCAGCTGCCCCGTCCCCCGGGGTGTCCACTTCAGAAGTTCGGGGTTTTCTTTTAACTGACCTTGAACTTGGAAATTTTTAAATGCAGCTAATAATCATAGCCTTGTGAGTTTCTAGGTCTTTCTGTGGTGGCTCATTTTGATTTAGCCTCTCTATTTGAATCTTCCTCTTTGTTTTTGCTCCGTATTTTCACGGTTTATGTGTCGTATTGATGTTTTCTGAGTACTGCCTTTGGCTTTTGCTATTAATATGTATTGTCCTCTATCTTATTGACTTTTGCGGTACTTTTTTCACCTTTTTTTTCATTAATCGCACTTGTGCAGGACAGTGTTCTTTCTTCAGTTACTAGACTTGTGTGACCACTTCTGCTCTCACCTGACTTACCACCTGAGAAGCGAGTTCATGTGCTACCTTAGCTGTTCCCATGAATCCTGACATGTGACATCATTCATTTTCTCTACTGTCTGCACAGGCAGAGGTTTCTAGTGGAGGTTCTGCGTGTGTGGCATTTCAGCCGGCGCGGCGTCCCGGCACACACCAGTGCCTCGGGATGGCTGGTGTCTCAGCGGCCGGCCGGCGCCACGTCCCCAGCTTCAGCATTGTCACTGACCTGAGCTCTGAGGCAGGCTGGCGATGTCCAGAGATGTGCCATCCTGATCTCTGGCCGATCTCAGGATATGACACCGCCAGAGGTGTTGAGGCTGCAGGTTGTTGAAGGGTTTTACCCAACGGACTTTAAGGTGGTGATGCAGCTGGGCCCATTTCAACCACATGGGGCTGATAAGGAGTGGGGCCAGCGGAGGGGCTTGCGCTCAGTGGATGGGCTGAGTGCACAGCTCCCAGGCTGCCCTGTGACCTGAAACTGGCAGGACCATCCACGTTGGCGAAAGGCATGGACAGCGCCCACAGCCCCAGAGCACAGGCCCTCTGGCCGGCCTGCCCAGACAGGTGTGAGGACCTCAGAAACAGAGGAAGAGCTCTTGGTCACTGCGGGCAGTTGGCTGTCGCTGTCCGTGGCCTGTCCAGCCTGGGATGCTCTGAGGCCCGCGGTGGTGAGCGGAGGACAGGGCCAGCGAGCACGGCACCGGACGCTCACCCATCCCTGCAGCCAGCTCTGCACCCACAGCATCTGCTGCCCCAAGTTCTGTCCCAGCAGACACTAGCGTTTGCCTCCCTGACATTTCCAGGACTTTTGTCTGGTACGTTATTTCTCCGTGTTTTTATTTTAAACATTTTTTGGTGTTGTTTTTATCCATAGCTTATTGGGTTTTGTTGCCCAGTGATGATCAGATCAGGTCACAATTCTCTGTTTTAAAAGGGAAACTCTTAATATTTGTTCAAATTATAATCTTAGAATTTATTCTATTTTATTGCATACTTCTCATTATACTCCCCGTTTCCATTTTCACTGAAAATTTAAACTTCTTTTAAACAGGACACATGAATGCATCCGTTTACACTGCTGTGCTTGTTTGTTCTCACTGATTGCTTCTGTTTGTATCTGTCTGGGAAAAGGCCATGCATCCAGCTCCCGAGGCCTCCAACGCCCACCACGCTGGGTCTCTGCTCCGTTCTCTCGTTTCCAAGGCCCCGGCAGTGCCTGTCCCCTGCAGTCCCCGGTCACTCGCCAGGCCCATTTCCCGGTCCTGCCCCAGGGCTCTCTGTGGGAGGGCACACCCAGAACCTCCCAAGGCCCGGCCTGGAGAGGGCTTTTGCTAATGGGCCAGATGTGTAGGAGTCAGCTTTCTGTCACTATTGCAAATGCCTGAGGTGACAGTCCATGGTTGCTCTCTGTGGCTTTGATGTGGCAGCGCCTTGTATCAGGAGCCTGGGTAGAACAGACCCAAGACCCCAGGGACACCTCGTGACCTGAAGACGTCTTGGGCCCCCCCCCCCCCCGCAGTGCCAGGCCGGGACCACGCCCCCCCCAGCCTTATCAGACACATTTATCCCAACTGTAGGATAAATGATAAATGCCTAGAACATCCATTTTACCCCTGTATTTGTCTTGGAAGGAGTCAGGTACTCTGGCAATCCTTTCATTTCCTCTCTGCCCATGTTTATTTCCTCTTTTTCTTGAATTTGGTGTTTTCTTTTTCTCTAGATGGGATTATCTAGTATTTAAATCTTTATGATTTATTTTTAAAGATCCAGTGTTAGATTTACTCATTAGTTCTATCATTTTTCTATTTTAATAACAATGCTCATTTTTATTAATTTTTTTCAGCTTTTCTTCTTCTTCTTTTTTTTTTTTTTTTTTTTTTTTGTCGGTTGTGGGGCTTGAACTCTGGGCCTGGGCGCTGTCCCTGGGCTCTTCAGCTCAAGGCTGGCGCTCTACCACTTGAGCCACAGCGCCACTTCCGGTTTTCTGGTGGTTTATTGGAGAAAAGAGTTTCATGGACTTTTCTTGCCTGGGCTGGCTTTGAACCGTGATCCTCATATATAAGCCTTGTGAGTAGCTAGGACTACAGGCGTGAGCCACCGGCGCCTGGCTTTCTTGTTTTTTAAATGTTTTCTTATTTGATTTGTTCATGTTCACCAGTTTTATCTTTTTCTTGAATCAGTTCTGGGTTTGAACTCAGGGTCTAGGCACCGTCCTGGGTTTGAACTCAAGAGTCTGGGTGCCATCCCTGGGTTTGAACTCAGGGCCTGGGCACCATCCCTAGGTTTGAACTTAGGGCCTGGGCGCCATCCCTGGGTTTGAACTCAGGGCCTGGGCGCCATCCCTGGGTTTGAACTTAGGGCCTGGGCGCCATCCCTGGGTTTGAACTCAGGGCCTGGGTGCCATCCCTGAGCTTCTTTTGTTCATTGCTAGCTCTCTACCACTTGAGGCAGAGCACCACTTCTGGATTTTTCTGAGTAGTTCAGTGGGTATGAAAGTCTCACAGACTTTTCTACCCAACCTGGCTTTGAACCATGATCCTCGGATCTCAGTCTCCTGAGTAGCTAGGATTACAGGCATGAGGCCCTGTTTTATCTTTAGTGATGTATTTATGCCTTTTTTCCGCCATTGTGGCGTACCACAGGCCCTTGTGTATGTGACTGTGTGTAAGCATTTTCCAAAAGGTTTGTCTTTTACTGTCTCAGTTTCTTTTTAGCAGCAGAGACTTGTAGAGAGCACTCTTGGCAACTTTTTCTACTTTAATTGGTGCTTTTAAAACATATTTGCTCTTAAACTAGAGAAAGTGGTCTCTTTTTAAATTTTATTTGTCTCATTTACCACTTAGGAAAAAACTTTCTTAGGAAAAAATTTCAAGTTTTTCTTAATGAATATTTCTAAAGTTTAATCTTTTCTTTAGGAAGCCAATTTGAAAGGGGTGGGGATAGACAACGAAGCATATCATAACCTGCAGGACCCTGGGGAGCCCTACGTGGGGGGGGAGGGGGGATACTCAGCCCCTCGCTCAGCGCTCCGGGAGGTGCTGTGGGTTCTGGCCCTCCTGGACCCTGCTCAGACCTCCGACCTGTGGGGTTTGGAACTCGGGTCTTAGCTGTGGTCTTGAGATTTCTTTGCTGCTGCCCATTGAACAAAGATCTCCGAGTGTCTGTCCTTTCCCTGGTGAACGAGCAGATTGTGTGCGGGTCCCTCCCCATCCTTGCCCCACGCAGTTCTGGCTCTCCTGAGAATGAAACTCCCAGACCGGCTCCAGCGACCCCTACCACACCCAGCCCCTGCCCAGCCCCTCCCATCCGAGCACCCAGACTGGCTCCAGCGACCCCCCTCCCCCCACCCCGCCCCTCCCATCCGAGCACCCAGACTGGCTCCAGCGACCCCCCTCCCCCCACCCCGCCCCTCCCATCTGAGCACCCAGACTGGCTCTAGTGACCCCCCCCTGCCCCACCCCTCCCAGCCGAGCACCCAGACTGGCTCCATCAAACCCCCCCCGCCCCACCCAGCCCCTGCCCAGCCCCTCCCAGCCGAGCACCCAGACTGGCTCCAGCAACCCCCCTCCCCCCACCCCGCCCCTCCCATCTGAGCACCCAGACTGGCTCCAGCGACCCCCCCGCCCCACCCCCCCACCCCTCCCAACCCCTCCCAGCCGAGCACCCAGACTGGCTCCATCAAACCCCCCCCCCCCGCCCCACCCAGCCCCTGCCCCGCCCCTCCCAGCCGAGCACCCAGACTGGCTCCAGCGACCCCCCACCCCCCCTGCCCCGCCCCTCCCAGCCCCTACACCCCCGCCCCTCCCAGCCGAGCACCCAGACTGGCTCCAGCGACCCCCCCCCCCCGCCCCACCCCTCCCAGCTGAGCACCCAGAGGAGTCTGATGAAGCCGTGAGGGGCCCCTGCCACCTTCCCGGTGCCCAGCATGGCCGCTGGGCACGCTCCTCTCGGCAGGCTGGAAGCAGAGCCAGGGCCCGAGCTGGCCAGGTGAGCAAAGGCTGTGGCCCTGCATCTCTTTCCTCATCTGCCCTTTCAACTCATAGGTCACGGCCGGGCTGCCATCCCAAGGACCTCCTTCAGCAGCAGCCAGAGGGCAGGCAAGAGAGTGCGTCGGGGACTTAAAAGGGTAGCGTTAGCCTGCCAGAGCCGCCATTAATCTAGCCTTGTCCACGTTGCGATGCCCCTGACACCTTCTGCAGGCCGTCGATCCTCTGTGACTGGTTACAAGGCCTCCTGGCTCGGGCGTGGTGTCTCTCCTGGCCTCTGGCTATGTTGGTTCCACATCTGAGTGTCAGCAGCAGCTTTGCTCTGCTTGGTCTAGGGCTGTTGGGAACATGGTTGGCTGTACAGAGAGAAAGGGAGTAGGTGTCCAGCCACCCTGGGCCAGCCTGCTGCCAGGATCTGTGCTTGGCTCTGTCTGGCCTGCACGCTGGCCCACAGCTCCCTGCGCAACTGCCACCCCTGGAATCCAGTCGTTGCCGCCAGCCTGGACCAGTGCCGTCTGCAGATCTGCACTCTGGCTCTCCAGAACAGGCAAGAGCAGCTGAGTCAGGGTGGCCCCAGCCTCCTCCGAGCCTTACGCCTTTATCCCCAAGGAGAAGGGCATGAGTTGCTCCCTGAGGGGGCATCTCGCAGGAAGCCAGATGGGCGGCCACCTGCTGCCCCAGCAGGACCTGAGGGGCCTGTGAGCCACATGCCGGGCGCTGGGCCTGACGTGAGGGTTTCCGGGGACCTGCAGGCCACATGCCGGGCGCTGGGCCTGACGTGAGGGTTCCGGGGGTCTGCAGGCCACATGCCGGGCGCTGGGCCTGACCTGAGGGTTCCGGGGGTCTGCAGGCCACATGCCGGGCGCTGGGCCTGACCTGAGGGTTCCGGGGGTCTGCAGGCCACATGCCAGGCCTGGGCCTGACATGGGGGTTCCGGGGACCTGTAGGCCACGTGCTGGGCGCTGGGCCTGACGTGGGGGTTCCGGGGGTCTGCAGGCCACATGCTGGGCGCTGGGCCTGACGTGGGGGTTCCGGGGGTCTGCAGGCCACATGCTGGGCGCTGGGCCTGACATGGGGGTTCCGGGGACCTGTAGGCCACGTGCTGGGCGCTGGGCCTGACGTGGGGGTTCCGGGGGTCTGCAGGCCACATGCTGGGCGCTGGGCCTGACGTGGGGGTTCCGGGGGTCTGCAGGCCACATGCTGGGCGCTGGGCCTGACGTGGGGGTTCTGGGGGCCTGCAGGCCACATGCTGGGCGCTGGGCCTGACATGGGGGTTCCGGGGGTCTGCAGGCTACATGCTGGGCGCTGGGCCTGACGTGGGGGTTCCAGGGGTCTGCAGGCCACATGCCAGGCCTGGGCCTGACGTGGGGTTTCCGGGGACCTGCAGGCCACATGCCAGGCCTGGGCCTGACATGGGGGTTCCAGGGGCCTGCAGGCCACATGCCAGGCCTGGGCCTGACATGGGGGTTCCGGGGACCTGTAGGCCACGTGCTGGGCGCTGGGCCCGACGTGAGGGTTCTGGGGCCTGCAGGCCACATGCTGGGCGCTGGGCCTGACATGGGGGTTCCGGGGCCTACAGGCCACATGCTGGGTGCTGGGCCTGACGTGGGGGTTCCGGGGGCCTGCAGGCCACATGCTGGGCGCTGGGCCTGACGTGGGGGTTCTGGGGACCTGCAGGCCACATGCCAGGCCTGGGCCTGACATGGGGGTTCCAGGGGTCTGCAGGCCACATGCTGGGCGCTGGGCCTGACATGGGGGTTCCGGGGCCTACAGGCCACATGCTGGGTGCTGGGCCTGACGTGGGGGTTCCGGGGGCCTGCAGGCCACATGCTGGGCGCTGGGCCTGACGTGGGGGTTCTGGGGGCCTGTGAGCCACATGCCGGGCGCTGGGCCTGACGTGAGGGTTCCGGGGGTCTGCAGGCCACATGCCAGGCCTGGGCCTGACATGGGGGTTCCAGGGGTCTGCAGGCCACATGCTGGGCGCTGGGCCTGACCTGAGGGTTCCGGGGGTCTGCAGGCCACATGCCAGGCCTGGGCCTGACATGGGGGTTCCGGGGGCCTGTAGGCCACATACTGGGCGCTGGGCCTGACGTGGGGGTCCGGGGGCCTGCAGGCCACATGCCAGGCCTGGGCCTGACGTGGGGTTTCTGGGGACCTGCAGGCCACATGCCAGGCCTGGGCCTGACATGGGGGTTCCAGGGGCCTGCAGGCCACATGCCAGGCCTGGGCCTGACATGGGGGTTCCAGGGGCCTGCAGGCCACATGCCAGGCCTGGGCCTGACATGGGGGTTCCGGGGACCTGTAGGCCACGTGCTGGGCGCTGGGCCCGACGTGAGGGTTCTGGGGCCTGCAGGCCACATGCTGGGCGCTGGGCCTGACGTGGGGGTTCCGGGGACCTGTAGGCCACATGCTGGGTGCTGGCCCTGACGGGGCCTGTGGGGTCTGCAGGCCACATGCTGGGCGCTGGGCCTGACATGGGGGTCTGTGGGGTCTGCAGGCCACATGCCGGGCGCTGGGCCTGACATGGGGGTTCCGGGGCCTGCAGGCCACATGCCGGGCGCTGGGCCTGACATGGGGGTTCCGGGGGTCTGCAGGCCACATGCCGGGCCTGAGCCTGACATGGGGGCCTGTGGGGGTCTGTGTCCATGCGCCGGGCACTGGGCCTAACATGAGCACCTTGGTGAGAATCTCCAGAACCAGCTGGGGTCTGATTCCGGTCCTGGGTCCCACAGGTGGTAGTCTAATGTCCCGCACCCCGCCGGCGCCGAGGACAGCCCTAGGGCCACATGGCTGGGCGTGTTGTCTGGGAGATGGTGAGCCTGGATATGAGGGCTCAGGAAGGCTCAAGGGCTCGTTTCCTCTCTGTACACAGTGACCGCCTCGGACAACAGGTTGGAAGCTTCTGGAGAGCTGAGAAGAGGGTGGGTGGAGCAGCTGGGTCAAATCACCAGAGGGGAAGCTGCCTGTTCTCCATGTGTGTGTACCACTACTGGGGCTCCTTTGAACTCAGGGCCTCTTTTTTTTCCTCAAGGCTGGCACCTTACCACTTGAACCACACCTCCACTTCTGGATTTTGCCAGTTAAATGGAAGATAAGAGTCTTTCGGGTTTGTCTGCCTGGGCTGGCTTTGAGCCTTGATCCTCAGCTCTCGACTCCACCCTCTGCCCATCCATTCTGTATGCAGGGCTGGGCCTGCTGACCACTGATGACAGAGGCCAGCTTCCCGCAGGAGGTCCCCAACCGAGGGTGCCTCGGTGCCAGCCGCCTGGGCTGTGGCAGGGCCGGGGCAGAGGTGCCTCTCCAGTCTCCCATGGAGGCTGCACAGGCCTCTCTGTCCATCTGGGAGGCAGGCATGAGCATTGGGTGCCTGCCCACACCCTGACCAGCAGCAGACGCCCTGGATGGACAGCAGAGGGCGCCCGTGTCCACCACACTGGCCCCCAGAACGCAGCTCAGCCTCCTGTCTCTAGAGCTGGGCAGCCTGGTGGGGTAGGGGGACGCAGAGTCCCCCAACCCCGCCCCGAGGCAGACATCCAGCCTCCCTGCCGCTCCCCCTCCACTCCCTGACCACCCGTCTCAGGGGCCAGGGGCTGGTTTGGGGGTCTGGGGCCTCAGGCAGTTGATCCTGGGGACAGGCTCAAAGCCTGCCTTCGCGTGCCTCACTGATGGTCAAGGTTGCTGCTGCCTGGCTCTGCTCCTCAAGTTTGCCGGTCACTGCGGGCCGGCCCTGACAGCCTGGTGCTGCTTGAACTCCAGGCTGGGACCCCGACAGCCAGGGCTTCCGGGTCACCCAGGGAGACTGAGCCTCGAGCCTCCTTGAAGAGGCTGGGTTGCACACCTGAGCCCAGCAGCCCTCCTGGGTGCTGTAGGGGCTCCGGTGCCTGCCTGGTCCCCGTCTCCAGTGCACCACCAGAAGGTGTGGTCCTGAAGCTGTGGCTACCGGGGAGGAAGCTGGCATGGCCAGGACGAGCCCCGGGCCGGGGCTGCTGCTGAGGCAGACAAGGGGAGGGGACTCCCCCAGGGCGGGTGGGCCATGCGGACCCCAGAACAGGGTGCAGCTGTGAACAAGAGTTCTGCTGCGTCTTACGCGGGCCTCCTGCTCCCGGGGGCTGGGGCTGGGGCTGGGGAGCGAGGCCCCTTCCCACACAGTGCGGTGTTGGAGGCAGTTAGGGGTTGGATGGGAAGGGTGGGGCCCTGCCCCCTGGGAAGCCGGTGAGGAACAGAACCAGCGGCAGGCCTGGGTCTGGGGAGCCTCAGGACTTCCTGGGCCACTTTCTAGTGCCTGCCTGTACTGCCCTGTGTCCGCCTGTCCTCCCCCGTGTCTGCCTGTACTGCCCCGTGTCCGCCTGTCCTCCCCCGTGTCTGCCTGTCCTCCCCCATGTCTGCCTGTACTACCCTGTGTCCGCCTGTCCTCCCCCGTGTCTGCCTGTCCTCCCCCATGTCTGCCTGTCCTCCCCCGTGTCTGCCTGTACTGCCCCGTGTCCGCCTGTCCTCCCCTGTGTCCGCCTGTCCTCCCCCATGTCTGCCTGTACTACCCTGTGTCTGCCTGTCCTCCCCCATGTCTGCCTGTCCTCTCCCGTGTCTGCCTGTCCTCCCCTGTGCCTGCCTGTACTGCCCCGTGTCTGCCTGTCCTCCCCCATGTCTGCCTGTACTGCCATGTCTGCCTGCCCTCCCCCATGTCTGCCTGCCCTCCCCCATGTCTGCCTGTACTCCCCCATGTCTGCCTGTCCTCTCCCGTGTCTGCCTGTCCTCCCCTGTGCCTGCCTGTACTCCCCCGTGTCTGCCTGCCCTCCCCCATGTCTGCCTGTACTCCCCCGTGTCTGCCTGTCCTCCCCGTGTCTGCCTGTACTGCCCCGTGTCTGCCTATCCTCCCCTGTGTCTGCCTGCCCTCCCCGTGTCTGCCTGTACTCCCCCGTGTCTGCCTGTACTCCCCCGTGTCTGCCCGTCCTCCCCCATGTCTGCCTGTACTCCCCTGTGTCTGCCTGCCCTCCCCCTTCTGCCTGTACTGCCCCATGTCTGCCTATCCTCCCCTGTGTCTGCCTGTCCTCCCCATGTCTGCCTGTACTCCCCTGTGTCTGCCTGTACTGCCCCGTGTCTGCCTGTACTACCCTGTGTCTGCCTGCCCTCCCCGTGTCTGCCTGTACTGCCCCGTGTCTGCCTGTACTACCCTGTGTCTGCCTGCCCTCCCCGTGTCTGCCTGTACTCCCCTGTGTCTGCCTGTCCTCCTCCATGTCTGCCTGCCCTCCCCGTGTCTGCCTGCCCTCCCCGTGTCTGCCTGTCCTCCCCGTGTCTGCCTATCCTCCCCTGTATCTGCCTGCCCTCCCCGTGTCTGCCTGTCCTCCCCTGTGTCTGCCTGTCCTCCTCCATGTCTGCCTGCCCTCCCCATGTCTGCCTGTCCTCCCCGTGTCTGCCTGTACTGCCCTGTGTCTCTCCACACTTCCCTGTTTGCCTGTACCACATCTGTGTCTGCCTATACTTCCTGTGTCTGCCTGTCCTCCCCTGTGTCTCGCCACACTTCCCTGTCTGCCTGTACAGCATCTGTGTCTGAACTTTGACCCTGGGAGCCCCTGGCGGCTGTCCTACCCAGATACTTCTGTTATAGCCTCCTCCTCCCGCCACCAGCGGCAGCAGCAGAGGGCTGTGCATCCCACGAGGGCCCGTGGGGGTTGACACGGCAGAGTGTGGAGCGTGAGCCCGGTGAGGATGAGGGCTGACTGCCCCGTCCTCCGTGCTGGCACCCTGGCTGATGATAGATAGGGCAGTCTGATGCACTGCAAAGGGGGTGCCTGCCCCAGGGCTGCCAAAGAGGGGGCGAGGTGGAGCCACAGTGGACCACGTGCCCTTGTGCAGAGGTCCCACTCGTGGCCCTGGGCCTCGTTTAGCTCAGGTCCCATCTCCAGCCCGGTGCGCCTCTCCACCCACCCCCACCACGAAGTTCAGCCTCCTCCTGCAGCCCCAGCTGCTCTCTGGCTGGGACAGGAAATGACTCTTGTGCACAGGCATGCTCACTGCCCTGCTGGGCCCTCCGGGCCCTTGGGATGGGCTTTGGGCTCCAGGTGGCGAGATGCCGGCCCTGTCTGCCTCTCGCTGGCCCGGCCATTCCTGGCTGTGCCTGGGAAAGGAGCCAGCCCCCCTACCCGGCCTCCGCTGAAGAACTATCACTGCCAGATGTTCCCTTTCTCCAGAGCCAGAGCCGTGTGAGGTAATGGGAAAGAGAGTCCGGCAGGCCCCTCAGCATCCGGCTGCGGCCAGCGCGGGGGGCTGGGGAGGCCAGAGGGGCAGAATCTCCCCAGGAGACGTGGGGAGCACCAATGTTCCGGCGTCCCCGCCTCTGAGAATGGCACTGAGTTCCCAAGTCCTGGGCCACTGCCCAGGCGGGTGGCCCTGTGGGTCCTGGTCCCCAGCTAGCACCCAAGTCTCCTTGGAGGACCTCTGGGCCAAGAGTTCCCAGTCCCTGAGCCCTTGTGCCCCCGAGGCAGGGCCCCTGCCTGCCCTAAGACCCTATCTCCACCCTGGACGTGACACAGGCCTGTCTTCCAAGGGGCCATCCCCCCACCCCCAAGGCGAAGGAGAACCTTCCTCGAGAACCCTGGGGTCTTTGATAAACCAAAGGGCCTCTGGGTGGGAGGTGGGGTGTGCCCATTCTCTCTCCTCGCTTCTGACCCAGATGTGTGCTGCACACATGGAATAGGCTCTGACAGCAGGCCCATGCCTGGAGCCAGCGCTCCACAGACACCGAGGGGGACGTCCGGCCGCCATGTGTGCACAGGCAAGCACACTCTGGGGATGGGCCCCCCTCAGAGAAGAGTCTGCGTGGGTTTGCTCTGGTTTCAGAGCCGGCCACCGCTCCCGGAATGTCTACCCTCGGGTGCCTGGGCCCCGTGTGTCCGCAGGCCCCAGTGGCCTGGGCACGGCGGGAGCCTGGGCACTTCCTCCTGCCCTCTGCCGCCCGGCGGCACCCTGGCCACGCCGCTGGGCACCTCCTGCATGCTGACTTTGGCTTTGCAATGTCTGTGTGGAATGAGGGTGCACAAACCAGAGCCTCTGTGTCTGTTCTCACCAGGAAATAAAATTCTCAGCCTTCAGGAAATAGAGCAAAAATAAGTTAGGCCGATGTACGGCCCAGGAAGAGGCCAGATCCCCGCCTGTCCGGTGGGCGGGGTTGCTGTCCCTGCTCCCTGGAGAGGTACACGCTGGTGGGGACACGGGCGGGGCATGAGGTGGGGGTGAGCCTCCTGCCAGCCTCGTTAGCCGGTCCCTCGCCCGCTTTGGAAGGCCCCGGGCCGCCTCACCTCTGTGGATGGGCTGGTCCTGTGGCAGCCTGCTTCCTGGAACAGGCCGTCCCCAGCTCCGACCACCACGGCCTGTGGCCCCCGGCCGGGTGCGTGGCCTATAATGTATTGAACAGCTCCGTACTGCTGAGCCTTAAGGATGCTACTTGGTTATTTCTGGTTAAAAAAATGCTGCAAAAACGCACATTCTGGTGTAGATGCTGTGCTGAGGGATGCTTCCGGAATGAACTCTCTGGTTAGCCAGGCAGATGCTGTGAGCTCCCGACAGTCTGAGTCACTCGTCTGAAAGGGAGTGCCACCGTCAGCACCAGCTCCAGCCCGTGTGGCCGGGCTTCGCGTAGGTCTAGCACCCAGCACTGGCGGGCATGTGTCCTGGGAGCGCTACTCCTCGTGGTCAACTAGGACCAAATGGACACTGGGGGGCTGGCCCTGGGATGGGCAGCTCTGCGCAACAGTGCTGACCACTTCACAGCCCGGCTGTGGCTCCCGGTGCAAGGCCCAGGCCTCAACGCACCTCTCAGCCCAGGCCCTGCTGGCCCAGGCGGCCATTCCCGGCTCTGCCCCAGGTGGAGTCTGACCGCAGGCTGTCCCAGCCATGACTGCTGGGTCCCTGGTGGCCAGCAAGTACCTGGCTGGGCAAGCCTGGGTGAGGTGGGCCGGAGAGGCAGCCTGCACCACGGACAGGGGCGGGGCCTGGGAGCCGCCGCTGCGCGGGGTCCAGCCGAGTCTGTGTGCCACCCCGTCCACTGTAGAGGATCCATGGAAACCAAGTGAGCCGCGTGGAAAACATTCGCTGCCCGATGAATCATGTTCCAAGTCGGGAGGAAAGTTTACTGTGTTGTTGGGGCAATAGACAAATAAAACTGTCTTTGTCCAGTAGATGCCCAGTGGGTCTGAGTCTTTGGAGTTTGTAATGAAGGCAGCTTTTCAGAGACCACACCCCAGGAAGGGTGTGTACATTCTGGAAACAGCACAGCCTGCGGTGGACCCCTCAGACCAAACGCCCCCACCCCGGGCTTGGTGCCCTGCCCCACAGGCTGGCAGCCCCACACCCTCCTCCTGGCCTTCAACAGGGTGGAAAATCCTCGGTCATCAATCCTCCTGGACTTCGGTGGGTGAAGCATGGCCTCCCCGCCCTCGGTAAGGTGGGCACTTGGGTGTCAGAGCAAGGAGAGCCCTCGGCCTGGGGTCATCAGGGCGTCTTCCGGGCCTGGCTCTGGTGCCGTGCACAGGCCCAGCGGCTCATGCAGTACACAGCTGTCCCTGTGGGTGTGAGCCAGACGCCCGGGGCTGGGCACCTGTCCCCCTGCGTCCGCCCTCTGAGTGCTGCCATGGCCAGGGCCTCCTGTCTGCCAGGCAGAGCCGTGAAGGGCAGCTCCTGCGTGGAGGGGCAGGCCAGTGCCCAGACAGCCGCCCACAGGAGCGAGGCTCCAGCGGGCCAGGCCACGCATCTGCCGTGCCCCTTCAGGCCCGTTAGCCCACCGCAGCTGGAGTTGAGCGAGCTCCTGCTCAGACCCACCAGACTCACGGCCAGACAGCAGGTTAACGTGCAGGTTGACAGTCTCCACTTGGGACCCGCGCCCAACCCTCCGCCAGCGTGGAGTCTCCTGAGGAAGCAGGGTCTCTGTCCACACAGCATGGGGTCTGCACCGGGAGCTCACCTCCAAGACCCTGCAGGCGGGACGGAGCTAGCCCCGGGGTCCAGGCCCGCGCCGCCGCCTCCCGCCGGCCCTGCCTGCCCCGAATGAAGCTCCTGGGCCACAGCCAGAGAAGCCCCGGATCTGGGATGGCCTTTCCCTGCCTCAGCCTCTCCCTGAGCCCAGGGGCCAGCTCCAGGCAGGCAGGCCCAACCATCCACCACGCTTCTCATCCTCAGGCCGAAGTGAGCAGGGAAGACTCTCCCACACCAACCCCAGCCCCACACCAACCCAGCCCCACACTGCCCCCATCCAGAAGGAAAAGGACAGAAATGGAGAGGGGGAAGGAGGGGAGGAAGAGGAGGAGAAGAAAGAGCAATGTGAGTAGAGGGAGAGGAGGAGGAGGAGGAGAAGCTGGTCCTGGGCCGCAGGGGGCGCTGTCGCTCCACAGAAGGAGCTGATCAAAACCATCTCGGTCTCCCCGGGACACCGCCAGGCCCACCCCTCCTGGGGAGCTGGGGAGCGTGGGGGCTCTGGAGGTCTTCGTCGAAGGTCTCCTGACTACTCACATACTCGTGGTCAGTCACACTCTGCACATTTTCATCCTGAGAGACATTTGGCCTGATAGGGAGCAAGCATCAGTTCCAATGTTCTTCTAGAACCTCGGGGTGGGGTTAGGCCTGCGTTCCATGGGGCCCCGACCCGGGGCACGGCCTGCACCCACACGCTCAGAAGCTCACATGGACACGTACTCACAATGTACACGTGTTCTCCTACACACAACACAGCCACTCACACGTGATTCCCACACACACAGCAGACACACGTACACTGCCTGACCCACTGACAGCCCACACAGGCGCTTTCATTTGCTCACACGGCCACACACCACACATTCACGCACATGCACACTCACACGCCCACTCCCCAACACACACACTGCTCCCAAGGCAGACATGAGCCCTGTCACACCTGGTCACACATGGTCCCAGATGCACACGTACACCCACACAGCTGTACAGACACACTCAGCATGACACACACACAGGCGATCTGCGCACAAGCCCTTACACACATCAGCACACACAAACGCTGTCACAACATGCATGCACTTGTGTCACATACATTGACACATCCGCTCAGACACGCTCTTACACACATCCTCGCTCACACATCTGTGCAGTTGCTGACATTGTTTCCTCATGGTAAAAACACAAATATCTTTTGCAAGGCGTTCTTAGCTACGCTAAGTGAGAGGTCCCCGAAAATGAGTGAGCGCCAGGGCCCGGCCGGCACTGTCTGCAGCTGTGCGCCCGGCCCTCGCTCCACAGGGCTGGCCCTGGGAGGCCCGACGTGGTTCGTGGAACCGGGGTCTGTGTGTCCTCCACACGCTGCTCCGCGGTCTGTGGAGCGAGCCTGTGGCTCAGGCCTGCAGGGCGCACAGCACGGTGGGAAAGGGCCTTTGCTTTCAGAAGGTTCTGGAGGCCGGAGGTAGTGACTCACCCGGCCTGCTGGCCCCTCCCCTCCGGGCCCCGCCTCCCCCTCTCCCTCCCACCCACCCTCCCTGGTCCCGCACCCGCCCTGGGCTGTAACCACCACCGCGGAGAGGGCTTCTCACTCTGTGTCCCCGGCCGTCCCGACCCCGCTCTCGGTGTGCTGACCCCAGGCCCGAGGCACCATGAGGCCCGGCCTTGCGCTGCTGTCCCTGCTGCTGCAGGCCGGCTGGACGGCCGCCCAGGACGATGTGGGGACCGCAAAGCCCATCGCCTTCCAAGGTGAGTGGGGAGAGGCCGGGGCCCTGGAACCCCTGCGGGGGGCTGAGGAGCCCCAGCCTGGCCTCCACTCCCCCTCAGCTCCCCTGGGCTGGCCCTGGGCACCGCCAGCCTCCCCTTCCTCGACGGGGTGGGGGTGAGGGGAGCCCCTCTCTGCTCTCTGCAGAGGGCTGCGCAGAGCGGCGGGGCTGGGAGGCCTGGCGCACCAGGTCCAAGGCAGGGCTCCGGGGGCTCCAAACCCAACGGGGCCACGTCCACAGCAGCCTTGTGCAGCTGCTCCCAGAGCCCCTGCCCTTCAGAGGCCAGCCAGGCCTCCGAGCTCCAGGCAGGGGACCCTCAGGGGGACACCTTACCTTCTGCGGGAGAGGGGGACTTCACGGTGGGGAGGGGGACACGGGAGCACTCCACGGTGGGGAGGAAGGACATGGGAGCACCCCACGGTGGGGAGCAGAACATGGGAGCACCCCATGGTGGGGAGCAGAACATGGGAGCACTCCACGGTGGGGAGGGGGACACGGGAGCACCCCGCGGTGGGGAGGGGGGACACGGGAGCACTCCACGGTGGGGAGGAAGGACATGGGAGCACCCCACGGTGGGGAGCAGAACATGGGAGCACCCCATGGTGGGGAGCAGAACATGGGAGCACCCCATGGTGGGGAGGGAGGACACGAGAGCACCCCACGGTGGGGAGGGGGGACACGGGAGCACCCCACGGTGGGGAGGGGGGACACGGGAGCACTCCACGGTGGGGAGGGAGGACACGGGAGCACTCCGCGGTGGGGAGGGAGGACATGGGAGCACTCCGCGGTGGGGAGGACATGGGAGCACTCCGCAGTGGGGAGGGAGGACATGGGAGCACTCCACGGTGGGGAGGGAGGACATGGGAGCACTCCGCGGTGGGGAGGACATGGGAGCACTCCATGGTGGGGAGGGGGACACAGGAGCACTCCATGGTGGGGAGGGGGGACACGGGAGCACCCCGCGGTGGGGAGGGGGGACACGGGAGCACTCCGTGGTGGGGAGGGAGGACACGGGAGCACTCCGCGGTGGGGAGGGAGGACACGGGAGCACCCCGCGGTGGGGAGGGGGGACACGGGAGCACTCCGCGGTGGGGAGGGGGGACACGGGAGCACTCCACAGGTGGGTGGCTGCAGTCGACCTGTGCCCAGGAGGGCAGTGTGTGGCTCA
The DNA here is from genome assembly GCF_024711535.1 of Dipodomys merriami. Taxonomy (NCBI): domain Eukaryota; kingdom Metazoa; phylum Chordata; class Mammalia; order Rodentia; family Heteromyidae; genus Dipodomys; species Dipodomys merriami. The sequence continues at coordinate 581,181 of NW_027206020.1, forward strand.
TGGACGTCCCCCTCGGCTCAGACTGCCCTGTGGACCTGTTCTTTGTGCTGGACACCTCTGAGAGCGTGGCCCTGAGGCTGAAGCCCTACGGCGCCCTGGTGGACAAGGTCAAGGCCTTCACCAAGCGCTTCATCGACAACCTGAGAGACAGGTAGGGGTGCACAGGGCCTGTCCCACATCTCCTGAGCCCAGCTGGTCCGCAGGCAGGGTGGGGCAGCCGCCCCGTGACCCGCCACCCGTACACCCAGCATCTACCAGCTCGAGGGGCGAGGCTGGGCGTGAGGTCAGTGCCACAGTGCGCCTCACGACTCGGAGGACCAAGGGCACCATGCTGAGTGTGACGCCACCACCGACAGACAGTCACAGCCCCACAGAGAGACAGATGGGCAGTCACAGCCCCCAGACAGACAGTCAAAGCCCCACAGACAGACGGAGAGTCACAGCCCCCCAGACATACAAACGGAGAGTCACAGCCCCACAGACAGACAGTCAAAGCCCCACAGACAGACAGACAGTCACAGCCCCACAGACAGACAGGCAGTCACAGCCCCCCCAGACAGACAGACAGACAGTCACAGCCCCCCAGACAGACAGACAGTCACAGCCCCACAGACAGACAGACAGTCACAGCCCCCCCCCAGACAGACAGAGGGTCACAGCCTTCCCCAGACAGACGGACAGTCACAGCCCCACAGACAGACAGGCAGTCACAGCCCCCCCAGACAGACAGACAGACAGTCACAGCCCCACAGACAGACAGAGGGTCACAGCCTTCCCCAGACAGACAGACGGGCAGTCACAGCCCCACAGACAGACAGACAGTCACAGCCCCCCCAGACAGACAGACAGACAGTCACAGCCCCACAGACAGACAGTCAAAGCCCCCCCAGACAGGCAGATGGTCACAGCCCCCCAGACAGACAGAGAGTCACAGCCCCCCCAGACAGACAGACAGACAGTCACAGCCCCACAGACAGACAGACAGTCACAGCCCCACAGACAGACAGACAGTCACAGCCCCACAGACAGACAGGCAGTCACAGCCCCCCCAGACAGACAGACAGACAGTCACAGCCCCCCAGACAGACAGACAGTCACAGCCCCACAGACAGACGGACAGTCACAGCCCCACAGACAGATGGACAGTCAAAGCCCCCCAGACAGACAGTCACAGCCCCACAGACAGACAGACAGACAGACAGGCAGGCAGTCACAGCCCCACAGACAGATGGACAGTCACAGCCCCCAGACAGACAGACAGACAGGCAGTCACAGCCCCCAGACAGACAGGCAGTCACAGCCCCCCCCCAGACAGACAGACAGACACACAGGCAATCACAGCCCCACAGACAGAAAGACAGACAGGCAGTCACAGCCCCACAGACAGATGGACAGTCACAGCCCCCCAGACAGACAGACAGTCACAGCCCCCCAGCCAGACAGATGGGCAGTCACAGCCCCCCAGACAGACGGGCAGTCACAGCCCCCAGACAGATGGACAGTCACAGCCCCCCAGACAGACGGGCAGTCACAGCCCCCCAGACAGACGGGCAGTCACAGCCCCCCAGACAGATGGACAGTCACAGCCCCCAGACAGACGGACAGTCACAGCCCCCAGACAGATGGACAGTCACAGCCCCCCAGACAGACGGGCAGTCACAGCCCCCAGACAGATGGACAGTCACAGCCCCCCAGACAGACAGGCAGTCACAGCCCCCCAGACAGACAGACGGGCAGTCACAGCCCCCCAAGCAGGCAGGGTTTGGAGCGCTAGCGGGGCTTGCAGCTCTGCCGGGACCCAGGGCCTTCGGTGTCCGGCTGAGCCCCATGGGTGCACTCAGCCTGGAACCAGCCCTCCTTCCAGCAGCCCAGCCCCTCCTTTGGCCCACCCTGCTCCTGTTGACCACCCTACCAGGGCCCAGGGCCCACGGACATGCCAGACCGTGGGCTGTTCACTCCCACTACCAACCCAGGGGCTTTACAGACTGCAGACTTGAACACAGTAGAATGCCGGGTCCATGGGAGCGAGGAGGGAGCACGCTGGGAGGAGGAGGGAGCACGCTGGGAGGAGGAGGGGAGCACGCTGGGAGGAGGAGGGGAGCACGCTGGGAGGAGGAGGGGAGCACGCTGGGAGGAGGAGGGGAGCATGCTGGGAGGAGGAGGGGAGCACGCTGGGAGGAGGAGGGGAGCACGCTGGGAGGAGGAGGGGAGCACGCTGGGAGGGAGGAGGGGAGCACGCTGGGAGGAGGAGGGGAGCACGCTGGGAGGGAGAAGGGGAGCATGCTGGGAGGAGGAGGGGAGCATGCTGGGAGGGAGGAGGGGAGCACGCTGGGAGGAGGAGGGAGCACGCTGGGAGGAGGAGGGGAGCACGCTGGGAGGGAGGAGGGGAGCACGCTGGGAGGGAGGAGGGGAGCATGCTGGGAGGGAGGAGGGGAGCATGCTGGGAGGGAGGAGGGGAGCATGCTGGGAGGGAGGAGGGGTCCCACCGCGGCCCTCACGCGAGGTCCTGCGTCTCCCTAAGAGGTCCCCAGGCCCTGCCGGGAGCCAGCGGCTCATACCTATAATCCTTGCTACTCAGGGGCTGAGATGTGAGGATTGTGGTTCAGAGCCATCCTGAGCAGGAAAGTTGGTGAGACTCTGATCTCCAATAAACCTAGGCAGGAAAAAAGAAGGCTGAAAATGGAGCTGTGGCTCAAGTGGTAGAGCGCTAGCCTTGAGCAAAAGAAGCTCAGGGACAGCTCCCAGGCCCAGAGTTCAAGCCCCAGTACTGGTTAAAAAGGGTAGGCCACCCAGAGTCCAGAGCACCCCAAAGTCCAGAGCACCCCAGTGTCCAGAATACCCCAGAGTCCAGAACACCCAGAATCCAGAGCACCCCAGAGTCCAGGACACCCCAGAATCCAGGACACCCCAGAGTCCAGAGCACCCAGAGTGCAGAGCACCCCAGAGTCCAGGACACCCCAGAGTCCAGAGCACCCCAGAGTCCAGAGCACCCCAGAGTCCAGAACACCCTAGAGTCCACAGCACCCAGAGTCCAGAGCACCCCAGAGTCCAGGACACCCCAGAGTCCAGAACACCCCAGAGTCCAGGCCATCCCAGAGTGTAGGACACTCCAGAGTCCAGAGCACCCCAGAGTCCAGAGCATCCCAGAGTCCAGGACACCCCAGAGTCCAGGACACCCCAGAGTCCAGGACACCCCAGAGTCCAGGACACCCCAGAGACCAGAGCACCTCAGAGACCAGAGCACCCCAGAGTCCAGGACACCCCAGAGTCCAGAACACCCCAGAGTCCAGAGCACCCCAGAGTCCAGAGCACCCCAGAGTCCAGGACACCCCAGAGTCCAGAGCACCCCAGAGTCCAGAGCACCCCAGAGTCCAGAACACCCTAGAGTCCACAGCACCCAGAGTCCAGAGCACCCCAGAGTCCAGGACACCCCAGAGTCCAGAACACCCCAGAGTCCAGGCCATCCCAGAGTGTAGGACACTCCAGAGTCCAGAGCACCCCAGAGTCCAGAGCATCCCAGAGTCCAGGACACCCCAGAGTCCAGGACACCCCAGAGTCCAGGACACCCCAGAGTCCAGGACACCCCAGAGACCAGAGCACCTCAGAGACCAGAGCACCCCAGAGTCCAGGACACCCCAGAGTCCAGAACACCCCAGAGTCCAGAGCACCCCAGAGTCCAGAACACCCCAGAGTCCAGGACACCCAGAGTCCAGGACACCCCAGAGTCCAGGACACCCCAGAGTCCAGAGCACCCCAGAGTCCAGGACACCCCAGAGTCCAGAGCACCCCAGAGTCCAGGACACCCCAGAGTCCAGAGCACCCCAGAATCCAGAGCACCCCAGAGTCCAGGATACCCCAGAATCCAGAGCACCCCAGAGTCCAGAGCACCCCAGAGTCCAGGATACCCCAGAGTCCAGAGCACCCCAGGGTCCAGGATACCCCAGAGTCCAGAGCACCCCAGGGTCCAGGATACCCCAGAGTCCAGAGCACCCCAGGGTCCAGAGCACCCCAGAGTCCAGAGCACCCCAGGGTCCAGGATACCCCAGAGTCCAGAGCACCCCAGGGTCCAGAGCACCCCAGAGTCCAGAGCACTCCAGGGTCCAGGCCATCCCAGAGTGCAGGACACCCCAGAGACCAGAGCACCTCAGAGACCAGAGCACCCCAGAGTCCAGAGCACCCCAGGGTCCAGGCCATCCCAGAGTGCAGGACACCCCAGAGACCAGAGCACCTCAGAGACCAGAGCACCCCAGAGTGCAAAGTAACCTTGGAGAACCCTGGGGCTGGGGCAGAGCTACGCAGATCACACCAGAGACCCTGGGTGCCATCAACTGCTTCCACCTGCCTCTGCCCTCCGTGGCAGGGTCGGGGGCTCCAGCCGGGGTCATGACACACACGTGGCCGTGGCTCTACCCTCCGTGGCAGGGTTGGGGGCTCCAGCCGGGGTCATGGCAGGCACGTGGCCGTGGCTCTGCCCTCCGTGGCAGGGTCAGGGGCTCCAGCCGGGGTCATGGCACGCACGTGGCCGTGGCTCTACCCTCCATGGCAGGGTTGGGGGCTCCAGCCGGGGTCATGGCAGGCACGTGGCCGTGGCTCTGCCCTCCGTACCAGGGTCAGGGGCTCCAGCCGGGGTCATGGCAGGCACGTGGCCATGGCTCTGCCCTCCGTGGCAGGGTCAGGGGCTCCAGCCGGGGTCATGGCAGGCACGTGGCCATGGCTCTGACCTCCGTGGCAGGGTTGGGGGCTCCAGCCGGGGTCATGGCAGGCACGTGGCCATGGCTCTGCCCTCCGTAGCAGGGTCGGGGGCTCTAGCCAGGGTCATGACACACACGTGGCCGTGGCTCTGCCCTCCGTGGCAGGGTCAGGGGCTCCAGCCGGGGTCATGGCACGCACGTGGCTTTGGCGCTACACCTGTGCTCTCAAGAGATCCCAGGCACCCATGCCGATGTGCCAGGCTGCTCCTGACACCCACCTGCAGCTTCCGGGCAGAGACCACCTTTCTCAGCCTTGTCCAGGGCTGGGCCATCTGCCACCCGGGAGATGGGGACACACAGGACCTTAAGGAGGACAGTGCGCATCCCCTACACCCCACTCCTGCTGCCCACAGGGCCCCTGTGGCCTCACTCTCCGGCCCGCTGCCTTCGGGCCTCGGGTCTACTGCCCAGCTCCCCAGCACGCTGCTTTGGCTGCAGGTACTACCGGTGCGACCGCAGCCTGGTGTGGAACGCAGGGGCCCTGCACTACAGCGACGAGGTGGAGATCATCCGTGGGCTCACACGCATGCCCGGCGGCCAGGACGAGCTCAAGGCCAGCGTGGACGCCATCACGTACTTCGGCAAGGGCACCTACACGGACTGCGCCATCAAGAAGGGGCTGGAGGAGCTGCTCATCGGGTGAGTGGCCATGGCGGGCCAGCTGGGGGCCACTGGGGTCCCTCTGGGCCCTGGGCTTCCGGGCAGCAGGTGATGGCTGGAGAGTCAGAGTCCTGTCCCGGTGAGGGTGTCATGCTAGATCATGGGCCATGGCCGGAGCCCCGGGGCCTCCCCCTGCCCCTTCCACCCGTGCATCAGACACTGTCCCCAAGACCAGTGACCCCAGCATCGCTACACCACTGTGGCCAACCTCTGCAGAGACACAGATGAAAAGATAGAGAGGCAGAGACAGAGACAGAACCCCAAGAGAGAACACAGAGATGGAGAGAGATCATCAGGGTGCTCAGGGAAACGCTCTGGTTCCAAGCAGCTGACAGAAGGGCGTCCTCAGAGCCAGTCAGCGGCCCTCCCGGGCCTCCCTGCCTCCCGCTGGGCGGGGCTCCCAGACGTGGGGAGGGGTCTCACACCAGCCGCCCCCCAGGGGCTCCCACCTGAAGGAGAACAAGTACCTGATCGTGGTGACCGACGGACACCCCCTGGAGGGCTACAAGGAGCCCTGCGGGGGCCTGGAGGATGCAGTGAATGAAGCCAAGCACCTGGGCGTCAAGGTCTTCTCCGTGGCCATCACACCCGACCACCTTGTAAGACTTCACACCCTCCTAGGCACCTAGAACGGGAGGAGGGGGACAGGGGGAGAGGGGAGGGGGGCCACCCCGTCCCCAGTCCTCATCCCCCATCCCCCACCCCCCACTATCCCCTACCCCCAGCCCCCTCCCATCCCCTGCTCCCCCCTGTCCTCTGCCCCAGCCTCCCTCCCATCCCCCACCCCAGCCCCCTCCCATTCCACACCCCCAGCCCCCTCCCATTCCCCACTCCCAGGCCCCCTCCCATCCCCTGCCCTCCACTGTCCCCTCCCCAGCCCCCCTCCCATCCCCTATCCCCCACTTTCCCCATTCCCAGCCCCCTCCCATCCCCCGCCCCCAGCCCCCTCCCATCCCCTGCCCCCGTCCCCCCAGCCCCCCTCCCATCCCACGCCCCCAGCCCCCCTCCCATCCCCTACCCCCCACTGTCCCCACCCCCAGCCCCCCTCCCATCACCCCCAGCCCCCTCCCATCCCCCGCCCCCAGCCCCCTCCCATCCCCCACCCCCGAGCCCCTCAGGGCTCCAGGGGTCCCTGTCCCCAGCCTGGGGGCTCACAATGTCCGTTTCCAGGCTTGCTGCCCACTAGGGCCCTGGTACTGGACGGTCCCAGGCCCCTCCCAGTAAGGCACCGGGTGTCTGCTGGCCCTGGGACCCCCGGCCCAGCCCTGCCTTGGCGTGGGCCCTGTTGGGGGCCACAGGGACCCAGCTCGCCCCCTCTTCCTGCCCACACCCCAGGAGCCACGCCTGAGCATCATCGCCACCGACCACACCTACCGGCGTAACTTCACGGCAGCAGACTGGGGGCAGAGTCGTGGGGCCGAGGAGGTCATCACCCAGACCATCGACACGATCGTGGACATGATCGTGAGTGCCCCAGGCCACGCCCGGGCAGGGAGGGAGGGGACGGGAGGGCAGGGGAGGCCGCCGGGTGGGCTACCAGCGGTAACCCATTTGTTCTGTTCTATTTCAGAAAAACAATGTGGAGCAAGTGGTAAGACCCCCCCCCCCCCCCGCTGCCCGGCCAGGGTGCCGGTCCACAGGGCCAGAACTCCTGGGTGGGGCGTGTGCCCGGACACACGCGTGTGCTGAACGCTCGCGTGTGGCTGGACACCGGTCTCCACTGCTGACTTTCTGACCTGTCTCCTGCCCTCCTTCCTCTCCACAGTGCTGCTCCTTCGAGTGCCAGGTCAGTGTGGCCTCCCCAGCTCAGCGCGCCCCGTGTGGAGGCTGGGGGGTCTGGGCTGACGCCCCGTGTGGAGGCTGGGGGGGTCTGGGCTGACGCCCCGTGTGGAGGCCGGGGGGGTCTGGGCTGACGCCCCGTGTGGAGGCTGGGGGGGTCTGGGCTGACGCCCCGTGTGGAGGCTGGGGGGGGTCTGGGCTGACGCCCCGTGTGGAGGCTGGGGGGGTCTGGGCTGACGCCCCGTGTGGAGGCCGGGGGTTCTGGGCTGACGCCCCGTGTGGAGGCTGGGGGGGTCTGGGCTGACGCCCCGTGTGGAGGCTGGGGGGTCTGGGCTGACGCCCCGTGTGGAGGCCGGGGGGGTCTGGGCTGACGCCCCGTGTGGAGGCCGGGGGGGGGGTCCAGGGCTCATGGCCCCGCGTGTCTGTCTTGCAGCCTGCCAGAGGACCTCCAGGGCCCCGAGGTGACCCTGGGTATGAGGTGAGTGGCCGGTCCCAGCATGCTCCTGTGCCGTGGAAGCGCCTGGAACACAGCTTCCACCAAGCAGCTTGTGCTATCAGCAGAGGCTGGACAGGTCCCTGAGTCCAGGGAGAGAGTCCAGATAGTGCCACACTGGTGTGGGCACCCGCCTGGCCCCTGGAAAGGCCCTCTGGAAGGATCCGGAAGTGGATGAGGCCTGGCCTTCCGGAAGGATCCGGAAGTGGATGAAGTGGGGCTTGCGGGTCCTGAGCAGTAAAAGCAGTCTGTATCTCCACTCTGAAGGCTACTCAGGAGCGTGGGCTTGCTGGTTCCTCAGAGTGGTCAGATCCCAGAGGGACTTTCCGTGAGTGAGGCCGAGCCTGAGTACTGATAGAGCCTGGGACGTGGCAGAGCCGGCACCCCTCAACCCCCAAAACGGGGGAGGAGATTGGGCCTGGGTCCTGCCTGGGGGGCCAGCCCCGGAGGCCGAGGCCTGGGTCCAGCCCGGGAGGCCGAGGCTGAGGTCTACTGAAGGTCTCTGGGCTCCCAGAGCTGAGATCAGGCCGTGATGGGGCCCAGGGGGACTTGGGGACAGGATGAACTTTTCCCAAAGACCCTGTGTGCACAAGCTAGCCCCCTCCACCACTCCCCCCCCCTGCTTTCTGGAAAGAGTCTGCACCACCCCGACCAGCTATTCTGTGCCCCAGGGTGAGCGAGGAAAGCCAGGTCTCCCTGGAGAGAAAGGAGAAGCTGGAGAACCGGTGAGTAGCGGAAGTGGAGAAGCCGCAGTGGGAGACTCGGGAGAGCTTAGAGGACAGGCAGCGGTCTGGGGCCGCCCGTGGACAGCACGGAGGGCAGGCCCCAGGGGCAGGCCAGCGGACTCCCAGGACCTCCGCTTGACCCCTGGCCCCCCTCCTCCCCGACCTCCCCCCTCCCAGGGTACCTAGCTCATCCCCCCCCGCCTCCCCCAGGCTCTCTGGGCCCTCCCCAGCTCACTGTGACCCTGGGGACCCTCAGAGCCCTGGGGCCCCGCTGGGCAGGCCCTGGCCGCAGAGTGGGCCGGGCCAGCTGTCCGGTGTCTGGGTGTCTGACTGTCTCCTCCTCTCTTCCAGGGACGGCCTGGGGACCTAGGACCCGTCGGGTACCAGGGGATGAAGGTGCGTGTGGGGCCCCCGCCGCGCCTCCCTGGGGCCCAGCAGACCCGGCCCGGTTTGTGCCCACGGGGGGCCGCGTGTGGGACCCTGCACAGCCACGACCCTTCTTCCCCTTCTGTCTGCTTTTCAGGGAGAAAAGGGAAGCCGCGGGGAGAAGGTGAGCAGGACCTGGCTTCCCGACATTTCCCTCTGGGCACTGAGCCGAGAGCGAGCACAAGAGCCGTGCAGGGAGATGCTCCATGCCAGCTCCCCATGGGGCCCTGGCAGCAGGCCCCGCCCCCTCCCCCACCCCACCCCACCCCCCCGCCCCCTCCCCCTCACCCCACCCCACCCCCTGCCCCCTCCTCCCACCCCACCCCACCCCCTGCCCCCTCCTCCCACCCCACCCCACCCCCTGACCCCTCCCCCCACCCCACCCCACCCCCCCCGCCCCCTCCCCCCACCCCACCCCACCCCCCTGCCCCCTCCCCCCACCCCACCCCACCCCCCCGCCCCCTCCCCCCACCCCACCCCCCCGCCCCCTCCCCCCACCCCACCCCACCCCCTGCCACCATCTCAGGGGGGCCTGGGTCAGCAGGGCCTGGGGGCAGCGCCTGTCACTCACCGGCCCCCCCTCCGCTCCTGAGCCCCACACTGGCAGGCTCCCTGGACGTGGGGTCCCTGCCCCCGCCTGCTGGGCAGGGCCCTCCTCACACCCCTTTGTCTCCACAGGGCTCCAGGGGTCCCAAGGGCTACAAGGTGAGTGGGCCTCAGCGGCCGCGCCCGTGGCCAGCAGCACCGTCTGTCCTTCCTCTGACGCTTTGTTTCTGGCCCCCAGGGCGAGAAGGGCAAGCGTGGCATCGACGGGGTGGACGGCATGAAGGTGAGCCCGGGATGGAGAAGGGGTGGCGGGCGCGTGCTCGCCAGGGGCGCGCAGGTGGGGGCGACTGGGGGTGACTCGGAGCTCCCGCCATGCCGTGAGTCCCAGGCTGACCGTCACCCTAGACAGAGGGCTTCCCGGGAGGGGCGTGGATGGGCAGGGCCCAGAGTCCTGGCTGCTGACCCCCGTTCCCCCCGCCCCCGGGGCGCCCCTGCCCGCATCAGCCTTGGCTTTCCTCCTCAGGGGGAGACGGGGTACCCAGGCCTGCCCGGCTGCAAGGGCTCACCCGGATTTGACGTAAGTCACTAAGCCCCCGTCCCCGACGCCTGGCAGCCACGGCGTGCTGGCCAGGCACACGACTCCTGACGGGCACATCGGCGTGACCCGCTGTGACCGCGGTGGCCGTGGGTCTTCCCACCAGGGCATTCAAGGACCCCCTGGCCCTAAGGGTGACGCCGGTTCCTTCGGACTGAAAGGAGAAAAGGTGAGGGGCCCGGGGCCGCTGGGCCGGGCATTGTCATCCTCAGGGACAGGCATCCTGCCGCCGCGGCTCTGCCAGCCGAGCCCCAGGGGTAAGTGACGCTGGTGGACATGTGGACAGTCAGAGCCGCAGCAGGATGGACAGGCCTGGAGCACTGGTGTGTCCCCAGCGGTACAGCCCCGCCCCCCCCCCCCCGAATCTGTGCGAAATTTGAGGGTAAGCAAGACGCTGGTGGGAGGAAGGCAAAGCAGAGGGCGGTGGGGTTTGTTTCCGTTTATTTTGTGTGTGCCAGTCCTGGGGCTCGAACCCCGGGCCTGGGCGCTGTCCCTGAGCTTCTTTCCCACAAGGCTTTACCACTTGAGCCACAATTCCCCTTCTACCTTTTTTTGTGGTTCATTGGAGATAAGAGTCTCACAGGTTTTCCTGCCCAGGTTAGCTTTGAACCGTGATCCTCAGATCTCAGCCTCCTGAGTAGCAGGATGCCAGGCGTGAGCCAGCAGCGCCCGGCCACAGGACAGCTTTTAAGTCCCACCTAGGGTTGAGTTTCAGTTGCATTTCTCTGAGGATTCTGGTGAAGACAGGAGGTGCAAGGGAGGTGAGGGAGAGTCGGGGGCCCCCGCCCCGTGTTCCAAGGAAGACGCCAGCCACAGGTCACCCCGGCCCAGGCTGGAGTGCGGCAGGCGGGGCGGGTGGTTTGGGGACTGGAGCATGCAAATGGTGGTGTGCAGCCACAGGTGGGTCCCCGGGGCCCTTGGAGACCAGGGGCTTCGTGGGCCTAGCTGTGGGGAGCGGGGCAGGCCTGAGGTTACCCCCAGGGAGCACGCGTGCCCGCTCATCCTGCCAGGGGGAAGCCGGAGCAGACGGGGAAGCTGGAAGACCCGGAAACTCGGGGCCACCGGGAGACGAGGTGAGACGGGGCAAGGTGTCCCGGGGTGCCGGGGCCCGGAACCAAAGACCCGACCGGTCACCCTGCCCTTCCTCCCCCAGGGCGAACCCGGAGAGCCCGGGCCCCCCGGAGAGAAAGGAGAGGCCGGCGACGAGGTGAGCCCCCGCCAGCCTCCACCTCACTCCCAAGGCGGGGCGCGTGCTGCCGTGCACACTAACGCGGCGTCTGCTCCTCCCTTTCCAGGGCAACGCTGGTCCCGACGGCGCCCCGGGAGAGCGGGTGAGTGGTGGGCGGCAGCCTGCCCCGGACCGCTCGCCAGGGCCACCCTGACCCCACAGGTCTATTCCTGATGGGCCCCTGGCCCGCAGGCCCACTCCTGACTGGACCCCACAGGCCCACTCCTGACTGGACACCACAGGCCCACTCCTGACTGGACACCACAGGCCCACTCCTGACTGGACCCCGCAGGCCCACTCCTGACTGGACCCCGCAGGCCCACTCCTGACAGTGCCTGGGCCTCGCACAGCCAGGTGGTCCGACACCAGCAGGGAAGGCAGACACCAGCCTTTGGAATGATTGTCACCCTGTGGTTCTGCCCTGGCCTCAAATCCTCAGTCAGTGGAGGCTGTGGATCGAGGGAGGCTGGCCTCTGAAATGATGCGGCTTGGAAGGAAGGCCAGCCCAGGCTGCCACTGGGTGGAGGCTGTGAGCGGCCCAGGCTGGGGTAAACCCCAAAGTGGCGTCTGCTTCTTACCTACCCATCTCCACATAGGGCGGCCCTGGAGAGAGAGGACCTCGGGGGACACCGGGCATGCGGGGGCCACGGGGAGAGCCGGTGAGTCCCAGCCTGAGGCTAGACCCTGACCAGCCCTGCGGGGGTCAGGACAGGTCAGGGGTCAGATCCCAGGGTCATATAGCCCTGAGGGGGACAGGACAGGTCAGGGGTCAGATCCCAGGTCACACAGCCCTGCGGGGGACAGGACAGGTCAGGGGTCAGATCTCAGGGTCACACAGCCCTGCAGGGACAGGACAGGTGAGGGGTCAGATCCCAGGTCACACAGCCCTGCGGGGGACAGGACAGGTCAGGGATTAGATCCCAGGTCACACAGCCCTGCGGGGGTGGACCAGGGGTCAGATCCCAGGTCACACAGCCCTGCGGGGACAGGACAGGTGAGGGATTAGATCCCAGGTCACACAGCCCTGCGGGGGTGGACCAGGGGTCAGATCCCAGGTCACAGCCCTGCGGGGACAGGACAGGTCAGGGGTCAGAACCCAGGGTCACACAGCCCTGCAGGGACAGGACAGGTCAGGGGTCAGATCCCACAGTCACACAGCCCTGCGGGGACAGGACAGGTCAGGGGTCAGATCCCAGGTCACACAGCCCTGTGGGGACAGGACAGGTGAGGGATTAGATCCCAGGTCACACAGCCCTGCGGGGGTGGACCAGGGGTCAGATCCCAGGTCACAGCCCTGCGGGGACAGGACAGGTCAGGGGTCAGAACCCAGGGTCACACAGCCCTGCAGGGACAGGACAGGTCAGGGGTCAGATCCCACGGTCACACAGCCCTGCGGGGACAGGACAGGTCAGGGGTCAGATCCCAGGTCACACAGCCCTGTGGGGACAGGACAGGTGAGGGATTAGATCCCAGGTCACACAGCCCTGCGGGGGTGGACCAGGGGTCAGATCCCAGGTCACAGCCCTGTGGGGACAGGACAGGTCAGGGGGTCAGAACCCAGGGTCACACAGCCCTGCAGGGACAGGACAGGTCAGGGGTCAGATCCCACGGTCACACAGAGTTCAGCTCTCTGCTTCCCTCTGCTTGTGGACCATGCAGCCCTGTCTGCACAACCCTGCCCACCCCCACCTGGCAGCCTGCTTCCCGAACCCAGGGATCTGAATAGAAGCAGCCAGGGGTCCTGGGAGGCTCACACCTCCATTTCCCCTTTCCTGGGAGAAACAACCCCCAAAATGTCACCCACAGGGGTGAATTGTCTGAGGCCAAAATGTCCCCCACAGGGGTGACGTGTCTGAGGCCAAAATGTCCCCCACAGGGGTGACGTGTCTGAGGCCAAAATGTCCCCCACAGGGGTGACGTGTCTGAGGCCACAGCATCTATGCCAACTTTTATCAAGCAGCTCTGTTCTCAAGCTTCGCCCGCAGGCCACCACGAGCACAGGATCTAGATCCCAGGCCTCACCCACAGGCCACCACGAGCACAGGATCTAGATTACAGGCATGCCTGCAGGCCACCATGAGCATAGGATCTAGATCCCAGGGACGCCCACAGGCCACCACGAGCACAGGATCTAGATCCCAGGGACACCCGCAGGCCACCACGAGCACAGGATCTAGATCCCAGGCCACGCCCACAGGCCACCATGAGCACAGGATCTAGATCCCAGGCCACGCCCACAGGCCACCATGAGCACAGGATCTAGATCCCAGGGACGCCCACAGGCCACCACGAGCACAGGATCTAGATCCCAGGGACGCCCACAGGCCACCACGAGCACAGGATCTAGATTACAGGCCTCACCCACAGGCCACCACGAGCACAGGATCTAGATCACAGGGACACCCACAGGCCACCACGAGCACAGGATCTAGATTACAGGCATGCCCGCAGGCCACCATGAGCACAGGATCTAGATCACAGGGTCTAGATCCCAGGGACACCCACGAGTCACCATGAGTACAGGATCTAGATCCCACGGATGCCCGCAGGCCACCACGAGCACAGGATCTAGATCCCAGGAACACCTGCAGGCCACCTCGAGCACAGGATCTAGATCACAGGATCTAGATTCCAGGGACGCCCGCAGGCCACCATGAGCACAGGATCTAGATCCCAGGCCACGCCCACAGGCCACCATGAGGGCACAGGATCTAGATCCCAGGCCACGCCCACAGGCCACCACGAGCACAGGATCTAGATCCCAGGGACACCCGCAGGCCACCACGAGCACAGGATCTAGATCCCAGGGACGCCCGCAGGCCACCACGAGCACAGGATCTAGATCCCAGGGATGCCCACAGGCCACCACGAGCACAGGATCTAGATCCCAGGGACGCCCACAGGCCACCACGAGCACAGGGTCTAGATCCCAGGGACGCCCACAGGCCACCATGAGGGCACAGGATCTAGATCCCAGGCCACGCCCACAGGCCACCACACGCACAGGATCTAGATCACAGGGATGCCTGCAGGCCACCACGAGCACAGGATCTAGATCCCAGGCCACACACACATGCCACCACGAGCACAGGATCTAGATCCCAGGGATGCCTGCAGGCCACCACGAGCACAGGATCTAGATCCCAGGCCACACACACATGCCACCACGAGCACAGGATCTAGATCCCAGGGATGCCTGCAGGCCACCACGAGCACAGGATCTAAGCTGGCCTGACAGGGCCCCTCACTTCACACTTCAGGCCTCTCTAAATCACAGCCATTCCCGACCACTACATGAAATCTGCGGACAGCCTCACGTTCTTATTTGGAAGAATTTCTTTGTTTCAGTTTCAAGAGTGAAAATGTCAGATTAAAACTCCAAATGGGGGACAGGCCAGAGATGGTTTGACCAAGGCGTCTCACCCTGGAGCCCTGGAGAACAGAGGTGGTCACACAATGGCCACACCAGAGACCTCTTTCCTGGCAAACACATGGCAAGGCTAGGAGGGGGAAAGGCGGTCAGAAGGAAGGGGTGAGGAGCGGTCAGTGCTGACGTGGACTGTGTCCCTGCCCTGTCTTGAGCCACCACACCACTGCAGTCCATGCCTGGCAAGCAGCTCCTGTCCAGCGACTGTTTGCCAGGCCCTCAGGGCTGCCGTCTGCCCCACCCAGGAGCAGACGGAGACTCTGAGCCTTCTCCCCAGGGTGAAGCTGGACCCCAAGGTGACCAAGGAAGAGAAGGTCCTGTTGGTGTCCCGGGAGACCCGGTAGGCAGCCCGCTGTCTGGGGTGGGCAGTCCACTGTCTGGGGTAGGGAGCCCGCTGTCTGGGGTAGGCAGCCCGCTGTCTGGGGTGGGCAGCCCGCTGTCTGGGGTGGGCAGCCCGCTGTCTGGGGTGGGCAGCCCGCTGTCTGGGGTAGGCAGCCCGCTGTCTGGGGTGGGCAGCCCGCTGTCTGGGGTAGGGAGCCCACTGTCTGGGGTAGGGAGCCCGCTGTCTGGGGTAGGGAGCCCGCTGTCTGGGGTAGGGAGCCCGCTGTCTGGGGTGGGCAGCCCACTGTCTTATAGCAGCACCCAAAGCCTGTCAGCCCACACAGGACTCAGGACACAGTCAAGTTGGCCAAGGCTAAAATGCGGGTCAGCTGTTGAGGTGGGGTCTGCATTCCCAGCTCGTGGCCTCCTGGGACACAGGATGGACCCGCAGAGCCAGTGGCAGGGGGCCACGTGGTACCTGAGCCACCTGATGGGCCAGACCCCATGGCCCCAGCTGTCAACAGGAGGCCAGGGGCGTGCTGCCGGGTGTGAGGTCAAACGTGTGTAGACACACCCTGGGCGCGGCCCTGGGGAAGTGAGGTTCTGGGCCCCACATAAGAGCCCCGTCCGTGGGCGTGGACGAGGCAGAGGCCCACCCCTGGGGCTGGGACCCGGGGTCCAGGCCCGCTGCAGCCTGGCTGAGTCCGAGGCAGCACAGGCAGGCAGGGAGTCCCGGTGACAGCTGGCCAGGGTCCTGCCTCTGCAGAGCCCCTCCCTGGTATCTGTAGGGAAGGATGGAACGCTGGGCAAGAAGCACCCACTGCACTGGTTCCCGGCGCATCCCAGTGGGCTTCAGTGGGAGACCGAGGCCAGTGCGGGCGCAGCGGCCCATCTGGCGATGGAGGGAGCCCAAGAGCAGGCCCAGACGGGGACAGGACAGGCGTCAGGCCTGGTCCAACCACGCCAGTGCCGGCAGTCCTGGCTCCTGGTTGCCCTGGTAACCCGGGGCCCATGCATCTGTCCCTCAGGGTGAGGCTGGCCCCGTTGGACCTAAGGGGTACCGTGGTGACGAGGGTCCCCCTGGGCCTGAGGTGAGTGCTGCCCCCGGACGTCCCATCCCCCGGGCGCTGCCCTGGGCCGCTGGGCGCCGCTCCCAGTCCCCGGAGGGCGCTGAGCCCTCTCCTTCGCTGGGAGCTGGCTGCCACTCCTCTCTCCTTAGGGTCCCAGAGGCGCCCCAGGACCTGTCGGGCCCCCAGGAGACCCGGGGCTGATGGGTGAACGGGTAAGTGTGTGGCAGCAGGGCCTGCTGGGCCATGCTGGCGAGCAGAGGTCCCTCCCTGCAAGGCTGGCCCTGGCCTGAGCCAACTTTGGGGGAAGGGGCTGCCTTGGGGGTCTAGTGACCACACAGGCAGCGTGTAGTCAGCAGCCAACTACGGTGCACCTTGGCCAGTCTTTCCCACTTGAGATTCAGTCCGGAGAGATGAGCCCCCAGGGCAGCTGACAGGAAGGACCTCTGGGTGCTACCATTTGGGGGTGTCCTATGCTGTCCTGTGCTGTCCTGTGCTGTCCTGTGCTGTCTTGTGCTGTCCTGTGCTGTCCTGGGCTGTCCTGTGCTATCCTGTGCTGTCCTGTGCTGTCCTGGGTGTCCTGTGCTGTCCTGTGCTATCCTGTGCTGTCCTGGGTGTCCTGTGCTGTCCTGGGTGTCCTGTGCTGTCCTGTGCTGTCCTGTGCTGTCCTGGGTGTCCTGTGCTGTCCTGGGTGTCCTGTGCTGTCCTGTGCTGTCCTGTGCTGTCCTGTGCTGTCCTGGGTGTCCTGTGCTGTCCTGTGCTATCCTGTGCTGTCCTGGGTGTCCTGTGCTGTCCTGGGTGTCCTGTGCTGTCCTGTGCTGTCCTGTGCTGTCCTGGGTGTCCTGTGCTGTCCTGGGTGTCCTGTGCTGTCCTGTGCTGTCCTGTGCTGTCCTGTGCTGTCCTGGGTGTCCTGTGCTGTCCTGTGCTGTCCTGGGTGTCCTATGCTGTCCTGGGTGTCCTGTGCTGTCCTGTGCTGTCCTGTGCTGTGCTGTCCTGGGTGTCCTGTGCTGTCCTGGGTGTCCTGTGCTGTCCTAGGTGTCCTGTGCTGTCCTGTGCTGTGCTGTGCTGTCCTGTGCTGTCCTGTGCTGTGCTGTCCTGTGCTGTCCTGGGTGTCCTGTGCTGTCCTGTGCTGTCCTGTGCTGTCCTGGGTGTCCTGGGTGTCCTGGGTGTCCTGTGCTGTCCTGGGTGTCCTATGCTGTCCTGGGTGTCCTGTGCTGTCCTGGGTGTCCTGTGCTGTCCTGTGCTGTCCTGTGCTCTCCTGGGTGTCCTGGGTGTCCTGGGTGTCCTGTGCTGTCCTGGGTGTCCTGTGCTGTCCTGGGTGTCTTGTGCTGTCCTGTGCTGTCCTGTGCTGTCCTGGGTGTCCTGTGCTGTCCTGGGTGTCCTGTGCTGTCCTGGGTGTCCTGTGCTGTCCTGGGTGTCCTATGCTGTCCTGGGTGTCCTGTGCTGTCCTGGGTGTCCTGTGCTGTCCTGGCTGTCCTGTGCTGTCCTGTGCTGTCCTGTGTTGTCCCAGGTGTCCTGTGCTGTCCCGGGGCATCCTGGACAAGCATCTTGCATGGTGCCAGCAGCTCTGCTCTACTCTCCCAGGGTGAAGATGGCCCCCCTGGAAATGGCACCGAGGGCTTCCCCGGCTTTCCTGTAAGTGTCCCCCCACTAACCCACTCTCAGCATCATTCTGGTTACCTGGGCACTTGGTCCAGCAGGGCCAGCCTGGCCACCAACTGGCCAGGAGACTTGGTAACTAGGCCTCTGCCCTTAAAAAGGCTCTCTCTGCCTTGTCCTGTACGGCTGACCACCTTACCTTCGCCCACAGGGTTATCCAGGCAACAGAGGTCCCCCGGGGCTGAACGTGAGTATGCCCTCACTCTGCCTCTGCTCACAGGCACAGTGCCCACACGTGTGTATATTGACACACACCTGCAGGCGCGGCGTCCCTATGTACTCATGTCCAGATGCATGCATGTGATCTCATGCATTACACACACACTCACACAGCCACACGGTCACATGCTGTCACAATCACACCATCACACATATAGTTATACACAGTCACACAGTCACACACAGCCATACACACACACAGTCACCCACCCACCCACAGTCACACATACTGTCACAGTCACACCCTCACACACATAGTCATACACAGTCACACACAGCCATACTCACACACAGCCACACTGTCACACATACTGCCACAGCCATACCATCACACAGTTATACACAGTCACACATAGTCACACACAGTCACATACAGCCATACACACAGTCACACAGTTACACACAGCCATACTCACACACAGCCACACTGTCACACATACTGCCACAGTCACACCGTCACACAGTTACATAGTCACACACAGTCACACACAGCCATACACACAGTCACACAGTTACACACAGCCATACACACACAGTCACACAGTCACACACAGCCATATACACACAGTCACACACACAGCCACACTGTCACACATACTGCCACAGTCATACCATCACACAGTTATATAGTCACACATAGTCACACACAGTCACACACAGCCATACACACAGTCACACAGTTACACACAGCCATACACACACAGTCACACAGTCACACACAGCCATACACACACAGTCACACACACAGCCACACTGTCACACATACTGCCACAGCCATACCATCACACAGTTATACACAGTCACACATAGTCACACACAGCCATACACACAGTCACACACACAGCCACACTGTCACACATACTGTCACAGTCATACTGTCACACAGTTATATACAGTCACACATAGTCACACATAGTCACACACACACAGCCACACTGTCACACATATTATCACAGTCACACCGTCACACATATAGTTATACACAGTCACACACAGTCATACATAGTCACACACAGTCACACACAACCATACACACACATATACACACAGTCACACAATCATACACCTGCAAGAGCAGGGTCCACATGTACTCACGTCCAGACTATGCACATGATCTCATACACTGCATACGCACTCATATAGTCATATACAGTCACACACACAGTTATACACACAGTCACAGTCACACACATGGTCACATAGTCATACACATGATCACACACAGAATCACACATGTGGTCATATATACAGCCATACAGTCACACTGTCACACGTACTGTCACACACAGTCACACACATAGTTATACACAGTCATACACAGCCATACATACATCCACACAGTCACACACAGTCATACATGTGGTCACACACATGATCAAACAGTCACAGTCACACATATATAGTCACACACATGGTCACAGTCACACACACAGTTACACAAGTCACACACATGTTCATAGTCACATAATACAGTCACACACAGTCATACAAGTCACACACATGGTCACAGTCACACACATACAGCCAAACACAGTCACAGAAGTCTCACACATGGTCACAGTCACACACATACAGCCAAACACAGTCACACAAGTCACATACACGGTTACAGTCATATGGTCACATACATAGTCACACAAGTCACAAACATGGTCATAGACACACACATATAGTCACACACATAGTCACACAGTCACATGGTCACAGTCAAACATAGTCACACAAGTCACATACACGGTCACAGTCACACACATGGTCACACACAGTCACACACAATCACACACACAGGTACACAGTCATACACACAGCCCATCCAATATTACCCAAATCCTCCACCTACCTTGGAGACAGTCCAGCCACACTCACACCACCTTCCCTCCCCACTAAGATTACACTGACTTGTATTTTCTGTCACACACAGGGAACAAAAGGCTACCCTGGCCTCAAGGGAGATGAAGGAGAAGCTGGAGAGCCTGGAGAGGACGTAAGTGGGGTCAGGTGGAGTCCTGGTGTGAACCCAGGCAGCCTAGATTCAGGGCAGCAGAGTGGAGCCAGCTGGGGAGACAGATAAGCAGGCTAATTGTCCAGGTGATTGTGTCAGAGGACAACATTCATGGCTGCTGACCTGTGTCACTTCCTTTCAGAACAATGACATTTCACCACGTGGGGTCAAAGGAGCAAAAGGGTACCGAGGCCCGGAAGGACCACAGGTGAGCCATGAGGCTGTGGGAGGGGAAGGGAGGGAGGAAAGGAAGGGGGAGGGGCTTGCACACTCAGAGCCTCCCCTGGGAGCTCGCACACTCAGAGCCTCCCTTGGGAGGATGCACACTCAGAGCCTCCCCTCGGAGCTCGCACACTCAGAGCCTCCCCTGGGAGCTCGCACACTCAGAGCCTCCCCTGGGAGCTCGCACACTCAGAGCCTCCCCGGGAGCTAGCACACTCAGAGCCTCCCCTGGGAGCTCGCACACTCAGAGCCTCCCCTGGGAGCTCGCACACTCAGAGCCTCCCCTGGGAGGATGCACACTCAGAGCCTCCCCTCAGAGCTCGCACACTCAGAGCCTCCCCTCAGAGCTCGCACACTCAGCCTCCCCTGGGAGCTCATACACTCAGAGCGTCCCCTGGGAGCTCACACACTCAGAGCCTCCCCTCAGAGCTCACACACTCAGAGCCTCCCCTGGGAGCTCGCACACTCAGAGCCTCCCCGGGAGCTAGCACACTCAGAGCCTCCCCTGGGAGCTCGCACACTCAGAGCCTCCCCTGGGAGCTCGCACACTCAGAGCCTCCCCTGGGAGGATGCACACTCAGAGCCTCCCCTCAGAGCTCGCACACTCAGAGCCTCCCCTCAGAGCTCGCACACTCAGCCTCCCCTGGGAGCTCATACACTCAGAGCCTCCCCTGGGAGCTCACACACTCAGAGCCTCCCCTGGGAGCTCGCACACTCATAGCCTCCCCTGGGAGCTCGCACACTCAGAGCCTCCCCTGGGAGCTCGCACACTCAGAGCCTCCCCGGGAGCTAGCACACTCAGAGCCTCCCCTGGGAGCTCGCACACTCAGAGCCTCCCCTGGGAGCTCGCACACTCAGAGCCTCCCCTGGGAGGATGCACACTCAGAGCCTCCCCTCAGAGCTCGCACACTCAGAGCCTCCCCTCAGAGCTCGCACACTCAGCCTCCCCTGGGAGCTCATACACTCAGAGCCTCCCCTGGGAGCTCACACACTCAGAGCCTCCCCTGGGAGCTCGCACACTCAGAGCCTCCCCTGGGAGCTCGCACACTCAGAGCCTCCCCTGGGAGGATGCACACTCAGAGCCTCCCCGGGAGCTCGCACACTCAGAGCCTGGTCTGTTGCTGCCCTGACAGGGACCCCCAGGACACGTGGGACCACCTGGACCGGACGTAAGTAGGGTGTCCGCAACTGTCCTCTGGAGGCCACAGACCGTGTAGAGGCCATTGGTGGGAACAGATGGGGGGATGGGGAGGAGGCCTGGGTCTGATGACACAGAGGTAGGCCATGAGCACAGGACACGGACCTGAGGAGGACACATGAACAAAGTGGGGATAGTGGATGACCACAGGGGACATGTGGATGGGCTGGACACATGGATGACCCCGGGGACACACAGATGACCCTGCATGACACATGCATGACACCTGAGAGACGTGACAACCTTCATTTGGTGACCACTTGGCATATGGCATGCACACTGGAGGTAAAGATCCAGTGGTCACCACAGGACACACTGAGACAACGTCCGGCCCTGGGGTGCCAGGAGACCTCTAGCTCAGAGCCATGGTAACGTTCCTTCCTACCTCTCCCTCCCCAGGAGTGTGAGATTCTCGACATCATCATGAAAATGTGCTGTGAGTACAGCGATCTTAGAGAGCTATCTCAGTGGATGAGCTCACTCCCGCCAGCCCCAGGGCCCTCCTGTCCAGAAGACTCTCAGTGCGGTTGGGGGAGGGGTCCTGGCAGAGCCAGCGGGTGGGGCTGGTGTGGCCCTGCAGAGGAGTGGGCTGGGGCTTGGCTAATTGTCCTGAGGTTGCTATGGTTCTGTCTGAGAGCCTGGGCTAAGCTGGGCAGAGCTGGGCCGGGCTGGGCCGGGCTGGGCTGGGCTGGGCTGGGCTGAACAGGGCCGAGCTGGGCCAGGCTGGACTGAGCTGGGCAGAGGGGCTCCAGGAAGGGGGTCAAGTGCAGGGACAGCTTGAAGTCATGTGCTGTTCTGTTGTCTAATCTCCTCTTCCTTCTTTCTCCAGCCTGCTGTGGTGAGTGCCACCTCTTCACACATAGCAATTGCCATTGGCTTTAAGGATTCCTTCAGTGGGCAGAGTGGCCCTCTGTGCAGTGGACAGAGCAGGACCCTCATCTGCAGTGGACAGAGCAGGACCCCCTGTGTAGTGGACAGAGCAGGGCCCTCTGTGCAGTGGACAGAGCAGGCCCTTGTCTCTGAGTGCTGCTCTGCTGCTCCCTGGCCAGCAGCCTCCCTGCCCCCAGAGTGCCACCAGAGCATGCAGGCTCTTCTCCAGCACATCAACACCTCCAGACCCCAGGCCTGCCCTGCCCCTTCTCCCCATGGGGTCGGGTCAGGGTCCAGAGGCGGCTGGTGCAGCCTTGGCTGGGCTTGGCTGGGGGCAGGTGGCCTGACGGGCCTCTGCCCGGGAGCCCGGGGAGGGGTGGCCAGGGGCCCTGGGGCACCCCGGGAGGGGCCCTGAGGGTCGACCCTGCCCGCCCCCAGAGTGCAAGTGTGGGCCCATCGACATCCTCTTCGTGCTGGACAGCTCCGAGAGCATCGGCCTGCAGAACTTCGAGATTGCCAAGGACTTCATCATCAAAGTCATTGACCGTCTGAGCAGAGTCGAGCTGGTCAAGGTGAGGGGAGAGCTGCCTGTGGGGCAGCCACCACATGAGCAGAAGGCTGAGCCTCCTGGTGCATGCACGGCCCAGTCCCGGCCAGGCCCTGCCCCGTGCAGCCCTGGCTCTGTCAGGTGGCACAGGATGGAGTGGGCTCCAGCCTGGCCCCGGGGCCCCGACGGTCTCAAGGCTCACTCTTTGAGGACAGAAACGGGGAGCCCCCCCCCGGGGCTCTGAATGCCCGGCAGATGGGAGGCCGGAGGCTGTGACGCAGGGCCTCCTGGGGGACACGAATGCTGGGACTCGGTGACAGGCTCAGACGTCCTGTGCTGTCCCTCAGTTTGAGCCAGGACAGTCGCACGCTGGCGTGGTGCAGTACAGCCACAACCAGATGCAGGAACACGTGGACATGAGGAGCCCCAACATCCGCAATGCCCAGGAGTTCAAGGAGTGAGTGGCCCCGCGGGGGCGTGGCCTCGGGCCTCCTGTGGGGGTGTGGCGTCAGCCCCCGCGGGGGCGTGGCCTCGGGCCTCCTGTGGGGGTGTGGCCTCGGCCCCGCGGGGGCGTGGCCTTGGGCCTCCTGTGGGGGTGTGGCCTCGGCCCCCGTGGGGGCGTGGCCTCGGGCCTCCTGTGGGGGCGTGGCCTCGGGCCTCCTGTGGGGGTGTGGCCTCGGCCCCGTGGGGGCGTGGCCTCGGGCCTCCTGTGGGGGCGTGGCCTCGGCCCCGCGGAGGCGTGGCCTCGGGCCCCCTGTGGGGGTGTGGCCTCGGGCCTCCTGTGGGGGCGTGGCCTCGGGCCTCCTGTGGGGGTGTGGCGTCGGCCCCCGCGGGGGTGTGGCCTCGGCCCCCGCGGGGGCGTGGCCTCGGGCCTCCTGTGGGGGTGTGGCCTCGGCCCCGTGGGGGCGTGGCCTCGGGCCTCCTGTGGGGGCGTGGCCTCGGGCCTCCTGTGGGGGTGTGGCCTCGGCCCCCGCGGAGGTGTGGCCTCGGCCCCCGCGGGGGCGTGGCCTCGGGCCTCCTGTGGGGGCGTGGCCTCGGGCCTCCTGTGGGGGTGTGGCCTCGGCCCCATGGGGGCGTGGCCTCGGGCCTCCTGTGGGGGCGTGGCCTCGGCCCCGCGGAGGCGTGGCCTCGGGCCCCCTGTGGGGGTGTGGCCTCGGGCCTCCTGTGGGGGCGTGGCCTCGGGCCTCCTGTGGGGGTGTGGCGTCGGCCCCCGCGGGGGTGTGGCCTCGGGCCTCCTGTGGGGGTGTGGCGTCGGCCC
This sequence comes from Dipodomys merriami, assembly GCF_024711535.1. Classification (NCBI taxonomy): domain Eukaryota; kingdom Metazoa; phylum Chordata; class Mammalia; order Rodentia; family Heteromyidae; genus Dipodomys; species Dipodomys merriami. The sequence goes on from NW_027206020.1 coordinate 605,174, forward strand.
CCGCGGGGGCGTGGCCTCGGGCCTCCTGTGGGGGTGTGGCGTCGGCCCCCGCGGGGGTGTGGCCTCAGCCCCGCGGGGGCGTGGCCTCGGGCCTCCTGTGGGGGCGTGGCCTCGGCCCCGCGGGGGCGTGGCCTCGGGCCCTGGCCTTGGCCCTGACTGACCTGGCCTGGCTGTCCTGTGCCGAGCAGAGCCGTGAAGAAGCTGCAGTGGATGGCAGGCGGCACGTACACCGGGGAGGCTCTGCAGTACACGCGGGACCGGCTGCTGCCGCCCACCCAGAACGACCGCATCGTCCTGGTCATCACCGACGGACGCTCAGACACCCAGAGAGACACCACGCCCCTCAACGTGCTGTGCGGCCCCGACATCCAGGTGGGCGCAGGCCCGGCCCGCGGCCTCACCGTGCTCGGCCGAGGTGGGTCCGCTGACGGCACGCATCCTCCGCAGGTGGTCTCTGTGGGCATCAAAGACGTGTTTGGCTTCGCGGCCGGCTCCGACCAGCTCCACGTCATCTCCTGCCAAGGCGTGCTGTCCCAAGGCCGGCCCGGCCTCTCGCTGGTGAAGGAAAACTATGCAGAGCTGCTGGACGACGGCTTCCTGAAGAACATCACCACCCAGATCTGCATAGGTGGGCAGGGTGGGGCGGAAGGGGTGGGGAGTGGGGCGGGGCGGGGCAGGGAGTGGGGCGGGGCGGGGCAGGGAGTGGGGTGGGGTGGGGTGGGGCGGGGCAGGGAGTGGGGCGGGGCAGGGAGTGGGGCGGGGCAGGGGGCGGGGCGGGGCAGGGGGCGGGACGGGGGGCAGGGAGTGGGGCGGGGCGGGGAGTGGGGCGGGGCAGGGAGTGGGGCGGGGCAGGGAGTGGGGCGGGGCGGGGAGTGGGGCGGGGCGGGGCAGGGAGTGGGGCGGGGCAGGGAGTGGGGCGGGGCGGGGAGTGGGGCGGGGAGTGGGGCGGGGCGGGGCAGGGAGTGGGGTGGGGCAGGGAGTGGGGCGGGGCGGGGAGTGGGGCGGGGCGGGGAGTGGGGCGGGGCGGGGCAGGGAGTGGGGCGGGGCAGGGAGTGGGGCGGGGCAGGGAGTGGGGCAGGGCGGGGAGTGGGGCGGGGCGGGGAGTGGGGCGGGGCGGGGAGTGGGGCGGGGCGGGGAGTGGGGCGGGGCGGGGCGGGGAGTGGGGCAGGGCGGAGTGGGGTGGGGCGGGGCGGGGCGGGGTGGGGCGGGGCGGGGCGGGGAGTGGGGCGGGGCAGGGAGTGGGGCAGGGCGGAGTGGGGTGGGGCGGGGCGGGGCAGGGAGTGGGGCGGGGCGGGGCGGGGCGGGGCGGGGAGTGGGGCGGGGCAGGGGGCGGGGCGGGGCGGGGGCGGGCGGGGAGTGGGGCGGGGCGGGGAGTGGGGCGGGGCGGGGAGTGGGGCGGGGCGGGGAGTGGGGCGGGGCGGGGAGTGGGGCGGGGCGGGGCGGGGAGTGGGGCGGGGCGGGGCGGGGAGTGGGGCGGGGCGGGGCGGGGCGGGGCGGGGTGGGGCGGGGCGGGGCGGGGAGTGGGGCGGGGCGGGGAGTGGGGCGGGGCGGGGAGTGGGGCGGGGCGGGGCGGGGCGGGGCGGGGTGGGGCGGGGCGGGGCGGGGAGTGGGGCGGGGCGGGGAGTGGGGCGGGGCGGGGGGGGTGTGGACGCCCACACCACCGAGGGGCTGCGTGCCGGGTCCCCGCCCCAGGACACGCCCGCCACCCTGGCCGGCACCCACCCAGAGGAGCACTGGCCGGACTGTGCAGCGCTGCCCACTAGACTGGCCACTCTGTCCAAGCCTGTGTTTGGCAGGGTGCGTGACACACGCGTGTCCCAGACCTCCACCCACGCCCGCACGCACGCGCAGCACGTGCAGTGAACAGGGCCGGGCAGCGGAGGGAGAGCTGGGAGCAGGCTGGTGCGGGGCAGGGGTGGGGTGCACGGCGCGGAGCGCCCCAGCTCTGCTCTGCCTCAGTCTCCACACTCTCCGAAGGCACCCGGCTCTGCCCCACCCCTCGGTGGCCTGTGCCCTCGGCAGGACTGGATGGGCTGCAGGCTGTGGGGCCTGGGGCAGACGGCGGTCAGGCTCCTGGGGGTGCTGTCCTGGATCACGGCACCGAGCGTCGGTCCATCCTCTGTGTTGTCTCTTCTTTTACAGACAAGAAGTGTCCCGATTACACCTGCCCGAGTGAGTAGCTAGGGCTGTGGGGCAGGCGCCGGCCAGGCGCCGTGGGGCCCGTGGGCTCGGGGGCGCTCCTCCCCTGCCCGGCCAGCCTGGCGGTGCCGGGAAGCAGGGTGACCAGCCCCCCGCGGCGGCACGGGCGGGCCCGGTGCTCACAGCCTCTCCCCCCAACCCACAGTCACCTTCTCCTCCCCGGCCGACATCACCATCCTGCTGGACGGGTCAGCCAGCGTGGGCAGCCACAACTTTGACACCACCAAGCGCTTTGCCAAGCGCGTGGCCGAGCGCTTCCTCTCGGCCGGCCGCGAGTCGGCTGCCCACGCGGTGCGCGTGGCCGTGGTGCAGTACAGCGGCCAGGGCCAGCAGCAGCCGGGGCGGGCGGCCCTGCAGTTCCTGCAGAACTACACGGTGCTGGCCGGTACCGTGGACAGCATGGACTACTTCAACGACGCCACGGACGTCAACGACGCTCTCAGCTACGTGACTCGCTTCTACCGCGAGGCGTCGTCCGGCGCCGCCAAGAAGAGGCTGCTGCTGTTCTCCGACGGCCACGCGCAGGGGGCCACGCCGGCGGCCCTGGAGAAGGCCGTGCAGGAGGCCCAGCGCGCGGGCATCGAGATCTTCGTGGTGGTGGTGGGTCACCAGGTGAACGAGCCCCACATCCGCGTGCTGGTCACCGGCAAGACGGCCGAGTACGACGTGTCCTTTGGCGAGCGCCACCTGTTCCGCGTGCCCAGCTACCAGGCCCTGCTCCGCGGCGTCTACTACCAGACCGTCTCCAGAAAGGTGGCGCTGGGCTAGCGGGCCGGGCCCGCCGCCACGGCCCTCCTGTGCCTCCCCCCACCACCCCACGGGAAGAGGAAATGTGACCCGGGTCTCCCAAGCAAGTTCTGAGAGGCCGCGGCTGGGCCTCCGGCTCACGTGCTGTCCACCCCTCTGGAGCGCTGTCTGTCCCCTCCCTCCCTCCATCCAGCAGATAGCGCCTGGCCTCCGTGTCCTCTCCCTCCTCCCTGCCCCTCCCTCCTCTGTGCCCCCTCCCTCCTCCGTGCCCCCTTCCTCCTCCGTGCCTCCCCATGCCCTCTCTCCTCCCTGCCCCCCCGTGCCCTCCCTCCTCCCTGCCCCCATGCCCTCCCTCCCTGCCCCCCTGTGCCCTCCCTCCTCCCTGCCCCCCGTGCCCTCCCTGCCCCCCCGTGCCCTCCCTCCTCCCTCCTCTGTGCCCCCTCCCCCTCCGTGCCTCCCCGTGCCCTCCCTCCTCCCTGCCCCCCCGTGCCCTCCCTCCTCCCTGCCCCCCGTGCCCTCCCTCCCTGCCCCCCCCATGCCCTCCCTCCTCCATGCACCGGCTGCCTCCAGCCCTGCCTTCCCTTCCACGAGCCCCTCTCCACTCCCGGAGTCTTGTCACCTGCTGCAGAGGCTCATGCTCTGCCCCTGCTCGGGTGCGATGCGGGGCTGTTTCATTTTCAGAAGACCGAGGCGACAATGTTCACACGCTAAGCGTGAAGCGCCAGCGCTCCTCACCAGGTGCTCTAAGGCCTGGCCTAAGGCCTCCGGCCCAGCGGGCAGCAGGCCTGGCCCCGGCCTCCCCGTGCTCTCAGAGCAAGGTGCTACACGCAGAGCCCACATCCCACGGCCTGGCCGGGGCAGGCAGCACCGAGTGTCCGGTCAGGGTCCACCAGACTCCCGGCAGGAACTGCCTGTCCCGTGTGGTACTGAAGACCCTCACGCAGCTCTGTGCTGGGTCCGTGTTCCTCAGCCCTGGTCCAGGGGCCATCTCTGCCAATAAAAGTTTCCACTCCTCCCCATAGCTCATCCTGTGCACATCCGTCCCCCGTCGGGGGAGCCACGGCAGCCCCGGGACCCCTCCCTGCCCCCCTCTTCCCCTGGCTGCACCCCACTCCCGGTCACCGCCCGTGGGTCTGACAGGAAGGCTGGCTCCTGGGCGTTGCCGCCCCCTGCCCCCTCCCCTCTGCAGGCCAGACGCCTCACACCTGCAGAACGGGGGGCAGATGACGGCTTAATGTGCTGGACCCAATAAACCCCAAAGGGTGCTGGGCACCGGCACTGAAAAGACCCCTAAGTGTCTGCAAGGGCAGCCGGGTCCACAGGGAGGAAGACTCCAGTGGCTTGACCAGCACGCAGAGCGGAGCAGAGCCAGCCAGTGGCAGGGCCCGGCCGGACCCGGGTCCGGGAGGGGCTGCCCAGGGTGGCAGAGTTGACAGGAGCCGCTTTGATCCAGTGTCACAAGAACTCTGCCACCATTCTAGCTCCCAGAGGGAGAGGCCGGACACTGGCCGTCCATGCCAGCCCCTGGTGCCTCTCTGCTTGGCAGCACCGAGGGCCTGCCGGCCCTGCTACGACTGCGCACACCGCGGGTGACACCAGCCCATGCCACCCTTCCCGGTGTCACACGCCAGCCCTGAGGCCCAGACCTCCCCATAGTCCTGGCCGCTCTCTGGAGGACTCCTCTCGGTCTGCATGGTTGGGGCCACAAGAGCACAGCATGGGGAGCTCCTCCCTCCCAGGCCACACCCCTCTCCCTGCTGCTCGCCGGTGCCCGGGACTCTGTCCACTGCACCCCAACCTCCTGCCATCAGGTCAATCCACACAGTAACCTGAACATCAATGTGTCTCTGACCACAGCACAGCCTGAGGCTGGGCACAGGCTCCCATGCAGAATTCAGAGCCAGATGCCACCTCCTTGCTGCACCCATGCTGCTGTGGCCTAATCATCTGTATCCACAGACTGAAGCTCTCACCGGGCTGTGGCTGTTTCTGAAGGCCGGACCTCTCTGGAAGTAGTTAAGGAAATAATAGTGAGGCCTAGTCCAGGAGCGGTGGCACAGGCCTGTAATCCTAGCTACTTGGGAAGCAGAGACCTAGAGGATCACGGTTCAAAGCTAGTCTAGGCAAAAAGTGAGATCCTCCAACTTGACCAGTAAACCAGGTGTGGTGGCATTTGTGTGACCCCACCTCTGCAGAAGGCATAAATAGGAGAGCTGTGGTCCAGGCCAGCCTGGAGATGAAATGCAAATCCCAACTTAACCAATAACTAAAAGAGCCAGGGAGGGGGAGGGGTGCTGGGGGAGGAGCAAAGCCTGCCAAGTGTGACGCCCTGAGTTCAAACCCAACCACAACCAAAAAGTGGCGTCTGCGGGATTAGCGTTAGTGCCATTTGGTAGAGAAACACCGACAACTCCTGACTTCTCTCTTTCCCTCCTTCCCTGCCTCCTTCCCTCCCTCCCTTCTTCCCTCACTCTCTCTGCCACATGTCTGTTTTCTCTCTCATATACAAACATACTCACACATATGCACACATACGCATGCACACACATACACACACATGCACACTATGTCTTTCTCTGGCTGTCTTTCTCTCCACCATGAGAGGACACACGCAGAAGGCACTGTTCAGAAGGATGGCGCCCACCAGCCACCAGCCCTGCTGAACCTTCCCTGAACTTCAGCCTCCGGGAAACTCCTTCTGTGAAGTGCCTGTCCATGTCTTTTGCCATTTGCCTCTGGGAAATTCACAAACATAGCTTACATGGAATAACTTACGGCAGCCAAGGGGCAGGCAGGCCACACGAGGAGGGAGGGGACCGCACTGCCACGGCCAGAGGACCAGACCATGATCTCTGATGGGGCCACACCTCTGACCCAGATACTTGGTGCTAGGGCTCCTGGAGGCTCAGCAGCGCCCAGGGGCCACTGCTCACAGAGGCTCCTAGGGCCCAGGAACCGTGTGGGTGTGCTGAGCACAGTGCGCACGCCAGGCTCCCAGAGCATGGAGTCTGCTCAGCTTCCCTCTGTGGACTTCAGTGAAGACACTCCTGCATCTGCTCAGGACAAAGAGCGAGCAGAGCCAGGAGTATGTACAGACGTGGGACAGTGAGAAGAGGAGTGTGGGTGTGAGCAGACGTGGGACAGTGAGGAGAGTGCGGGTGTCAGCAGACGTGGGACAGTGAGGAGAGTGCGGGTGTGAGCAGACGTGGGACAGTGAGGAGAGTGCGGGTGTGAGCAGACGTGGACAGTGAGGAGAGTGTGGGTGTGAGCAGACGTGGGACAGTGAGGAGAGTGCGGGTGTGTACAGACGTGGGACAGTGAGGAGAGTGCGGGTGTGAGCAGACGTGGACAGTGAGTGCGGGTGTGTACAGACGTGGGACAGTGAGGAGAGTGCGGGTGTGTACAGACGTGGGACAGTGAGGAGAGTGCGGGTGTGAGCAGACGTGGGACAGTGAGGACAGTGCGGGTGTGTACAGACGTGGGACAGTGAGGAGAGTGCGGGTGTGAGCAGACGTGGGACAGTGAGGAGAGTGTGGGTGTGAGCAGACGTGGGACAGTGAGGAGAGTGCGGGTGTGAGCAGACGTGGGACAGTGAGGAGAGTGCGGGTGTGTGCAGACGTGGGACAGTGAGGAGAGTGTGGGTGTGAGCAGACGTGGGACAGTGAGGAGAGTGCGGGTGTGTACAGACGTGGGACAGTGAGGAGAGTGCGGGTGTGAGCAGACGTGGGACAGTGAGGAGAGTGCGGGTGTGAAACGTGGACAGTGAGGAGAGTGCGGGTGTGAGCAGACGTGGACAGTGAGAAGAGGAGTGCGGGTGTGAGCAGACGTGGGACAGTGAGGACAGTGCGGGTGTGAGCAGACGTGGACAGTGAGGAGAGTGCGGGTGTGAGACGTGGACAGTGAGGAGAGTGCGGGTGTGAGCAGACGTGGACAGTGAGGAGAGTGCGGGTGTGAGCAGACGTGGACAGTGAGGAGAGTGCGGGTGTGAGCAGACGTGGGACAGTGAGGAGAGTGCGGGTGTGTGCAGACGTGGGACAGTGAGGAGAGTGCGGGTGTGAGACGTGGACAGTGAGGAGAGTGCGGGTGTGAGCAGACGTGGACAGTGAGGAGAGTGCGGGTGTGAGCAGACGTGGACAGTGAGGAGAGTGCGGGTGTGTACAGACGTGGGACAGTGAGGACAGTGCGGGTGTGAGCAGACGTGGACAGTGAGGAGAGTGCGGGTGTGAGCAGACGTGGACAGTGAGGACAGTGCGGGTGTGAGCAGACGTGGGACAGTGAGGAGAGTGCGGGTGTGAGCAGACGTGGACAGTGAGGAGAGTGCGGGTGTGAGACGTGGACAGTGAGGAGAGTGCGGGTGTGAGCAGACGTGGACAGTGAGGAGAGTGCGGGTGTGAGCAGACGTGGACAGTGAGGAGAGTGCGGGTGTGAGCAGACGTGGGACAGTGAGGAGAGTGCGGGTGTGAGACGTGGACAGTGAGGAGAGTGCGGGTGTGAGCAGACGTGGACAGTGAGGACAGTGCGGGTGTGAGCAGACGTGGGACAGTGAGGAGAGTGTGGGTGTGAGCAGACGTGGGACAGTGAGGAGAGTGCGGGTGTGAGCAGACGTGGGACAGTGAGGAGAGTGCGGGTGTGTACAGACGTGGACAGTGAGGACAGTGCGGGTGTGAGCAGACGTGGGACAGTGAGGAGAGTGCGGGTGTGAGCAGACGTGGACAGTGAGGAGAGTGCGGGTGTGAGCAGACGTGGACAGTGAGGAGAGTGCGGGTGTGTACAGACGTGGGACAGTGAGGAGAGTGCGGGTGTGAGCAGACGTGGGACAGTGAGGAGAGTGCGGGTGTGAGCAGACGTGGACAGTGAGGAGAGTGAGGAGAGTGCGGGTGTGAGCAGACGTGGACAGTGAGGAGAGTGCGGGTGTGAGCAGACGTGGGACAGTGAGGAGAGTGCGGGTGTGAGCAGACGTGGACAGTGAGGAGAGTGAGGAGAGTGCGGGTGTGAGCAGACGTGGACAGTGAGGAGAGTGCGGGTGTGAGCAGACGTGGACAGTGAGGAGAGTGCGGGTGTGAGCAGACGTGGGACAGTGAGGAGAGTGCGGGTGTGAGCAGACGTGGGAGCTGGCCTTGGTTCTCCCTCAGTGATGCTCCCCTCCCCTCAGACAGCCTCCTGGTCTGGCACTGAGTGGGAAATGAAGAGCCGTGGGCTCCAGAGTCAGCTTCACGGATGTCCGCCGTGTCCTGCAGCCGCAGGTCAGAGCTGGCCGCGCTGCTTCCGAGGCCGCCTTGTACCAGCCCACTCCCTGAACCGTCAGCTCCGCGGACCCCAACACCCCGTGAGGTGTGCCTGGCCCCGTCTCCTGCACCCTCTTGTGCCCCTCATGCCCCGGGTGTCCAGAACGCAAACGACAGCCCTGAACGTTCCGGCGGGACCCTCCACATCACAGTACTGAAAGGGGGCCGCAGCCGGCAGGAGGGAAAGGCTCACGGGTCTGACATCTCTCACTCAGACGCCTGTAAGAAACAGCCCCGCGGGCGCTTGTCCCCAACAGGCCATTCACAGGAGTGCCCACCATGAAAGCCAGCTCGTGAGCAGCAGAGATCCGGCCCCACCACTAACGGGAGAGGGAAACCTTCCCCGGGTGCCAACCTATGACCAGACAGCCTGGCGGTGCCAGGTGCCAACGGGTGCGGCCAGCTGCAACGGCTCCCCATGCCTGATGGAAATATTAAACGGTGTGCACGTTTCGGAAAAATGGCTTCTTAAAATGCGAAACAGATGCTAGCCACATGATCCAGCAATTGCTCTCCGAGTTACAGTTCCAAGAACAGAGAAAGTAGAGGTTTAAGCAAGACCGGCTCAGGAAAGTCTGCAACAGCTTCACTTCTAAGATGCTGGACTGGCAGGGATGGCCCGGAGGTGACAGGAACGGAGCACAGAGTGGCATCACGTGGCCCCCCACGGCACAGCCCCAGAACAGACAACCAACCCCAGTATCAAGAGGAACTGCGACTGCCTGGGCACAGGGCCTGGGAAGGGCCCTGCCCGCATCTCCAGGCTCACCGCTCCCAAAGGGGAGCCCCAGGACCATCTCACCAGGCACAGCAGACCCCGGGTCTCAGCAGACTCCGACATGGGACAACCCCCCGCAGAGCAGGAGCCGCTGTGTGTCACCCTGTGGGACCCCCGCTGAAGACAGTCACACGAAACAGGGAGTCGGCCATCTCTCATGCAGACCCAAGCTCAGTCCCAGTGAGGCGAGAGACAGAAGACCACCAGTTAGAATCTGCAGAGGGCAGGATATAAATTAGGTGAGCAAACAAGCAGTCCTCATAAAATGGCCGAGCCACAGTACAGAGCAGGCATCCAGAGACAAACCGGAGTCAGGACCCATAAGGAGAGCCCCGCCCAGGACACCCAGGGCACCCAGGACACACAGACAGCTCCTGGACCGGGCCCAAGCGCAGAAGGCCTGGACTCTCCTTAGCTTAACCTCAGAACCCAAACTGCCAGGGGCTCCCCTCCTCCCAGGCTCCACATGTTTACCCTAACGTGCATAGGAAGCATAAACAGGAAGAGTATGGAAAACCCTGGAAACCATTAGCCACCCTCAGCAGCTCTAAAATTACTCTGGAGTGTTCACAGCTACGAGCAGGCCCGGTGCCTGCGCAGACCTCTGAACTGCCTGGACGGTCCAGCAGCAGCCACCCCGGGCCTCAGCCGGGGACAGAGCTGCACCTCAACCTGGGAAAACAGGGTTTCTCCATGGTGTTCAGTGACATGGCTCATGGTCAGGAGGACAAAGCTGGGTCCTGTGCCACTCAGTGTGTTACAGGGCGAACTCCAAAAGGAGAGAGACCAAAAGTAAGACATGAGTCACGAGTATGAAGAGGAGGTATGAGAATGGCTTCGCTCTCTGGATATGGGGAATCCTTCCTGTTGCTAGAGAGTCCACATAAGTAGAAGAAATGGCAAGTAATTAAGCCACCTTGAAATGCAAGCCATTCCTGGAACACACCTCCTCCAACCTCTCCTTAAAAATGCAAATCACTCAGGGCTGGGAAGGTGCCTCAGTGGTAGAGCGCTGGCCTTGTAGGCCTGAGGCTCTGGGTTCGATTCCTCAGCACCACATAAACAGAAAAAGCCAGAAGTGGCGCTGTGGCTCCAGTGGTAGAGCACTAGCCTTGAGCTGAAGAGCTGAGGGACAGCACCCAGCTCCAGAGTTCAGGTCCCATGACCCGCAAAAGAACAAAAACAAAAAATGCAAATCAAGAGAATCCAAGAAAGTCTAATTATGAATTGGGAAGACATATTTTCACCTTGTCACCAAGAGCTAAGCTATTTCATAAAAAGATTCTGGTAACAGAGAAGACAATCCCAGACTGAGAGAACCAGGGAAAGAGGGGAACAGGCCTCTCCGGAAATCAGCCCTGTGTGCAAACGTGCCCGTGCCTCACCTCTAACCCCTGGAATCCGGCTCAGCTCAGCAGCTCACTTAGATATCCAAGGAGGGCCCGCCATGTGCCAGCAAGGCAACCCAGCCCAGGAGAGGGCCATGGCCCCAACAAAGTCCCCAACTGCCTCCTGATGCAGCCGCTGTGCACAGAGAGCAGAGCGGGACTGCCGTGAGACCACCTGAGCCCAACGGCTGGGACTGCCGTGAGACCGTCTGAGACCAACGGCTGGGACCGCCATGAGCCCAACAGTTGGGACCACCTGAGACCACCTGAGCCCAACGGCTGGGACCACCGTGAGACCATCTGAGCCCAACGGCTGGGACCACTGTGAGACCACCTGAGACCAATGGCTGGGACTGCCTGAGACCAACGGCTGGGACCACCGTGAGACCGCCTGAGACCAACGGCTGGGTCCGCTGTGAGACCACCTGAGACCAAGGTCAAAGCACACGTGGACACAGCTCTTCCAGGAGCCCGGAACTGTACCAGGAGTCGACGAGCAACACGTGACACACGTCTGCCAATGCTGGACTTTTGTTTGTGTGTGAAGGTGTTGTGCAGGAGATCTAACCAGACATGAAACAAAAAAGTTAAAAAGCCATGGTGTCATGACAGGAAACAAGTCAAAAAGCCTCAGTGCATACTTAAGGCTAACCTAAGCTGCTCTGCACTTTGTCCTCTGCCCCCAGCTGAGGTCGGAGCTGTGGACGTCTTTTAACATTCTGAACTACAGAGCAGCCCTGAGAGAGCCTTGGAGACCCGGGAGAGTGTGGAAGCCTGGGGTGCGGCCACAGCATGAGTCCTTCTCGTGATTCTGAGCCCGAGCACCCGCCTGCCGAGGGTCGGAGTGGAGTGCGTCTGTAATCCATTCCTGTAGGTGGGCCATCGAGTCCTGAGAAAAATGTGGCAAAGGGAATTGTTGTCGACCTGGGAGAGAGTACTGCAATGCTCCCTGGACTGTGTTCTCCCTTCTCCGTAGGTTCAAAACTTCATGAGCGTAAATGGAGGGATTTGACTTAAACAAGAGAGCCAGCCAAGTGGTAAGCCTAGCGATGATCTGTGGGCTTGGAGCTTGGGGGCAGCTGTTACCCCACCCCTTATGTCTTGTCCTGAAAAATCACTCCCTAGAAAACTAATAAACTCTTACGAGAAGCCATCCTCACAGGAAATCCACTCTGTGGCCAAGTTTGGGCTGCACCTCTTACATAAACCAGATGTTCTTGTGTCCAGCCAGCAGCTTCTCTGGAAATCAAGACGGGAACTCAAGACACCAGCTGTTCCTCTCCCGTGATGGGCGGGGGTGGCCCCTCCCTGTACAGGAAGAGCACTGCCCACCCCACCTGCCAAGGGCACCACTGCTTGGGCAGGGAGAGAAGAGAAGAGGGCTGTGGGATTCCAGTCACGAGGCTGCTGGAGGGGGCTGGGTAGGCCAGCAGCCAGGTCCTCAGCCCTGGGCCTTGCTGGGGACTGTGTCCCCAAGTTCAGATCTCATTCACTAAAGCTATGACCTCCCTGGAGACCCTAGACACACTGTAGGTCGCGGGCACGGGCGCCTGTGCGTGCGTCTCCCCAGCCAACCCTCCTCCCGCTGAACACACACGCAACACCAGTGCGGCCGCACTCCTGCATGCAGGAGCTAGCGCGGGTCGCAGAGCGGCAGGAGAACCCCGGCCCACTTGCCCACGGAGCCTTGCCGAGCCCTCAAATTCTCCTGGTGAGTGTTTGCTGAAGAAGAAGAGCCAGGGTGCATAACCCACACTCAGGATTTGGGGAGCAAAGAACAACTTAAACTTTATTTTAAGATGCATATCAATAAAACAAAATCATATCACAAAATCATAATCCCAGCTACTCAGGAGGCTGGAATCTGAGGATTGTGGTCTGAAGCCCCACAAAAGATGGCACAGGCCGGGCACTGGTGGCTCACGCCTGTCATCCTAGCTACTCAGGAGGCTGAGATCTGAGGATCCCAGTTCAAAGCCAGCCCAGGCAGGAAAGTCCATGAGACTATCTCCAATAAACCACCAGAAAACTGGAAGTGGCACTGTGGCTCGAGCGGTAGAGTGCTAGCCATGAGCTGAGGAGCTGAGGGACAGCGCCCAGGCCCAGAGTTCAAGCCCCAAGACCGACAAAAAAAAAAAAAAAAAGACTGGCACAAAACAAACAAAGCCCCTCCCTTCCAATGCAAAAAGAATACACTCGGTCTGGTTTTCACAGGCTTCACTGGAAAGAAAAATTCCAGGAGTTCAAGGCAGCACTGGCTCTGCTCTCTGTGTAGGAGCAGAGCCGCCGCTGGCTGTCCCGAGCGGGCTGAAGAGGTAACTTGGGGCAGGGAGCAGTGGGGCTGCGTGGGCCGGGGGCAGGGAAGGGTGAGGATTGCCGTGGTTTAGGGCCCCCACTCCTAGTCCTGTACTTGTACTTCCCGCAGGGCAGCGGTCACACTGGGGCGGGGCTTCACTGTGAAACCACAAGATGGGGTCTTGTCCACACAGGTGGCTGGAGAAAAGCGTGTACAGTTTTGGTAGAATTCCCCGACAAGCAAGGAGGTGTCTCACTGCCCAGCGAGACACAGGGCCTTGGAGGCAGGAGGTGACCCAGAGAGTACACCCAGCAAGAAAGAGTTCAAAGCTGCGGTTAATGCAGGAGGAGGAAATGGTGCTGAGCCCAGGGACGCAGCGCCGGCTTCACTCAGGCCCAGCTGCCCCCAGTCCTGCTAGATCACCCCAGGCGTGTCCTGTGAGCGTCCAGAGCCGGAGGGACTGTGTCAAACCCCCCATGTGTGGCTCACAGCGGGAAGAGCGGCACTAGAACGCAGACCTACGGCCTCCCTGACCCTTCTCCCGTCACCTGCAAGGCAGCATGGTGCCTGGTTGTCAGCAGTGCAGGTCTGGAGCCAGCCTGGTTTGGCTCAGGCCTGAGAGCCCGAGCATAGTATGGGTAACAAGAGTGCCCACACAGCTGTCCCCACGGATCCTTGCTAAGCCCGTGGCCAGTGCCTGGACGTGGGCAGTATGCCCGATCCAAGAGCCTGTCCATGGTCATGAGATGACCCGCCTTGTGCTCCAAGTGCCGAGCGCATCCCTGCACCGCCCTGAAGAACACGTCCCCTGGCCAGACCCCCGAGCGGCTCTGCCTGTGCTCTGCAGAGCTGTGTGTCCTTTGCCAGCAGGATAATGATCTCCCTGCAGGCTTTATTTGATCTCCCTTCCCAGATGGCCCCCAAATGTGTCCGGAGAGGCTCTGGAGCATCTGTGAGGATCACACAGACCTCCATGAATTGTGGGAAACCCGAGGGGGGCGGCAGCTGGGACAGGCTGTCCCTGGAGAGAATAAGCAGCTCCCTCCAGGCAGGACACTCTCCCACCACGCGGGGGAGGGGCAGCTTCCCCCCCACACACACACAGGCAGCTCACACACACACACACACACACACACACACACACACACACACACACACACACACACACACACACACACACACAGGCAGCTCACACACACACACAGGCAGCTCACACATACACACACACACACACACAGGCAGCTCACACACACACACACACACACACAGACACACACAGACACACACACACACACACACACAGACACACACACACACACACAGGCAGCTCACACACACACACAGGCAGCTCACACATACACACACACACACACACAGGCAGCTCACACACACACACACACACACACACAGACACACACACACACACACAGACACACACACACACAGGCAGCTCACACACACACACAGGCAGCTCACACATACACACACACACACACACACACAGGCAGCTCACACACACACACACACACACAGACACACACACACACACACACACACAGACACACACCCACACACACAGACACACACACACACAGGCAGCTCACACACACACACACAGGCAGCTCACACATACTGCAGGCAGCTCCCCCATGGCGCAGGCAGCTCCCCCCGCACACACACACACACACACACACAGACACAGACACACACACACACAGACACACACACACACACACACACACAGGCAGCTCACACACACAGACACACACAGGCAGCTCACACACACACACACACACACAGGCAGCTCACACACACACACACAGACACACACACACAGGCAGCTCACACACACACACAGACACACACAGACACACACAGGCAGCTCACACATACTGCAGGCAGCTCCCCCCGCACACACACACACACACACACACACACACACACACACACACAGAGGCAACTCCTCACCACAGGTCACTCTCCACACAGCAGGTCACTCTCCACACGGCAGGCCACTCTCCACACGGCAGGCCACTCTCCACACGGCAGGCCACTCTCCACACGGCAGGTCACTCTCCACACGGCAGGCCACTCTCCACACGGCAGGTCACTCTCCACACGGCAGGTCACTCTCCACACGGCAGGTCACTCTCCACACGGCAGGCCACTCTCCATGACAGGCCACTCTCCACACGGCAGGCCACTCTCCACACGGCAGGTCACTCTCCACACGGCAGGTCACTCTCCACACGGCAGGCCACTCTCCACACGGCAGGCCACTCTCCACACGGCAGGTCACTCTCCATGGCAGGCCACTCTCCACACAGCAGGCCACTCTCCACACGGCAGGCCACTCTCCACACGGCAGGCCACTCTCCACACGGCAGGTCACTCTCCACACGGCAGGTCACTCTCCACACGGCAGGCCACTCTCCACACGGCAGGCCACTCTCCACACGGCAGGTCACTCTCCATGGCAGGCCACTCTCCACACAGCAGGCCACTCTCCACACAGCAGGTCACTCTCCACACGGCAGGTCACTCTCCATGGCAGGCCACTCTCCACACGGCAGGCCACTCTCCACACAGCAGGTCACTCTCCACACAGCAGGCCACTCTCCACACAGCAGGTCACTCTCCACACAGCAGGTCACTCTCCACACAGCAGGCCACTCTCCACACAGCAGGTCACTCTCCACACAGCAGGTCACTCTCCACACAGCAGGCCACTCTCCACACAGCAGGTCACTCTCCACACAGCAGGCCACTCTCCACACGGTAGGTCACTCTCCATGGCAGGCCGCTCTCCATGGCAGGCTACTCTCCACACGGCAGGCCACTCTCCACACGGCAGGCCACTCTCCACACAGCAGGTCACTCTCCACACGGCAGGCCACTCTCCACACGGCAGGTCACTCTCCACACGGCAGGTCACTCTCCACACGGCAGGCCACTCTCCACACGGTAGGTCACTCTCCATGGCAGGCCGCTCTCCATGGCAGGTCACTCTCCACACAGCAGGCCACTCTCCACACAGCAGGCCACTCTCCACACAGCAGGTCACTCTCCACACAGCAGGTCACTCTCCACACGGTAGGTCACTCTCCATGGCAGGCCACTCTCCACACGGCAGGCCACTCTCCACACGGCAGGCCACTCTCCACACAGCAGGCCACTCTCCACACGGTAGGTCACTCTCCATGGCAGGCCACTCTTCCCATGGCAGGCTACTCTCCACATGGCAGGTCAATCTTCCCATGCAGGATGCATTCACTGGGGCACTGGAGCTGTTCTGCCAGATGGGGCTGGGGGGGCGGAGCAGGCCAGACTGTGCCCTGATGAATGACCTGTGTCTCCTACCTTCCTCAGCAACTGAGGGACAAGCTCTACTCCTGAGGGGATGAAGCCCCTGTGCAACCTGGGGACCACTGGTCACGGCTGTGATGCCCTTCCCTTCCACCCCTCCCCTCTCCCTTTCCTCCCCTTCCCTCCCCCCTTCCTCTCCTCTATGCCTCTTCTCCCCTCCCCTTCTCCCCTCCCCATCTCTCCTCCCCTCTTCTCTCCCCTGTCTTCCTGCTTCCCCTCCCTGTCCACACTCTCTTCCCTCCCCTCCCTCCCTTCCCACAGGCAGGTGACTGTCAGAATGGTGCCCAGCCTGTGGTCATCACCCTGGTGTGGAGATGGATGCACTCACCTTCTCCCTACCAGCTGTGCACCGGTCTGCCAAGGAGAGAGAAAAGGAAACCGTAGAAGCTTCTGGTTTCCATCCAGCAGCGGACCCAGGGCACCGTGGACAGAGGAGGGAGGAGGACCTCAAGGTTGTGGGGTGTAGTGTGGACGTGCAGTGAGACTGCTCAGCCCACAGTGAAAAGGCAAAATATTTTATTGCATGAAAAGTGCTGACGTACCAAGACCACACCATGAGTAGGGATCCCAGGAAACCCCGAGTGCCAGGACCACACCTGGGGTGGGGATCCCAGGAAACCCCAAGAATCAGGATGCACCTGGAGTCGAGATCCCAGGAAACCCCCAAACCCAGGACGCACCTGGAGTCAGGATCCCAGGAAGCCCCAAGCCAGGATGCACCTGGAGTGGGGATCCCAGGAAACCCTGAGAGCCAGGACGCACCTGGAGTTGAGATCCCAGGAAACGCTGGGGGCCAGGACTCACCTGAAGTTGAGATCCAGGAATCGGCCTGAGTGCCAGCCCACCTTGGCCTTTAAGCATTTTTGGCTAGGGTGGGGAAGGAGGAGGTTGGGTGTTGTTTTTAGCTGATGATTGTTACAAGGAATTTGCACCTTAAGTCTAAATTTCCCAGCAAGGTTTTGCTGTGGGGAAGCTGGGCACACGTTGCTCAGAAAATAGCAGAAGCGAAGTTACAGCATTACAACTACAGTTACTAGCTAAAATAGCTAGTTCGTTACCAGGGAAATCTTACCCACAGGAAGCACAGTTGCATTTACATCTTAAGATCATTCCTTATCCAGTTTATACACTCCAAGCCGAATACCACATTCCACCCTTACTTCGCCCACCACATCACCGTCACAAGGTGGTGATGCTGCCAGGACACACGTGGCATGCCCATGTCAGTGCCTTTCTTTCTCTGTGAGTGTGCCGGACTGCACTCAGGGCCTCAAGCCCTACCCCAGCCTTTCCTGCTCAAAGCCAGTGCTCTGCTACTCAAGCCATGCCCCCAGTTCCAGCTAGCTAAAGGAGAAAAGTCAAGAATGGAGCCCTCAACACGGACAGATCTCCTATCCACCCCAAGTTTGGCCAGCAGGGCTGTCCAAGCAGAGGACACTGTAAATGCCCTGGTTAATGCTTTGCATGGGCTGAGCTGAAAAGGAAAGCCGCGCTTCCCCACCTGCCCAAGACCATCAGGTTGAGCCAGTCATCACGGTTAACTCAGCCTGCCCCTCGCTGTGACCTCTCTGCTCCACCAGAGGCTGAAGGAAGCTGGGAGCTGAGGGACTGAGCCCTTGCCCTACAGCATCTGGGGGGAAAAGATTCAGTCTCTAAGGCACGAAATAAAATTGATAAAAACTGGACTTGGTCAATTACCAGTCTTTGTAAATGAATAAATGCATTGGTATACAATGATGGAAGGCGTTGTTCTGATCAGGAACATGGAGGGGATGAGGAGGAGGATGGAAGGCGTTGTTCTGATCAGGTAGGTAGAGGTAGGAGGAGGAGGATGGAAGGCGTTGTTCTGATCAGGTAGGTAGAGGTAGGAGGAGGAGGATGGAAGGCGTTGTTCTGATCAGGTAGGTAGAGGTAGGAGGAGGAGGATGGAAGGCGTTGTTCTGATCAGGAACATGGAGGGGATGAGGAGGATGGAAGGCGTTGTTCTGATCAGGAACATGGAGGGGATGAGGAGGAGGATGGTCTGATGATTTGAAGATGTGTAAATGAAACCCCTTGTATGTATAATTGACACTAATTTTGAAAAGGTATGTAATTTCAGATTACCTGGGCACTGGTTGCTCCCACATTTAACTCTGTCTACCCAAGAGCCTGCCAGGGCAGGCAGTAAAGTCCATCATTCTATCTCCAGTTAACAACACAAAAGGAGAGTCTGGGACGTGGTTCAAGCCGTAGCATACCAGATGTGAGCAAGTAATCTCGTGAGAGCACCGAGTTTAATCCCAGAAAAAAAATTGCAGAGATATCTGTTGGGCAATCACACAAATAAGTGGTTCACGCCATTAATTATCACAGACTTGGTGTTTAAACCTCACTCTAAGGACATTTCCTGAGAACTTTAAAAGCTGACGATGCCAACTGCGGGGAGGCGTTGGCCCGTGTGGACCTGCGGTGGTGCTGTGGCTGGTGGTCAGAACGGCCTGTGAGCCTCCGTTCAACACACAACTCTGCATTTTCCCTCCTGCTGGGCGCTTACACGCTCAGCTCTAAGTATGCAGTGTTTGGCCTGCGGCCGCCAAGACAACTGTGACCCCAGAGAGGTTATGCAGGCCCAGGGCATTCTCAAAGCACGACCCAGCATCTGGCCCCGCTCTGGAGCAGCTTTCATTTCAGGGAATCTTGGAGGAAAGGAGGGCCAGCCAGTTCTCATAAGAAGAGATTAGGTCTCTTCCTCAGCCTCAGGCCACAGCCCTGCTCAGCTCTGTGGGTGCCACCTCAGCTGGTCACAGCCCCGTCACGCCTTCTGAGGACCAGCCACGCCATGACACACCAAACACAGCGTGTTTGGCGCACTGTCTCTCAGAGCCTTCTGCGCAGGCCTTGTCCTGAAAGGGCTCTGTCATGCTCGGTGAGGCAGGCCTGGGGACGCCGTCCCGGGAACGCCCATGTCCCGCGCCTGGCAGAGGGCAGGGTGAGGACACCTGATGCCCGGCTGGGGTCACCCCTGCTGGGGTCACCACGGCCGCGCTGACCTCCCATGGCAGCCCGGCAGGGTGCTGTCCTCCGTTGAGGTGTCCCCTGCTCCCTCACGTGTCAGGGCCAGCAGGCGGGTGACACCCAGTCCAGGTCCCGGCCTCCAGGGACTAGAGGGTCCTTGTGCTAGCGCCCCCAGACAGTGTGGGGATGACAGGGTGACCCTGGCTGGGCGGACAACCCTCCCCCACAGGAAGTCCCCTCACCCCGTGGGACAGAGGCTGCGGGGAGCCACGTCAGCTCCAGACGCCGTGGAGGGGGACACGCTCATCTGCAGAGGACTTCGGCAGAACTGCGGGGGAGGCGGCTGGGTGCTGAGCCAAGGCTGGGGCGGGCGGGGGCCTGGGGCTGGAGCACAGCTGCGCCTCGGTGGGGCCTGCCCTGTTCCTGGGCTGACCGTCAGCCAGTGTTGCTTGACGCAGTCCTCCTCGGGGCTCCCTCTTGAAGAGACCAGGAGCAGTTCACAGGGGGTCGGTCTCACTGCCCCTCCTCTTCTCGGGGTTCCCAGCGCCTCACTCCTGAGGTACCCTTGGGCCAATGCAGTCAACTCAAGAGCCCGGAGCAGAGCCCAGAACAGAGCACACTGTTGGGAATGCCACGTGCTCCCAGCCGGACAGGATGGGGGTCATGGTGAGATCCAAGTTCCCCACAGACAGTCCCTCACTTGGCCTATGGCTAGGGGCAGACAGAGAAACTGAGGCACAGAGGCAAACAACCACAATGGGTGCCTCCCCTCTGTAACAGTTCTTGGGGACAGGCCCTGGGTGGGGCATGGGATGAGGCTTCTGAGCCTGTGGCTGAGGCCAGCTCCTCCTTCCCCACCACCCTGGAGGGTTTCGGAGCACTGACAGGGAATGGTGTGGCCAGGCAGGCACCTACTCCCTGCAGACCAGACAAACTGCACAAGACCCACTGTACTGAGCCTTGGAGCCACTGGGCACCAAGCAGAGAAGTGGACCCTGCCTGGAGGTAGAGCATTACACAGTCAGATTCACATGAGCACAACCACACACCATGAGTACAGTCAGGCTCACATGCATACAGCCACACACCATGAGGACAGTCAGGCTCACATGAGCACAGCCTCACACAGCGAGTACAGTCAGATTCACATGAGCACAACCACACACTGAGTACAGTCAGGCTCACATGAGCACAGCTGCAAACAGTGAGTACAGTCAGGCTGGCATGAGCACAGCCGCACACAGTGAGTACAGTCAGGCTCACATGAGCACATCCGCACACAGTGAGTACAGTCAGACTCACATGCACACAGCCACACACAGTGAGTACAGTCAGGCTCACATGCACACAGCCACACACAGTGAGTACAGTCAGGCTCACATGCACACAGCCACACACAGTGAGTACAGTCAGGCTCACATGCACACAGCCACACACAGTGAGTACAGTCAGGCTCACATGAGCACAGCCACACACAGTGAGTACAGTCAGGCTCACATGAGCACAGCCACACACAGTGAGTACAGTCAGGCTTACATGAGCACAGCCACACACAGTGTGTACAGTCAGGCTCACATGCACACAGCCGCACACAGTGAGTACAGTCAGGATCACATGAGCACAGCCGCACACAGTGAGTACAGTCAGACTCACATGAGCACAGCCACACACAGTGAGTACAGTCAGGATCACATGAGCACAGCCGCACACAGTGAGTACAGTCAGGCTCACATGCACACAGCCGCACACAGTGAGTACAGTCAGGCTCACATGAGCATAGCCGCACACAGTGAGTACAGTCAGGCTCACATGAGCACAGCCGCACACAGTGAGTACAGTCAGGCTCACATGAGCACAGCCGCACACAGTGAGTACAGTCAGGCTCACATGCACACAGCCACACACAGTGAGTACAGTCAGGCTCACATGAGCACAGCCACACACAGTGAGTACAGTCAGGATCACATGAGCACAGCCGCACACAGCGAGTACAGTCAGGCTCACATGAGCACAGCCACACACAGTGAGTACAGTCAGGCTCACATGAGCACAGCAGCACACAGTGAGTACAGTCAGACTCACATGCACACAGCCACACACAGTGAGTACAGTCAGGCTCACATGCACACAGCCACACACAGTGAGTACAGTCAGGATCACATGAGCACAGCCACACACAGTGAGTACAGTCAGGCTCACATGAGCACAGCCGCACACAGTGAGTACAGTCAGACTCACATGCACACAGCCGCACACAGTGAGTACAGTCAGGCTCACATGCACACAGCCGCACACAGTGAGTACAGTCAGGCTCACATGCACACAGCCACACACAGTGAGTACAGTCAGGCTCACATGAGCACAGCCGCACACAGTGAGTACAGTCAGGCTCACATGAGCACAGCCACACACAGTGAGTACAGTCAGGCTCACATGAGCACAGCCACACACAGCGAGTACAGTCAGGCTCACATGCACACAGCTGCACACAGTGAGTACAGTCAGGCTCACATGAGCACAGCCGCACACAGTGAGTACAGTCAGGCTCACATGAGCACAGCCACACACAGTGAGTACAGTCAGGATCACATGAGCACAGCCGCACACAGTGAGTACAGTCAGGCTCACATGCACACAGCCGCACACAGTGAGTACAGTCAGGCTCACATGAGAACAGCCACACACAGTGTGTACAGTCAGGCTCACATGAGCACAGCCACACACAGCGAGTACAGTCAGGATCACATGCACACAGCCACACACAGCGAGTACAGTCAGGATCACATGCCTGGCATGTGATAGCAGTTGGCGTGCAAAAAACAGAAAAATGGTCATCTTGACTCCAAATACAAAAATAATTACACTAAATATAAGCATCCTAAATGAAAAGACAGAGATTTTCATTTGATTAAAAATAAAGAAAGCTGTAAGCTATCTGTAAGAGACTAACTGTGCAGATAATATTGACTGTTGGCAGTGTAAAAGGATCTCATGGAACTTATATAAAATTTCTGGAAGTCCTTGAACCATGCATTTGAATGGGTAAATTCTTGTACATAAACTCCAGGGGGCTGAATTTCAAAGCCTGTATCATACTCCTGATGCCCCAGTGCCCTTGCCCAGGCTCTGAAATCTTTGCTGCCTGTCACCCACCACCGCCAACTGGCACTTGCCCTCGCAGACATGATACTCTGCCCACCACCAAGGACACCCAAGTGGGAGGCAGCTGGGGACACTGAAGGCCTCCTGCTCCAAGGGGAGATTCCAGGGCGAGGCTTTGGTCAAAGATTATGTCTTCCTCCCACTGCACCCGCCAGAGTGGAGTCATGGCACCCCGCAGCATCCCCACTGAGCTCGGCCCTGGCCTCCTCCCTGGGCCTCCTCCTGGCCTCCTCTTAGGGACTCCTGGAGCACCCCACCCCCATGAGGCCTGGGAAAGGGCTTTGTGCACCCAGACAAGGAAATCCAAGTCCAGAGAAAACTCGGTGGGTGCCCTGGGCAGAGCGGAGCGCCCCGAGTGGAGGTGCCACGGAGCCCCTCCCCTCCGACCCCCACCTCCCCTCCTACCCCCCTCCCCACCGACACCCCCTCCCCTTCCAACCCCCTCCCCTCTGACGCCCCCTCCCCTCCGACACCCCCTCCCCCTCCAACCCTCTCCCCACCAACGCCCCCTCCCCTCTGACCTCCCCTCCTTGCCTATCCCCCTCCCTGCCGACCGCCCCCTCCCCTCTGACCCCCTCCTCTCCAACCCCCCCTCCCCTTCTACCCCCCTCTCCACCAAAACTCCCTCCCCTCTGACCACCTCCCTTCTGACGTCCCCTCCCCTCCTACCCCCCTCCCTGCTGACACCCCCCCTCTGACCCCCTCCTCTCCGACCCCACCTCCCCTCCTACCCCCTTCCCACTGACCCCCCCTACCCTCTGACCCCCTCCCCTCCAACCCTACCTCCCCTCCTACACCCCTGCTGACACCCTCGCCCCTCTGAACCCTCCCCTCCAGCGCCCCCTCCCCTCTGACCCTCCCTCCCCTCTGACCCCCTCCCCTTCAACCCCCCTCCCCTCCTACCCCCCTCCCCTCCGACCCCCCTCCCCTCCGACCCCCCTCCCCTCCAACCCCCCTCCCCACCGACCCCTTTGCAGCTCTTTCCCAGGCTTCTAGAAAGCTGATCAGGGAGTGTGAAGAGCCAGGTTCACAGTTCACTACAGATTTTGAGAATCTCTTCCAAGAACATTTCATCAGATGTGCTTTGCACAATCGTCTGTTGGGATTTGTTCTTTTTTCTTCTTATTCTTCCTATGGATGTGTTAGCCAGAGGCCTTCTGTACTTGCTTTTAAAGTTGCAGAGACTTGACAGAGAGAAAGACATTCACTTCAGGTTGCATCCTCCGAGAGGACCTGAGCCTGGGGAAGTGCCCACATGGCTCACAGCCGGGCGGATTCCGTGGTCACCTTAAAGAGCAGGCCGTGGGGGACCTGGCTCCTAACTACGGGGTGGGGGGCAACTAGAACTCTGGAGCAACGTCATTTCACAAGGAGGAATTTGCCTCTGGCTCTCACACAACTCACCACCTGTGACCCAGTCTCTTGGTCCCATTTGCTCTCCCTTCAAGGTCACTGTGCCAGTATCCCCTGGGTCAGAGGTTACAAGGCTGGCTTGCAGCTCACACAAGGAGACCTGGCTGGCAGGGGCATGCGGCCCTGGGGCTGTCACCCCAGGCGGTCAGGGAACAGGACAGCAGGGTCTCCAGGAGCCCAGTGGAGCCCCAGCTCTTCAAGGCCGAGAGCTGACTCGCAGGAAGGACTGGAGCATGCCAGTGGGCAGAGCCTGGCAGTGTAGATGCCGCTGGCAGGACAGCATCCACAGTGCTGTGGAGAGGTGACTAAGGGGTCAGGAACGGACACCTTTCCCCATGGGGGACTCCACCACGGGGCTGGGTAGGTAGTCACCCGGATGCCAAGCAGAGGGGCCAGCCCTGGGTCCACCAGCCCGGGACCCTCAGGGCCAGCCCTGGGCCCACCAGCCCGGGACCCTCGGGGCCAGCCCTGGACTCACCAGCCCGCGACCCTCAGCTGGCAAGGGCAGCCGAGGCCAACCCGGCTGAGGGAATCGGTGTTCCTCCAGCTGGACCCTTGCGGCTTTAGGAGTAAAATGACCCAGGCAGGGGACATTCTGCTGTGAGAAGAGACAGGAGAGGTGCAGCCCCCTCCTCACGCTGCAGACAAGGCACATGTGCAGAAGGGAGTCAGTGAGGACCTCCGAGAAACAGAAGGACAGGGACAGAGAGGGCTGGCGGCAGCTGCATGCTGGGCAGAGCCTGCGGTGCCCAGCCTGGCTGTCTTCTCGGAGGATGGACGGCCACCATGTGGGGGGGGCATTTCAGGCATTTCAGGGGAGGGAGGGAGGGGGTGCTCGCAGCCTCTTCTCGGGTGACTTGTTAGGGGTCACTAGGGTCCTGCTCCCCGACTTGCCTGTGTGGGGTGGGGCTCTGACTGCCCTGCAGGTGACCACAAGATGGCAGAGCTGGGGGCTGGGGCCACAGAGGTGGGAGGGGCCCTGCTGGCAGATCCAGTCCACCTTGGCTCTGCCCCAGGCCCTCAGCAGGCATGAGCATGGGGCTCCAGTGATGCACCCCAGGCCTGCGGCCGGCCTGGAAGGCCTGCAGCCTCCCCCTCCACCCCGCCCCGGGCCTCAGCTCCCTCACCGCCCCCACTTCCCCACCAGGGCGACTCTGAGGACAGGAGGACCCAAGGAAGCCAGCCAGAGCCCTGGGATCCCCGCGCGAGGCTGTGGGCAGGCTGACATCTTCCCACATGCACAAAAGACCCCTGGAGACAGCCCAGCGCGGCCCAGCCGCCGCTGAGTCACAGGGCCACATCTGCAGCCACTTAGCGCCTGCCGGGCGGCTGGCACGCAGACTTCCGGCAGAGAAGCTGCTGCTGTGGCCTCCACCACCCAAGACAAGGTCCAGTTCTACTGGGCCTGGCTGGGTCCCCTGCCCAGCTGCAGACAGACCTGGGCACCCGGCTGGGCACCAGGACGGGGCACCAGGACGGGGCGCGCACACAGCACCCGGCTGGGCACCCGGCTGGGCACCAGGACGGGGCGTACGCACAGCACCCGGCGGGGCACCAGGACGGGGCGCACACGGCACCCGGCTGGGCACCAGGATGGGGCGCCAGGACGGGGCACACACACGCACCCGGCTGGGCACCAGGACGGGGCACCAGGACGGGGTGCACACACATGGCACCCGGCTGGGCACCCGGCGGGGCACCAGGACAGGGCGCACACACAGCACCCGGCTGGGCACCCGGCGGGGCACCAGGACGGGGCGCACACACGGCACCCGGCTGGGCACCAGGACGGGGCACGCACATGGCACCCGGCTGGGCACCCGGCGGGGCACCAGGACAGGGCGCACACACAGCACCCGGCTGGGCACCAGGACGGGGCGCACACACATGGCACCCAGCCGGGCACCAGGACAGGGCGCACACACGGCACCCGGCCGGGCACCAGGACGGCACATGGCGCCCACTGGGCAGGAGCACAGCCCGACACTGTCTGGGGGCTTCACAAAGGGGCCAGGGTGAGCAAGTGAGGCTCAGAGCACAGGGACCAGGAGCGGAAACAACCCGACCCTGTCCAGGCAGCAGGGACCCTGGTCCTCTGAGCAGGACGGGGAAAGGCGGGTGCCCTGCAATCTCCTCGGGCGGGCAGCGCGGGCACGCACGTGTGCGCTCACACACGCGCCCTGCCCACCTTCCTACTCTCCAGTCTGCATCCTGGGACTCAACCACGACGGAGCTCAGCCACGGGGACCGCCCCTGCCCCACCAGACGCCCACCATCTTGACGTTGCAGGGCTGGGGCCCAACCCCATTTTCTACCATACTGACACCTGATTTGTCCTTTCAGCCCTCTCAAATGTATGGAGTACGGAAGCCCATTGCTCTGAGTGCAGATCCTGCCTTGCAGCAAACCATCTGGAAATGAGCTCTCAGAGACAGGGGCATAGCGAGTGAGGCCTTGAGTTCAAACCCCAGTACCACTGAGAGAGGGGGGAGGGGGAGGGGGAGAGGGGGAGGGAGAGAGAAAAGGAGGGAGGGAGAGGACAGGGAGAGAGAAGGAGAGAGAGGGGAGAGGGAGAGAGAGGGGAGAAAGAGAGGGAGAGGGGGAGGAGAGGGAAGGAAGGAAGGAAGGAAGGAAGGAAGGAAGGAAGGAAGGAAGGAAGGAAGGAAGGAAGGAAGGAAGGAAGGAAGGAAGGAGAAGAGGAGGGAGGGAGAGGGGTGGGTCAGGGAAGAAGTGGCCTCATCGTGATTTGTTGTTAAGTCAGAATGTAAACCACACCTGGTGCTGGTGGCTCACACCTGTGATCCCCGCCACTCAGGAGGCTGAGATCTGAGAATCTGAGATCTCTGGGATCTCTGGGATCTGAACCAGCCTGGGAAGGAAGTCTGAGATGCTCTTATCTCCAGTTACCCATGAAAAAGCTGGAAGTGTAGCTTTAACCCAAGTGGTAGAGCACCGGCCTTGAACAGAATGCTAAGGGACATCATCCAGGCTTTGGGTTCAAGCCCCAGTACCAGAACACACACATGTGTGCGCACACACAACACACACAGAATACCACAGTGTCTGAGACCCCACACCCAAGAGCTTTTCTGTGCAACAACACTCTGTATGAGGCCAGAGTTCACCCACAACATGGGCGCCGGCGGCCCTGAGCCCAGAAGCTCCCGACAGCATGCAGAGCAATGCCATTCTTCTCACGAGTCTTTGGGTTTGGGAAAACACAACTTAAAGTTTTTATTAAAAACATATTCTGCTCATGGGTAATAGGCCTATCATGCTAACTTGGAATCATTAGGTATTTTTAGATTTGCTTTAATTTTGGATTCAATAAGTATTGGCAACTGGAAGTGGCGTGAGCAGAGCTCGGAGCCAGCCGTCCCGCACGCCCTGAGAGCCAGAAGGGGTCCAGCCAGGACAGCGAGGCCCGACCCCAGCTGCCCAGTCCACCCGGGGTCGCCCTGGGGCGCGGCGGCCCAGGGCCCGGCAATAGGATCCTCAGAATGTGGATGCTGGAGAAGCTTCCAGACCCTTGTCATTATTTTCCAAGGAAAATGCCTCTCGCTCCCGCCAGAGAGCCGGGACCACCCAGGCACTCTCCTGGCCTGCTGCCCTGACTCCCCAACCCGCAGCCCCCCTGCCTTGCTCCCCTCCTGCCCCCCGCCCCCTGCAGCCACATGGCCCTTATGGAAAACAGGAATCTACCCCAGACTGCAGGGCTGTGACACCCACCCTCACCCAGCGACCGGGGGCGGGGGGGGACCCGACCATGTCCCCAGACTCAGACTGTGGGGCTGTGACACCCACCCCCACCCAGCGACGGGGGCCGGGGGACCCGACCGTGTCCCCAGACTGCAGGGCTGTGACACCCACACTCGCCCAGTGACCGGGGGCGGGGGGGGGACCCGACCATGTCCCCAGACTGCAGGGCTGTGACACCCACCCCCGCCCAGCGACGGGGGGGGGGCAGGGGACCCGACCGTGTCCCCAGGACTGCAGCTGTGGCCAGCCCCGCCTGACTGTTTCCACAAGGCACTTTTAGAGTGGTCTCACCTGTCAACACTAGAGCTTTAAGACAGAGAGGGGACTGGAGGGAGGACTCCAGTGGTATAGGGCCTGCCTCACTCACCCAAGGCTAAGTTCAAACACCAGCACCACGAGGAGGAGGAGGAGGAGGAGGAGGAGGAGGAGGAGGAGGAGGAGGAGGAGAGGAGGAGGAGGGAGAGGGGAAGGGGGTGGGGGAGGAGGAGGAGGAGGAGGGAGAGGGGAAGGGGGTGGGGGAGGAGATGGAGAAGACAAGGAAGAGGAAGAAGACAGGAAAAGGAAGGAGAGGGAGGAGGAGGAAGAGCATGAGGAGAAGTAGGAAAAAAGGAGGAGGAAGTAGAGGAAGGAGGAGAAGGAAGAGAGAGAGGAGGAGGAGGAGGAAGAGGAAGAAGTAGAAAGAAGGAGGAGGAGAAAGGAAAAGAGGGAGAAAGTAAATATTCTCAGAATGAGGTTTGATGAGTGTACAAATGTACATTGTGTGAACACAGCCCCCAGCCCCTGAGATACAGACCTGTCCCTGCACCTAGAGCTCCAACGCTCAGACCTGCCCCTGCCCCGAGTTCCCCTGCTCAGACCTGCCCCTGCCCCGAGTTCCCCTGCTCAGACCTGCCCCTGCCCCGAGTTCCCCTGCTCAGACCTGCCCCTGCCCCTGAGCTCCAATGTGCATCAGAGTCTGCCGGCCCCAGCCCAGTGCCCTGTGGCAGAGGCCCCCAGACCTGGAGTCTTGCTGAATGCACTCCTCCCTCATTGGAGCTCCCATGGAGCAGGACGCCCGCCCCACCCTCTCACTGTCCACCCATGGAGCAGGACGCCCACCCCACCCTCTCACTGTCCACCCATGGAGCAGGACGCCCGCCCCACCCTCTCACTGTTCACCCATGGAGCAGGACCCCCACCCCACCCTCTCACTGTCCACCCATGGAGCAGGACCCCCACCCCACCCTCTCACTGTCCACCCATGGAGCAGGACCCCCACCCCGCCCTCTCACTGTCCACCCAGCTGGTGCGTGGATTGGGCCTTCTCCGTTTCCTAGTTCTAACAAGGCTATACCGTCTTGGTGTGGACATCTCAGTTGCTCTGGATGGGCTGTGGGGACACTGGGAGGGGCGGTCAGGGCGGAGCAGCTTTACCTTCTCAAGTCCCCAGCTCTGCCCGGCTGCACCGGTGAACGCTCCCTGCCGGCAAGTTGGGGCTCTCAGCTCTCTGCGAGACCACCTGTGGTGATGGAGCCCATCTCATGTCCACACTCCCGCCCTTCTCTGCAAGGCTCGACTCCCCAAGACATCTTAGTGGCCCAGGCACATCACCCAGCCCAGCTTCAGGGCGGCCGTGGTCCCTGCCCAGTGCCCGGAGGCCTGCAGACCCATCCATGCCCCAGGGCACCAGCGGACACACCACCACTGCTTCTAAACACCAAAAACTCTCCCAGGTTTAGGAGCCAGGGATTGCATAAACTGTACAGAAATGGAAACCACAACAAAGAAAGGAAGGAAGGAAGGAAAGAAGGAAGGGAGGGAGGGAGGGAGGGAAGGGAAAGAAAAGAGAAAGTGCTGTTTTAAGCTAAGAGCTCTCTTCACGTGAGCAGACACCAGCTTTGTCCCTCATCCCCTGGGCCCCGGGCATGGGCGGGCGGTGTGCTCACACCTGAGTCGGGAGGGAAGGGCTCTCTGCTCATTGCCAGCCCCAAAAGAAAGCCATTGTCGTTAACTGTCCACAGCTCAAAGAGCTCAAAAGAGTTTTCCTTTTACCAATCGGTATCACTAGCTGGCCTTTGCGGGAGACGGCACTCACCCCACAGGGCGAGAGGGGACGCCATGGACAGTGGAGGGGGGGAGGGTGCCGTGGACAGTGGAGGGGAGGGGGGACGCCATGGACAGTGGAGGGGAGGGGGGACGCCGTGGACAGTGGAGGGGAGGGGGGACGCTGTGGACAGTGGAGGGGAGGTGGGCACTGTGGACAGTGGAGGGGAGGGGGGACGCCGTGGACAGTGGAGGGAGGGGGACGCCGTGGACAGTGGAGGGGAGGGGGACGCCGTGGACAGTGGAGGAGAGGGGGGACGCCATGGACAGTGGAGGGGAGGGGGGATGCTGTGGACAGTGGAGGGGAGGGGGACACTGTGGACAGTGGAGGGGGGGAGGGTGCCATGGACAGTGGAGGGGAGGGGGGACGCCGTGGACAGTGGAGGGGAGGGGGGACGCCGTGGACAGTGGAGGGGAGGGGGGACACTGTGGACAGTGGAGGGGAGGGGGGACACTGTGGACAGTGGAGGGGAGGGGGGACGCTGTGGACAGTGGAGGGGAGGGGGGACGCTGTGGGTAGTGGAGAGGAGGGGGAACGCAGTGGACAGTGGAGGGGAGGGGGGACGCCGTGGACAGTGGAGGGGAGGTGGGCACTGTGGACAGTGGAGGGGAGGGGGGACACTGTGGACAGTGGAGGGGAGGTGGGCACTGTGGACAGTTGAGGGGAGGGGGACACTGTGGACAGTGGAGGGGAGGGGGACACTGTGGACAGTGGAGGGGAGGGGGGACACTGTGGACAGTGGAGGGGAGGGGACACTGTGGACAGTGGAGGGGGGGAGGGTGCCATGGACAGTGGAGGGGAGGGGGGACGCCGTGGACAGTGGAGGGGAGGGGGGACGCCGTGGACAGTGGAGGGGAGGTGGGCACTGTGGACAGTGGAGGGGAGGTGGGCACTGTGGACAGTGGAGGGGAGGGGGACACTGTGGACAGTGGAGGGGAGGTGGGCACTGTGGACAGTGGAGGGGAGGGGGGACACTATGGACAGTGGAGGGGAGGGGGGACACTGTGGACAGTGGAGGGGAGGGGGGACACTGGGGACAGTGGAGGGGAGGGGGACACCGTGGACCGTGATGGGAGGGAGGACATGGTGGACAGTGGAGGGGAGGGGACACTGTGGACAGTGGAGGGCAGGGGGACACTGTGGACAGTGGAGGGGAGGGGGGACACTGTGGACAGTGGAGGGGAGGGGGGATACTGTGGACAGTGGAGGGGAGGGGGGACGCCATGGACAGTGGAGGGGAGGGGGGACACTGTGGACAGTGGAGGGGAGGGGGGACACTGGGGACAGTGGAGGGGAGGGGGACACCGTGGACCGTGATGGGAGGGAGGACATGGTGGACAGTGGAGGGGAGGGGACACTGTGGACAGTGGAGGGGAGGGGACACTGTGGACAGTGGAGGGGAGGGGGGACACTGTGGACAGTGGAGGGGAGGGGGGATACTGTGGACAGTGGAGGGGAGGGGGGACGCCATGGACAGTGGAGGGGAGGGGGGACACTGTGGACAGTGGAGGGGAGGGGGGACACTGGGGACAGTGGAGGGGAGGGGGACACCGTGGACCGTGATGGGAGGGAGGACATGGTGGACAGTGGAGGGGAGGGGACACTGTGGACAGTGGAGGGCAGGGGGGACACTGTGGACAGTGGAGGGGAGGGGGACACTGTGGACAGTGGAGGGGAGGGGGACACCGTGGACCGTGACGGGAGGGAGGACATGGTGGACAGTGGAGGGTCAGGGAGCCCCCTGGGGGCCGCCTGCTGGTCTGTCCTCCTGAGCTTCTGACTGGCTGGGCTGGGCTGCCGTCCTGGGCCTCCAGCCCCCTCTGGCCTCTCCGGCACTTGGCTGTGGCTGCAGCCCCTTCAGCGAGTTTCCATTTACGGTCACATTCTGTCTCCCTGTCAGACCCACAGATGGGAGCACTTCACTTAGACCGCATTGGCGCTTCTCAAGCGGAGCCAAAGTCAGAGCAGGGCCAAGCCGCACCGCTCAGCGGCAGCTGAGAGGGAACCAGAGACATCCCGTGTCCTGTGTCCCTGGGACCCACGCGGGGTCGGAACGGAGCCCAGCCTGAGGGAGGGGAGGAGGGAAGGGAGGGAGAAGAAGCATTATGACTGCTTTCCAGCAGGACTCCCCAACTGTGCGAGAGGGTGAGCAAGGGTTCCCCTTGGGCGGGATTCTGCCATGGCCGTGCCCGGCAGGGTCTCGGAGCGCCCCGGGCTGGTCTCTGCTTCCAGGTTCCTGGGCTGTGGGAGCCCGGATGCAGACTTGCCTTTTATGTGGGTGACCACAGAGGCCACACATCACCCACGTCTCAGATCAAAGCAACATTTTCACAAAGTTAGAGCCTGCCTCTTTCCAACTACAAGAAGGGCATGTGGCAACGTTTCTCTTCCCCCTTCAGGAGGAAGCCAGCACGAGGAGGGGTGGACATGGGCCGTGGGAAAGCGTGCCAGCGGCCGCAGGGCTGAGCGGGAGTCAGCATCACCCGTCCCACAGCAGCAAAGCCCAGGCTCGGCTGGCCGGGTCTGCACAGAGGATGTCCGCAGGCCCGCAGGAAGCCTCTGAGCCCCGAAGTGCCTGTGTGCACAGCCCCCCAGGACCCTTGGGTGAGCCTGGAAACATTCCTGCAGAACCATCTGGACTTTTCTGTCTCATATCCAAGTATGAGGTGACGAAGGTGGGTTGAAGGACACAGCTGTGCGCTCCCCAGAGCCTCGGCGCTCTCTGCGGACGGCAGTGTGTTTGTGCATCTCCCACAGTTGTACAATTTCACCCAGCAGAGTCGCTAACCTTCAACTTTGAAGAACTCACAGAGTGTTTTCTATTCCTAACTAGAGGAAATGTGTAGGGGGGCACCAGCGACTCGGGTCTGTCACGAGGCTGAGATCAGACGGTCATGATTCAAAGCCAGCCTGGGTAGACAAATCCAAGAGACTCAGCTCTAATCAGCCAACAAAAAGACAGAAGTGGAGATGTAGCCCAAGTGGTAGAGCGCCAGCCTTGAGCAAAAATGCTCAGTAACAGGTCCCAGGCCCCGAGCTTAAGCCCCAGGATTAAAAGAAAAAAAAGTACTTGTCAAAAAACTGTGTGCATCACTTTTAAGGACAATTTGCTTTCAAACGACCCCATGATAGGAAAGCTCTGAAGGAGCTGGGGCCGGCCACCACGCTGGTCCTGGACCCAGGTCCTCTACCCTGCCCCCGCCCCGCTGTGGCTCTAGGGTAGGGCAGCTGAGGGAGCAGCGTAGGGAGCCGAGGCGTGGACCGGCCTTCAGCCCGGGCACGCCCATCGGGGCCGCTTCCTCACAGGAGGACCCGTCCTGGGAACTGCTGAGCCAAAACTCACAGCAGAAAGTGGGTCACAGGGTGACCACACTGAGTCATGCCACGGGGAGCGGCCAGCCCTACGGCCCAGTCCTGCGGGAATGTCCTTCCCGTGGAAAGTCGAGTCTGACTCAGAGAGCGGGCAGACAGCCCGGACACAGCCCAGCTACATGGAGTGGCCGTTACCAGCCTTTATGAGTCATCGCTGGGCCCCTCGGGGCAGCTCACAGTGGGGAGCAGGCCGCAGAAAGGCGGACAGGCCCCAGGCTCCAGCAGGACCCGCTCCAGGCCCCACGCTGCGGGTGGGAGGGGCAGGCAGGAATTTCACTTGGGATGGAGCAGGAGAGGGAGCTGAAAGCTGGCCCAAGCAGGCAGAAAACCATCAGCTCAGTGGTGTCTTATCCCCAGGGAGGACTGCTGTGTGATCAGGTAACAGCCCCACACCTGCAGGGAACACCGGATCCACACACAACAGCCCCACACCTGCAGGGAACACCAGATCCACACACAACAGCCCCACACCTGCAGGGAACACCAGATCCTCACACAACAGCCCCACACCTGCAGGGAACACCAGATCCACACACAACAGCCCCACACCTGCAGGGAACACCAGATCCTCACACAACAGCCCCACACCTGCAGGGAACACCAGATCCACACAACAGCCCCACACCTGCAGTGGACACCAGATCCACACAACAGCCCCACACCTGCAGGGAACACCAGATCCTCACACAACAGCCCCACACCTGCAGTGGACACCAGATCCTCACACAACAGCCCCACACCTGCAGGGAACACTGGATCCACACACAACAGCCCCACACCTGCAGGGAACACCGGATCCACACACAACAGCCCCACACCTGCAGGGAACACCAGATCCACACAACAGCCCCACACCTGCAGTGGACACCAGATCCTCACACAACAGCCCCACACCTGCAGGGAACACCAGATCCACACACAACAGCCCCACACCTGCAGGGAACACCAGATCCACACAACAGCCCCACACCTGCAGGGAACACCAGATCCTCACACAACAGCCCCACACCTGCAGGGAACACCAGATCCACACACAACAGCCCCACACCTGCAGGGAACACCAGATCCTCACAACAGCCCCACACCTGCAGGGAACACCAGATCCACACACAACAGCCCCACACCTGCAGGGAACACCAGATCCACACAACAGCCCCACACCTGCAGGGAACACTGGATCCACACACAACAGCCCCACACCTTCAGGGAACACCGGATCCTCACACAACAGCCCCACACCTGCAGGGAACACCAGATCCTCACAATCGCAGACATTACACACACCCTGACCATGTGCACCCCTTGGAACAACCCTGCGTGCACTGCATCCTCGCACACAGTACTGTGGGCCCCTCACACCAGCCCCGCGTGTACTTGCAACACTGGCACTGTGTATCCTCACACCAGCCCCGCATGTGCTGTGTCCGTGCACACACAGTACTGCGGGCCCCTCACACCAGCCCCGCGTGCGCTGCATACGTGCACACACCGGCACTGCACGTGCCCCTCACACCAGCCCCGTGTACGCTGTGTGCTCGCACACAGCTGTACTGTGTGTGCCCCTCACGCTTACTCGAGGGTCACTGCTTCACGTACATCCACATCCACACCTATGCCTGCACGCCTTCCCTGGCCTGGCTTTCAGTTCCCTACCATAGCCCAGGTCTCACCCTCCCCTCTTCCCCCCGCTGTCCAGCCCCTCTCCCAGCCCTGCACAATGCCCTTCCACTGCTAGGAGCCCATCTTACACTTCATCAATGGAAATTCTCTAAGTCCTGGCTATGCAATGCCCTTCACGAGCGTGGGTCTGGCAGTCCAGTGGGTGCTTTATCTGAGCAAAGGGCACAGCCTGGCGGGGAGGGCTGGGACGTGTCCGCGGGGGTGGGGGTGAGGGGAGATGGAGAGTCTGGGCTGATGGCTCCGTGCTGAGTGTCCTATCGTCCGGCCAGAGCGTGTCCAGGGCCAGTGCCTGGATCAGACATGGCAGCCCACCGTCGCATCTGCTTGCTTCCCTCATGATCACGTCCAGCGGCTCTCACAGGCTGGCTGGGACCGCGCTACTCACAGGCCCAACACCCTGGCTGCTGCCCGTGGAGAGGTGGGTGAAGAACATGCCACCCATGAACGCCACTACTCAGCCACAGAAGCGCACAAAGCAGCAGCATGTGCTGCTGCAAAAAAGAACCTGGAAAGCTATGCTCCGTGGAAGATTCCAGACACAGAAAGTGACTGTGGGTCTGACTCATCCGGGCAGACCCAGGAGCACTGAGGCTGAGCAGGGGGCTGGCTTCGGGATCTTCACAGATTCAGGGCTCCCGAGGGGAGACACAGGCCCGGGCACAGGTGAAGGTGGCCGAGTGTAACGCCGCAAGTGCACCAAGTGTGTGGAATTGTGCGGTTTCCCCAGGGCAGCCGTGTGGAGGGACCTGGCCACCGGAGGCATAGCGGCAGAGATGGACAGTTGGGCCCGAGTGTCCTCCAGGCTCCTGTGCCCAGCAGCGGTCCCCGTGGGGCCTGTGGGGCGTGGCTCCCAGGCTGGGGGACATTGGGGTGGGGCCTGGGGCGTGGCTCCCAGGCTGGGGACATTGGGGTGGGGCCTGGGGTGTGGCTCCCAGGCTGGGGACATTGGGGTGGGGCCTGGGGCGTGGCTCCCAGGCTGGGGGGCATTGGGGTGGGGCCTGGGCGTGGCTGCCAGGCTGGGGATGTTGGGGTGGGGCCTGGGGTGTGGCTCCCAGGCTGGGGGGCGTTGGGGTGGGGCCTGGGGCGTGGCTGCCAGGCTGGGGGCGTTGGGGTGGGGCCTGGGGCGTGGCTGCCAGGCTGGGGGGCATTGGGGTGGGGCCTGGGGCGTGGCTGCCAGGCTGGGGGGCATTGGGGTGGGGCCTGGGGCGTGGCTCCCAGGCTGGGGGGCGTTGGGGTGGGGCCTGGGCGTGGCTGCCAGGCTGGGGATGTTGGGGTGGGGCCTGGGCGTGGCTCCCAGGCTGGGGGGCGTTGGGGTGGGGCCTGGGGCGTGGCTCCCAGGCTGGGGGACGTTGGGTGGGGCCTGGGGCGGGGCTGCCAGGCTGGGGGGCGTTGGGGTGGGGCCTGGGGCGTGGCTGCCAGGCTGGGGGGCATTGGGGTGGGGCCTGGGGCGTGGCTCCCAGGCTGGGGGGCGTTGGGGTGGGGCCTGGGCGTGGCTGCCAGGCTGGGGATGTTGGGGTGGGGCCTGGGCGTGGCTCCCAGGCTGGGGGGCGTTGGGGTGGGGCCTGTGGGGCGGGGCTGCCAGGCTGGGGGACGTTGGGGTGGGGCCTGTGGGGCGGGGCTGCCAGGCTGGGGATGTTGGGGTGGGGCCTGGGCGTGGCTCCCAGGCTGGGGGGCATTGGGGTGGGGCCTGGGGCGTGGCTCCCAGGCTGGGGGGCATTGGGGTGGGGCCTGGGCGGGGCTCCCAGGCTGGGGGGCATTGGGGTGGGGCCTGGGGCGTGGCTGCCAGGCTGGGGGGCATTGGGGTGGGGCCTGGGGCGTGGCTCCCAGGCTGGGGACGTTGGGGTGGGGCCTGGGCGGGGCTCCCAGGCTGGGGACATTGGGGTGGGGCCTGCAGGGCGGGGCTGCCAGGCTGGGGGCGTTGGGGTGGGGCCTGGGGCGTGGCTCCCAGGCTGGGGACGTTGGGGTGGGGCCTGGGGCGTGGCTCCCAGGCTGGGGACGTTGGGGTGGGGCCTGGGGCGTGGCTCCCAGGCTGGGGACGTTGGGGTGGGGCCTGGGCGGGGCTCCCAGGCTGGGGATGTTGGGGTGGGGCCTGGGCGGGGCTCCCAGGCTGGGGATGTTGGGTGGGGCCTGGGCGTGGCATCTGCAGGTCTGTGAGTTAGGGGCCTGCCCTGCACTGCTGGTGGCGGGCGCCCCCTCCTCCCGAGGACCCGCCAGCTTCGCTCCTCAGCTCCACGCCTCGCGCTCTGCTCTGCCCTGGCAGAGGTGGCAGCCATGGAGCTGAGGCACCAGCGACTGGAACCAAGACCCAAAACAAGCCCAGTTTAAGTTGATTCTCTCGGGTGTTCTGTCGCAGCAACAGAAAGCTGACTAACAGTGGTCAAGAGCCGCAGCGGTGCCTTCCCCGCGGCCGCGCCAGCCCCTCCCTGCCCTGCCCGCAGAAAGGCCGAGCCGGCCTGGCACCGCGGCGCCTGCTCTGCGCCCGGTCTTTACGCGGCGTGTCCAGCCCCGCTTCCTGGGTTGAACGAGCTAACATCACCCCTCCCTCCTATTCATCACCAAGTGGGGCCGCCCGTGGCTCTCTGCTTTTATTGAATCCATTCCTGATCTGATGCTAACAATCACCCAGTGTGCCCCAGCCCCGCGGGGCCGTTCCGGGGTGGAGCAGCCGACCTCCCGCCCGCCCTGGCGTCTGGGTGTGTGTGTGGGGGCTGGGGGACAGGGCGCCCCGGGGGCGTGGGGGGCTGGGGGACAGGGCGCCCCGGGAGCGTGGGGGCGTGGGGGCTGGGGGACAGGGCGCCCCGGGAGCGTGGGGGCGTGGGGGCTGGGGGACAGGGCGCCCCGGGGGCGTGGGGGCTGGGGGACAGGGCGCCCCGGGGGCGTGGGGGCTGGGGGACAGGGCGCCCCGGGGGCGTGGGGGCTGGGGGACAGGGCGCCCCGGGGGCGGGGGGGGGACAGGGCACCCCGGGGGCGTGGGGGCTGGGGGACAGGGCGCCCCGGGGGCGGGGGGGCTGGGGGACAGGGCGCCCCGGGGGCGGGGGACAGGGCGCCCCGGGGGCGTGGGGGCTGGGGGACAGGGCGCCCCGGGGGCGGGGGGGGCTGGGGAACAGGGCGCCCCGGGGGCGGGGGGGGGGGGACAGGGCGCCCCGGGGGCGGGGGCGTGGGGGCTGGGGGACAGGGCGCCCCGGGGGCGTGGGGGCTGGGGGACAGGGCGCCCCGGGGGCGGGGGCGTGGGGGCTGGGGGACAGGGCGCCCCGGGGGCGGGGGCGTGGGGGCTGGGGGACAGGGCGCCCCGGGGGCGTGGGGGCTGGGGGACAGGGCGCCCCGGGGGCGGGGGGGGGGGGGACAGGGCGCCCCGGGGGCGGGGGGGGGGACAGGGCGCCCCGGGGGCGGGGGGGGGACAGGGCGCCCCGGGGGCGTGGGGGCTGGGGGACAGGGCGCCCCGGGGGCGGGGGGGGGGGGGGACAGGGCGCCCCGGGGGCGGGGGGGCTGGGGGACAGGGCGCCCCGGGGGCGTGGGGGCTGGGGAACAGGGCGCCCCGTCTTGGGGCCGGCTAGGGTTCCTTCTCACTCCCAGGCACACAGACACTTTTGAAGTCCGTTTGGATGTTGGTGGAAACTTCATTTTTTATTTTTCCTTCTTGTTTCTCTGGAAACACCAAAAACAAACACAAACCACCGTGTCACCTGGCTCCCAGCTGTTTTCCCAGCAGGAAATACACGGATGCCAGAAATCCAAGTAGACGCTCCATAGCTCCTTCCCGCCCCGCCCCCAGACCTGAGGCTGGGGGGGAGAAACAGACAGAGGAAAAGCACCTCATGTCTTGTCCCTGGAAATTACAGAATGCTGTTCCTGAGAAACAGTGTGCCTGTCATCCAGCCTGCTTCACACCGAAAGATTAGGAAACACAAGGGAAGAGAAAGCCACACAGTGAATTAGTGGCCAAACCAGGAAGAGAGGCTTTGACCCTGCGTCCCCAACCCCCCACACACTCGAGGTCTCCGGGGTGAAGATACCCAGCCCCAGACACACTCAAGGTCCCCGGGGTGAAGGCACCAGCCTCTTACACACGTGTTGCCCTCTGGAAAGCTGGCCCCATCGCACGCCCCAGGACCGGCCGCTTTACCAATGCTGTTTCTGTCGCTTGTTCTGTTTGTTCTAAACAAAGAATGTCCTGTTCTACCCAGCTTCAGATGGCAAATATGTATCCTCATCACACTGGCCGACCCAGACACCGTGCATGGGTGTTCCAATGGTCCGGCCAGCGCTCCGGTGGGCACGGCCCCGTGTGGCCCTGGGGTCCCGGAGCCGGGAGACGGGGCAGCACGTGCTGTGCCGTGGGCGGGTGGGGTCCTTCGCTCCCCTCCACACCTTTCCCCAGTGAGGACGCGTGCTGTTTGGCCTGCCAGACAGGGTTTTGCGGGCAGGCTCACTCAGGCCCACCACAGGGAGCAAAACATGAAGCTCATGGAGACCTGCGTCCTCCGGGGCCCTGGTCCTGCGGCCAGGGTTCCTGGCGCCCAGTGGGGCCTTGCCAGCTGCTTTGTCCCTGCACTTTGGCCTCTGATGGACAAAGAGAGCAAAACACTAGAATTGTCTTAGTTTTCTACATAATCTTTTCCCAGTGAGTGCTACTGTATATGTAATGAGATCATACAAAATTAACTGGCACTGTTTTGCAGGGTTCAGTAACATTTGGGGAAAGAATTTCAGGAAAATAATCATTTGAAAAGCAGTTTCTAATGCTTCCATCCCAAAACCCTTTCAGAAGTCATCTGGGCTAGAAATTCCCCACCCTCTCTAAAAATGTGCATGGGCCAAGAGCCAGAGAGCTGGGCCCGGCCCTGGAGCCGCACAGCCTTTGTGTGAGCAACAGGCCAAGCGCAGGCAGCCGAGGGCCATCTGGCCCCTCCAGGCTACTGCTTCTGCTCACGGCTGATGGCATCTGGGACACCACAGCCTGGAGATCCCAACACTTCTGGACCGGTGGCCCGCAGAGCCCCCACGCTGCCCTGTGCTGCGCTCAGCCCTGAGGCTGAGCACTTCAGCTCAGGCTGCGTCTTCCTCCTTCACCCAGCTGTGAAGGAGTGTGCACAGGAGCACCCCGAGGTCCACACAGGACCCACTTCAATTCCAGCCCGGCGCAGGCAACAAGCCACTTGGACAGAGATCACCTTCAAAACGCTGCATAAGGAAAATTGCTGCAATGAATTTTCTTAAATGCTACTGCTCCACAAAAACAAATGGGGTGGCCGGGCACCGGTGGCTCATGCCTGTAATCCTAGCTACTCAGGAGGCTGAGATCTGAGGATCTCGGTTCAAAGCCAGCCCGGGCAGGAACATCCATGAGACTCTTATCTTAATGAACCACCAGAAAACCAGAAGTGGTGCTGAGGCTCAATTGGTAGAGTGCTCACCTTGAGCTGAAGCGCTCACAGACAGCACCCAGGCCCAGAGTTCAAGAGACAGGGCATTAAATCCGTCCTCCAGGGACAGAAGCCAAGATGGGATAAGCTGTTCAGGAGATGCTTTGAGAAGTGAGAGAGGGAGGAGTGGACGGAGGGAGAGAGAACAGGGGCTCTGGACCGAGCACGTGTGGGGAAAGGCTTGGACAGACTCACAGCGGTGCCTGGGCCCTGTCACGCCCCACGGGCCCGCACACCAGAGTGGGCCTGGCTCAGTCCTGAAAGGCCTGGCCTGCCAGGGGCTTGCGTGCCATTGCTGGGCTGGGGTCTGCACCAGCTCTGGTCCAGCGCGGGTCCAGGGGACAACCCCTCCATGACCCCGGGGAGCCTGGGGTCCTGCAGGGAACAGTGGGTGGGGCTCTGGGGGT
The DNA here is from genome assembly GCF_024711535.1 of Dipodomys merriami. Classification (NCBI taxonomy): domain Eukaryota; kingdom Metazoa; phylum Chordata; class Mammalia; order Rodentia; family Heteromyidae; genus Dipodomys; species Dipodomys merriami. Next base: position 645,529 of record NW_027206020.1, read on the forward strand.
ACAGAGTTGACGGGGTTCTGGGAGCACAGTGGACAGGGTTTGGGAACACAGCGGACAGGGTTTGGGACACAGTGGACAGGGTTTGGGGACACAGTGGACAGGGTTTGGGAACACAGTGGACAGAGTTTGGGGCACAGTGGACAGGGTTTGGGGCACAGTGGACAGGGTTTGGGAACACAGCGGACAGGGTTTGGGGCACAGCGGACAGGGTTTGGGGCACAGTGGACAGGGTTTGGGGACACAGTGGACAGGGTTTGGGAACACAGTGGACAGAGTTTGGGGACACAGTTGACAGGGTTCTGGGACACAGTGGACAGGGTTTGGGGACACAGCGGACAGGGTTCTGGGACACAGTGGACAGGGTTTGGGGCACAGTGGACAGGGTTTGGGGCACAGTGGACAGAGTTTGGGGACACAGTTGACAGGGTTCTGGGACACAGTGGACAGGGTTTGGGGCACAGTGGACAGGGTTTGGGGACATAGTGAACAGAGTTTGGGGACACAGTGGACAGGGTTTGGGGACACAGTGGACAGGGTTGGGGACACAGTGGACAGAGTTTGGGTACATAGTGAACAGAGTTTGGGAACACAGTGGACAGGGTTTGGGGCACAGTTGACAGGGTTTGGGGCACAGTGGACAGGGTTTGGGGCACAGTTGACAGGGTTGGGGACACAGTGGACAGGGTTTGGGGACACAGTAATGGACAGGGTTTGGGGCACACTGGACAGGGTTTGAGGACACAGTGGACAGGGTTTGGGGACAGAGTGGACAGGGTTTGGGGACAGAGTGGACAAGATTTGAGAACACAGTGAAAGGGTTTGGGAACACAGTGGACAGGGTTTGGGGCACAGTGGACAGGGTTTGGGGCACAGTGGACAGGGTTTGGGGACACAGTGGACAGGGTTTGGGGACACAGTGGACTAGATTTGAGAACACAGTGAAAGAGTTTGGGAACACAGTGGACAGGGTTTGGGGACACAGTGGACAGAGTTTGGGGACACAGTCGTGGACAGGGTTTGGGAACACAGTAGTGGACAGGGTTTGGGGACACGGTAGTGGACAGAGTTTGGGGACACAGTGGACAGAGTTTGGGAGCACAGTGGACAGGGTTTGGGGACACAGTGGACGGGTTGGGGACACAGTCGTACACAGTGGACAGGGTTGGGGACACAGTCATGGACAGAGTTTTGGAACACAGTAGTGGACAGGGTTTGGGGACACAGTGGACAGAGTTTGGGCACACAGTGGACAGAGTTTGGGGACACTGGTGGACAGGGTTTGGGAACACCGTAGTAGACAGGGTTTGGCGACACAGTGGACAGAGTTTGGGCACACAGTGGACAGAGTTTGGGCACACAGTGGACAGAGTTTGGGGACACTGGTGGACAGGGTTTGGGAACACTGTAGTAGACAGGGTTTGGGGACACAGTGGACAGAGTTTGGGGACACAGTAGTGGACAGAGTTTGGGGACACAGTAGTGGACAGGGTTTGGGAACACAGTAGTGGACAGGGTTGGGGACACAGTCATACACAGTGGACAGGGTTGGGGACACAGTCGTGGACAGGGTTTGGGAGCACAGTAGTGGACAGGGTTTGGGAACACAGTAGTGGACAGGGTTTGGGGACACAGTGGACAGAGTTTGGGGACACTGGTGAACAGGGTTTGGGAACACCGTAGTGGACAGGGTTTGGGGACACAGTGGACAGAGTTTGGGGACACAGTAGTGGACAGGGTTTGGGGACACAGTAGTGGACAGGGTTGGGGACACAGAGGACAGGATTTGGGGACACAGTGGACAGGACTTGGGGCACAGTAGTGGACAGGGTTTGGGGACACAGAGGACAGGACTTGGGGACACAGTGGGCAGGGTTTGGGGACACAGTGGACAGGACTTGGGGCACAGTGGACAGGGTTTGGGGACACAGTGGGCAGGACTTGGGGCACAGTGGACAGGGTTTGGGGACACAGTGGACAGGACTTGGGGCACAGTGGACAGGACTTGGGGCACAGTGGACAGGGTTTGGGGACACAGTGGACAGGACTTGGGGCACAGTGGACAGGGTTTGGGGACACAGTGGACAGGACTTGGGGACACAGTGGACAGGACTTGGGGCACAGTGGACAGGACTTGGGGACACAGTGGACAGGGTTTGGGGACACAGTGGACAGGACTTGGGGCACAGTGGACAGGGTTTGGGGACACAGTGGGCAGGACTTGGGGCACAGTGGACAGGGTTTGGTGACACAGTGGACAGGACTTGGGGCACAGTGGACAGGGTTTGGGGACACAGTGGACAGGACTTGGGGCACAGTGGACAGGGTTTGGGGACACAGTGGGCAGGACTTGGGGACACAGTGGACAGGACTTGGGGACACAGTGGGCAGGGTTTGGGGACACAGTGGACAGGACTTGGGGCACAGTGGACAGGACTTGGGGCACAGTGGACAGGACTTGGGGCACAGTGGACAGGGTTTGGGGACACAGTGGGCAGGACTTGGGGCACAGTGGACAGGACTTGGGGCACAGTAGTGGACAGGGTTTGGGGACACAGTGGACAGGACTTGGGGACACAGTGGACAGGACTTGGGGACACAGTGGACAGGACTTGGGGCACAGTGGACAGGGTTTGGGGACACAGTGGACAGGACTTGGGGCACAGTGGACAGGACTTGGGGCACAGTGGACAGGGTTTGGGGACACAGTGGGCAGGACTTGAGGACACAGTGGACAGGACTTGGGGCACACCCACTCAGGCCTGTCCAATCGTCATCAGTCAGGCTCCTGGCTCCAAGCTGATCCTGGCGCCAAGCCTGTGACTCAGAAGAAGCTGTGTGCTGCCACCCACGCGCTCAGGCACGTCCTGCTCCCTCCTTGGGGCTTCTAAGAAGGGGGGCTAGCTTCCTGTGCACCCTGGCTTGGCCTGGCTTACATGTGTCAGCTGATCTCATCTGCTGGAGTGTTCTAGAAAGCTCTGTTCCCACACACATCAAGGCAAACTCTAGGATGCTCAGCCCAGCTAACAGCACTTGACTACATACTTATAGATACACACATGTAAGTTTCGTGCCTGCACACCATGAAAATACAAACACATGAAGGCAGGCATGTACACAAATGCATTCAACATATGCATGTATGTGCTGTACCCTTATACCATGCACATATAAACACATGCAGGCAGGCACATACATGAATGTGTGCATATACATGCATGTGTGAATGCAAATATATACATGTGCTGCATATGTGTACATGTACACACATGGGTGAGTGACTGCATTCATACATCTATCTATATGTACATTTGCCTGCGTGTAATTGCACACCTGTATGCAGTGTACATGTGGACACCAATATATGCAACTACATGTGTGCATTTGTGTGCAGATGAGTGTTCAATACATTCGTGCATGGGTACACATGCACAGACATCCCGGCCTCTCAGATAAAGTGCTGACCTGGGACAACAGAGACTACAATCCACTTTTACATACCACACACATGCACACTTACAGGGCTATTCCTTATGGCTGCCTAGGATAGCTGTGAACTAGAACACAGGACCCCAGGGCTGTGAGGTAACCCCCAGGACTCCCAACATCCTGTCTGTAGCCTTCCTGCAGTCTACCATGAGGAAGCACAGCAGATAACGACAGTGTGCAGGGTGCTCTCCCCTGCTGGAGCAGTCTCTGGTCAGAGGAGGGCGGGGATGCAGGGAAAACACACGCTGCATTCACCTCCAAGGAGACACACACCTCTCCCAGCTGTCCAGCGGCACTCCCCTCACCCCTTCCCCATGCCCCCTGCTCCAGCTGTCCAGTAGCACGCCCCTCGCCCCTTCCGCATCTCCCCTGACGGATCTTTCAGACACAGCCTCTTCCCAACTGAGGAAACACAGCAGTTTCTTTTGGAACCAGGAAGCCAGCAGTGACTGTCAAGAAAATGTCAGCTGCCAAGTCTCAGGTGAGCATATAAGCTCAGGGCACTAAACCCACAGAGCAGAGGCGGTGAGAAGCCTGTGAGGAGAAACAGCCTCAAGACCTGGAGGAGGCTCTTTGGGGCACGCTGGAGGACCTTTGGGCACACTGAAGGACCTTTGGTCATCCTGGAGGACCTTTGGTCATGCTGGAGGACCTTTGGGCACACTGGAGGACCTTTGGGCACACTGGAAGACCTTTCTGCACACTGGAGGACCTTTGGGGCACACTGGAGACCCTTCGGAACACTGCAGGACCCTTCGGCACACTGGAGGACCCTTCAGCACACTGGAGGACCCTTCGGCACACTGGAGACTCTTACGGCACACTGGAGACCCTTTGGGCACACTGGAGACTCTTACGGCACACTGGTACCCTTGGAGGCAGCCTGGCCCTCTAATTGTAGCAGCAGTAGCTCCAGCTGTCAGCTGGGCCCAGAGCTATGCTGACTGGGGCTGGCCCATGCTCAGAGGCTTCTGTGAGCTCACCTGGCTGATGTCCATGTCAGCCTATTCCACCTGTACATCTGTGTCTTCTGGCCAATCGCGGGCCAGCTCTGTCCACATGGTCTCCTGTCTCAGTAGCAGAAGACCCAAGCCTCCACTTCATTGGGTCCTCCTAATGCTTGATGCTTCCAACTCCTTAGCTAAGGGAACCACATGGGAACCCACATTGTTCATGCCAGGCCTACCCCAGGACTTCCTCCTCTCCAACCTCAATCACATCTGAGCCATGCAAATGGCAAGGAGGGAGTTGGACTTGGTGGTGTTGGATGCCCAGGACAGTCAGGTTCCCTGGAGAGTGAGGCTGGTGAGAACCAGCAGAGACCATGGGGCATCCCGGCCTCTCAGATAAAGTGCTGACCTGGGACAACAGATAGGTCATGTGCCAAGTTCCTTAGTTTCATCGTGGTCCAAAATCTGCACCCCCTGAGTTTGGTCAGAGAAGTCCTGCTGAGCAGAAAATGTGGGTGTCTGACCCCTGCCACAGTCACTCATCAGAAACCCCAACTCCTTCCTGAATCATGTTCTGTGACTCACACACTGGGACTAGCCACCTTGGGACATGCTCTCTGAGTGACAAACAGGACTCACCAGCCCAAGCTCTGGAAATGGAGCTGAGCTGCAGCTTCCCAGAGCAGGGCAAAGGACAGACTGTGAAGCTTCTGCAGCCCTGCAGAGACCTGTCTTCAGTCCAGGGGCAGGGATGGGCACTGAGGAAGGAGGAGGAGGGAAGCCCTGCCCTGCTGTGCCCCTCCCACCCCCTCACTGTGGGGACCTCCTGTGTCTGCAGCTGACTCCTGCCATTCTGCCTGTCTGGGGTTTGCTGGGCTGTGACACTGTTCAGCACCCTAGAACTCAAGGAGGCCCAAAGCAAAAAGCTGCACAAATGCCCTGACACCCAGGCAAAATAGGGCATCAGGTTAGAGACTGGACAGTCTGATAATCCCACATTCAAATGAAGGACTGTGTCTGCACCAATCACAGACCTTCTGCTGTGCCACCAGGGGATGGCTCCCCTTTGACCTGGGTGGAAATGGCTGCAAGGTCATCTCAACATCACCCAGGCTTGTGATGGCAAAAATCCTGGTACAAGCTGTTTGCTGGGATGGTACCATCACAAGCCTGGGTTCTGTGTTGGCAACAAGGAGCTACGGTTGTCCTACAGCTTCAAGGTGTCCGTGAGGCATGGCAGCCCCTGCTACAGACATCAGGACAGTTGGGCTGGCAGCTTGACTGTGGTCCTTTGCACAGGGCACCAGGGAAGAGTCTAAGGACAGTCAATTAGGGAATTCAATCATCCCTACCCCCAATATCTTAGCTTATTTAAAGGAAGAATTAACACTAATGAGATGCTTACAATAGAGGGTTAATATTAAGAGAATTTAACCATGCTCTGAAAATAACTCCTCCAGTTCTCTAGAAAGAAGTGGGTCCCCTAATCTTCTCATCATAATTGGGAGGACATGGCCACTCAGTGCTGGCCTTGTGCTCAGCAGGGTCCACAATGGGCCTGTGCCCACAGCAAAGAGCACTTGTAGGGCCAGAGTGAGGCCTGTCTTCAGGGCCCTCCGAAAGCACAGACAGCAGCAGCCCTGGGGGCCCCTGACCCTAAGGAATAGTGGAGAACATTCTTGGCAGTCCAGTCAAACCACCCCAGAGAATCCCACAGTGTGAGGCCGGCCTTGAAGTCACTCCAGCTCACAAATCCTTTCCAGCCACCACCCACCACAGTGTTCACCCTCTAAATACAGGCCTGGCACAACCGCAGCTCTGCTCATCCATCCTGGGTCTCAAGGCTGGTAGACCTCAGACAAGCTGGTTCTATTTAGGACTCCGTTTGTCAGACCATTTAACATTTTCCTCCTGCCAGGAAACAGTCCCCTCAAAGGGAAATGGCCCTTCCCTGGGGCGGATGCTGCCAGAAGACTTCCAGAATCTCAGCCCACGGGGAAGGGGGGTCTAGAAGGCCATGTGGGTGCCACCAGGTGCTGCACAACTGTGAGAAAGCCCCAGAGAACTGGGGTGACATGACATGACATGCTGCTTTTCCTGATTTTAGGGAGTGTCCTGGGACGGTGGGCAGAGAAGGAGCTTTGGTGCTCATGTGGTTCTGGTGAGATGCCCATCATCCCAGTTGGACCTGGGCTCTCTTCCAGACAGTGTTCCTATGGTCCGGGGAGTATCTGGTCTGCATGACATGCCATCCTAGCCATAGGCCAGACGCAGGACGGCTCCCTTCTCTCCATGCAACATACACAGTGTTGCTCCTAGAGTCACACAGTCATCCAGCACACGTCATACCGGCTACATACATGTGTTGGATGCAAACTATGTTGGCCGCACATGTGTGCACACAGTAGTACTGACACTGAGGCCAATCGAAAGTCAAAGCCTGTCTGAGAGTTCCACCGTTTGCACCCAATGCCTAGGGCAGTGTCACCTGCCTGGGAGCTGTGAACCGCCCCTCTGACCACAGGAACTGCAATATCAACAGGACAGAATAGACGCCATCCTTCTAATAGCAGTCACAATGGTGATGCTCGTGGTGATAAAAACATGGTGTGAGCCAGGCGGCAGTGGCTCACTCCTGTAATCCTAGCTACTCAGCAGGCTGAGACCTGAGGATCACGGTTCAAAGCCAGCCCGGGCAGGAAAGTCCGTAAGACTCTTATCTCCAATAAATCACTAGAAAACCAGAAGTGGTGCTGTGGCTCAAGTGGTAGAGTGCTAGCTTTGAGCTGAAGAGCTGAGGAAAAGTGCCCAGGCCCAGAATTCAAGCAACAACAACAACAAAAAAAGATGTGTGAGGATGAGGAAAACCATGACAGAGTAGAGGTAGTACTAATAGGGTAATTGGGCACAGGGTATGGAGGTGGAGGTGGTGGTTATGGGTGATGGTGCACTGACTGTGGAGGTGGAGGTGGTAGTTATGGGTGATGGTGCACTGACTGTGCAGGTGGAGGTGGTGGTTATGGGTAATAGTGCACTGACTGTGCAGGTGGAGGTGGTGGTTATGGGTAATAGTGCACTGACTGTGCAGGTGGAGGTGGTGGTTATGGGTGATGGTGTACTGACTGTGGAGGTTGATGTCGTGGTTATGGGTGAGGGTGCACTGACTGTGGAGGTGGAGGTGGTGGTTATGGGTGAGGGTGCACTGACTGTGGAGGTGGAGGTGGTTGTTATGGGTGATGGTGCACTGACTGTGGAGGTGGAGGTGGTGGTTATGGGTGAGGGTGCACTGACTGTGCAGGTGGAGGTGGTGGTTATGGGTGATGGTGCACTGACTGTGCAGGTGGAGGTGGTGGTTATGGGTGATGGTGCACTGACTGTGCAGGTGGAGGTGGTTGTTATGGGTGAGGGTGCACTGACTGTGCAGGTGGAGGTGGTGGTTATGGGTAATAGTGCACTGACTGTGCAGGTGGAGGTGGTGGTTATGGGTGATGGTGTACTGACTGTGGAGGTTGATGTCGTGGTTATGGGTGAGGGTGCACTGACTGTGCAGGTGGAGGTGGTGGTTATGGGTAATAGTGCACTGACTGTGCAGGTGGAGGTGGTGGTTATGGGTGATGGTGCACTGACTGTGGAGGTGGAGGTGGTGGTTATGGGTGATGGTGCACTGACTGTGCAGGTGGAGGTGGTGGTTATGGGTGATGGTGCACTGACTGTGCAGGTGGAGGTGGTTGTTATGGGTGATGGTGCACTGACTGTGCAGGTGGAGGTGGTGGTTATGGGTGATGGTGCACTGACTGTGGAGGTGGAGGTGGTGGTTATGGGTGATGGTGCACTGACTGTGGAGGTTGATGTCGTGGTTATGGGTGATGGTGCACTGACTGTGCAGGTGGAGGTGGTGGTTATGGGTAATAGTGCACTGACTGTGCAGGTGGAGGTGGTGGTTATGGGTGATGGTGTACTGACTGTGGAGGTTGATGTCGTGGTTATGGGTGAGGGTGCACTGACTGTGCAGGTGGAGGTGGTGGTTATGGGTAATAGTGCACTGACTGTGCAGGTGGAGGTGGTGGTTATGGGTGATGGTGCACTGACTGTGGAGGTGGAGGTGGTGGTTATGGGTGATGGTGCACTGACTGTGCAGGTGGAGGTGGTGGTTATGGGTGATGGTGCACTGACTGTGCAGGTGGAGGTGGTTGTTATGGGTGATGGTGCACTGACTGTGCAGGTGGAGGTGGTGGTTATGGGTGATGGTGCACTGACTGTGGAGGTTGATGTCGTGGTTATGGGTGATGGTGCACTGACTGTGCAGGTGGAGGTGGTGGTTATGGGTAATAGTGCACTGACTGTGGATGTGGAGGTGATGGTTATGGGTGATGGTGCACTGATTGTGGAGGTGGAGGTGGTGGTTATGGGTGATGGTGCACTGACTGTGCAGGTGGAGGTGGTGGTTATGGGTGATGGTGCACTGACTGTGGAGGTGGAGGTGGTGGTTATGGGTGATGGTGCACTGACTGTGCAGGTGGAGGTGGTGGTTATGGGTGATGGTGCACTGACTGTGCAGGTGGAGGTGGTGGTTATGGGTGATGGTGCACTGACTGTGGATGTGGAGGTGGTGGTTATGGGTGATGGTGCACTGATTGTGGAGGTGGAGGTGGTGGTTATGGGTGATGGTGCACTGACTGTGCAGGTGGAGGTGGTGGTTATGGGTGATGGTGCACTGACTGTGCAGGTGGAGGTGGTGGTTATGGGTGATGGTGCACTGACTGTGGATGTGGAGGTGGTGGTTATGGGTGATGGTGCACTGACTGTGCAGGTGGAGGTGGTGGTTATGGGTGATGGTGCACTGATTGTGGAGGTGGAGGTGGTGGTTATGGGTGAGGGTGCACTGACTGTGGAGGTAGAGGTGTTGGTTATAGGTGATGGTGCACTGACTGTGCAGGTGGAGGTGGTAGTTATGGGTGATGGTGCACTGACTGTGCAGGTGGAGGTGGTGGTTATAGGTGATGGTGCACTGACTGTGGAGGTGGAGGTGGTGGTTATAGGTGATGGTGCACTGACTGTGGAGGTGGAGGTGGTGGTTATGGGTGAGGGTGCACTGACTGTGCAGGTGGAGGTGGTGGTTATGGGTGATGGTGCACTGACTGTGCAGGTGGAGGTGGTGGTTATGGGTGAGGGTGCACTGACTGTGCAGGTGGAGGTGATGGTTATGGGTGATGGTGCACTGACTGTGGAGGTGGAGGTGGTTGTTATGGGTGATGGTGCACTGACTGTGCAGGTGGAGGTGGTGGTTATGGGTGATGGTGCACTGACTGTGCAGGTGGAGGTGGTGGTTATGGGTGATGGTGCACTGACTGTGGAGGTGGAGGTGGTGGTTATGGGTGAGGGTGCACTGACTGTGGAGGTGGAGGTGGTGGTTATGGGTGATGGTGCACTGACTGTGCAGGTGGAGGTGGTGGTTATGGGTAATAGTGCACTGACTGTGCAGGTGGAGGTGGTGGTTATGGGTGATGGTGGTAGCTAAGGGGTGGAGGTGGTAGTTTTGGGGTGGTTGTGTGCTCACTGTGGAGGTGGTAGTTATGGGGTGATGGTGGTGTTATGGGTGATGGTGGTAGTTTTGGGGTGATCCTGCACTCACTGTGGAGATGGAAGTGGGGTAGAGGTGGTAGTTAAGGGATGGAGGTGGTAGTTTGGGGGTGATCGTGTGCTCACTGTGGAGGTGGTAGATATGGGGTGATAGTGGTAGTGAGGGGTGGAGGTGCTAGTTTTGGGGTGACCGTCACTCACTGTAGAGTGACGGAGGGCAGAGGCCAGAGCCCTTTGCTCACGGCCACTTCATGGTGTCAGGCACAGGCAGGCACACCCAAGGGCTCTCTCAATGTCACACGCACCCCGCACGCTCACAGACTCACAGTATGGGGCACGTACGCATACACACATTCACATAAGCAGATGCGCACACATGCACACCCAGAGGGACAAACCACACTCCTGAACATTCACACATGCTCCTATCTGACCTGCAAACCCCTTTGCATGCAGCCCCCTCTGGCTGTAGGCCCCTCACTCAGGGGCAGCAGGGCTGGTGCTGCTCATGGGGGGAGGGATCGGTGACGCCAGGCACCCCTGTCCTGTCATGAGATTCACACCAGAGAAGGTGGCCAGGCCGGGGCAGGAGGAGGTCCTGAAGCTGCTGGCGTCCTTGGGGAGACACTCGAAGGTCAAACAGAGATTGCTGAGCTGCCTGTACATGGGAGCTGGGCCTCCCACCGAGCCACCCTGCCCTCCCCAGCCCTGTCTGTGCCCCCGGGGCCCCACCGCCCGGCAGGAGAGGCCTGCGCCGGCCACCGAGCCACGGCAGCACCCCGGGGCCCCACCGCCCCGCAGGAGAGGCCTGCGCAGGCCACTGAGCCACGGCAGCACCCCGGGGCCCCACCACCCCGCAGGAGAGGCCTGAGCCGGCCACTGAGCCACGGCAGCACCCCGGGGCCCCACCACCCCGCAGGAGAGGCCTGAGCCGGCCACTGAGCCACGGCAGCACCCCGGGGCCCCACCACCCCGCAGGAGAGGCCTGAGCCAGCCACCGAGCCACGGCAGCACCCCGGGGCCCCACCGCCCGACAGGAGAGGCCTGCGCAGGCCACCGAGCCACGGCAGCACCCCGGGGCCCCACCACCCAACAGGAGAGGCCTGAGCCGGCCACCGAGCCACGGCAGCAACCCGGGGCCCCACCACCCCGCAGGAGAGGCCTGCGCAGGCCACCGAGCCACGGCAGCACCCCGGGGCCCCACCGCCCGACAGGAGAGGCCTGCACAGGCCACCGAGCCACGGCAGCACCCCGGGGCCCCACCACCCTGCAGGAGAGGCCTGCGCAGGCCACTGAGCCACGGCAGCACCCCGGGGCCCCACCACCCCGCAGGAGAGGCCTGAGCCAGCCACCAAGCCACAGCAGCACCCCGGGGCCCCACCACCCCGCAGGAGAGGCCTGAGCCAGCCACCGAGCCACGGCAGCACCCCGGGGCCCCACCACCCCGCAGGAGAGGCCTGAGCCAGCCACTGAGCCACGGCAGCACCCTGGGGCCCCACCACCCCACAGGAGAGGCCTGCGCAGGCCACTGAGCCACGGCAGCACCCCGGGGCCCCACCGCCCCGCAGGAGAGGCCTGAGCCAGCCACTGAGCCACAGCAGCACCCCAGGGCCCCACCACCCCGCAGGAGAGGCCTGCGCAGGCCACGGAGCCACGGCAGCACCCCGGGGCCCCACCACCCCGCAGGAGAGGCCTGAGCCAGCCACCGAGCCACGGCAGCACCCCGGGGCCCCACCACCCCGCAGGAGAGGCCTGAGCCAGCCACTGAGCCACGGCAGCACCCCGGGGTCCCACCACCCCGCAGGAGAGGCCTGAGCCAGCCACCGAGCCACGGCAGCACCCCAGGGCCCCACCACCCCGCAGGAGAGGCCTGCGCAGGCCACCGAGCAACGTCAGCACCCCGGGGCCCCACCACCCCGCAGGAGAGGCCTGCGCAGGCCACCGAGCCACGGCAGCACCCCCTGGGAAGGTGATTCATGCGTCCTCCAGCCTCTGCACCGGGCACTCCGACCAGTGATGTGAGACCCCAGCTTCTTCCCAGCTGGTCTTCAGCTCCACTGCCCCTCCCAGCCCTGGGACGGGCAGGGGCCCCAGGACCCCCGCTGCCCCCACCAAGGGGCTCTTGTGCTGAGTCCCATCAAGAGGAAGTGTGGCTGGGGGGGTGGTCACAGAGGGGAGAAGACTGGGAGAAGGGGAGCGGAGGGGAGGGCAGGGTGGGGGGGCAGAAGGGAGTGGAGGAGGGCAGGGCACAGGGGGAGGGGAGCAGAGGGGAGGGGAGGAGGGCAGGATGCCCTGGGGGGGGCAGAGGAGGAGGGCAGGCGCCTTCCCAGGTTGGACCCATCCTCCACACACGTGGACATCTGGTGAAGGGCTTGGCAGAGCTTGGGGAAACTTGGGAGGGACTGAGCAGGGAGAGGGGAGGGGAGGAGGACTGTCTGGAGAGGGGGCCGGCACTCTGGTCTCCCTCCCTCCTGCCCCTCCCTCCCCCACCGCCTGCTGGGTCTGGGCTGCCGCAGGCCAGCAGCGCCTCCCAGTGGCCTGAGCTCCCTGGCGGCCGAGGAACAATGGGCGGTGGCTCCACTCCCTCCCTGTCGCCTCCCAGGTCCCAGGCTCCTGCCCATTAGCGCCCTGGGCCTCGGGCCGTCAAGACTGGGCTCCAGGCTTCTGCCCGTTAGGCGCCCCCGGCCTCGGGCGGTCAGGACCAGGCTCTGGACAGACGGACAGACATCTGCACCAGTGAGTGTAGGCCAGCCGTGCCATGGGGGGGGGGGGGGGGGAGAGGAGGGGGGAGGGGGAAGCTGGACACCATGGGGCAGATCTGGGGTACGGGCTTCCCTGGGGCAGATCTGGGGTGCGGATTCTCCTGGTGAAGATCTGGGGTGCGGGCTTCCCCGGGGCAGATCTGGGGTGCGGGCTCTCCTCTGGGATCAGCTTCTCAGGGGTCAGGGCCCCTCCTAGCCGGCACGTCTCGGCCATGTGCAGTCCTGCAGTTTTCCTTGTCCATCTCTCTGGGAGTCATAGCCACCTCCCCACCTCAGCCTGTGCACAGAGATCCTTGGCGCCTTTTCGGGGTGCTCTTTGAGCAGGGCATCAGGGGAGGGTCCCGGGCCAGGCCAGGTCACAGAGGGCTGCCCCTGTGAGAGGCGGAGAGCCCCGGAAGGAGAGGGGACCCACCGCGCCCTCACCTGCTGCCCCCACCCCTGGGACCCCAGGCCCCTGCCTCCACCAGGAGCAGCACAGAAACAGTCCCTGGTGGGGTGGGAAGGGGGGCTCCTCAGAGGGCCCGGCACCCAGGTTTCCCTGCTCTATTTCCATCACACCAGTGCTGGACTGGAGGCCAGCTCACTGTGGGGTGGGGGTGGGCCTAGGCCTGGGGCCGTGGGCATGGGCGACACAGGGGCGGGGGGGCAGTGTCAGTGGGTCCTCGTGGTGCATGGACCTTGTGGACAGACGGCAGCCTGTGACTCTCAGAGTGCCTGCTGAGGCTCATGGGGGTGAGCCACTGCAGGCCTGGGGAGCAGGAAGGCTGGGGGGGGGGGTGAGCCACTGCAGGCCTGGGGAGCAGGAAGGTTGGGGGGGGTGAGCCACTGCAGGCCTGGGGAGCAGGAAGGCTGGGGGGGGGGGTGAGCCACTGCAGGCCTGGGGAGCAGGAAGGCTCATGGGGGTGAGCCACTGCAGGCCTGGGGAGCAGGAAGGCTGGGGGGGGTGAGCCACTGCAGGCCTGGGGAGCAGGAAGGCTCATGGGGGTGAGCCACTGCAGGCCTGGGGAGCAGGAAGGCTCATGGGGGTGAGCCACTGCAGGCCTGGGGAGCAGGAAGGCTCATGGGGGTGAGCCACTGCAGGCCTGGGGAGCAGGAAGGCTGGGGGGGTGAGCCACTGCAGGCCTGGGGATCAGGAAGGCTCATGGGGGTGAGCCACTGCAGGCCTGGGGAGCAGGAAGGCTGGGGGGGGGGGTGAGCCACTGCAGGCCTGGGGATCAGGAAGGCTCATGGGGGTGAGCCACTGCAGGCCTGGGGAGCAGGAAGGCTGGGAGGGTGAGCCACTGCAGGCCTGGAGAGCAGGAAGGCTGGGGGGGGTGAGCCACTGCAGGCCTGGAGAGCAAGAAGGCTGGGAGGGTGAGCCACTGCAGGCCTGGGGAGCAAGAAGGCTGGGGGGGGGGGGGTGAGCCACTGCAGGCCTGGGGAGCAGGAAGGCTGGGGGGGGGGTGAGCCACTGCAGGCCTGGGGAGCAGGAAGGCTCATGGGGGTGAGCCACTGCAGGCCTGGGGAGCAGGAAGGCTCATGGGGGTGAGCCACTGCAGGCCTGGGGAGCAGGAAGGCTGGGGGGGGGTGAGCCACTGCAGGCCTGGGGAGCAGGAAGGCTCATGGGGGTGAGCCACTGCAGGCCTGGGGAGCAGGAAGCTGCGGCCACTTGGCCAGCTGTCTGACGGAGCACACTGTGTGTCTATGTGCCAGGACAGAGCCACCAGAAAATTCAAGCAGTTCTGATGTGAGGGGCCATGCACATCAGCCTTCCGCCCAGACACTCAGAGCCCAGAACACAACAGGAGCCAGGGTCTCCCCGGGCCGCCAACCACCCTCCGCCCAGGGCCGCCATTTCCTCTCTTAGAAGAAGGGGCAAGACCGAAAGTCTCCATGATCCTGAGGATCACACAGGCTCAGTGCCTATGTGCATCTGAGCCTATAAACTAATACTCAAGAAACGAACTCCAGAAAATGGGAATGAGAGGGGTCTCCCTCGACAGGAACACTGTGCCCTGGGTGTTTGCCCAGCAGGGATGTGGCGTCCACACACTGCATTCAGTGCAGTTTAAAGACTCAGGAACCAGAAAAACAGATGCTTAGTCTTTCCTACACGTTGCCTGCCTTGATGAGTCCTAGACCCTCAAGGGCCTCTTGATTTTAGGCAGAGACAGGCACACCCACAAATTACCAGGGTCTGGGGTTCTGTTCCTCCAATAGACCTGCGCCCTGTCCTCAGTGCACACACCAGACCCCAGCCTGGGCCCTGTCCTCAGTGCACACACCAGACCCCAGCCTGGGCCCTGTCAGTAAACACACCAGACCCCAGCCTGGGCCCTGTCCTCAGTGCACACACCAGACCCCAGCCTGGGCCCTGTCCTCAGTGCACACACCAGACCCCAGCCTGGACCCTGTCAGTGCACACACCAGACCCCAGCCTGGGCCCTGTCAGTGCACACACCAGACCCCAGCCTGGACCCTGTCCTCAGTGCACACACCAGACCCCAGCCTGGGCCCTGTCAGTGCACACACCAGACCCCAGCCTGGACCCTGTCAGTGCACACACCAGACCCCAGCCTGGGCCCTGTCAGTAAACACACCAGACCCCAACCTGGGCCCTGTCAGTGCACACACCAGACCCCAGCCTGGGCCCTGTCCTCAGTGCACACACCAGACCCCAGCCTGGACCCTGTCAGTGCACACACCAGACCCCAGCCTGGGCCCTGTCAGTAAACACACCAGACCCCAGCCTGGGCCCTGTCAATAAACACACCAGACCCCAGCCTGGGCCCTGTCCTCAGTGTACACACCAGACCCCAGCCTGGGCCCTGTCAGTGCACACACCAGACCCCAGCCTGGACCCTGTCAGTACACACACCAGACCCCAGCCTGGGCCCTGTCCTCAGTGCACACACCAGACCCCAGCCTGGGCCCTGTCAGTGCACACACCAGACCCCAGCCTGGGCCCTGTCCTCGGGACGTAATACTGGGCCAGGTTATGAGCAGAATTCTTCGTGGTTCTTCATGACCTACCTTCAGACCCCACTGGGAGATCCAAAGCCCATCCAACCAGCCCTGCACAGCCTCCTAGTGCTTGAAATGGGGGTGGTCCGGTGGGATTCCTGCACTGAGGGACCCCACTTCTAGACACGTCGTGGATCCAAGCGGGAATGATCTGCACTTTTCCTTTTGATTTTCCATAGATGAGGAATACTTGCATGGGTTTGCTCTATGAATCTTAGGCTTTTACGTTATTTGATTACTGATCGCTTGCAGTTTTATTGCAGTTTGCCTGGCTGTGACTTTTTATCGTGAAAAACATGTGCATAGCACTGTTAGGTGTGCGGCTCAGGGTTGATGTTTGTACTGCCCCAGAACTTTGCAGAACTGAATTCCACCAAACAGGGGTCTGTGCTTCTCCACTCATCCCCTCCACTCTGTCTCCTTGATACTTGTAAGTTTGTTTCTGGCTGATTCGCTTTTCATAATGGTGGCAGGCTCATCCAAACAATCTTCTAAGTAATCTAAAAGCAGACCACCTTCCGGCACGGCACACTCCCTGCTTTGTTTTCCATCTGCTCCTGGACACTTGGGTTGCTCCTGAGTTTTAGCCGTTGTGAGCAGGCGTCCAGTCCTGGGGTCTGCGCTGGGCCTCCAGGACGGGTCACACTCCTCGCCTGGCTCCCGTTTGTGATTTTAATCATGTAGGTCGTCTCTTTTTTTCAGTCGATTTAGCTAAGTTTGGGTTTTGTTGGATTTTTTTCAAAGAATCAGCTTGTAGGTTTGTCGGTCTAATCCATTATATTCCATTTTCTATTTGTTTATCCCTACTCTGGTCTGTATTTTCAGCTAGCTTTCAGTTTAATTTGTTCTTCATTTCCTAGTTAGTTCTTGAAGTGGTCAAGTTAGGTTGGTGACTTGAGATTGCTCTTAGATTGTCTTTCCTTTTGTTGGTTTGCTTTTGGGATGTTCCAGGGGCTTGTACTCAGGGCCTGGGCGCTGTCCCTGAGCCTTTGTGCTCAAGGCTAGCGCTCTATCACTTGAGCCACAGTGCCGCCGCTTCCAGCTCTTTCTAAGTGGATAACTGGGCTGACTTTGAGCCTCACGCCTCAGATTTCAGCCTCCTGAGTAGCTAGGCTGACAGGCGTGAGCACCAGCACCTCTCTCTCTTGGGTTTTGTTTTTGGAGTGCCCAGCTGGGACTGGGCTGGACTGCTCTCCGCCTCCCTGATCATGGTTGGCACTCTACCCCTTGGCCACAGCCACAGACCCACTTTTTGCTGATTGATTGCAGACAGAATCTCACGGAATCTCCCACCTAGGCCGGCTTTGGTTTGCACCAGTCTTCCAGGTCTTAAAGCCTCTTGAGCTAGACTACAGGAGTGAGCCACAGGCCTGGCCCTGTGCGGAGCTGCCTTGGCCTTGGCTCCAGGCGATTTGGTGTTCCCTATGCGCTTCCCTGCCCCTCCTCCCTCCCCTGGCCCTCCCCCCTCCCCTGACCCTCCCCCCTCCCCTGGCCCTCCCCCCTCCCCTGACCCTCCCCCCTCCCCTGGCCCTCCCCCCTCCCCTGTCCCTCCCCCCTCCCCTGACCCTCCCCCCTCCCCTGACCCTCCCCCCTCCCCTGACCCTCCTCCCTCCCCTGGCCCTCCTCCCTCCCCTGGCCCTCCTCCCTCCCCTGACCCTCCCCCCTCCCCTGACCCTCCCCCCTCCCCTGTCCCTCCCCCCTCCCCTGACCCTCCCCCCTCCCCTGGCCCTCCCCCCTCCCCTGGCCCTCCCCCCTCCCCTGACCCTCCCCCCTCCCCTGACCCTCCCCCCTCCCCTGCCCCTCCTCCCTCCCCTGGCCCTCCCCCCTCCCCTGACCCTCCCCCCTCCCCTGGCCCTCCCCCCTCCCCTGACCCTCCCCCCTCCCCTGGCCCTCCCCCCTCCCCTGTCCCTCCCCCCTCCCCTGACCCTCCCCCCTCCCCTGACCCTCCCCCCTCCCCTGACCCTCCTCCCTCCCCTGGCCCTCCTCCCTCCCCTGGCCCTCCTCCCTCCCCTGACCCTCCCCCCTCCCCTGTCCCTCCCCCCTCCCCTGACCCTCCCCCCTCCCCTGGCCCT
This sequence comes from Dipodomys merriami, assembly GCF_024711535.1. Taxonomy (NCBI): domain Eukaryota; kingdom Metazoa; phylum Chordata; class Mammalia; order Rodentia; family Heteromyidae; genus Dipodomys; species Dipodomys merriami. Next base: position 663,382 of record NW_027206020.1, read on the forward strand.
CCCCCCTCCCCTGGCCCTCCCCCCTCCCCTGACCCTCCCCCCTCCCCTGACCCTCCTCCCTCCCCTGACCCTCCCCCCTCCCCTGTCCCTCCCCCCTCCCCTGGCCCCCCTCCCTCCCCTGGCCCCCCTCCCTCCCCTGACCCTCCCCCCTCCCCTGTCCCTCCCTCCTCCCCTGGCCCTCCCCCCTCCCCTGGCTCTCCTCCCTCCCCTGTCCCTCCTCCCTCCCCTGGCCCCCCTCCCTCCCCTGGCCTTCCTCCCTCCCCTGTCCCTCCTCCCTCCCCTGTCCCTCCTCCCTCCCCTGGCCCTCCTCCCTCCCCTGGCCCCCCTCCCTCCCCTGGCCCTCCTCCCTCCTCTGGCCCTCCTCCCTCCCCTGTCCCTCCTCCCTCCCCTGTCCTTCTTCCCTCCCCTGTCCCTCCTCCCTCCCCTATCCCTCTTTCCTCCCCTGTCCCTCCTCCCTCCCCTGTCCCTCCTCCCTCCCCTGTCCCTCCTCCCTCCCCTATCCCTCTTTCCTCCCCTGTCCCTCCTCCCTCCCCTGTCCCTTCTCCCTCCTCTGGCCCTCCTCCCTCCCCTGTCCCTCCTCCCTTCCCTGTCCTTCTTCCCTCCCCTGTCCCTTCTCCCTCCTCTGGCCCTCCTCCCTCCCCTGGCCCTCCTCCCTCCCCTGTCCTTCTTCCCTCCCCTGTCCCTCCTCCCTCCCCTATCCCTCTTTCCTCCCCTGTCCCTCCTCCCTCCCCTGTCCCTCCTCCCTCCCCTGTCCCTCCTCCCTTCCCTGTCCCTCCTCCCTTCCCTGTCCCTCCTCCCTCCCCTGTCCCTCCTCCCTCCCCTGTCCCTCTTTCCTCCCCTGGCCCTCCTCCCTCCCCTGGCCCTCCTCCCTTCCCTGGCCCTCCTCCCTCCCCTGTCCCTCCTCCCTCCCCTGGCCCTCCTCCCTTCTCTGGCCCTCCTCCCTCCCCTGTCCCTCCTCCCTTCCCTGTCCCTCCTCCCTCCCCTGGCCCTCCTCCCTCCCCTGTCCCTCCTCCCTTCCCTGTCCCTCCTCCCTTCCCTGTCCCTCCTCCCTCCCCTGACCCTCCTCCCTTCCCTGGCCCTCCTCCCTCCCCTGGCCCTCCTCCCTCCCCTGGCCTTCCTCCCTCCCCTGGCCCTCCTCCCTCCCCTGGCCTTCCTCCCTTCCCTGGCCCTCCTCCCTCCCCTGGCCCTCCTCCCTTCTCTGGCCCTATCACAGTCCCTCTCTCCTGAGCTGTAGGATGACCCCTTATTTGCTGCCTTACTCCAACAGTCCCTGATTTTCAGTGTAAACGTTGTTCCCTGACTGCTCTCTTTTTTACCTGAAATCATTTAAAAGCCTGAAATGTGAGCGACACTTTTCTTGCTGCAGTGGCTTTCCAGAGATTCAGGCTGGGGTGAATTCTCCAGGGCCACGGCCGGCCCGCTGGACGTGTCCCTCACCGGCCAGCACTGTCTCTTCTCCATGTCGCCCACCTGGGGGGGGCGCCCTCAGCCCCTGGGGCTGAGCTCAGGGACGCCTGGCTGGCTGGCACTGGCCTCGGTCAGCTCTGGCAGTGCCCGTTGGGGGTGGACCAGGGGGAGCATGGAGGGTCCTGGTCACGTTCAGGGGCCAGGGCTGCTCTTAGGGAGGTGAGTGTCTCCGCCACCTCATGCAGACGCTTCCCTTGTTCCCACCCCTCTGGAATGGGTCGGTATGTCTGGGCTACAGGGCTGAAGGTTCCACTCTGATCCAGAACCCCGCTGCCCAGATGACCAGCAGGGGTGGCAGGGACTCAGGCTCCGGCTGTGCCAGAAGGACGGTGGACAGTGGTCCCCTTCTGTGGACGTCCCCTTCCTTCTGCGGACCGGCCGTGTGGCCGGCCGTGCAGGGGACGCAGAGGGAGCCCCCACAGCACCCCTCTTCTCTTGTAGCACGTCAGGGCACGTGACGGCAGCCACGATGTGCTGGGGCCCCCTCTCCCTGCTCCTGCTCTGGGGGCTCCTGGGGACGCTCCACGGCCAGCAGCAGGAGGTCATCTCACCCGACACCACCGTCGAGAGGAACAACAACTGCCCAGGTACTCAGTGGGACCCCAGGGCTCCGGGGGGCACTGGGCAGCCACGGGCCGGCCGGCCGGGCCTTGACAGGCCCCATGTCCCCCCCAGAGAAGGCCGACTGCCCCGTCAATGTGTACTTCGTGCTGGACACATCGGAGAGTGTGACCATGCAGTTGCCCACCGACAGCCTGCTCCACCACATGCAGCAGTTCGTGCCCCAGTTCATCAGCCAGCTGCAGGATGAGTTCTACCTGGACCAGGTGGCCCTGAGCTGGCGCTACGGCGGCCTGCACTTCTCCGACCAGGTGGAGGTGTTCAGCCCCCCGGGCAGCGACCGGGCCTCCTTCACCAAGAGCCTGCAGGGCATCCGCTCCTTCCGCAGGGGCACCTTCACCGACTGCGCGCTGGCCAACATGACGCAGGAGGTCCGGAGGCACGGCGGGGCCCGCGGCGCGGTCAACTTCGCCGTGGTGGTCACCGACGGCCACGTCACCGGCAGCCCCTGCGGGGGCATCAAGCTGCAGGCCGAGCGTGCCCGCGAGGAGGGCATCCGGCTCTTCGCCGTGGCCCCCAACCGGAACCTGAACGAACAGGGCCTGAGAGACATCGCCAGCGCCCCGCACGAGCTCTACCGCAGCAACTACGCCACCATGCGGTCCGACTCCCCCGAAATCGACCAGGACACCATCAACCGCATCATCAAGGTCATGGTGAGCAGCCACGGGGCCACGCCCCTCCCTGGCTGCCGTCGGGCCCGTGCGGGCGGGGACCCCTGTCTGTGACCTCTGGCCCTGGCCCAGGGTGGCGCACGGGTCCCAAGGCTCTTCTAACCGGAGTCTCTGTCTGTTTGTCTTTTACAGAAGCACGAGGCCTATGGGGAGGTGAGCGGCACTTCCACTCCAGAGGGCTCTGCTGCCCTCTGGCCCCCGCACCCACCGACCGCTCAGGGGCTCAGGCCGCAGCCCGGGCCTGAAGGCTGGGGCAGAGCAGAGGGCGAGCCCTCCACCTGCTCCACGTCGCCCCCGAGGCCGGATGGGGTCTCCCGGCCACAGCCCCGCTGACCCGTCCCTAGGGGTCTGCATTAGGTCATGGGGCACAGTGGAAGGGCTGAGGGTCAGTCCCAGGTAGGCGGTCCGCGAGTGACCTGCGCCAGCCAGCTCAGGAAGAAGCAGGTGGCTGTGCGCAGCTCAAGCCATGGTGACACCTGTGTCTGTGTGAGGAAGGGAGCAGGCGGTGACACGCCACACACCGCACACCGCAGCCTCCCTGTACACGGGCGGTGCCACGCCACACGCCACACACCACACACCACAGCCCCCCTGTACACAGGCGGTGCCACGCCACACACCACAGCCCCCCTGTACACGGGCGGTGCCACGCCACACACCACAGCCCCCCTGTACACGGGCGGTGCCACGCCACACACCACAGCCCCCCTGTACACGGGCGGTGCCACGCCACACGCCACACACCACAGCCCCCCTGTACACGGGCGGTGCCACGCCACACGCCACAGGCCACACACCACAGCCCCCCTGTACATGGGCGGTGCCACGCCACACGCCACACACCACACACCACAGCCCCCTGTACATGGGCGGTGCCACGCCACACGCCACACGCCACACACCACAGCCCCCCTGTACATGGGCGGTGCCACGCCACACGCCACACACCACACACCACAGCCCCCTGTACACGGGCGGTGCCACGCCACACGCCACAGGCCACACACCACAGCCCCCTGTACACGGGCGGTGCCACGCCACACACCACAGCCCCCTGTACACGGGCGGTGCCACGCCACACGCCACACACCACAGCCCCCTGTACACGGGCGGTGCCACGCCACACGCCACACACCACACACCACAGCCCCCTGTACATGGGCGGTGCCACGCCACACACCACAGCCCCCTGTACACGGGCGGTGCCACGCCATGCCATGGCTCTTTGATGCTTATTGTGACCTGTCATCGCCCTAGCACTCCCCCTCCACCTCACCCCCTCAAAACTGGACTAAAGGCTGAGCGCGGGTGTCTCTTCCCCTGGCTCTGCTCCTCTGGGTAGGCATTTTAAGGGGCCCCCTGAGGTCCTCCGTGTGGGCTTCCTGGGCCTGCTCCCCTGAGGCCTTGTCCCCAGCTCACCAGCCTTCTCTGCTCTCCCTTCCAGTGCTACAAGGAGAGTTGCTTGGAGATCCCTGGCCCTGCAGGCCCCAAGGGCTACCGTGGGCAGAAGGTAAGCTGCCAGAGGACACGGGCTGCACTTCCCAGAAGCCCCCGCCCGAGCCCCCGCCTTCCCAGAAGCCCCTGCCCGAGCCTCCGCCTTCCCAGAAGCCCCTGCCTGAGCCCCCGCCTTCCCAGAAGCCCCTGCCCGAGCCCCCGCCTTCCCAGAAGCCCCTGCCCGAGCCCCCGCCTTCCCAGAAGCCCCCGCCCGAGCCCCCGCCTTCCCAGAAGCCCCTGCCCGAGCCCGTCTCCGGCTAGCTGTGCGTTGGCTGATCTCAGCGCTTCCAACCCTGGAGAATCCAAAATTCAGACTTTACATACTTCTTCTCAAATGGCATTTTGAGAATAGTAAGGACTTGTTTTAAATTATTAGGCTGGGGCTGGGAAGGTGGCTCAGTGGTAGAGCGCTCGCCTTGAGCTGAAGAGCTGAGGGACAGCGCCCAGGCCCAGAGTTCAGGCCCCACGACCGACAAAAAAAAATTATTAGGCTACACCACTGAAAGAGTGTGGAAAGCAGAGGTGCCCCAGTGTGTCCATAAAACACATTTCTACCAGCAATGCAGGCGCTACATAATGTAAGGCGCCACTTGGGAGCTAACTACATTGGGGTTTTAGAGAATCTGCATCCTCTAAACTTTGCTACCAGACTGTGTGAAGCTGTCAAAAACTACAAAGAAAGGTAGAGAAGGGGGAAGAGACCAGGCTGTAAAGGAACTGACAGGAAGTTACTACAAAGTAGCCTCTTGCTTCTTTTCTCCAAAGAGTGCTCAGTCCGCTCGGTGCTCACACGCGCCATCTCCAGCCACCTGCCTCTCCCCACCGCCGCCCCCGCTTCTCCTAGCTCTGGCTGCAGGCAGGGTCTACCCTACACAGCTGGGAATGAATCTGCCTCTTGGGGCGGCCTTGGCCAGCCACGGTAAAGCAGGTGTTGGAGGGAAGATGCCCAGGGACCCAGAGCAGGGCACAGCCCTGAGACCTGGGGCTCCTCGCTCTGTCCCTCCATTCTCCTCTGACCTCTTCATTCTTTCCCTCTCCTTTGTCCCTCCTTTATTTAGTACAATACTGTATTACACAGGTTGAAACTGTGTTCCCAAGTCTAATCTCTCTGAAGTGTCTTCTGTGGTCCCCTTCTCTCTGAGGAGAGCTGATGTTGCGGTCACTAGCAGGTGGTCTTGGTGGAGCACCGAGGCTGCAGTTCCCCTGTGGACAGCTGCTGGCTCAGGCCCAGCAGGACACCTCTGCCTGGAGCCTGGTGCCCTGGGGCTGGGCGGCGTGTGGAAAACTGCCCACTAGGGCCCAGAGAACCGAGAAGAAGTGAGACCAGGTCTCACTAGAGCTGGGCCTGCCGGGCGGCTCAGCCAGCTCCAGGGTGTCCCCATCCGGGAGGGTCCCCGCGCCCTGCCAGGCTGCCCTGCGCCCTGCCCCACAGCCGTGCCAGGCTGCCCTGCGCCCTGCCCCGCGCCCTGCCAGGCTGCCCTGCGCCCTGCCCCGCGCCCTGCCAGGCTGCCCTGCGCCCTGCCCCACAGCCGTGCCAGGCTGCCCTGCGCCCTGCCCCGCGCCCTGCCAGGCTGCCCTGCGCCCTGCCCCGCGCCCTGCCCCGCGCCCTGCCCCACAGCCATGCCCCGCACCCTGCCCCACAGCCATGCCAGGCTGCCCTGCCCCACAGCCATGCCCCGCGCCCTGCCCCGCGCCCTGCCCCACAGCCATGCCCCGCGCCCTGCCCCACAGCCATGCCCCGCGCCCTGCCCCACAGCCATGCCCCGCGCCCTGCCCCACAGCCATGCCCCGCGCCCTGCCAGGCTGCCCCGCGGCCTCTCTCTCAGAAGAGCTGTCTGGCAGTACCCTAGTCAGCCACCCTTCCACTCTGCCTCAGCCCCTTGTGACTGTCCTCTGCTTTTAGGGTGCCAAGGGCAACATGGGTGAGCCAGGAGAGCCTGGACAGAAGGGGCGACAGGTAAGGCTCCCACCCCAGCCTCACCTCCCCCTCCCATCGCAGCCTCCCCCTGCCCTGCCCACTCCCACCCGGCCTCACTCCCCCCCCACCCCGGCCTCCCCCCGCCCAGCTCCCACCTCGGCCTCCCCCTGCCCCGCCCAGCTCCCACCTCGGCCTCCCCCTGCCCCGCCCAGCTCCCACCTCGGCCTCCCCCTGCCCCGCCCAGCTCCCACCTCGGCCTCCCCCCGCCCAGCTCCCACCTCGGCCTCCCCCTGCCCCGCCCAGCTCCCACCTCGGCCTCCCCCTGCCCCGCCCAGCTCCCACCTCGGCCTCCCCCTGCCCCGCCCAGCTCCCACCTCGGCCTCCCCCCGCCCAGCTCCCACCCCGGCCTCCCCCTGCCCCGCCCAGCTCCCACCCCGGCCTCACCTCCCCCTCCCACCTCGGCCTCCCCCCCCCCCACCGCCCAGCTCCCACCTCAGGCCTCCCCCCGCCCCGCCCAGCTCCCACCCCGGCCTCACCTCCCCCTCCCACCTCGGCCTCCCCCCCCCCCACCGCCCAGCTCCCACCTCAGGCCTCCCCCCGCCCCGCCCAGCTCCCACCCGGGCCTCACCCCCCCTCCCACCTCGGCCTCCCCCCCCCCGCCCCGCCCAGCTCCCACCCCGGCCTCCCCCCCCCCCCCGCCCTGCCCAGTCCCACCTCAGCCTCCCCCCGCCCCGCCCAGCTCCCACCCCGGCCTCCCCCTGCCCCGCCCAGCTCCCACCTCGGCCTCCCCCCGCCCCGCCCAGCTCCCACCCCGGCCTCCCCCTGCCCCGCCCAGCTCCCACCTCGGCCTCCCCCCGCCCAGCTCCCACCTCGGCCTCCCCCTGCCCTGCCCACTCCCACCCGGCCTCACTCCCCCCCACTCCAGCCTCCCCCGCCCCGCCCAGCTCCCACCCCGGCCTCACCTCCCCCTCCCACCTCGGCCTCCCCCCCCCCCACCGCCCAGCTCCCACCTCAGGCCTCCCCCCGCCCCGCCCAGCTCCCACCCCGGCCTCCCCCCCGCCCTGCCCAGTCCCACCTCGGGCCTCCCCCCGCCCCGCCCAGCTCCCACCTCGGCCTCCCCCCCGCCCTGCCCAGTCCCACCTCGGGCCTCCCCCCGCCCCGCCCAGCTCCCACCCCGGCCTCACTCCCCCTGCCCCTCTCTGCCTGCCCCCACACTGGGATGAACTGCAGCTCCTTTCCTCCTCCCTAGGGAGATCCAGGCATCGAAGGCCCCATTGGATTCCCAGGGCCCAAGGCAAGTTCCTGTGGGCTCTGCCCAGGGCTGGGCTGGCGGGGCTGGACTGACGGGCCAGCACGGTCAGGCCAGTCTCCTGCGTCCGCGCGGACATCCGCAGGGAGGCCTACCTGTGCTGCCCGTGATGATAGTGGACACCTCTAGAGTGTGATGTTGCCCAGCGGTGCCCAGACCACCCCCCCCCCGGCCCCCACACAGCCACACCCAGCCTCCAGGAGCCTCCAGGCAAAACGCAGCTCCCTACGGTGCCCGTCCAGCGGCTGCGTCTGACAGCCCTCCTCGGCCGCTTCTCCAGGGCCCAGTGCCACCCAAGCTGCCCCTATGACGCCCTGTCCTCTCTCCCCGGCCCCTATGACGCCCTGTCCTCTCTCCCCCTGCTCAGGGTGTTCCCGGCTTCAAAGGAGAGAAGGTGAGCCCCAGTTCTGAGCAAGACCTTGAGCAGATGCTGTGGACCCATCTGACTGGGCTCACAGGCAGCCTGTCATCCTCCCGGGGACCTGCCTGGGGACACAGCGGGGCCTCCCGGGGACCTGCCTGGGGACACACTGGGGCCTCCTGGGGACCTGCCTGGGGACACAGCGGGGCCTCCCGGGACCTGCCTAGGGACACAGCGGGGCCTCCCGGGGACCTGCCTGGGGACACAGCGGGGCCTCCCCGGGACCTGCCTGGGGACACACCGGGGCCTCCCAGGGACCTGCCTGGGGACACACCGGGGCCTCCCCGGGACCTGCCTGGGGACACAGCGGGGCCTCCCCGGGACCTGCCTGAGGACACACCGGGGCCTCCCGGGGACCTGCCTGGGGACACAGCGGGGCCTCCCGGGGACCTGCCTGGGGACACACTGGGGCCTCCTGGGGACCTGCCTGGGGACACAGCGGGGCCTCCCCGGGACCTGCCTGGGGACACACCGGGGCCTCCCGGGGACCTGCCTGGGGACACACTGGGGCCTCCTGGGGACCTGCCTGGGGACACAGTGGGGCCTCCCGGGGACCTGCCTGGGGACACACTGGGGCCTCCCCGGGACCTGCCTGGGGACACACCGGGGCCTCCCCGGGGACCTGCTTGGGGACACACCGGGGCCTCCCCAGGGACCTGCCTGGGGACACACCGGGGCCTCCCCGGGACCTGCCTGGGGACACAGCGGGGCCTCCCGGGGACCTGCCTGGGGACACAGCGGGGCCTCCCAGGGACCTGCCTGGGGACACAGCGGGGCCTCCCCGGGACCTGCCTGGGGACACACCGGGGTCTCCCCGGGACCTGCCTGGGGACACAGCGGGGCCTCCCCGGGACCTGCCTGGGGACACAGCGGGGCCTCCCCGGGGACCTGCTTGGGGACACACCGGGGCCTCCCGGGGACCTGCCTGGGGACACACTGGGGCCTCCTGGGGACCTGCCTGGGGACACAGCGGGGCCTCCCCAGGGACCTGCCTGGGGACACACCGGGGCCTCTCTGGGACCTGCCTGGGGACACACCGGGGCCTCCCGGGGACCTGCCTGGGGACACACCGGGGCCTCCCTGGGACCTGCCTGGGGACACAGCGGGGCCTCCCCGGGGACCTGCTTGGGGACACACCGGGGCCTCCCCGGGACCTGCCTAGGGACACAGCGGGGCCTTCCGGGGACCTGCGTAGGCCACTGTAGGGGCTGTGGTTCGGGGTTCTCCATTTGGCCCAAGGACTTCCACGTGCATCCAGAGACAACAGTGTCTGTGGTGCTGGGAGACCCCTCTAAAGCCTTGCTTTCCTTCTGCACAGGGGGAATTCGGAGCGGATGGTAGGAAGGTAAGCTGGGTGGGATGGGAGCCCACTTCCCACCACTCAGAGGGGACAGGACCGGGGGTAACGTGTCCCTTCTCCCCTTTCCAGGGGACTCCTGGCCTGGCTGGCAAGAATGGGACCGATGGACAGAAGGTAGAGCGAGCCTCCAGCCATCTCTGCCCCAGCCCGGCACATATCTACATACACACTGTCCTGCACACAGACATGCTTGTGCACATGAGTGCGTGCACACACGTGAGCACACACACACACACCCGTGTACGGTGTCCTCCGCCCTGTGCCCTGACCCAGCCTGGGCCTGCCTCCACCTGTGGACACCCGTCACCCTCAGAGAGTCACCTGAGGTGTGCCTTTACACCTCAGTCCCACCATGGCGGCCTCAGTGCCCCAGAGTGGTTCCCACGCACTCCCGAACCCCCTCTGGCATTTCACTTTCTCTTCAGGGCAAACTGGGCCGCATCGGACCCCCTGGCTGCAAGGGAGACACAGGAACCCGAGTGAGCACTGTCTTCCATCTGTTGCTCTAGGTTGGAGGGTGGGAAGGACTGAAGGACACCGGGCAGGTCGCCGAGACATTGTCTCCCATCTAGCCACTCCCTGCTGAATCTGGACCCCCAAGCCGGGGTTACCTGGGGTCAGGGTCCTGGGTCCGGGAACACGCACCAGAAGTCAAAGTCCTGGGTCTGGGGACACCCATCAGGCGTCAGTGCAGGATCCGGGAATCCCCACCAGGGTCATGGGCTATGGGGAGCTGTGGAGTCACTGGCTGGGCCAGGTGGAACCCACAGCCCGGAAGCAGGAGGTTCTGGGGTTTTGTGCTGGTGAGCGCTCGCTGCTGGCTGAGGTGGGACCTCACAGGGAGAGGACGGTCCTGCTCCCCGGTCCCACAGCTGTGGTCCTGGATGAGGGGGAGGAGCAGAGGCCCCAGGGCAGAGCCCGTCCCCAGCCCTGCTCACCTTCTCAGGGCCCCGACGGGTACCCCGGAGAGGCTGGAAGCCCAGGAGAGCGAGGAGACCAAGGCGCCAAGGTAAGACCTGACAAGGCCTGAGCTCAGGTGGGCTGATTCCACCCTCAGGGACCCGCCTCCTCTCAAGCCCATGGGACACCGCGTCCTCGGTACCCATGGGACACCGCGTCCTCGGTACCCGTGGGACACCGCGTCCTCGGTACCCGTGGGACACCGCGTCCTCGGTACCCGTGGGACACCGCGTCCTCGGTACCCGTGGGACACCGCGTCCTCGGTACCCGTGGGACACTGCCTTCCGGGACTCTGGAGGCCCTCTGCCTCCGGTACCACGACTCCAGCACGAGGCAAGCGCCCTGGGTCTGGGAGCCTGCACCCGATGCGCCTTCCACCCTCTCCCTCTGACCACAGCCCTGCTGTGCAACGGTCATGGGTGGACTCCTGCCCCAGGGTCCGGGCCTGGCCAGGTCCAGGGCCCCTCACACTGGGCTCGGAGTTGGCACTCAGCCCCCACCCCTGGCCCCCAGGTGCCCCACGGATGTGGGGCGGGCACAGAGTGGGGGCCCAAGTCCTCCGTGCTGGGCTACTCTGCTTTTGCCTTCGGAGGAGCAGAGGCTGACCCCACCTCCAACACTTGCAGGGAGACTCCGGCCGCCCCGGGCACAGGGGGCCCCCAGGAGACCCCGGGGACAAAGGGAGCAAGGTGAGTTCCCTGCTGTCCTCAGGAGGGACGGGCGCACCAGCGCTCCCGGTGGCAGGGCCCACCCTGCAGCTGGCACGGGCGTGGAAGGGGACGGGTGCCCTGAGGCCCTCATGCTGGCAAACGCGAGGCTGGGTGACGGCCGGGCTGCCCTCCACGCACCGGCGGCACAGCCAGCAGGCCAGCAGGCCAGGCAAGGCCAGGCAAGGCCAGCAGGCCAGCAGGCCAGGCAAGGCCAGGCAAGGCCAGGCAAGGCCAGCAGGCCAGGCAAGGCCAGGCAAGGCCAGCAGGCCAGGCAAGGCCAGGCAAGGCCAGCAGGCCAGCAGGCCAGGCAAGGCCAGGCAAGGCCAGCAGGCCAGGCAAGGCCAGGCAAGGCCAGCAGGCCAGGCAAGGCCAGGCAGGCCAGGCAAGGCCAGCAGGCCAGGCAAGGCCAGGCAAGGCCAGGCAAGGCCAGGCAAGGCCAGGCAAGGCCAGCAGGCCAGGCAAGGCCAGGCAAGGCCAGGCAAGGCCAGGCAAGGCCAGGCAAGGCCAGCAGGCCAGGCAAGGCCAGGCAAGGCCAGGCAAGGCCAGGCAAGGCCAGCAGGCCAGGCAAGGCCAGGCACGGCCAGGCAAGGCCAGCAGGCCAGGCAAGGCCAGGCAAGGCCAGGCAAGGCCAGCAGGCCAGGCAAGGCCAGGCAAGGCCAGGCAAGGCCAGCAGGCCAGCAGGCCAGGCAAGGCCAGCAGGCCAGGCAAGGCCAGGCAGGCCAGCAGGCCAGGCAAGGCCAGGCAAGGCCAGCAGGCCAGGCAAGGCCAGGCAAGGCCAGGCAAGGCCAGCAGGCCAGGCAAGGCCAGGCAGGCCAGGCAAGGCCAGCAGGCCAGGCAAGGCCAGGCAAGGCCAGGCAAGGCCAGGCAAGGCCAGGCAAGGCCAGCAGGCCAGGCAAGGCCAGGCAAGGCCAGCAGGCCAGGCAAGGCCAGGCAAGGCCAGGCAAGGCCAGGCAAGGCCAGCAGGCCAGGCAAGGCCAGGCAGGCCAGGCAAGGCCAGCAGGCCAGGCAAGGCCAGGCAAGGCCAGGCAAGGCCAGGCAAGGCCAGCAGGCCAGGCAAGGCCAGGCAAGGCCAGCAGGCCAGGCAAGGCCAGGCAAGGCCAGGCAAGGCCAGCAGGCCAGGCAAGGCGAGGCAAGGCCAGGCAAGGCCAGCAGGCCAGCAGGCCAGGCAAGGCCAGCAGGCCAGGCAAGGCCAGGCAGGCCAGCAGGCCAGGCAAGGCCAGCAGGCCAGGCAAGGCCAGGCAAGGCCAGCAGGCCAGGCAAGGCCAGGCAAGGCCAGGCAAGGCCAGGCAAGGCCAGCAGGCCAGGCAAGGCCAGGCAAGGCCAGCAGGCCAGGCAAGGCCAGGCAAGGCCAGCAGGCCAGGCAAGGCCAGGCAAGGCCAGCAGGCCAGGCAAGGCCAGGCAAGGCCAGGCAAGGCCAGGCAAGGCCAGGCAAGGCCAGCAGGCCAGGCAAGGCCAGCAGGCCAGGCAAGGCCAGCAGGCCAGGCAAGGCCAGGCAAGGCCAGGCAAGGCCAGGCAAGGCCAGCAGGCCAGGCAAGGCCAGGCAAGGCCAGGCAAGGCCAGGCAAGGCCAAGCAAGGCCAGGCAAGGCCAGGCAGGCCAGGCAAGGCCAGGCACGGCCAGGCAAGGCCAGGCAGGCCAGCAGGCCAGGCAAGGCCAGGCAAGGCCGCTGCGGCGGCCGTGGTGGAATTGTCCTCTCCATGCCACAGGGCTACCAAGGCAACCACGGAGCCCCGGGAGGCCCCGGCGTGAAGGGGGCCAAGGGCGGGCCTGGGCCCCGCGGACCCAAAGGGGAGCCGGTGAGTTCACGGCCCCAGGCCTGAGCGGTGACCCTCGGGGCTGGGTGGACCTGCGCAGGGCTGGGGAGGGAGCAGCCCAGCCCCCGGCTGGCCACAGAGAGGAGAGTCCATGGGCTAGGCAGGACGCTCGGTCCCAGGCGCCCCCTCCCTCTCCCTCCCTCCCCCCCTCCCTCTTCCCCCCCCCACTCGCTTCCACGGCTGACGATAGGGCCAGAGCCTGTGGGTCCAGATGGAGGCCCGGAGGTCGCCTCAGACCTGGGGACCGCAGAGCTGGGGTCCTGGGCAGCGCAGTGAGGGCCCCGGGGAGCAGCGCGGCCCCGCCAGCTGGAGGCCCGGCCTGTGGCACACTGTGAGCTCCCACACAATGCACCTGCTCTCTGTAGGGGCGCAGGGGAGACCCCGGAACCAAGGGCAGCCCGGGCAGTGACGGGCCCAAGGGCGAGAAGGTGAGTCCCCGACGGGGAGCCTCAGGGCCCTGGCCCTGCCTGCATCTGAACCTGGGACGGGGGCCCCACCCTGCGTGCCCCGTGGGGGTCCGGGCATGGCCCGCTGAAGGCCGGGAGCCTCCTCAGCACTGCCTGAGGCTGGGGCTTCCTCTGGGGCGTGGTCTGGCCCCACTCCCTACGACCCTGGTCTCGCTGCCTCTCGGAAGGCCAATCCACAGCGGGAGTCTGACGCCCTTCTCCTCACAGGGAGACCCAGGCCCCGAGGGGCCCCGGGGTCTGGCCGGAGAAGTGGGCAACAAAGGAGCCAAGGTATGTGAGGCAGGGAACCCCAGAAGCCTAGCCCAGGGAAGGGGTCTGTTCCGGGCCAGACTGGCCCTCCCTGTGCCCAGCAGGCCCTCCTGGTGGGCCCCAGGACCAGCGTGACCTGACCCTCCTCCCTCCCCTGGCACCCGGACGTCCCAGGTCAATGTGGGGTGCCTGACATGCATGCCTCTCTTGTTTGCAGGGAGACAGAGGATTACCTGGGCCCAGAGGCCCCCAGGGGGCTCTGGGGGAGCCTGGGAAGCAGGTCAGTAGCAGGACTCCGGGGCGCTGAGGCCCTTTGACCTCCGTCCCCTTCCACCCTAGGCCTCCATCTGTGGTGGGACAGGCTGCCCGCCGGCTCCCATCCACAGGGCAAGCCAGGCAGCGGGACCAGGGCCTCCTGGTGCCTGGGCCTCCTCCCGCCGGGCAGGTGGGGACGGGACCCACAGGAGGAGGGCCCTGGCCTCGGGCCCTAGAGCGCTCAGGGAGCCGGGGACAGTGTGGCCAGGGAAAGCGTCCTGGTAGAGATCAACCCCGTCCTGCACACGTGCTGACCCTGCTCTCTCCTCTCCTCAGGGCTCTCGGGGAGACCCCGGTGACGCTGGGCCCCGGGGGGACTCAGGACAGCCCGGCCCCAAGGTGCGTGCCCCACGGGGAGCAGCCCTACGCGGGGGGCAGCTCGGGCACCACGGCCCCCACTCCTGGATGAGAGCAGCCGGAGCCGCTGTGCCAGAGCCCAGCCTGAGGCACGGGGAGCTGGGCACCCACCTTCTGCGCACGCTGTGGGGAAGGGCCCTCCTCCCGAGGCCGGCCCCAGGCCAAGGGCCCACTGCACAGCTGTCACCTGCAGGGTGGCTGCAGTCCCTGGAGCTGACCCCACAGCCCCGACTCCCAGCTGACCCCACCTCTCCCTCCCAGCTGACCCCACCTCCCCCTCCCAGCTGACCCCACAGCCCCGCCTCCCCCTCCCAGCTGACCCCACAGCCCCACCTCCCAGCTGACCCCACAGCCCCACCTCCCAGCTGACCCCACAGCCCCACCTCCCAGCTGACCCCACAGCCCCACCTCCCCCTCCCAGCTGACTCCACAGCCCCGCCTCCCCCTCCCAGCTGACCCCACAGCCCCACCTCCCCCTCCCAGCTGACCCCACAGCCCCACCTCCCAGCTGACCCCACAGCCCCACCTCCCAGCTGACCCCACAGCCCCACCTCCCAGCTGACCCCACAGCCCCACCTCCCAGCTGACCCCACAGCCCCACCTCCCAGCTGACCCCACAGCCCCGCCTCCCAGCTGACCCCACAGCCCCACCTCCCCCTCCCAGCTGACTCCACAGCCCCGCCTCCCCCTCCCAGCTGACCCCACAGCCCCACCTCCCCCTCCCAGCTGACCCCACAGCCCCACCTCCCCCTCCCAGCTGACCCCACAGCCCCGCCTCCCCCTCCCAGCTGACCCCACAGCCCCACCTCCCCCTCCCAGCTGACCCCACAGCCCCACCTCCCCCTCCCAGCTGACCCCACAGCCCCGCCTCCCCCTCCCAGCTGACCCCACAGCCCCGCCTCCCCCTCCCAGCTGACCCCACAGCCCCACCTCCCCCTCCCAGCTGACCCCACAGCCCCACCTCCCAGCTGACCCCACAGCCCCACCTCCCCCTCCCAGCTGACCCCACAGCCCCGCCTCCCAGCTGACCCCACAGCCCCACCTCCCCCTCCCAGCTGACCCCACAGCCCCGCCTCCCCCTCCCAGCTGACCCCACAGCCCCGCCTCCCAGCTGACCCCACAGCCCCGCCTCCCCCTCCCAGCTGACCCCACAGCCCCGCCTCCCCCTCCCAGCTGACCCCACAGCCCCGCCTCCCCCTCCCAGCTGACCCCACAGCCCCACCTCCCCCTCCCAGCTGACCCCACAGCCCCACCTCCCCCTCCCAGCTGACCCCACAGCCCCACCTCCCAGCTGACCCCACAGCCCCGCCTCCCCCTCCCAGCTGACCCCACAGCCCCGCCTCCCCCTCCCAGCTGACCCCACAGCCCCACCTCCCCCTCCCAGCTGAACCCACAGCCCCGCCTCCCCCTCCCAGCTGACCCCACAGCCCCACCTCCCAGCTGACCCCACAGCCCCACCTCCCAGCTGACCCCACAGCCCCGCCTCCCCCTCCCAGCTGACCCCACAGCCCCACCTCCCCCTCCCAGCTGACCCCACAGCCCCACCTCCCCCTCCCAGCTGACCCCACAGCCCCACCTCCCAGCTGAACCCACAGCCCCGCCTCCCAGCTGACCCCACAGCCCCACCTCCCAGCTGACCCCACAGCCCCACCTCCCCCTCCCAGCTGACCCCACAGCCCCGCCTTCCAGCTGACCCCACAGCCCCACCTCCCCCTCCCAGCTGACCCCACAGCCCCGCCTCCCAGCTGACCCCACAGCCCCACCTCCCAGCTGACCCCACAGCCCCGCCTCCCAGCTGACCCACAGCCCCATCTCCCAGCTGACCCCACAGCCCTGCCTTGGCCAGCGCCACCTGCCCCTGCCCCAGTCCACATGGGGCATCACCCCCACCTCCAACTTCCTTTCTCCCCAACTGACTCAGCTGTCTCTTCCAGGGAGACCCAGGCAGGCCTGGATTCAGCTACCCAGGACCCCGGGGGACACCTGTGAGTTGAATGGCGGTGTGAGATGGGGTCTTGCTTGGGGGAAGATGGGGCTGGGGGTCCCTGAGCCTTGGCGGTCTCCCAGGCCGCCTTTATGGAGCTTGGAGGGCAATGCAAAGCCAGGTCCAGCTCATGCCAGAAGGCCAGAGGGGCAGCCAGTCACGGGCTCCTCCCTGCCCTGGGGACGGGAGGCGGCTCAGGAGGGGGACACGGGCTCCTCCCTGCCTGGGGACGGGGGGCTCGGGAGGGGGGACACGTGGCCCTGGTCGGCGTTGGCCTGAGCTCCTGCGCAGATCCACTCTGGGATGATCGGAGCTGGGGCAGATGTCACAGTCTGTGGCAGGCAACTCACAGGACTTTGCCCACTTCGCAGGGAGAGAAAGGAGAAGCCGGCCCCCAAGGCCCCGAGGTACGCGGCCCCCCCTTGGGTAGAGGGTCTCCCACGCGGCCCACGGTGGTCAGGACAGCATGTGCCATCTTAGGAGCCACATCCCTGCCCCTGGCCGCCCCACAGGCCCTGCTGGGCACTGAAAGGGGGCTGCAGACACATCTGTGCCCCTGGCCGCCCCACAGGCCCTGCTGGGTGCTGAGAGGGGGCTGCAGACACATCTGTGCCCCTGGCCGCCCCACAGGCCCTGCTGGGCGCTGAGAGGGGGCTGCAGACACATCTGTGCCCCTGGCCGCCCCACAGGCCCTGCTGGGCGCTGAGAGGGGGCTGCAGACACATCTGTGCCCCTTTGTAAACACAAGTGGGGATTCCGGGAAAATCCAAGTTTGTGCTGCTCTTGGCTGCTCCTCAGCAGGACGCATGCCGGATGCTGCTGGACCTCTGGGGGCCGTGCAGGGTGGACTGGGAATGGGCAGACGCCTCTGCATGGCCCAGGGCTAACGGGGTGCCCCGTGTCACAGGGAGGCCGAGGAGACTTTGGCCTGAAAGGAGCACCTGGACGGAAAGGAGAGAAGGGAGAGCCCGTAAGTGTGCTCATCGCCCGGCCACCCAGGGCCACTGGCAGAACAGCCGGGGAGGGCCTGTGGCTGAGGCGGCTGGCTGGCCATCTGAGATCCCGCTGGAGGACATCAGCCCCCCTGTGTGGCCAGGTTCAGGGCTCCTCTCCTCCCTCATCCCTGGGCTATGCCACGCTGTAACCAGCATCCGCCAACAGGCGCTCAGCGGCATGGCTAGGCTCATGTCTGTGTCCTAGCATGGACCAGATGTCTAACAGGTAACTGAGCAAGTGTGAGACAGAGCGCGGAGGGACAGACAGGGCGGATGGGTGGACAGGTAGGGTGAGCACAGACGGAGAATACGGGTGAGCAAGTGGTGGCAATTGGATAGGTGTGGAAATAGAGAAGGGAGGGAGGGGAAAGGGGGGAAGGGGAAGCAGAGAGTGCGAAGCGGATGGATGGGTGTCTGGACAGGTGGCAGGCAGATGGACAGATGGGTGTGGGCGAGGTGTGGGGGGTGGGCGATGGCTATGGACAGCCATGGGTCTGCAGGAGCCATCTCAGCGGCCATCTCTGCGGCCACTGTGGCCGCCGTGGACCTTGCTGTCCAGCAGGCCAGGCTCTGACCGTGCAGCAGCTCAGGACACGCAGACTAGATGTTGGGGGGCTCAGTCAGGCGTCACCCGCCCTCCCTGCCCCCAGGGGAGGCGGGGCCGGGCCCTCGGGGCGGGGCCTTGCCCAGGCCCTCCTCCGAGCCCCGGGCCTGTCCTTCCTAGGCGGACCCCGGGCCCCCTGGTGAGCCGGGACCCCGCGGACCACAGGGCGTGCCAGGACCTGAGGTAGGCCGTCTCCATGCCTTCACCCCTCACTTGGCCCTGCGGTCCCGTGTTCGCGGGTGTGTGCACCGGCCTGCGGCCTCACCGCTCACGTGTCCCCTCCTCTAGGGTGAGCCCGGACCCCCCGGAGACCCCGGCCTCACGGTAGGTACCACGTGGCGCAGGGGCGGTGCCGTCAGAAGCCACCTCTTCCTCCCACACCCACGGCGGTGAAAGGGGGCATCTGGCAGGGGTGAGGCTGAGAGGCCAGGGGGACCGCGGTGCCTCCACCTGCGGCTCCGCTAGACACGGGTGCTGAGCCCTGAGACGCACCTGGCACTGTTGCAGGAGTGTGACGTCATGACCTACGTGCGGGAGACGTGCGGGTGCTGTGGTGAGTCACCCAGCGTCTCTGCGGGAGCCCCGCGGCCCCTGACCCTGCCCCTCCCGCCCAGACTGCAAGACACTGGGGCCCACGGCCTGCCCCAGCGCCCACTGCCCCCTGACCCTGCCCCTCCCGCCCAGACTGCGAGACGCTGGGGCCCACGGCCTGCCCCAGCGCCCACTGCCCCCTGACCCTGCCCCTCCCGCCCAGACTGCGAGAAGCTGGGGCCCACGGCCTGCCCCAGCGCCTGCTGCCCCTGACCCTGCCCCTCCCGCCCCAGACTGCGAGAAGCTGGGGCCCACGGCCTGCCCCAGCGCCCGCTGCCCCCTGACCCTGACCCTCCCGCCCAGACTGCAGGACGCTGGGGCCCACGGCCTGCCCCAGTGCCTGCTGCCCCCTGACTCTGCCCCTCCCGCCCAGACTGCGAGAAGCTGGGGCCCACGGCCTGCCCCAGCGCCCGCTGCCCCCTGACCCTGCCCCTCCCGCCCAGACTGCGAGAAGCTGGGGCCCACGGCCTGCCCCAGCGCCCGCTGCCCCTGCCCCTGCCCCTCCCGCCCAGACTGCGAGAAGCTGGGGCCCACGGCCTGCCCCAGTGCCCGCTGCCCCCTGACTCTGCCCCTCCCTCCCAGACTGCGAGAAGCGCTGTGGAGCCCTGGACGTGGTCTTCGTCATCGACAGCTCGGAGAGCATCGGCTACACCAACTTCACCCTGGAGAAGAACTTTGTCATCAATGTGGTCAACAGGCTGGGCGCCATCGCCAAGGACCCCAAGTCAGAGACAGGTCAGCGGGGGGCGGCCACGGCCCATCCGGAGACGTGGGGGCTTGGGAGGATGGCCGCGGTGGGCGCCGGGCGCCGGGCCGCGCCCTCACGCCGGGCCCACCACAGGGACGCGTGTGGGCGTGGTGCAGTACAGCCACGAGGGCACCTTCGAGGCCATCCAGCTGGACGACGAGCGCATCGACTCCCTGTCCAGCTTCAAGGAGGCCGTGAAGAACCTGGAGTGGATCGCCGGCGGGACCTGGACGCCGTCCGCCCTCAAGTTCGCCTACAACCAGCTCATCAAGGAAAGCCGGCGCAAGAAGACCCGCGTGTTCGCGGTGGTCATCACGGACGGCCGCCACGACCCGCGGGATGATGAGCTCAGCCTGAGGGCCCTGTGCGACCGCGACGTGACGGTGACGGCCATCGGCATCGGGGACATGTTCCACGAGAGGCACGAGAGCGAGAGCTTGCACTCCATCGCCTGCGACAGGCCGCAGCAGGTGCGGAACATGACGCTCTTCTCCGACCTCGTGGCCGAGAAGTTCATTGACGACATGGAGGATGTGCTCTGCCCGGGTGAGTGCCGGGGGCCGGACAGGGCGCCCACCCCCGGCGGGTCTGCCCGGAGGACAGGGAAGAAGCTCACCGTCTTTCCTGTCTTCCAGATCCTCAGATCGTGTGTCCAGAGCTTCCCTGCCAAACAGGTAACGCGGGTGTCCCGGAGGCCCGCCTCGGCCTCGCAGGGCAGCAGCCTCCCTCTCCAGGCTGCAGGCCGGGGCTCAGGCAGTGCGGGGCCGAGGGCATGCCTGGGAGAGGCATCTCCTGAGCGAGACTTGCCGTGGGGCCCAGGAGCGGGCAGGAGCGGGCAGGGCAGAGAGGCTCCGGGGCGCCGGGTAACTGCCGAGCCTGCGCCTAGCCCTGTCGAAGGAGGTGCTTGGCTCTCCGCTGATGACCTCAAAGGCGATTCAGCCCCAAAGGAGCCCTGTCCACAGGCCTCGAGGTCGCCCCCACAGGCCAGGGCACAGACCGCGCCAGGGCCAGACAGCTCCCGCCGTCCCTGCCAGCTCCTGGTCTCTGGGGAGGAAATCCTGCTGGAATGGTTAATGTAAAACGTGTCCCCAAACCCATCAGCTCCCGTCCCTGGCTCCTAGCCTGCCAGCAGCATTTGTGGCCCACAGGCTGGGAGGGTGGCACAGAGCGGCCGGGCCAAGGGAGCTCAGGTCTGCAGCCGTCCGGCAGTGTCGCTGGGGCCTGGCAGGCTGGGGCAGCCGTCCGGCAGTGTCGCTGGGGCCTGGCAGGCTGGGGCAGCCGTCCGGCAGTGTCGCTGGGGCCTGGCAGGCTCGGGCAGCCGTCCTCAGCCCTGCTCCCCGCAGCCCCTCCCACCAGGCCGGCGTCCAGCCCCTCCTCCCACCAGGCCGGCGTCCAGCCCCTCCTCCCACCAGGCCGGCGTCCAGCCCCTCAGCCCCTCCTGCCACGTGGGTACCGGGAATGTGCACAGGCCTGAGCCCCCGAGGGAAGGCCCCAAGTGACCCTGGAGTGCAGATCCTCACATTGTTCAGCCAGAACATTCCAGGGAAGTGTCTGTTGTAGTTGTGCCTGGCCGGGGCTGCCAGCCCTCAACTCCACCAAAGGGGAGGGGACACCACGGCCACCGACGGCCGCCAGCCAGGCCCCAGGGGAGCAGGGCCTTCGGTGGATGAAGGCCTCTGTACAACATACTGTACCCTCCCTCAGAGCCACGGGCCCGCGCTCACACAGGCCGGGCCCACAGGCGTGTCTGGGGCTCACACAGGCCCACGGGCGTGTCTGGGGCTCACACGGGCTGGGCCCACAGGCGTGTCTGGGGCTCACACGGGCCCACAGGCGTGTCTGGGGCTCACACGGGCCCACAGGCGTGTCTGGGGCTGTCTCCACACGGGCCGGGCCCACAGGCGTGTTGGGGCTCACACAGGCCCACAGGCGTGTCTGGGGCTCACACGGGCCCACAGGCGTGTCTGGGGCTGTCTCCACACCGGCCGGGCCCACAGGTGTGTCTGGGGCTCACACGGGCCCACAGGCGTTTTCTCCTGGGGACTGGGAGCTCCGTGGTGGGGTGCTGGGCCTTGGCGCGTACGTCTCCACCTGTTCTGTAGCCGACGTGCGAGTGGTCGAGACGGAGGGTGCAGAGTGGGCTGGCGTCCCGGGCCGGGTGGCAGGGGCTCGCTGAGGAGCTGGCTGTGTTCAGAGGGCTGTTGGTTGCAGCTGCTGAGGTCTGTGTCTGGCTTGTCCCGGGCAGTGCTGCTGTCCAGGTGAAGTGTCCTCCAGGACTGGGCTGGGCAGTCCTACCAGAGCAGGGGGAGGACCCCAGGCTGCCTCTGCTGACCCTGCCCTCCGCCTCCCGCCTCGCCCCTTTCCGCTGAGCCTAGCCACGCGCACCCTCCTCCGTGGCCAAGAGACGTCTCAAGGAAGGTTAGCATGGCAGCCAGGCGCCAGCCGCGACGCGAGGTTAGAAGGTGCCGGTACCGTGTCCTGGGTGGCCATCCTTGTCAACGTTTCCGGTTCAAACGTGGTCCCACGAGCCTTCAAAGGGCTCTAGGTTTGCTAATTACTTCTTCGTGACCAGAGACAATAGAGCAAGTCTGACCAAGACGCTTTTGGAGTCAGGCCTTCCCCAGCCGCCTGGGACCAGACAGAGAAGGGGGCAGAGACGTGGAGATAAAAAAGATGAGATGTAGTGAGAGAAAGGCAAAGACCATGACAAAGAGGAACAGAGACTTGGGAAAAGGGAGAGGACACACGGAAAGGGGGAGAGGGTGTTCCCCGAGTGTTTGCTTCTGGGACACCCTCCGGCCGGCTGGAGAGGCAGCAGATCACATCTCTGAAGGTTGAAAACAATGGTTCTGTGGGCTTCCCCTGGGGGCTTTCATTTGCCGGCTTTTCCTGGGAATGTGGCCCTGAACTGGCAGAGTGTTTGTGTCTGCTCCCTCCTCTGTGGGGCTTGGGTGGAGCCGCTCTGTGCCGGTCCCCTGCAGGTCAGGGCTCTCTCCTCGGTAGCGCTGCTTCCTGAGGCTTTTCCACTTCTGCCCACCTCCTGTCTGGGCCAGGTGCCCCATCTCCTCCGCCCACCTGCCTCCTAGGGGCTACTCACCACCCCTCACCGCCGTCCTAACTCTGCTCCCCGCAGAAAGGCCCGAGGAGGGCTGAGGCCCCTTGCACACCAAGGCCCTCAAAGCCTTCTCTGGGCCCTCCCTTGCAGATGGACCGAGGCCTGGGAGCGAGCCCTGGGTCACCTTCCTCCGAACGGAAGAGGGTCCAGAACGCACCTTCCCCAGGACCATCCCCCTGATCCGGCAGTTGCTCAATGCCACGGAGTTCACGCAGCACCCGGCCACCTACTCCCATCTGGTGGCTGTGATGGTTTACACGGCGGAGCGGGCCAAGTTTGCCACGGGGGTGGCGCGGCAGGACTGGACACAGCTGTTCATTGACACCTTTAAGCTGGTGCACAGAGACATCACGGGTGACCCTGAGGCAGCACCGGCGCTCTGCTGAGCCCCGGCCGTCCGGCAGTCAGCTGACCCCTCCCCTGCAGTCTGCTTCTTAGGCCCAGGACAACAGGCATCCACTCCCCGTCTGGGGCCAGAAGCGTGTTTAGGGCGGTGCTGTCTTCCCTGGGTGCAGGGCTCCTCCGGCTTCTGTCTGGAAGTGCAGCTGTCCTGGGGTGGGGCAGCATTCCACTCCTTCTCATGGCCTCTCTTGTGTCTCACCCTCCCTCTCATTCAAGCAAGCGTTGAGCTTAAGGCCGGGGTGCTCACATCGCAAGCTCCTTCTTTGGCCCCTACCACCGCCTCCGCGGGGGTCTGTGGGGAGGGCATGGCCATCATGAGCTGACCGCGTCCCCCGGCCAGGACGCCCATGTGGGGAAGGACTGCGCGCTCAGTCGGGGAGGCCTCCCCTGCCACTTCAAGGGGAGCCTCAGAGAGGCTGGTGGGCGCTGACCCATGTGCGGGGTCACCAGGCACTGTGGGAAAGTAACAGGCTATGGTAGCCTTCCTGGGACCCAGCGCGCTGACACACACCGCATCTGAGCCTGCGTCATTCCTGTTAGGCCCAGTCACCAACACTGCGGGCCGGTGGCCCCTCACCGGGCATCTGTGAGCCCACTGCCCAGCCTCCCCTTACCCACGAGCACCACAGGGCAGAACTTGGGCTGCCTGAGCCGAGCTGTCAGGACACCCTGGGCCAGGTCCCGGGGCAAAGCTGCTGCCTCCCAGCAAGCTCAGCTGCAGGAGGACGGCTGAGGCCCCGGCGGCCTGCGCCAGGGCAGGTCCATATTCCTAGGAGGCCAAACCCCCACCACCTCAGGGCAGCAGAGCCAGACTTCCTACGGGAGGAAATGCAGGGAGAAGGGCCCCTCCCAAGCAGGGGACACAGAGCCCAGAGTGCCCCGCGCCTCTGCTGCTGCCCTTCCTCTGGTCTTCCACAGCTGCTAGGAAACTCCCCAGGGCCAGCCACCCCCCTGCACGTCCGTCTCGGTGTCTGTGGTGACAGCCATGAGCATGTCTGTCCGTCCAGGGGGGGACGTCCAGCACTGCCTTCAGCAAGCTCTCGGGGGTGTTCTGCACCAAAATAAGCTGTGGTGAGGTAGACTCCATCTGCCCGCAGACCCTCACTGCCTGGTCCGAGGTGTTAAACGCGTGTATGAGAGCTGACATCCACAAGGGGGGCCTGGCCACCGGCGGGTGGGGAGCTGGCCTGGCAAGCGTGCTGGGCACCAGCAGGCAGGCCTGCATCGGGGCCTCTGGTGGTGTGTGTCTGTCTGTGACGGACGCCCCCAGGGCTCCCGTCCATGGGTTTTACAGCACAGAGGTGTGCGCGATGGAGTCAAGGGTTTGTGGGGATCAGCCCATTCCCAGCTCCCTCCCACCGGAGGGGCCTGAGGTGTGGGTAGGTCCTACCCTGCGGTCTCTGACACAGGCCGGTGAGGGTCCCCTGGGAGGCCCGGTGTCCACGGGGGGGTGCGCAAGGACGGCGTCTGCCCCCACCCGCCGGCCCGCACCCACGCACGTCTCCCCCGCAGAGCTGTCGGTGGCCCAGTGTGCGCAGCGGCCGGTGGACGTGGTCTTCCTGCTGGACGGCTCAGAGCGGCTGGGCGAGCGGAACTTCCACAAGGCGCTGGGCTTTGTGGAGGAGGTGGCGCGGCGCCTGCCACTGGCTCAGGGGGACGCGGACCCCCTGCGTGCCCGCCTGGCGCTGCTGCAGTTCGGGGGTCCCCGCGAGCAGCGCGTGGTTTTCCCGCTGAGCTCCGACCCCGCGGCCATCCGCGAGGCGCTGGGCAGCGCCACCTACCTCAACTCCTTCTCGCACGTGGGCGCGGGCGTGGTGGGGGCCATCAACGACGTGGCCGGGCGCGCCCGCGGCGCCCGGCGCCTGGCCGAGCTCAACTTCGTCTTCCTCACCGACGGCGTCACCGGCAACCACAGCCTGGACGAGGCCGTGCACTCCATGCGCAAGCAGAACGTGGTACCCACCGTGGTGGCCGTGGGCGGCGATGTGGACATGGACGTGCTCACCAAGATCGCCCTGGGGGACAGGGCGGCCATCTTCCGGGAGAAGGACTTCGACAGCCTGGTGCAGCCCGGCTTCTTCGACAGGTTCATCCGCTGGATCTGTTAGCGGCCGGCCCCCTCCCTGGTGCTCAGGGGCACACTGGGCCTCCAGGCGGAGGAGGACCCTGCGCCCCAGACCCTGACCCCTGTGGCTTTCTGACGTGCCCCTGCCCTCCATCTTGCCCACACCTGAGCTCGAGCCCGTGAGCTGCAGCGGCCCCCCAGGACCCGCTTTCCCCGTCCCTGTCTCTGCTACCCAGCTCCAGACCCCTCCCTCACCCCGCAGCACCTCCCACGGCCTTCCGCCAGCCCTCCCTGGGCCCTGGTACACCCTGCTCCCACCCTGAGCTCAAAGAGCCCATGTCATACACTGTGCCCAATAAAGGCTCTGAACCCATCCCCTGGTGTCCCTACCCCCCGCCTGCCTCTCACCTCTTGGGCCTCTTGGAGGACGCTCAGGCCACTGACACACCACTGGCCAGGACTGGCTGCCCAGCCTCCTCACGGACGCCTGGCTGGTCAGCCCTGAGCTAAACACACTCTTGTCTTCAGTTCTTCCGCTGTCCCCAGGGCCGGCAGGGCACCCTCCACCTCTCCGGTGGCTTGCATGGACCTCCATCCCGTGGAGGACAGAAGGTGGTGGGTGGACAGGACAGATTGTGACCAGACATTTATTCATTTATTATGCGGTCGGGGGATTTTGTTCTCTTGGGCTGCTGGGCCTTTCTCACCCTCAGGAGGCTCCCCATGGGATTATCGGCTCCTGGGGTAGGTAATCTCCTTGTCGGAGATGCACAGGTCTGTGCATAGCCTAACGTCCTGGGCTGGGCTGCAGTTCACAGCTAGAGGCTTGCCCACGAGGTCCTGCCCGGTGTCCCAACACAACTCCGGAGGCCTGGTGTCCAGGGATGGCCCAGGCATGGGCGGAGCCAGGGCCCTCTGCTGGCAGGGGCCAGCCCGGCCTTAGACCTCACGGCTCCAGGTGTCTGGCCACAGAGCTCTTCGTGGGCTTCATGGTACTCTGTGTTGGTTGGCATCCAAAGTCCTCATTCTATTGTTTTCAAGACAGTGGGTAACTTTCTGTTGAGGTTCTTAGCAGATGACATTAAGTGAAAGTTTTCCTTAACCAGTATTTTCAGCTGTTGTGAACTCTTTAGGCTCCAGGGATTTATAAGGAATCACAAGTCCCACTGGATCAGTAAAGATGTATCCATCCCTTGCAGAGGCTCGGCCCTGAGGCAGGGGCGCCTGTGCCTGGTACAGTGTCAGGCTGTGTAACCACGGTCGCTGATTCTACAACCAAAACTCTGCCATCCCATCTGTACCCGCCAGTCCCGTTAGAAGCGAGATGCGTTTGACGCCTTGACCCCAGCCTCCCTGCCTTTCCTCTCCAGACCAGATCCTCCTCCTCTCCCAGACGCACCGTTTCTTCCAGTCCTCTGATAACTTCACTCCAGGGGACAGCCGGGCTGGGTCACCCTGCAGACTCCGCTCTGCTCTTTTCCTCAACTGCCCGGGCAGGGCCGGGCCCACAGCCCCCCTCTGAGCACAGGTGCCAGCTCCTGAGACCCGGAGGCTCAGGTGCGTCACAAAGGACAGCACACGTCCCCAGGGGCCGAGGGCCTGACCCACAGCCAGCCCTGGCGGTCTCACCAGTGACCCCCCCACGACCGCACGCAGCACCCATGCCCGCACTGTGGGAGGGCCAGCCTGGGAGCCTCATCCCCCCTGACCCCCGCATGAGTGCCAGCTCACCAGAGCACAGGCACACCGACAGAGGCTCGGCTGGTGGCCCTGGAGGAGCATGGCCTTGTCCACCTGGGGCAGCTCCTCCTGCCTCATCCGCTCAGGGCAGGAGCGGAGGCCGGAGCACCAAGGCTAAGAGCTGCCCGCCGCAGCAGCGCCCCGGGAGGCACGCCAGCAGGGCAGCGGCTCGCCCTGGCTAGCAGCTCGCGGAGCCTGTGCCCTCACAGGTACAATGGACACCCTCAGGGCCGGCAGGGCAGGGCTGTCCTGGGCCTCACCGGCCAGCCCCATGCGGCTTCAGCTGCCACGCAGGCCGCTCGCGGGCCGGCTCATGGGGCGCGTTGTCCACGTGGCCGGCGTGGGGCCTTGTGTTCTGATGGACAGCCCACACCCGGCCGGCCACACACCATGGACGTGGTTCTCACCACTGCGCACAAGTGATGCTATCTCTCCAGAAACAAGGGAACTCGATTTTCTGATCAGCAAAATCTGTCCCAGAGATACTTAAGTTTTCTGCTTTGCTCAAGAATGTCGGGTTGAACGTGTGGCTCTGCTGGCAGTGAGGGTAAAGCGTCAGCGACAGATAGCGAGTTCAAGTCCCATCTCATCTCCCTCAGGGGCAAAAAAGAAGAATGCACCCCAAAATCATTTTCCCTTTTTGAGGGGGAGAGCTGGTGGTGGGGCCTGGCCTCAAGGCCACAGCTTCTCACTTGGTTTTTTTGCTCAAAGCTGGTGTTATGCTGCTTGAGTCACATCTCTACCTCTGGCTTTTATTCTCCTGGTTAATTGGAGATGAGAGTTTCAGACTTTGGCTCTGAACAGCTATCCTCAGATCTCAGCCTCCTGAGTTGCTAAGATTATAGATGTGAGCCACCGGCATCTGACTCAAATCACGTTTTTAGTGTCCTGTGTTGTCCCATCACAAATACAACCCTACCTCTGGGGTTTGCCCGCAATGGTGCATCTGCGAGTCACTGCTTGATTATTGGAACCTCTAAGCCAGAGGTGCGTCCAGCAGGGAAGCTGAGGGAATGGAGCTCCAGGAAGGACAAGGGTGGGCTGGAGCTGGGGCCCTGGGTGGCTCCATGCTGCCAGAGCAAGAGCCCTGCGCCCCAAGGTCTTCCACCCGCCGGGGCTCAGCCCTCCGTTGGTCACCCTAGGCCCTGACCAGAGCCTCCTGGGTCCCAAACACGCTGCATGGGGGACCCTGGAGGTCTGGCTGTTACCTCCACGCAAGGCCAGAGGCCTCTGTCCTCGCCCTCCTCCCAGCCCATGTTCTGAGCTCTGCCCAAACGCAAGCACAGTGCACAGGTTTGCCATGGATTTACTGGAGGCCCGGGTAACAGAAGGTGGCCGTGTACCCACAGACTTCAGACTGGCCCCCTCCCCCTCCCTTCCCCCCATTTTGGCCCCAGCCCACACTGTGCTGAGGTCTGGGGCCGTGGGCAGATGGGGGTCACATCTATGGACATCGGCCACTGTCACTCTCCACGTGCCGCCAGGCTGTCCAGCACCGACGCGGCCTGGGCCTGGGCTTCCTGCAGGAGGCTGGAGATGCGCTGGCGGATCTGACAGACACAGAGGGAGTGTCACCTGAGCCTGCCGGCAGATCTGACAGACAGGTATCACCTCTACCCTGCCATGGCCACGCCCCTGCCCGAGACACTGCCCACCCCACAGCCCGCCCTCCCCGAGACACTGCCCACCCCACAGCCCGCCCTCCCCGAGACACTGCCCACCCCACAGCCCGCCCTCCCCGAGACACTGCCCACCCCACAGCTGCCTGTGGGCCCGGCTTCCACAGCCACCTCCCTGCTGCCCGCCCCCAGGTGATGGGGTCATCAAAGCTGCTTCCGGCAGGCTTCTCATGGACGAGAGCTCCGGGGACAGCTGGGTCCGGCGACCTTGCAGACTCCGCTCTGCTCTTACTTCTTTCCTCAACTGGTCAGGGGAGGGCCGTGCCCACCACCCCGCAAGACAGTGACACACAGCCCAGAAGAGACCCACTGCCACCACCCCATTCTAGAATCAGCCACAAAATAGGTCCAGCAGAGAGATGCCACGGAACAGTGTCAGGGCTGGGGCTAGGGCTTCCTTCAGTGGAATGAGAATATTCTGGAACATGTTAGAGGTAGTGGCCACACAAGGCTGTGAGTGTGTTGAATGCCAACCAAACTGTGTGTGAGAGGTAGAAGGGGGAGTGGGGGGGGGACAGAGACCGAGGATTGAACCCAGGGCGTCAGGCCTGCTAGGAAATGCTCTAGCACTGAGCCAAGCCCCACTCAAGGCGCTGTGCTTCGGTCTGGTGGGTGTGTGTTCTAACGGTGCTGTGGAGACCACCGCTGTGGTCCCCGGCCTGACAGGGCCAGGTCCTGAACAGTGCCACAGGCACAGGTTTGGTGCAATCTGTTCGGGGTCTTTCTACCCGCTGCTCCTCAGGCCCAGTGCACAGACTTCCCCGGGGCAGGGGCTGGGCAGCTCCCAGAGAGCACTGACCCAAAGCCTTGTCCACCTCCAGCTGGCCTGCCCACGAGGGGGGACGCAGGCCTCTGAACCCTGCCTGTCCCAGGCCCAGTCTGCCCACCTGGCCCTTAAACGCATCATCTGTCACGTCCTTCAGGTTGATAAGCACGTTGAAGTATGCACCAAAGACACCCATCTCCAAGGCTTTGGCTGCCACCTGGGGAAACACCAGGGAATGGAGCTGACTCCTGGACTCAGGACTGCCCAGCCCAGCCCAGAGACTTCGCCCCTCAGAAACCCACTGAGCAAGCAGCCTCAGCCAGGGCTCCACTAAGGGCCAGGTCAGGCCCCGACGGATGCCTTACCCTCACACCTGGGGGCCCTGCCCCTGCCCCACACAGAGACCCAGCCCGACTTCTGAGCTGCGAGTAGAAACCTCTTAGCAGAGCAGACGTGGGCCCTGGGGCCTGTGCGCTGACAAACTGGAAGCAAGGCCACAGCCCAGAAGCAAAGCTGCACCCTCTGCAGCGTACACCTGTCCCCAAGGACGTCCTCTGGGGACCGAGGGCCACTTCTCTGGGTCTGGGATGCACTACTGAAAGCTGTCGTTCTTCCTGCAAAGACCTGTGGGCATGGGGTCCAGGGTGGCTGCAGAAACAGAGCCGTGGTTCATCCTGGCCTGTCTACACAGGAGACACAGGGTGAATCCAGATGACTGCTGGGACAGGGACAGGAAGAGGGAGGGGCGGCTGCCTGAAGCATTGTGCAGCCAGGGGCTCTGGAGACTCCGGGCCACCGGGCAGCTTGCAACAAGCCTCGGAGCAGCTGGCACCCAGCCCACGGAAGACAGAGGCTCCACACAGCAAGCTGGGCTCAAAACACAAACCAAAGGAGCCAGCCCAGCTGCAGAAGAAGGCCGAGGCCTCTACCAGAGGCCACCCGCGCCCCATGCACGTGTACCTGCAGATCTGACAGACAGGCCAGGTTCCCACACAGGGCCAGCTCCTGAAGCACCGGCCACAGCGAAGACACGGTCTCAGCCAGGGCCAGTGGCACAGATACTGCCTGCCTCAGCCCCTCCTGCAGGGCAGCCACGTGTCTGGAGGGAAAGAGTACTGGTGTGAGCTGGGCTCCGGGAGGTCACGTGTGTGGAGGAGGAGGGTGCTGGTGTGAGCTGGGCTCTGGGAGGCCGCGTGTGTGGAGGAGGAGGGTGCTGGTGTGAGCTGGGCTCTGGGAGGTCACGTGTGTGGAGGAGGAGGGTGCTGGTGTGAGCTGGGCTCTATCAGGCCGTGTGTCTGGAGGAGGAGGGTGCTGGTGTGAGCTGGGCTCTATCAGGCCGTGTGTCTGGAGGAGGAGGGTGCTGGTGTGAGCTGGGCTCTGGGAGGCCGCGTGTCTGGAGGAGGAGGGTGCTGGTGTGAGCTGGGCTCTGGGAGGTCACGTGTGTGGGGGAGGAGGGTGCTGGTGTGAGCTGGGCTCTGGGAGGCCGTGTGTGTGGAGGAGGAGGGTGCTGGTGTGAGCTGGGCTCTGGGAGGCCGTGTGTCTGGAGGAGGGTGCTGGTGTGAGCTGGGCTCTGGGAGGCCGCGTGTCTGGAGGAGGGTGCTGGTGTGAGCTGGGCTCTGGGAGGCCGCGTGTCTGGAGGAGGGTGCTGGTGTGAGCTGGGCTCTGGGAGGTCGCGTGTGTGGAGGAGGAGGGTGCTGGTGTGAGCTGGGCTCTGGGAGGCCGCGTGTCTGGAGGAGGGTGCTGGTGTGAGCTGGGCTCTGGGAGGCCGCGTGTGTGGAGGAGGAGGGTGCTGGTGTGAGCTGGGCTCTGGGAGGCCGCGTGTCTGGAGGAGGGTGCTGGTGTGAGCTGGGCTCTGGGAGGCCGCGTGTCTGGAGGAGGGTGCTGGTGTGAGCTGGGCTCTGGGAGGCCGCGTGTGTGGAGGAGGAGGGTGCTGGTGTGAGCTGGGCTCTGGGAGGCCGCGTGTCTGGAGGAGGGTGCTGGTGTGAGCTGGGCTCTATCAGGCCGTGTGTCTGGAGGAGGAGGGTGCTGGTGTGAGCTGGGCTCTGGGAGGCCGCGTGTGTGGAGGAGGAGGGTGCTGGTGTGAGCTGGGCTCTGGGAGGCCGCGTGTCTGGAGGAGGGTGCTGGTGTGAGCTGGGCTCTATCAGGCCGTGTGTCTGGAGGAGGAGGGTGCTGGTGTGAGCTGGGCTCTGGGAGGCCGCGTGTCTGGAGGAGGGTGCTGGTGTGAGCTGGGTGCAGGGCCCTCTGCCCCTGACTCCTCCCTGCAGGCTGAGCAATCAGAACCTCAGCAGGATCGGGCACAGGTCCCTCAGTGCCTCTGTTGGGGCTGGGCCAGGGCATCAGCTCTCCTCCACCCGGGTCGCTCACCTGCTCCTCTCCTCAGGAGTGCTCCTGGGCAGCTTCATGGCCTCCTGACAGTACAAAGAACAAATAACGCCTCACAGTGATCAGGGCTGTTCCCTGGGACACATGTCAGCAGCAGTGATGGCCACGGGGCAGACCACAGGGTAGGCCACAGGAAAGGCTACAGGGCAGACACATTCTCTGGGGGAAGAGCTTCTGAGATCTGTGCTGTACAGTTCTTGGCATCACCCCTCAGGGGAGGGCCACACTGCGAAGTCAGAGACCCACAGGTGCCTGGGAGGACAGGCACTGGGTCCTGAGAGGAAGACTGAAGTCCAGGAGGTCTTCTCAATTCTGCCCAGGATCCCTCCTACAGATGCCACACCCTCCAGCACCCACAGCCATTTCAAACAACACGTAAGCAGCTGCACGATGCCAAGAAGCCCAATGGCCTTCCCTCTGCCCACCCTGTCCCCTCCTGTCCCCACTGCCCACCCTGTCCCCTCCTGTCCCCATTGCCCTCCCTCCGTCCCCTCCTGTCACCCACTGCCCACCCTCCGTCCCATCCTGTCCCCACTGCCCACCCTCCGTCCCCTCCTGTCACCCACTGCCCACCCTCCGTCCCCTCCTGTCCCCACTGCCCACCCTCCATCCCCTCCTGTCTCCACTACCCACCCTCCGTCCCCTCCTGTCACCCACTGCCCACCCTGTCCCCTCCTGTCCCCACTGCCCACCCTCCGTCCCCTCCTGTCCCCACTACCCACCCTCCATCCCCTCCTGTCACCCACCGCCCACCCTGTCCCCTCCTGTCCCCACTACCCACCCTCCATCCCCTCCTGTCCCCACTGCCCACCCTCCGTCCCCACTGCCCACCCTCCGTCCCCTCCTGTCCCCACTGCCCACCCTCCGTCCCCTCCTGTCCCCACTGCCCACCCTCCATCCCCTCCTGTCTCCACTGCCCACCCTCTGTCCCCTCCTGTCCCCACTGCCCACCCTCCGTCCCCTCCTGTCCCCACTGCCCACCCTCCATCCCCTCCTGTCTCCACTGCCCTCCCTCCGTCCCCTCCTGTCCCCACTGCCCACCCTCCATCCCCTCCTGTCCCCACTGCCCACCCTCCATCCCCACTGCCCACCCTCCGTCCCCTCCTGTCCCCACTGCCCACCCTCCGTCCCCTCCTGTCCCCACTGCCCACCCTCCATCCCCTCCTGTCTCCACTGCCCACCCTCTGTCCCCTCCTGTCCCCACTGCCCACCCTCCGTCCCCTCCTGTCCCCACTGCCCACCCTCCATCCCCTCCTGTCTCCACTGCCCTCCCTCCGTCCCCTCCTGTCCCCACTTCCCACCCTCCGTCCCGTCCTGGTCCATCTGGAAATCTCTCATGTACTTGATAGGGTACTTCTCTCATTGGGAACTCCAGCATGCACAGCAACGTGAACCAATTCCGGGCTCACATGTGGGTGTGGTTTGCGTGGCGGCCCCTCTGGGGCTCTTGCCACACTATTTTGTGCTTTTCAGACACCTTTGGTGTTTATTTTCACCTTCTTCCCTGTCTTTTAATTTTTCATTTATCTACTTACTGTTCCCTCTACCTGTTTCCTAAACATTATGTCTTCAAATTAGTAACTAAGATTGTCCCTCAATTTATAGTTTAGCTCAAGGTGGATACTTTGCTCAGTTCTTTCTGCCCGTCGGTGTCTCCCGTCCTCGGCTGCCCCCAGTGGAGCGGGTGGCCCTTCCCTTGGCCCTCCTGCAGCTCCTCTCCAGCGCACTGTCTCCGCGGGCTGTTCATCTCCAGCTCTCCTTGACTTCCCTTGTGCAGCCAGAGCTCGTTTGGGGTCTCTCCTTCCTCCCTCTCTGGGTGGGGTGGCCTCTGGGTTCGGCACATCTCTGGGGAGGCTGGGGGCCCGGCTCTTCTCCCCCCAGCCCCCTAGCCTGGTCTCAGCCTCCCCGTCCTGGCCTCCCCGTCCCCGGCCTCCCCGCGGGCCTCCCCGTCCCCGGCCTCCCCGTCCCCGGCCTCCCCGTCCCCGGCCTCCCCGCGGGCCTCCCCGTCCCCGGCCTCCCCGCGGGCCTCCCCGTCCCCGGCCTCCCCGTCCCCGGCCTCCCCGTCCCCGGGGACTCCCCGTCCCCGGCCTCCCCGTCCCCGGCCTCCCCGCGGGCCTCCCCGCGGGCTCCCGCCCCAGCTCGCGTGGCCCCGCGCACTCACCAGGCAGCCGGCGAAGGCCCGCGCGTCCTCGTCCACCAGCGCGGCCAGGCGCGCGGAGGCCGCGTGGAAGGCGGGGATCAGGCGCCGCATGGCCGGGTCCAGATGCTCGAACCGGCGCCGCCCGTAGGTCATCTGGGCCACCATGGAGCCCAGCGCCGCGCCCTGCGAGGCCGGGCTGTGGGCCACCTGCCGGGGCCCGCACTCGGACCCCCTCCCCGGACCCCTCCCCGGAACCCCTCCCCGGACCCCTCCCCGGACCCCCTCCCCGGGCCCCCTCCCCGGACCCCTCCCCGGACCCCCTCCCCGGACCCCCTCCCCAGGTTCCCTCCCCGGACCCCTCCCCCGACCCCTCCCCGGACTCCTCCCCAGGTTCCCTCCCCGGACCCCCTCCCCGGACCCCTCCCCGGACCCCTCCCCGGACCCCTCCCCGGACCCCTCCCCAGGTTCCGTCCCCGGACCCCCTCCCCGGACCCCCTCCCCGGACCCCTCCCCGGATCCCCTCCCCGGACCCCCTCCCCGGGCCCCCTCCCCAGGTTCCCTCCCCGGATCCCCTCCCCGGACCCCCTCCCCGGGCCCCCTCCCCGGGCCCCCTCCCCGGGCCCCTCCCCGGACCCCCTCCCCAGGTTCCCTCCCCGGACCCCTCCCCGGACCCCTCCCCGGACCCCCTCCCCAGGTTCCCTCCCCGGACCCCTCCCCGGACCCCTCCCCGGACCCCTCCCCGGACCCCTCCCCGGACCCCTCCCCGGGCCCCCTCCCCAGGTTCCCTCCCCGGGTCCCGCACGCGGGTCCCCCCCTCCCGCACTCACCATGGCCGCCACAGTCGCCGCCACCGAGCCGCCCCCTGGGGCCGCAGAGCGCGCGCCCACCTCGCGGATGAAGGCGCTCAGGGACCCGTCCAGCAGGCTCCGCCCGGCGTCCTCCGGCACCAGGTACCTGCGGGCAGGCGGGGCTCTGGGCGGGGCCGGGCCGGGGCTCTGGGCGGGGCCGGGGCGGGGCTCTGGGCGGGGCCGGGGCGGGGCTCTGGGCGGGGCCGGGCCGGGGCTCTGGGCGGGGCCGGGGCGGGGCTCTGGGCGGGGCCGGGGCCCTGGGCGGGGCCGGGGCGGGGCTCTGGGCGGGGCCGGGGCGGGGCTCTGGGCGGGGCCGGGGTGGGGCTCTGGGCGGGGCTCTGGGCGGGGCCGGGGTGGGGCTCTGGGCGGGGCCGGGGCGGGGCTCTGGGCGGGGCCGGGGCGGGGCTCGGGGCGGGGCCGGGGCAGGGCTCTGGGCGGGGCCGGGGCGGGGCTCTGGGCCTGGGCGGGGCGTGGGCGTGGCTCGGGGCGGGGCGGGGCTCTGGGCCTGGGCGGGGCAGGGGCGTGGCTCTGGGCGGGGCGGGGCGGGGCTCTGGGCCTGGGCGGGGCAGGGGCGTGGCTCTGGGCCGGGCGGGGCTCTGGGCCTGGGAGGGGGGGCGGGAGGGGCGGGAGGGGCCTCACTCGATGATTCTCTCCTTGGGGTTGAAGGGCGCCAGCGAATCCAGGCCCAGCCTGTGGATCACCTGGAGGAGAGGGTCCCCCTCAGCCCTGCCTGTGGCCCAGAGCCGGATTTGCCTCTTGGGAGGCTGCCACACCCCCTCCAGGTGCCCCCAAATGGCTCCTGAAAGACTGCACCCACAGGAAACAGGCCAGAGAGGGGCACGGCTGCCCAGCACAGGGTCTGGGAACCAGGCCCCGGCCGAGCGGCCCGGGCCCCGTCTGGGGACGAGGTTCTGACTGTCAGTGTCTAAGAAGGCTGGGGTGACGGTGAGAAAGGTGAGTGTCACCCACATTCGGGGTGAAATGCTAACACTCGTGTGACGGTGGCGCTGTTCCTTCCGAGACACACCCCAAGAGTGGACACTCTGGGCCAGAGACCACAGAATGACCAGCAAGGGGCCCAGGGCCTCCCAGCACCGAAGAAAAGACCTCAGAGAGTTCCTCAGCCGTTGTCAACGCTGGCTGAGCCGGATAGGCTGTCGGAGGCCACTAATCCTGACTCTGGCTCTGTCCTAAGAGAGTGGCCCTCCTGGCAGTCCTGCGGTGCACCAGACCACAGACACAGGGGTGGCATGGCCATGGACCGTGTGGTGCACCAGACCGCAGACACAGGGGTGGCATGACCATGGACCGTGCAGCGCACCAGACCACAGACACGGGTGGCATGGCCATGGACCGTGTGGCGTGCCGGACCGCAGACACAGGGGTGGCATGGCCATGGACCGTGTGGCGTGCCGGACCGCAGACACAGGGGTGGCATGCTATGGATGAATTACACTGGCCGGAAGAAGGATCTTGGCAACTTCCTTGCCGCTGGGCTTCCTCAACCCCTTGACTGGCACAGCTCCCTACCCAGTGTTTCCAGGGCTGCAAGCACAAGGCTCAGCTTAAAGTACCCTCTGGGAGGGATAGAGCCCCCAAGCACACAGCTGGAGCATAAGTCCCCTTCGGAGGAGAAATAAACCCAGGATGACAAGAACTGCTGCAGATACACTTCCAAAGAGCATGTGCTCAGAAATTGTGAAGCCAGGATTCCGAGTCCCAAGTGATAGGGTGCCAGCTGTGAGCAAAAGAAGCTGTGTTCAAGCCCTGTACCAGCGCATGTACACACACACACACACACACACACACACACAAAGAGAATATTCTTGGAACTAAGGAAGGATAGTATCTACAAATCTACTAATCTAGAAAACACTTAGCTTAGTCAAAACCAAGACACATCTAGCAGGAATAAGAAGACAGGCCCTGGAGTGGAAATGTGTCTGGACTGAGCTGGCTGTGCTGCCCTCTCACCTCCCCAAGAGACCTTTGCTTCTTTTTTGTTCTTTCTTTTTTTGCCAGTCCTGGAGCTGGGCACTGACTTCAGGGCCTGGGCACTGTCCCTGAGCTTCTTTTGTTCAATGCTAGCACTCTACCACTGGAGCCACAGCACCACTGCTAGGTTTTTCTGTCTATGTGGTACTGAGGAATTAAACCCAGGGCTTCATGCATGCTAGGTAAGCACTCTACCACTGAGCCACCTTCCCAGCCCAGACCTTTGCTTCTGGAAGATGGAGAAGATGTGTCTGCATGCCCCCAGAGGAAAACAGGAGATTTGGAATCCAGTGATGCAGCCATTGTACCAGAAGGTATAGAAAGACATCCCCAAACGTCCGAGCTACAGAGCAAAGCCCTGGGGCCCTCCACAGAGGCCTGTGGGCACAAGACACGCTTGGGGCAGACTCAACAGGAAGGCTGTGGGATCACACACAAGCCTGCACAGTGTGACTCTGTTTAGGGATGTGATTAGACGAAGGATAGGTCACATGTTCAAAGAGAGTAGGAAGGTGAGAGTAACAACACTGCTCAACTCTGGAGCAGACTTCTGCTCACGCCAAGGTGTCGAATTCTTCCCAAAAGTCAATGACATTGTCTAGCATTGACAGCAGGTGCTGAAGGTTTTTGTTGTTGTTGTTGTTGTTGTTTTGTCCAGTTGTGGGGCCTGAACTCTGGGCCTGGCACTGTCCCTCAGCAATTCAGCTCAAGGCTAGCGCTCTGCCACTTGAGCCACAACGCCACTTCTGGCTTTTTCTGTTTATGTGGTGCTGAGGAATCGAACCCAGGGCCTCAGGCATGCAAGGCAAACGCTCTACCACTGAGCCATCTTCCCAGCCCTCAAAAATATTTTTTAAAATCAGGAGACAAAGGAAAAAAGAGAAGAGTAAAATCTTCTCGTTTTCATAGCAGGTGATGAAAATGAAAATCGTGATTCCTACACTCAAGCCAGGGAAACGGGAGCTGGAGCTGGGGATGGGGAAGCGGGCCTCTCAGGGTTGAGCCCGGGCCTCTGAGGCCTGCTCCCAGAGCCCACAGCCCCAGAGATGGTGCCCGGAGCCTTCCGGAGCCTGCCCCACCCCCTGGGCCAGACTCACCAGCCTGATGCGCTGCTCCTCCTCCAGCACGAACAGGTTCTCCTTGTGGCAGTAGAAGGCTGCAGTGTCCAGCAAGGCCTTCAGGGGCACCAGGCCCACTAGCTGGGAGCCCACCACCGGCAGGCTCAGCTCCTGCCAAGGCAGGTGTGGTGTCAGCCCGGGGGTGGGGGCGCAGGCTGGGAGTGGGCACCCGCGCTGCCCACCTGAGCCTCTCTGCAGGTCTCCTCATAGACTGTGTGCAGGCCGGTGACCTCGAAGTCCAGGAGGTTTGTGGACACCTGAGCCAAGTTCTTCTCATCCAGGTACCAGCCGATGCCCTGGACCTTTTTCAAGCGTCCTGGCTGCAAAGGAATCACGTTTCCCGGGTTGGAGAGGGAGGCCCGCCCCCGGGCCCTGCCCAAGCCTTCCAGGCGCTGGGTATCGAGCGCCCCTCACCATGCCTGGGCTCCCCAGTGCAGGGCAAGGGGGACAGCCTGACAGCGAGGCCCTTCTCTGGCCGGGGTCCGCTAGGGGACGGCACCGTGAGTGCCCACCCACCTGGGCCCTGGAGGAGCTGCTGGGCCAGCAGGGTGCCAATTCCCCTTCTCCCAAGCCCCTTCCTCTCTGGCCCTCGCTAAGCCATGTGAGGGGCCCTGGACAGAGCCCCTGAGTGGGGAAGGACAAAGACTTGAGGGTCCCCTGCTCTGAGTGGCACACGTGCAGCGTGTGTATCGCCGAGAAGCGGGGCTCCCGGGCTCCGAGGGTTAGGGACCGGAACCTGGGCACCCGCCACCTGGGGCTGGAGACAGCTGCTCTGTCCTCAGGATGAATGCTGCTTTGGGCTGTTTTGGGTTTTGCTGGTACTCGGGCTCGAACCCTGTGCCTCTCATTCTCACTCTGCTTTTCCCTCACGTCTAGCATGCTACTACTTGGGCCACACCCCCGGTTCTAGCTCTGGTTCTTTGGGGACAGGAGTCTCCAAGATTTGTCTGCCCAGGCCGGCTTCAGACCTCAGCCTCCCGAGTGGCTTGGATTGTAGGCATGAACCACTGACCTAGCAGTGCTGCACGTGTTTAGTAGCAGGCTCTGGGCCTGCCTCTGTGGAAATGTCTGCCACAGCAAGTGCTCCTCACACCCTGACCTTGCTGGTGGGAGCCGGTCCTTAGTCAGAGGCCAAGCCGCCTGATGGCCATGCTATGGAGACAGCTGACCCCTCCATACTGATTGGCTCCTCCCCGGTCTCAGCCCTACCCCCCCCCACGAGCTGCTGTGGCTCCCAGAATAGGGGGTGGGGTGGGAATGAGAAAAAAGAAGCCCACGGCCACTTGCCTGGTCCTTCCCTCGGCCCTGCTCCCTCAGGTTGAGGGCGATGCGGTGGGCCTGCTCCTTGGTACTGAGCAGGTTGATGTTGAAGGCGATGAGGAATTTCCGAGCACCCGTGACCGTGGCTCCCCAGCTGGGGACGAAGGAGCTGGGGCCGAAGTCAGGGGCCCATTCTGCCTGCTTGAGCTGTGGGGCATTCCACAGGGTAAGGAGGACCTGGGCACCAGGACTGGGGGGAGGGCAGCCACCCACCCAGGCCCGGCCTTCTGAGCACAGCACCTTCTCAGGCAGACCCTCGTACTCCCCCGCCCGGATGGCTGGCAGGGTTCGACGACCAGCTGTCCGCGCTGCCTGGCCGTACAGGTACACTGCAAGGGAGCCAGCTGGTCAGGTCCCCGGTGAGGGAGAGCTGGTGTCCAGGGCACCGGGCCCCAGGTAGGCAGCTCCTCCAGCCTCAGCCAGGGGCAGACCGCCCACCCTGCCCTCAGGATGATATCAAGATTGCCATGGGCACGGCATGCGGCTCACACCCACCTGGCCGTGGTCAGGAGAACCGAGGTGTGGATGACCCTAACCGCAGCAGCCGGAACAAGACAAATACAGAGAAAACCCCTGCGAGCCCCACTGCAGTGCCTGCAGCATCAGAGGTCACCTTTGCGACGGAAGCATCCAGGCCTGGCTGCCCGCCACCCTTGCTGTCCATACCTGCTTGACAAAGTTTATCTCCCAGAGTGCAACCGACCAATCTCACTGGACAGCTCACTGGACAGCTAACTGCCCTGCCCAGAAGCAGAGCCTGGAGTGGGCATGGCTGTGTCCCGTGGTCAGTGGGCGTGTCTGTGTCCCATGGTCAGTGGGCGTGTCTGTGTCCCGTGGTCAGTGGGCGTGGATGTGTCCCGTGGTCAGTGGGCATGGATGTGTCCCATGGTCGATGGGTGTGGCTGTGTCCTGTGGTGGTTGTGGATGTGTCCTATGGTGAGTGGGTGTGGCAGTGTTCTGTGGTCTGTGGGCGTGGCTGTGTCCTGTGGTGAGTGGGTGGGGCTGTGTTCTGTGCTCAGTGGGCATGGCTGTGTCCTGTGGTCAGTGGGTGGGGCTGTGTCCTGTGGTCAGTGGGTGGGGCTGTGTCCTGTGGTCAGTAGGCGTGGCTGTGTCCTGTGGTCAGTGGGCGTGGCTGTGTCCTGTGGTCAGTGGGTGGGGCTGTGTCCTGTGGTCAGTAGGCCTGGCTGTGTCCTGTGGTCAGTGGGTGGGGCTGTGTCTGAGAGATGGGATTACAGGCACGTCCACCTCACGTGCCAGACCTGAGCTTCTGAGAGATGTCAAGGGCAGAGAACAGGAAGGTGCTTCATGTCCCTGGAACCCCAGGGCTTCTCAGGGCACTCACCGGGCACATGCAGCTCCTCCGCCAGCCTCCGGCCGAAGGCCTGGGCACAGAGCACACACTCGTCCATGCTGACACCCCTCACTGGGATGAAGGGGCAGACATCCAGAGCCCCCATGCGAGGGTGCTCCCCTGTGGATACAGGGGAGGGACATGGAGGGTGCTCCCCTGTGGGCACACGGGAGGGACATGGAGGGTGCTCCCCTGAAGGCACACGGGAGGGACATGGAGGGTGCTCCCCTGCAGAGCACAGGGGAGGGACATGGAGGGTGCTCCCCTGCAGAGCACAGGGGAGGGACATGGAGGGTGCTCCCCTGTGGGCACACAGGAGGGACATGGAGGGTGCTCCCCTGCGGGCACACAGGAGGGACATGGAGGGCGCTCCCCTGGGGGCACACAGGAAGGACATGGAGGGTGCTCCCCTGGGGGCACACAGGAAGGACATGGAGGGTGCTCCCCTGTGGGCACACAGGAGGGACATGGAGGGTGCTCCCCTGTGGGCACATGGGAGGGACATGGAGGGTGCTCCCCTGCAGAGCAGAGGGGAGGGACATGGAGGGTGCTCCCCTGCAGAGCAGAGGGGAGGGACATGGAGGGTGCTCCCCTGCAGACACACAGGAGGGACATGGAGGGTGCTCCCCTGTGGGCACACGGGAGGGACATGGAGGGTGCTCCCCTGAAGGCACACGGGAGGGACATGGAGGGTGCTCCCCTGCAGAGCACAGGGGAGGGACATGGAGGGTGCTCCCCTGGGGGCACACAGGAGGGACATGGAGGGTGCTCCCCTGCAGGCACACGGGAGGGACATAGAGGGTGCTCCCCTGTGGGCACACGGGAGGGACATGGAGGGTGCTCCCCTGTGGGCACACGGGAGGGACATGGAGGGTGCTCCCCTGCAGAGCAGAGGGGAGGGACATGGAGGGTGCTCCCCTCCGGGCACACGGGAGGGACATGGAGGGTGCTCCCCTGCAGGCACACAGGAGGGACATGGAGGGTGCTCCCCTGCAGACACACCGGAGGGACTTGGAGGGTGCTCCCCTGCAGGCACACAGGAGGGACTTGGAGGGTGCTCCCCTGGGGGCACTCGGGAGGGACATGGAGAGTGCTCCCCTGCAGGCACACAGGAGGGACTTGGAGGGTGCTCCCCTGCAGGCACACAGGAGGGACTTGGAGGGTGCTCCCCTGGGGGCACACAGGAGGGACTTGGAGGGTGCTCCCCTGGGGCCACACAGGAGGGACATGGAGGGTGCTCCCCTGGGGGCACACAGGAGGGACATGGAGGGTGCTCCCCTGGGGGCACACGGGAGGGAGATGGAGGGTGCTCCCCTGCAGGCACACAGAAGGGACTTGGAGGGTGCTCCCCTGCAGACACACGGGAGGGACATGGAGAGTGCTCCCCTGGGGGCACACAGGAGGGACATGGAGGGTGCTCCCCCGTGGGGCACACGAGAGGGACATGGAGGGTGCTCCCCTCCGGGCACACGGGAGGGACATGGAGGGTGCTCCCCTGCGGGCACACGGGAGGGACATGGAGGGTGCTCCCCTGTGGGCACACAGGAAGGATATGGAGGGTGCTCCCCTCCGGGCACACGGGAGGGACATGGAGGGTGCTCCCCTGTGGGCACATGGGAGGGACATGGAGGGTGCTCCCCTGTGGGCACACGGGAGGGACATGGAGGGTGCTCCCCTGTGGGCACACGGGAAGGACATGGAGGGTGCTCCCCTGGGGGCACACAGGAGGGACATGGAGGGTGCTCCCCTGTGGGCACACGGGAGGGACATGGAGGGTGCTCCCCTCCGGGCACACAGGAGGGACATGGAGGGTGCTCCCCTGTGGGCACACGGGAAGGACATGGAGGGTGCTCCCCTGGGGGCACACAGGAGGGAGATGGAGGGTGCTCCCCTGTGGGCACACAGGAGGGAGATGGAAGGTGCTCCCCTGCGGGCACACAGAAGGGACTTGGAGGGTGCTCCCCTGTGGGCACACGGGAGGGACATGGAGAGTGCTCCCCTGGGGGCACACAGGAGGGACATGGAGGTGCTCCCCCGTGGGGCACACGAGAGGGACATGGAGGGTGCTCCCCCGTGGGGCACACGAGAGGGACATGGAGGGTGCTCCCCTGCGGGCACACGGGAGGGACATGGAGGGTGCTCCCTTGCGGGCACACGGGAGGGACATGGAGGGTGCTCCCCGTGGGGCACACGGGAGGGACATGGAGGGTGCTCCCCTGTGGGCACACGGGAGGGACATGGAGGGTGCTCCCCTGTGGGCACACGGGAGGGACATGGAGGGTGCTCCCCTGTGGGCACACGGGAGGGACATGGAGGGTGCTCCCCTGTGGGCACATGGAGTGGAAGCTCGTGCATGCCCCCTTTCAGTCCCCAGTCTGTTCTCCATCATCCACACAGCTGGCCGCTCTGAGCACAGGGAAATATCCAGTCACTAGGGGCAGCAGCAACTTTCCCCACAAACCTGCGGGATGCCAGAGATCCCAGGAAACAACCGAGCTGTCCCCATGGCCAGGAAGAGAGGCCCTAAGACCCTGGAGAGGCCACCAGGCCTGAGCAAACTGGTGCCTCCGGGATGAACCTCTCTCTTTCCTCCAAGGACCAGAAACAGCCTGGCCCTCCCTGGCTCCCACCAGTTTTCTCAGCCTTCGCAGTGCGTCCCCGCCAGCCTGTCCGGCTCTGGGTCCCCCAGACTGGCCAGGCTGGAGGGGGATGGGGGTGTCTGCCCTGGGGGAGTCTGTCCCGGGAGGGTTCTGTCCTGGGGGGGGGCGTTCTGCCACAGGGGAGGGCTTCTCTCTGGCAGCAAATCCTTGCCACCACATTGCTCTGCTGTGGTGGAGAAGCCAGTCTCTCGGCCCACAAACCCAGCTCTTCCTCCCCTTGGCAAAACTCTCATCTGCTTTCTGCTTTGACCCCGTGATCCCCCTCCCCGCCCCCCTACCCTCAGGGCACTGTGTCCACTGACCTTTGCCTCTGCCCTCCCCATCCCCAGTGTTTGGTTTGGAGGAGCCAGACAGGCTGGTGTCCTGGGATAAGCAAGCCCCTGCAGGTCAGGACAGTGGGTGCCCGGCCCCTCCCAGGCAGCCAGGCTCACAGACCCAGCAGAGAGCTGCAGGAAGACCAGGCCACACCCAGGGCGGCCCTAACCTGGACCCCAGCCCGACAGCCCCAACCCCA
This sequence comes from Dipodomys merriami, assembly GCF_024711535.1. NCBI lineage: Eukaryota > Metazoa > Chordata > Mammalia > Rodentia > Heteromyidae > Dipodomys > Dipodomys merriami. The sequence goes on from NW_027206020.1 coordinate 706,534, forward strand.
GGGCTGGAGGAGACGCCCCGGGGCAGCCTAGCTGGAGCCATTTCCTCTCAAGACACAGGGACAGGACTCTGAGCCAGGGCAATGCCCGCCTCTCCCCAGGCCGGCCTTACCCTTGTGTCTGCTCATGTCGATGAGCCGCCAGGCTGCGCGGGCTGCGCCGAGCGCCCCCTCCACCACGCACTCGGGCGGCCCCACGAAGGTGTAGACCGTGCGGTTGGTAGAAGGCCCCGCGTCCACGTCCAGGAGCACACAGCCCGGCGTCTGGGCGATGGCCTGGGAGATGGCATCGATCACCTGGACAGGACCAGGCCCGCGCTCAGTCCCCTGGGGAGGGGAAGAGCTCAGGCCTGGCTGCAGGATCCAGGCTGGGGAGGGGTCCCAGGGAGCCGACCCTCACACCATCACCTCCAGAGTCCTTCCCCCACACCATCACCTCCAGAGTCCCTCCCCACATACCATCACCTCCACAGTCCCTACCCCCACACCATCACCTCCAGAGTCCCTCCCCTCACACCAAGCTCCCCTGGGAGCCAGAAGACAGGGCTGCATTGAGGGACCAGAAGGGACAAGTCCTGCTGCACCCCACAAGCTCCTTTGTCCGTATCCTGATACGCCACACTCTCACTTCCTCTACATTCTCACCTCCTCCATGCTCTCACCTCCTCCTCCACGCTCTCACCTCCTCCTCCACGCTCTCACCTCCTCCTCCACACTCTCACCTCCTCCACGCTCTCACCTCCTCCACGCTCTCACCTCCTCCTCCACGCTCTCACCTCCTCCTCCACGCTCTCACCTCCTCCACGCTCTCACCTCCTCCACGCTCTCACCTCCTCCACGCTCTCACCTCCTCCTCCACGATCTCACCTCCTCCACGCTCTCACCTCCTCCTCCACGATCTCACCTCCTCCACGCTCTCACCTCCTCCACGCTCTCACCTCCTCCACGCTCACCTCCTCCTCCACTCTCTCACCTCCTCCTCCACGCTCTCACCTCCTCCTCCACGCTCTCACCTCCTCCTCCACGCTCTCACCTCCTCCTCCACGCTCTCACCTCCTCCTCCACGCTCTCACCTCCTCCTCCACGCTCTCACCTCCTCCACGCTCTCACCTCCTCCACGCTCTCACCTCCTCCTCCACGCTCTCACCTCCTCCTCCACGCTCTCACCTCCTCCTCCACGCTCTCACCTCCTCCTCCACGCTCTCACCTCCTCCTCCACGCTCTCACCTCCTCCTCCACGCTCTCACCTCCTCCTCCACGCTCTCACCTCCTCCTCCACGCTCTCACCTCCTCCTCCACGCTCTCACCTCCTCCTCCACGCTCTCACCTCCTCCACGCTCTCACCTCCTCCTCCACGCTCTCACCTCCTCCTCCACGCTCTCACCTCCTCCACGCTCTCACCTCCTCCTCCATGCTCTCACCTCCTCCACGCTCTCACCTGCTCCTCCACGCTCTCACCTCCTCCTCCACGCTCTCACCTCCTCCTCCACGCTCTCACCTCCTCCACGCTCTCACCTCCTCCACGCTCTCACCTCCTCCTCCACGCTCTCACCTCCTCCTCCACGCTCTCACCTCCTCCACGCTCTCACCTCCTCCTCCACGCTCTCACCTCCTCCTCCACGCTCTCACCTCCTCCACGCTCTCACCTCCTCCTCCACGCTCTCACCTCCTCCTCCACTCTCTCACCTCCTCCACGCTCTCACCTCCTCCCCCACGCTCTCACCTCCTCCTCCACGCTCTCACCTCCTCCTCCACGCTCTCACCTCCTCCACGCTCTCACCTCCTCCTCCACGCTCTCACCTCCTCCTCCACGCTCTCACCTCCTCCACGCTCTCACCTCCTCCTCCACGCTCTCACCTCCTCCTCCACGCTCTCACCTCCTCCACGCTCTCACCTCCTCCTCCACGCTCTCACCTCCTCCACGCTCTCACCTCCTCCTCCACGCTCTCACCTCCTCCACGCTCTCACCTCCTCCTCCACGATCTCATCTCCTCCACGCTCTCACCTCCTCCTCCACGCTCTCACCTCCTCCTCCACGCTCTCACCTCCTCCTCCACGCTCTCACCTCCTCCTCCACGCTCTCACCTCCTCCTCCACGCTCTCACCTCCTCCACGCTCTCACCTCCTCCTCCACGCTCTCACCTCCTCCACGCTCTCACCTCCTCCTCCACGCTCTCACCTCCTCCACGCTCTCACCTCCTCCTCCACTCTCTCACCTCCTCCTCCACGCTCTCACCTCCTCCTCCACGCTCTCACCTCCTCCTCCACGCTCTCACCTCCTCCTCCACGCTCTCACCTCCTCCTCCACGCTCTCACCTCCTCCTCCACGCTCTCACCTCCTCCTCCACGCTCTCACCTCCTCCACGCTCTCACCTCCTCCACGCTCTCACCTCCTCCTCCACGCTCTCACCTCCTCCTCCACGCTCTCACCTCCTCCTCCACGCTCTCACCTCCTCCTCCACGCTCTCACCTCCTCCTCCACGCTCTCACCTCCTCCTCCACGCTCTCACCTCCTCCTCCACGCTCTCACCTCCTCCTCCACGCTCTCACCTCCTCCTCCACGCTCTCACCTCCTCCTCCACGCTCTCACCTCCTCCACGCTCTCACCTCCTCCTCCACGCTCTCACCTCCTCCTCCACGCTCTCACCTCCTCCACGCTCTCACCTCCTCCTCCATGCTCTCACCTCCTCCACGCTCTCACCTGCTCCTCCACGCTCTCACCTCCTCCTCCACGCTCTCACCTCCTCCTCCACGCTCTCACCTCCTCCACGCTCTCACCTCCTCCACGCTCTCACCTCCTCCTCCACGCTCTCACCTCCTCCTCCACGCTCTCACCTCCTCCACGCTCTCACCTCCTCCTCCACGCTCTCACCTCCTCCTCCACGCTCTCACCTCCTCCACGCTCTCACCTCCTCCTCCACGCTCTCACCTCCTCCTCCACTCTCTCACCTCCTCCACGCTCTCACCTCCTCCCCCACGCTCTCACCTCCTCCTCCACGCTCTCACCTCCTCCTCCACGCTCTCACCTCCTCCACGCTCTCACCTCCTCCTCCACGCTCTCACCTCCTCCTCCACGCTCTCACCTCCTCCACGCTCTCACCTCCTCCTCCACGCTCTCACCTCCTCCTCCACGCTCTCACCTCCTCCACGCTCTCACCTCCTCCTCCACGCTCTCATCTCCTCCACGCTCACCTCCTCCCCCACGCTCTCACCTCCTCCACGCTCTCACCTGCTCCGCCACGCTCTCACCTCCTCCACGCTCTCACCTCCTCCATGCTCTCACCTCCTCCTCCACGCTCTCACCTCCTCCACGCTCTCACCTCCTCCTCCATGCTCTCACCTCCTCCACGCTCTCACCTCCTCCTTCACGCTCTCACCTCCTCCTCCACGCTCTCACCTCCTCCTCCACGCTCTCACCTCCTCCTCCACGCTCTCACCTCCTCCACGCTCTCACCTCCTCCTCCACGCTCTCACCTCCTCCTCCACGCTCTCACCTCCTCCACGCTCTCACCTCCTCCTCCATGCTCTCACCTCCTCCATGCTCTCACCTCCTCCACGCTCTCACCTCCTCCTCCACGCTCTCACCTCCTCCACGCTCTCACCTCCTCCTCCATGCTCTCACCTCCTCCACGCTCTCACCTCCTCCACGCTCTCACCTGCTCCTCCACGCTCTCACCTCCTCCTCCACGCTCTCACCTCCTCCTCCACGCTCTCACCTCCTCCTCCACGCTCTCACCTCCTCCTCCACGCTCTCACCTCCTCCACGCTCTCACCTCCTCCTCCACGCTCTCACCTCCTCCACGCTCTCACCTCCTCCACGCTCTCACCTCCTCCTCCATGCTCTCACCTCCTCCTTCACGCTCTCACCTCCTCCACGCTCTCACCTCCTCCTCCACGCTCTCACCTCCTCCTCCACGCTCTCACCTCCTCCACGCTCTCACCTCCTCCTCCATGCTCTCACCACCTCCACGCTCTCACCTGCTCCTCCACGCTCTCACCTGCTCCTCCACTCTCTCACCTCCTCCACGCTCTCACCTCCTCCACGCTCTCACCTCCTCCACGCTCTCACCTGCTCCTCCACGCTCTCACCTCCTCCTCCACGCTCTCACCTCCTCCTCCACGCTCTCACCTCCTCCACTCTCTCACCTCCTCCTCCACGCTCTCACCTCCTCCTCCACGCTCTCACCTCCTCCACGCTCTCACCTCCTCCTCCACGCTCTCACCTCCTCCACTCTCTCACCTCCTCCACGCTCTCACCTCCTCCATGCTCTCACCTCCTCCATGCTCTCACCTCCTCCACGCTCTCACCTCCTCCTCCACGCTCTCACCTCCTCCACGCTCTCACCTCCTCCTCCACGCTCTCACCTCCTCCCCCATGCTCTCACCTCCTCCACGCTCTCACCTCCTCCCCCATTCCCTCACCTCCTGGTTGTTCCCCTCTGAGAAGTTGGGGACACATTCCACCAGCTGGGTCATGGCCAGTGTCTTGCTCTGGACGTCCTCTGGAGGGACTGTGCAGGGATTCTGTGTGATCTCCAGCAGCCAAAGTCCGTGGTGCTGCCCCAGGCTGGGCTTCTTATTAACCAGCCAGTCTGGGAGGAGTGAGCTCGCTGGAGCAGGGCACAGCCCCTTGGCAAGGGCTGAGGTCCCCAGAGGGCCGTTCCAGGCCTGCGTGGCCCATGCCACCCACCCTGGAGGCTGAAGTCCAGAGGGAGGCTCCATGCAGGCTGGCCCGGGCTGCCAGGCGACCCCCTGGGTGACCCCAGCCCTCCGGTGCCCTCCACGTGGGTTTCTCGATCCCTGGGCAACCTTGGGTTTGTATTGCTTCTTCTACAGCTCTGGGCCTCAGGCCTGTGGTGAGGGAGAGGCTACAGCTGAGGTCCAGCATGGAGCCTGAGCTCAGACACACAGCGAGAACCAGAGTACAGGTGTGTGAGCACATGGGTGTCATGTGTGAGGACATGTGCTGTGTGTGAGCATGGGAAGTGTGAGTGTGGTATGGGTGAGGTGTGAGTGTACAAGAGTGGGAGTGCACACAGGGCACGTGGGCTGTTGGTGTGAATGTGCTGTGAGAGTATACAGATGGTGTGTAGATGCTGAGTGTGTGAGGGAGGACGCTGGGAGGGTGAATGCTGGGGTGTGGGAGTGGATCAGTGCTGTGCATCAGGAATTGGTGTGTGGATGAATGTCATTGGGTGCTGATGTGTGGGTGGATGCTAGTGAGGGTGTGGTGGGTGTCGGTCTTGGGGTGTGAGGTGTTAGTGTGGGTGGGTGTGAGCGTTGGTATGAAGATCCATATTGGAGGATAGGTCTGACACATGTGGATGTTGGCATGTGTTGGTGTGGATGTTGGGGTGTATGCTATGTGTGGATGTTGGCATGTTGGTGTGTGGATGTTGGGACATGTGTGTTGATATGCATGGATGTTGGGGTATGTATTGATATGTGTGGATGTTGGGGTGTGTATTGATATGTGTGGGTGTTGGCATATATTGGTGTGGGTGTATGTGGATGTTGGTATGTGTAGGTGCTGGTGTGTGTTGGTGTGTATGTTGGGGGGTGTTAATATGTGTGGACATTGGTATGTTGGTGTGTGGATGCTGGTGTGTGTTGATATGTGTGTGTGTGTTGGTGTGGATGTGGGGGCATGTTTGTTGATATGTGTGGGTGTGTGTGTGTTGATGTGGATATTGGGGCGTGTGTGTTGCTATGTGTGGATGTTGGGGCGTGTGGGTTGATATGTGTGGATGATGGGGCATGTTTGTTGATATGTATGTGTGTGTGTGTGTTGGTGTGGATGTTGGGGGTCTGTTGATATGAATGGGTGTTAGTGTGGGGTGGATGCGGTATAGGGAAGGTGATGCATGCTAGGATGGGTGGATACTGATGTGTGAGAGCTGTGTGGGTACTGGCCGGTGTGAGTGGGTTCGCTGCTGTGGATACAGTCTGCCGTGTGCAGTGTGTTCCCCAAGGCAGGCAGGTAAAGGTACCGCAGCTCTTCCCACTGGAAAGCTCCCCAGCCCCAGGTGAATTGGGAAGTCAGGCCTGGACTCTGAGCTCCTGGGCTCTGGACTCCTGGGCTCCAGGCTCCTGGTTTCCTGGGCTCCTAGGCTCTGAACTCCTGGGCTCCGGGATCCTGTGCTCCTGGGCTCTGGGCTCCAGGATCCTGGGCTCCTAGGCTCTGGGCTCCAGGGCTCCAGGCTCCTGGGCTCTGGGGTCCAGAGCTCCGGGCTCCTGGGCTCTGAGCTCCTGGATTCCAAGCTCCTGGGCTCCAGGGCTCCAGGGCTCCAAGCTTCTGGGCTCTGGGGTCCGGAGCTCCAGGCTCCTGGTTTCCTGGGCTCCTAGGCTCCTGGGCTCCTAGGCTCCGAGCTCCTAGGTTCCAATCTCCTGGGATCCTGGGCTCTGGACTCCTGGGCTCCAAGCTCTGGGGCTCCTGGGTTCCTGGGATCCAGGCTCCTGGGATCTAGGCTCCTGGCTCCTGGGCTCCAAGCTCCTGGGCTCTTGGGTTCTGGGCTTCTGGGCTCTGGGCTCCTGGGCTCTGAGCTCCTGGGCTCTGGGCTCCTGGGCTCCAAGCTCCTGGGCTCTTGGGTTCTGGGCTTCTGGGCTCTGGGCTCCTGGGCTCTGAGCTCCTGGGCTCTGGGCTCCTGGGCTCCAAGCTCCTGGGCTCCTGGGCTCTTGGGTTCTGGGCTCCTGGGCTCTGGGCTCCTGGGCTCTGGCCTCCGGGCTCCTGGGCTCCAAGCTCCTGGGCTCCTGGACACTGGGCTCTGGCCTGCTGAGCTCCTGGCTCTGGGGCTCCAGGCTCCTGGGCTCTGGGCTCCAGGCTTCTGGGCTCTGAGCTCCTGGGCTCCTAGGCTCTGGGCTCCTAGGCTCCTGGCCTACTAGGCTCTGGGCTCCAGGGCTCCGGACTCTGGGGCTCCGAGCTCCTGGGCTCTGGGGCTCCAAGTTTTTGGTCTCTGGACTCCGGGGCTCCTGAGCTCTGAGCTCCTGGTCTCTTGAGTTCCTGGGATCTGGGCTTCGGGGCTCTTGGCTTGTGGGCTCAAGGCTTGTGGGCTCCAAGCTCCTGGGCTCTGGCCTCCGGGCTCCTGGGCTCCAAGCTCCTGGGCTCCTGGGCTCCTGGGCTCTGGGCTCCTGGACACTGGGCTCTGGCCTGTTGAGCTCCTGGCTCTGGGGCTCCAGGCTCCTGGGCTCTGGGCTCCAGGCTTCTGGGCTCTGAGCTCCTGGGCTCCTGGGCTCTGAGCTCCTGGGCTCCTAGGCTCTGGGCTCCTAGGCTCCTGGCCTACTAGGCTCTGGGCTCCAGGGCTCCGGACTCTGGGGCTCCGAGCTCCTGGGCTCTGGGGCTCCAAGTTTTTGGTCTCTGGACTCCAGGGCTCCTGAGCTCTGAGCTCCTGGTCTCTTGAGTTCCTGGGATCTGGGCTTCGGGGCTCTTGGCTTGTGGGCTCAAGGCTTGTGGGCTCCAAGCTCCTGGGCTCCTGGGCTCCAGGCTCTTGGGCTCCGGGATCTGAGCTCCTGGGATACAATCTCCTGGGCTCCGAGCTCCTGGGCTCCAAGCTCTTGGGCTCTGGGCTCCAGTCTCCCAGGCTCTGGGCTCAAAGCTAATGGCTCCAAATCCAGGCTCCAGGAGCCAGGCTCATCTCTTGTCCTCATGTAGGGTTCATCTTGTTTTGTCTTGTGTTGGTCCTGGGGCTGGAATTCAGGGCATGGGCACTGTCTCTTAGCATTTTCCACTCGAGGCTGGCACTCTACCACTTGAGCTACAGCTCCACTGTCTGCTGGGTACCTGGGCATAGTCTCATGGGTTCTCCTGCTGGGCGGCTGAGTGCTCACTGCTCAGATCTCAGCCTTCTGAGTAGCTAGGGTCCGAGGCGTGAGCCACCAGCCTGGCCCTCTTATAATTTTTAGGGATTTTAGTCAGGGGTCAGCAAGGATCCCCAGACCACAGTGTCCCCGCTGCATCTCCACTCCCTCCAGCACCCAGAGTCTGCAGGACAGCAGGGGCTGAGGCCACAGCACCCACAGCAGGGTCGTGGTAGGCGTCAGGCCTGGGTGAGATGCATGTGGGCCTCTCCCTTCCTGTACTACTCAGGGAGACCAGGAGGAGGAGGAGCTATGTGGGAAGACAGAGAGAAACAGACAGGGCTGTGTGTCTGGAAGCTGGGAGGAAGGAGGGGCTCTTGTGGAAGCCTTACCCTCCCAGACTTCAAGATGTGTGCATACTCAGAGATGGACGGGGTCTCTGAAGAAGTGGTCTCATTACAATGAGGTCACTGGGGTGAGTCTGGATCCCCTACAACCACCCTGTGGGGACTCGGGAGATCTAGGAGGAGACCCTTGATCCTGACCTCTAACCTCTAGAGGCCGCGCAGCTCCCTAGCCTGGCCTCTGCCCAGGGAAACCGTGGGCGCCACAGCGTGGATGCATGTTAACTGGCGGCACCTCTGCAACCAGAGGCCAGGCCAGCGAGTGGCTGACCTCGTAACTCGGGGCTGGAGCTCGAGTATCACCCAAGGTTGGCGTTGAGGTCTCCGGGTGGACAGTGCAGAGGTGAGGCCTCCTGAGGACTCTGATCCCGTGAGAAGCATGGGGGGACCTGGTTGGAGGTAGCTGGGGAGAGGTCTGAGGTCTATCCGTCCCAGTCCCTCACACATCCCAGCTGTGCCCACCATGCACTGTCCTCCCCTCACCAGAAACAAAGGGACCAGCACCTCTGAAACCCTAACCCAAGCAAGCCTTTCCTCTTCCTAGTTCACGTTTCCCTCCGGTGTTTTGTCACAGCAATGGAAAATGGCCAATACAGGGATGCCAGGCCAAGGCCAACAGCCTACATTCTCAGAGCTTAGAGCACTGTCTTGTCCATTTAATTTATCATTTCTATTTCCTATTTTTTATGAGAAAAACCTCTTGAAGGTCATACTATCAATAACTTAGGGCTAGGTAGGGAGCTGGGAAACCTGACATCTAAAATCACTGCCTTGGAAGTTGGTGGGAAATCATACATGCTGGACTGCTGCTGACAGATGGGCTATGACACATAACTGCTTAAAAACTGTGCAAGCCGGGCGCCAGTGTCTAGCGCCTGTCATCCCAGCTACTCAGGAGGCTGAGGTCTGAGGATCGCGGTTCAAAGCCAGCCCAGGCAGGAAAGTCCATGAGACTCTTATCTCCAATAAACCACTAGAAAACCAGAAGTGGTGCTGTGGCTCCAGCGGTAGAGAGCTTGCCTTGAGCTGAAGAGCTGAGAGACAGCGCCCAGGCCCAGAGTTCAAGTCCCATGACTGACAAAAAAAAAAAAAAAAAACAAAGGGGGAAAAATCCAAGCAGCAGCAAAATTTGCATAATATTTATAGACCAAATAAACGTGAACAGGTGATTTTTATTTCACACTTCATGACAAATATAGTTCAAAAATAACATAAAATAAGAAATAATATAAGAGCTAAAAAGGTTGTAGAAACAGAAAATGGTTTTTCAGATAAAAAAGAACTTTAGGACTAAATAACATTTGCCCTGAAAACAGAGGATTGTCCTCAAATGAAAACAAGCAGGTAAGGGCTAAACCCAGGCCAGGCACCGGTGGCTCACGCCTGTAATCCTAGCTCATCAGAAGACTGAGATCTGAGGATCAAAAATTAAAACCAGCCTGGTCAGAGACTCTTATCTCCAGCTAACCACTAAAAAGCCAGAAGTACAGCTATGGTTCAAGTGGTAGAGCACCAGCCTTGAGCAAAAAGGCTAAGGGATAATACCCAGGCCCTGGGTTCCAAGCCCTGAGTTCCAGCCCCAGTAGCAACATGAAAAAAAAAAAAAAAGTCCTTTTCAAATCCCAGATTTTTTAAATCCCAGTAAATCTGAGGCACAAGGCAGTGTACCAATGGTCTCCTGTGGCAATGCATGCCCTCCGGGTAGAGTGTATTCTTCCTTCTCTTCATGAACTTTACTGATAAACCTGCCTGCAGCTCTCACTGTATTTTGCATTTTGCTTGAAATCTTCTCTCACAGGAACACAAGAAACACCACAACTAGAACTCGACTCTTCCCAGGGTAATTCCTAGAGATAGTGAGTTGGTGACAGTTGGCACTGAACATGACTTTGATGTGCAGCCAGGCCATCCAGAGCCAGATCTCCACGTCTCCTCGTTGAATTCTCCTCCAGCCCCAATCTTCTCCTTTCTAGCTCAGGTTCACAGACGGCATCCTGACCCTTCTTATTAGCTCAAGTTCATAAAGGACATTCTGACCCTTCTTCCTAGCTCCAGTTGTGTGTGTGCTGTGTGTATACTAGTCCTAGGACTTGACCTCAGGGCCTGGGCACTGTCCTTCAGCTTTTGTGCTCAAGGCTAATGCTCTACCACTTGAGCCACAGCTCTACTTCCAGCTTTTTGGTGAGTAATTGGAGATGATAGTCTCACAGACTTTCCTGCCCAGGCTGGCTTTGAACCGCAGTAACCAGCAGGGCCCTGTGGCCAGGCCCGTTGGAGGGGGTGGGGCATCGAGAGGCTGATGGGGAGCCACCAGAGGTCATACTTTTTGGAGGCCCCAGTGAGATCATCCATCAGGCCTTGGCCCCTGGGAAACCCCTCATAGGTGAGTGTCTCAGTACTCAGGGGTGACAGCCTCCCTCCAGTGTCTGTGTCCCAAGGACCAATGTGGACAGGGATCATTTGGGGCCTTCTTGAGAAGCCATCTGGGACCTCCTCTAGAGGTCATCTGGGACTTCTTCAAGAGGTCACCTGGGGGGGGGGGCTGGAAATATGGCCTAATGGTAGAGTGGTTGCCTAGCATGCATGAAGCTCTGGATTTTATTCTTCAGTACCACATATCCAGAAAAAAAGGCCAGAAATGGCCCTGTGGCTCAAGTGGTAGAGTTCTAGCCCTGAGCACAGAGAGGCTCAGGGACAGAACTCAGGCCCTGAGTTCAAGTGCCAGGACTGGCAAAAACAATAAATAAATAAAAAGGAGGTCACCTGGGACCTCCTTGGGAGGTCATCTGGGAGATGTGGGACATGTGGCTTAAGTGTCTGTGGCTACTAGTCTATATATGTGTTTGCTACTAGTTCTGTGTCCTATATACTCCTTTTTTTCCAGGATGGGAAAACAATGTCCTAAAGTTCTCATAAGTGAAAATGTAATTGAAAAATCTTCTCTCCCAGTGTTATGGGATTCCCTGGAATCCCATATGGGATTCCCACTGCTCCCTCCTATTCTGTGCCATCAGCACCTCTGATGTTAAGTCCCCCCATACCAGAAGTGTTTCCTTGTACCAGCCCGAGATGGTACAAGGTGGTACAGTCCCCTTGTTACCCTTGAGACAGGTGCACGGGGGAGGCAGTGGGCAAGTCCCCTTTCCAGTGCATGTTCCCTTGACAACTAGTCACCTGTATAACTGGAAAGAGCACAAGCCGCCCATTTTTGATACACCCCAGGGGCTCATCTCCTTCTTAGAGACAGTCTTTTTCACACACCAGCCCACATGGAATGATTGTCAGCAACTTTTTTCCGGTCTGGGCTCTTCAACTCAAGGCTAGCGCTCTACCACTTGAGCCACAGTGCCACTTCCCGCTTTTTCTGCTTATGTGGTAATGAGGAATCGAATCCAGGGCCTCATGCATGTGAGGCAAGCACTCTACCACTGAGCCACCTTCCCAGCCCAATTGTCAGCCATTTTTAGTAGGGCAAATAAGGGCACAAGACTATCTTTAGGAACAGAAACCCATGGCAACAGCCAATTGTGTCAGCCATTTTTGCAGGTGATTTTCACCTGAGAGGAAAGGGAGTGAGCCTGGCGCAGTGCCTTGAAGGTGGTCCTTGGACCAGATGCCTTATCCACTGATGACCCAGTCTTTCCCCCTGACTCACCAGGCTGGGACTACGACAGCGATAGAGGCAGGGAGGCACCCACCAATGATCGCCAAACTGTTAGCAGGGAGGTGCTCACCAATGATCGCCAGACTCTGTTAGCAGGGAGGTGCTCACCAATGATCACCAAACTCTGTTGGCAGGGAGGCACTCACCAATGATCGCCAGCTCTGCTAGCAGGGAGGTGCTCACCAATGATCGCCAGACTCTGTTAGCAGGGAGGCGCTCACCAATGATCACCAAACTCTGTTGGCAGGGAGGCGCTCACCAATGATCGCCAGCTCTGCTAGCAGGGAGGTGCTCACCAATGATCGCCAGACTCTGTTGGCAGGGAGGTGCTCACCAATGATCGCCAAACTGTTAGCAGGGAGGCGCTCACCAATGATCGCTAGCTCTGCTAGCAGGGAGGCGCTCACCAATGATCGCCAGACTCTGTTGGCAGGGATATGGGCAGCAGCTAGGAAGCCAACTCACTTATCTAACATGAGTGAGACTCTACAGCTCCCCAGGGAGTCCCCTGCTACTTTTCTAGAATGTCTCTTGGTGGTCTATAGGACCTATACGCCTGTAGATCTGAGGCCCCAGAGAATCAAAGAGCCCTAAATATGGCCTTTGTTACCCGGTCAACCCCAGATATGAGAAGAAAGCTTCAAAAGTTAGAAGGTTTTGGGCTGGGAAGGTGGCTCAGTGGTAGAGCGCTTGCCTTGCATGCCTGAGGCCCTGGGTTCAATTCCTCAGCACCACATAAGCAAAAAGAAAAAAGTCAGAAGTGGCACTATGGCTCAAGTGGTAGAGCGCTAGCCTTGAGCTGAAGAGCTGAGGGACAACGCCCAGGCCCAGAGTATAGGCCCCACGACCGGACCCAAAACAAAACAAAACAAAGTTAGAGGGAAAGGTGCTAGCATTGACCAGAGGGTATCTGCTAACAGAGATACCAAGGAAGAAAAACAGTCAAAGAAGAGGGTTCAACTTTTGGTAGTAGCACCAGGACAGGTTTAAGAAACCCTTGGTGAAGACAATATAATTCATTTGCAAATGGCAGTAGGGAACCTCTAGGACTAGACACTAGTGTGCTTATTGCAAGCAAAACAGACATTGGAAAAAGGAATGACTAAGGAGGAGAAAGATGGAAAATGATGGGTGAAGTAAGCACGTTAGCAACCTGGAAACTGTGTTCATATCTCCTGAGAAACATGGACTCTGAAATCCAACCTTGTTGAACTTAACAAAAAATGTGAAGAAAAAATTCACACACTCTTGTCTGAAAATGCTGGCTTAATAAAGACTCTGAATCTCTAGTACACGCCCATCAAACCCACAGAGAGGTTAAAAGCGCACTGAACAGCACGGTGGAAAAAAAACAAGAAAATTACTGGACATGAAGAAAAGATCTGAAGACATAAATCAGGAACTTGTAAGAGTCAAAGATAAGAATAAAATCCTCAAAACGAACCTGGAAAACACTCAGAATCAAATGGAATCCAAGTACATTAGCCTGGGTGATCATGAGGCATGCTGGGGCCACAGGCCGGAGGCTGAGGGAGGCACAGGACAGCATCGCTGTGGTCCTGGCGGACTATAGGCGAGGCCAGGAGGAGACCCTAATGCTGCACACAGACATCAAGGCCCAGAAGAAGGAGCTGGACATGAAACGCCAATGATCAGCTTTGAAGAGTGGAAATTCAAAGCAACAGAGATAGAACTGAAAGAGCAGCTAGTGGAGCAGGCACAGAAGTGCTATGTCAGAGAAGAAGAGGCCAAGAAAAGTGGGCAGGAAAACATCAGGCTGAAGAAGGAGATCATCACTCGAGAAAGAGTCAAAGGACACACATGCTTGGATGGGGAATGCCCGGGGAACAAAAAGATTCTTAGCCAGAAAAACAGAAGAGCCAAACGGTTGAAAGATCTGTCACAAAATACACTGAAGGGAAAAATGAGAAAGAGAAGCTACTAGAGGAAAAGGCCAAACAACTGCCAAGATCCTCACCATAACTGTAATGCGGAAGCACCCAATGGAACAGGTGCAGGTGAGAAAAAAAAAAAAAAACCCTCTCAATAGCACTGTTGAGAATGTAATGCAGGAGCTGAAGAGCAAGCAAAGGCGCTGTGAGGAGGAGCAGCGGTTGGACAGTTGAAGGAACTCTTCCGGGACCCTGGCAGAACACCTGCAGGTTAAGGAGGACTTTGATGAGGAGATTGGGATCATGAAAGGGAGCTTGAAAGAAAAGGAGGAGAATAAAATGGAAGAAGTCTCCAAGCTCTGGACTGAGGTTCAGAGTACTAAACAGGAGTTAAAGAAACTAGAGTCACTAGGTGCCAGTGGCTCACGCCTGTCATCCTAGCTACTCAGGAGGCTGAGATCTGAGGATCACAGTTCTAAGCCAGCCCGGGCAGGAAAGTCCATGAGACGTTCATCTCTGATGAACCACCCAAAAACCAAAAGTGGCGCTGTGGCTCAAGTGGCAGAGCGCTCACCTTGACCTGAAGAGCTGAGGGATGGCGCCCAGGCCCCACGACCAACAAACAACAACAACAACAAAGAAACTAGAGACCCCAAAGGTTCAAGGAAAAACCTGAGCTGATCAGGTAGCTTGGGAGGCCACCCTCAAACCAGTGGGGCGTCGAGAGCTACTAGTCATTAATTAAAGGAAGAAGCATAAAAAAGTGGTGGTAAGTGTGCAAATGTGGAGAGTGCACTTGTGAAAAATGGTTGCGGGCTCGAGCCTTCTGTCTGTTCAACCTGGTCATCTGTCTCCCGGCCACCGCCCACAGTGGTCTTGGAAACCAGGGGGCCTCAGCCTGACAAGCCTGTGTGGTGCGTGTGGACGGGCGGCAGCGGGACCGCCCGGGGGGCGGGACCGTGCGGAGGGGCGCGGGTGCCGGGAAGGGGCTTCACGCATGGGGATCGGTACCGTGGGCACTGGTGGCGCTCCCTAACAAACACCGAGACGGCTCAGGTAACGCGAATCCCTGGGCCGGCCTGCCCTGGGCGGTGGCGCCCGGGGCCGAGGCGGCGAGACCTGGGAGGCTGGAAGCCGAGGCCGGCGCCACCCGGCCTCCTGAGGGCGCAGAGGCCCAGGCCGGCGCCACCCGGCCTCCTGAGGGCGCAGAGGCCCAGGCCGGCGCCACCCGGCCTCCTGAGGGCGCAGAGGCCCAGGCCGGCGCCACCCGGCCTCCTGAGGGCCCGAGGCCCGGGCCCAGGCCGGCGCCACCCGGCCTCCTGAGGGCCCGAGGCCCAGGCCGGCGCCACCCGGCCTCCTGAGGGCGCAGAGGCCCGGGCCCAGGCCGGCGCCACCCGGCCTCCTGAGGGCCCGAGGCCCAGGCCGGCGCCACCCGGCCTCCTGAGGGCCCGAGGCTCAGGCCGGCGCCACCCGGCCTCCTGAGGGCCCGAGGCCCAGGCCGGCGCCACCCGGCCTCCTGAGGGCCCGAGGCTCAGGCCGGCGCCACCCGGCCTCCTGAGGGCCCGAGGCCCAGGCCGGCGCCACCCGGCCTCCTGAGGGCCCGAGGCCCAGGCCCAGGCCGGCGCCACCCGGCCTCCTGAGGGCCCGAGGCCCGGGCCGGCGCCACCCGGCCTCCTGAGGGCCCGAGGCCCAGGCCGGCGCCACCCGGCCTCCTGAGGGCCCGAGGCCCCGGCCCGGCGCCGCGTGGCGAGGACCCCGCTCCCGGGAAGGCTGCGGGACGCGCCCGCGGCCCTCGGGGAGGCGCCGGCCGAGGGCGAGGGGCTGTGGTCACGGCCCGCAGCAGAGGCACGCGGACGGTCAACGGGCTTTACTGGCGGGGCCCCGCCCCGGCCCGGCCCGCCCCGCGCGCCCGCGCGCCCGCCGCGTCACCAGGCGAAGAGCGGCTTGCTGTCCTCCTTGGAGAGCTCGCACAGGCAGTTGAGCAGCAGCAGCGAGTCGCCCAGGAACTTGGGCGGCACCACGTCGATGACCAGCTTGCGCAGCGCGGCGGGGCTGCTGTGCAGCGGGTGCGCGCGCAGGTCCGGGCGCTGCCGCAGGATGCCGTACGTGTTGATGAGGAACTCGCTGAACACGGGGTGCACCTCGCGGCTGTACCCCAGCTTCTCCAGCCGCGCCGTCAGCGTCAGGTAGCGGTGCGTCAGCTCGCGCAGCTTCTTCTCGTCCACCGACCCGTCCAGGGACTTGATGGAGGTCTGCGGGCGGGCGGGCGGGCGGCGGCCGTCGGGGCGGGGCGGGGCGGGCGTCTGCGCGGGGCGGGGCGGGGCGGGGCGGGCGTCGGCCGTCGGGGCGGGGCGGGGCGGGGCGGGGCGGGGCGGGGTGGGGCGGGCGTCTGCGCAGAGCAGGGCGGGGCGGGGCGGGGCGGGCGTCTGCGCAGAGCAGGGCGGGGCGGGGCGGGGCGGGCGTCTGCGCAGAGCAGGGCGGGGCGGGGCGGGGCGGGCGTCTGCGCAGGGCGGGGCGGGGCAAGGCGGGGCGGTAGTCTGCGTCTGCGCAGGGTGGGGCGGGCGTCTGCGCAGGGCGGGGCGGGGCAAGGCGGGGCGGTAGTCTGCGTCTGCGCAGGGTGGGGCGGGCGTCTGCGCAGGGCGGGGCGGGGCAAGGCGGGGCGGTAGTCTGCGTCTGCGCAGGGTGGGGCGGGCGTCTGCGCAGAGCAGGGCGGGGCGGGGCGGGGCGGGCGTCTGCGCAGGGCGGGGCGGGGCGGGGCGGGGCGGTAGTCTGCGTCTGCGCAGGGTGGGGCGGGCGTCTGCGCAGGGCGGGGCGGGGCGGGGCGGTAGTCTGCGTCTGCGCAGGGCGGGGCGGGGCGGTAGTCTGCGTCTGCGCAGGGCGGGGCGGGGCGGGGCGGTAGTCTGCGTCTGCGCAGGGCGGGGCGGGGCGGGGCGGGGTAAGGCGGGGCGGTAGTCTGCGTCTGCGCGGGGCGGGGCAAGGCGGGGCGGTAGTCTGCGTCTGCGCAGGGCGGGGCGGGGCGGGGCAAGGCGGGGCGGTAGTCTGCGTCTGCGCGGGGCGGGGCAAGGCGGGGCGGTAGTCTGCGTCTGCGCAGGGCGGGGTGGGGCGGGGCAAGGCGGGGCGGTAGTCTGCGTCTGCGCGGGGCGGGGCAAGGCGGGGCGGTAGTCTGCGTCTGCGCAGGGCGGGGCGGGGCGGGGCAAGGCGGGGCGGTAGTCTGCGTCTGCGCGGGGCGGGGCGGGCCCTGCGCGCGCACCTGCTTGATCTTCTCCGGGATGTTGGAGACGGTGAAGCCGTAGAGCCGCGTGACGCCCGGGAACACGTAGGCCAGGATGCGCCGGTCCAGCTGGAAGGCGATCTCGCCCACGATGCGGCCGTCCTTCTCCGCGCCCGCGAAGCAGGGGAGCTCTGCGGGGGAGGGGGACTCAGACCCCGCCTGACCCCGCGACCCCCTGACCCCTGACCCCACCTGATCTCTGACCCCACCCAACCCCGTCTGACCCCTAGACCCCTAACCCCGCCTGACCCCCCTGATCCCACCTGACCCCTGAGCGCACCAGACCCTGCCTGACCCTGCCTGGCCAGAGGTGCAGGTAGTAGAGCCCCTGCCCAGCAAGGCTCTGAGTCCGACTCAGTGAGCCAAACACAACAGCACCCACGTGCCACAAACAGCCCACCACGGCCAGCCCTCGGCCAGCCCTCCCCATCCAGCCGGCATCCAGACCAGGCCCGCCCCGGCCAGCCCTCATCCTTGGCCAGCCCCAGTCCCCAGCCAGCCCCACCCCATCCAGCCCTCGGCCAGCCCTCCCCATCCAGCCGGCATCCAGACCAGGCCCGCCCCGGCCAGCCCTCATCCTTGGCCAGCCCCACCCCAGCCAGCCCCGACCCTATCCAACCCCTGTCTAGCTTGCCCCATCCTGCCTGCACCCCCAACCAGCCCCACCGTGTCCAGCCCCCCGTCCTTGGCCAGGCCGCGCTGGCCAGCCCCCGTCCGGTCCCCGTGCAGCCTACGTCCCCGGCCAGGGCCGCCTCTTCTAGCCCCTGTCACTGGCCAGGCTTGCCCCTCCCAGCCCCCATCCACCAGGTCACCAAACCACCCCTGTCCAGCCCCAGAGCACCTGGGCGGCCCACCGTTAAGGTAGTAGCTCCTCCGGGTCCTGTCCCCCGTGGGCAGGCTACTCTCTGAGAAGCACACCTTCTTAGGCCGGGCCATCTCCCTGGGCTCCAGCAGGGTCTTGTCCACCAGGGGGTCCTGCAGGGAACTCAGAACCGGGGACAGCTTCCTGTCGGAGCCGCGGGCACACAGCTCTGGAGCGTTGAGGAAGGCCTTGAAGGACACCTGGGAGGAGGTCGCGCAGCCCGGAGAGGCCTCGTCCTCACTGGAGAGGGGTGCGTGGGAGCACAGCAGGTCCTCCAGAGAGGACGTCTGCAGCTGGGCAGGCGTGTCCGGGACGCTGGCAAACCTCCCGAAGTCTGGACCTGGGTCAGGGGGGAAAGACAGACACTCAGGCTAGAGGAGCTCAGACTTCCATCAAAGTAAGAGATCGTGATGTACGGGCCGTGCACATGCGCACATGGGGCCCTGCTGGTGTTGCTGTCCAGGCTCTGGTTCACACTCACCAAGCTGATCTTTACGAACCTTTAACAGTGGCTGTGGAGCCGGGTGCCTGAAATCCTAGCTTCCCATGAGGCTGAGATCTGAGGACTGAGGCACAGAGCCATCCAGGGCAGACAAACAGACCTGATTTAGATCCCCCCTTTACCAGCAAAAAGGCAGAAGTGGGATGCGATTCCCAGTGCATACTGATGTGAGAAGAAATAGTGAGAGATTGCACTGGGAGAGCTCTTAAGACCAACTGAAAAATGACATGGTATTCAACCAGGGACAATGGAGGTTCAGCAGCCTACACCTGTGTGGGCAGCTAGGACTCTGGGCTCTGGGTAGGGATTGTGGCTCAGGCCACAGTGTCTTCTGAGACTGGTGTTTGAGGTCTGGGCCTCCTGTGGCTGAGCGCCACAGCCTCTCAGGTAGCACGTGGCCTGTGAGCCTCTTAACAGCAACAGCTGGGATCTGGGGACAAGGCCCCCAGGGCCACCATACGTGGTGTCAGGAGCGCCAGGAGCTGGCCCTCAGGAGCACACGTGGTAACTCAGTGGTGATGCTTTCAGTAAAGTCTTGCAGTCTTTTTGCCACTTGTTAGCAGCACTGCCTGTTCCTTACCCTCCCTCCCTCTGCCTAAGGTCTCTCCTAGGAGTTTTCCATGAAGAACAGCAGGGTAGAGGCCACGAGGGGTCCCCCACACCCTGGGACCCAGAGCTGAAGTTGCAAAACACCCTTCCAGTGCTGGTGGTACTCAGAGGACGGTAGCCAGCTGGAATCCAAAGTGGACCCCAGGAGGCAGTCATACCAAGCGCAGGTCCCTGAGTCCTCCCGTGGTCAGGTGGGCAGCTGACCACCCAGGCATCACACTAGAGTCAGCCGTGGCCTGGCCAGTGCCACAGTGTGCCTAGGAAGCTCAGTCCTCATCGGGATCCTACCAGGAGGGCTGAATGCACACACATGGAGTGCAAGCCCACTGAGCTGAGAGTTTTCAGGCAATGGCGATGGGAGTTTTGCCTCTAGTCTGCCATCCCAAGCAAAGGCCAGTCACACCCATCAAGAACGCTCCAAATCATACTGTTAAAAGGGAAAATTTCATAAAAACTGTACAACAGAAACACCCACTTTTGTAGAAAGTGGTAAAAGAAAAAAAAACCTTTCTTCCTGTAAAAAGTCATAGGTGAACTGGAGTGAAGAGCTGTATTCATTTTCTTTGCTTTTCTTTCTTTCTTTTTTTTTTTTTTTTTTTTTTTTTGTCAGTTATGGGGCCTGAACTCTGGGCCTGGGCGCTGTCCCTCAGCTCTTCAACTCAAAGTGAGCGCTCTACCACTTGAGCCACAGCGCCACTTCTGGCTTTTTCTGCTTATGTGGTGCTGAGGAATGGAACCCAGGACCTCATGCATGCAAGGCAAGCGCTCTACCACTGAGCCACCTTCCCAGTCAAGAGCTGTCTGTATTCATTACCTGACGAGGTAACTGTAACCCCTCAGTACAGCACCCTTATAACAACAATAAAACATACAAATACAGGCATAGGTGGTTTAGGATCACAACCTCACAGTACTCTCCTACCCACTGGCTCCCAAGGGCCATTCTCAGGGCCTCCCTCCGGAGGGGACTCCCGGCTGGGCCATGTAAACTCCATCTATGGCAAGGGACCGGATGGGACACAGCAGAGGAATGGGGCTTCCTGGGGGCCGGGGGCGGGGGACGAGGAGAACATACCTGTGAGATGAGCACGCCATGGCCCTGTCCCAGAGGGACAGAGACTGCCCAGCAGGGGAAACTGTGGGGCTGAGCTGAGACCAGCATTGCTGCTCTAGGCCCTGTGGTGGCACTCGGAGACCTCGCTAACTGCCCACCCCGAATCGGCTGGAATGGGCAGCCCCCGCCACCCCCTCCTGTGTGTGCTCCGCCACGCCCAGGCCAGGCAAGGAGGCCGAGGGCCTGGGAGGTGCCTGGCCCATGTTGGTGGGTGACCCCTGACCCCACGGCCCTCTGCAGGCCCAGCCTGCACCTCACCTCCACTCCCCGGGGAGCAGGCCTCAGGGTAGGTGGGGGCCTTGGGGAAGAGGAGGTCCCGGCCACCACGGCCACAGCTCTCCTGGCAGCTCTCACTGAGCAGCCGCTTCAGCATCTGGTTCTCCTTCAAGAGGCGCACCTGCTTCTTCAGGTCTGCGTTCTCACTCATGAGCCTGTTCATCAGCTCGCTCCCCTCAGCCATGGTGTCCGCTCACATGCGGGCCTGCAGCCCCATGGAGGTGGAAACACAGAGCCCGCAGACCTACAGAAACGGAGTTCCATGCTTCCGCAGCCTTGTGATGTCGCCACACTTAAAGAGGCAGCGCCACGGCTTGGCGTCCTTCCACCCCAGACCGCAGCCTCCCAAGCAAGTCCAGGCCGGGCTGGCTCCCACGAGCTGGCCAGCATGCAGACAAGCGCACCAGACCATGAGAGGGACCCAGGTGCCAAGAACAGAGGACTGTGGGATGTGGGGGTGGGGGCAGACTTACAGGGGGGTCCTGAGCTCCCAAGAGGCAACCCGGGTAGTGGAGACAGCACAGGGATAAGGCCAGACTGCCAGTGCCTTCCAGAAACAGCCAGAATAACGTGGTCAGGGCAGGGATGAGCTTGTCCACCATGTGGAGGTCTGAGAACCAAGTGGCTTGCAGGGCTGCTCTTCTATGGCGTAAGCCCATTCGAGATGGCCCCTGCGCCCCGAGGACCTGTGGCCTCTGACCCCATCACTTTCCGGGACTTATTCCTGGGACCTAGCGGGAAAGGGACAACACAGTGGGAGACCAGCCAGGAGCGGCGCTCATCCCAGAGGCCCTGCCCCCCCCCAGGGCTGAGTGAGTCTATCTGCAAGCTACACCCCCGAGAAAAGACCAAAGCAGCACAACTTGGGCAGCCACCCCACACTGCCTGTGCTGTTACCACCCGTGGCAGGGAGGCCGTGGCCTGCTGGCTTCCGCTGGGAAAAGTCTCAGTCCTCGGCCAACCACCCTGAAACCCAAGTGTCTGCTTCCACTGTGGGGAAGGGTGCAGGCGCAGCTTCTGGCTTCAAGTCTTGCTGCATTGGTAGCCCAAAAGCACTGGTCTCCCCCCATGAGAAGGGACAATCAGAAAACCAGCCCAGGGCTTGTCATGCTCTCCTGCCTGCACCCCAGTGTCAAGCCCAGGCATAAACGGCCCCACATAGAATAGAACCTATTCTCCGGTGATGGCCACGGTAGTGAGATGTTGTTTCGGGGAAGGAGGGAAAGGCCTAAGCCCCAAGGACTCCTTCTGTAGCCAGCAGAGATGGGGGATGGCATCGGGGGTCCCAGGACAGAGGACAAAGGAAGAGAGCAAGCCCCATGTTCAGCTCCTGAGGGCAGCAGGGACCTCGGCCAACCACACCCAAAATGCCATCTCCGCCTCTCAAGTTCTGACAAGCTTCTGATCCCGACTCGCCATCTGTAAATTTACCACTGGACCGGTCTGCTTTTTTGTTAAGTACTTTTCACAAACTCCTCATATTTAATAGTTTTCTGAGGAAGCCTGTACGGCCTTTTTTTAATTGAGTTTTTTTGCTATTATAAAGATTGTACAGCAGGGTTAGTGTCATGATGTCAAGTACTTTTGTTTACAATGGAATTGATCTGTGCTTCCTTTTCTTGTGATGTCTTTTTTTTCATTTTTTCTTTTTTTTGGGGGGCCCGGGCACTGTCCTTGAGCTATTTTGCTCTACTACTTGAGCCACACTTCCACTTCCATTTTTGGTGGTTAGTGGTTTTTCCTGCCCAACAGGGCTTTGCACCTCAATCATCATTTGAACCTCTCTCACCTCGCCTTCCTGAGTATCTTGAATTACAGACATGTGACCATCGGGTTTAAATTTTTACTGAGCTTGGTTTTATACTTGAAATTTTCTGTACACAGTACACAAACTAGCTATGCTTTCTCATCCAGGGTGATACTCTGCAGTTTAGTTGGAGCACTTCGATCTTTAGTTAATAAAATTATTGAAATGGTTAAGTTTAATTATCATTAGCAGTTTGACACATTCCTGTTTCTTTTTTTGTCTGTTGTGGGCCTGGGTGCTGTCCCTCAGCTCTTCAGCTCAAGACAAGCACTCTACCACTTGAGCCACAGCACTTCCGGTTTTCTGGTGGTTTATTGGAGATAAGTCTCATGGATTTTCTTGCCCAGGCTGGCTTTGAACCGCAACCCTCGATCTCAGCCTCCTGAGTAGCTAGGATTATAGGCGTGAGCCACCAGTGCCTGGCTTTTCCTATCTTCTTTTGGAATACTTCACTTCCTTTCTAAGTTTATAAGGTTTATACCTCTTCATTGTTTTAAAAAGCTCACCATAGGGTTTTAGTCTTCTTTTACTTACCACTTTCAAATAATGTACTATCTTGATGTGTGACCCTTCATAAGAACCTAACATGGTAAACTTCCACCGTTGCTCAACGCCCTACTTTTCTGCATCTCTAGATCTTAAAATTACCATTTATACCACTCTCACAGCACACAGGAAGCCGAGACAGAAGACTGTGAGCTCCAGACCAACCTGAATCACATGGTGAGTATCCTCAAAACCAAAGACAGCTATGAAGAGACTCAAGAGCCTTTTCTACTTGCCAGACTGACCCGTGAGGATCTGAGTTTCTAATATACCTCTTCCCTTCAGCAGGGAACCTGAGAGAGTTCTTTCAGTATTGATCTAGAGCAGACATCTGCTTTCCCTTCCCAACATGGAAGTTGTCAGCTGAGCAGCATTTCTTTCAGAGGGAGTTGCCACCTGGCCCTCAGAGGACATGCTTGCAAGCTGGATGGCATTGGTGACTTCCAGAATTCCTTGGGGGACTCCAAGGTCCATACTGAGACCCACAGGCAGCATAGGGTCTGTCTTTGTTTGGTTTCCGTTCTTTACGGCTGTCACCAGTTGGATCATGCTGTGCCCTAAAGCCAATTTACTGGTGTTCATTCTGCTATGCCATGGTTTCTGGATCTGTGAATTTAAACATCGAGTCAAGTTTAGGAACCATGCTTCCCTCTTCTTTCTCTGGGACTCTAATTACACAGGTTAAGCCCCTGTGTTATTTCAAAGTGGTCACTGCTGCTCTAGCTGACTGCAGCAAACACACCTCACAGGAGCCCAGGGGGCCTGATGCTTTTACCCCAGGAAAGGCATCTGGCCCAGACCTCAAGCTTGCTGTGCACTGCGAGGGGAAAAAATAAATAAAAGGAAAAGGAAAAAAAGCGTCTTGAGCAAAAAAGCTCAGGGACAATGCTCAAATTCAGAGCTTAAGCCCCAAATGGGCACAAAACAAGTTCACTGTAATTGTAAAGAACTTTATTCACACATACATGTGGCTTGAACTCAGGACCTGTGCACTGTCCCTGAGCTCTTCAGTTCAAGGCTAGCCCTCTATTGAGCCCCAGTACCACTTCTGGTTTTCTGGTGGTTCACTGGAGATCAGAACCTCACAGATGTTCCTGTCTGGGCTGGCTTTGAGCCACATCCTCAGATCTCAGTCTCCTGAGTAGCTAGGATGACAGGTGTGAGCCACCGGTGCCCGGCTCAAACTCCATTCTTGACAAATAAAACTACAATTACTCAACTCTGAGGATTTTATGCTGCTGTAGGACGATGCACTGGTTGTGGTCCTGCAGAGGCATGGGCCCCCTCCAGTGCTGGAGGCCTCCTGCTCCTTGGAGACCAGGAATGCTGCATGTTCCACAACATGACTGCTCCCCGGGACAAAACACAGTGACTGTGACACACGCCACCTATGTGTCTGTTCAAGGGAACTGGTCTTGTGAGTGACTTTAAAGTTTATTATTTATTTAATTACACTTTTAATATAAAATGGATCTGCATTTCCTTTTTCACAAACCTATTTCATTACAGTGATCTGGTCGTGGCTGGGAGTTTCCAGGGAGAGTGGCTGCGGGGGGGGGGGAGGGGGGGTGAGGCACGCGCACCATGAGCCAGGGCCACGCTCCTCAGGGGTTGCTCACTAGCCAGCCATTCCATCATCATGGGATTCCTGTAACCCCCACACCCTGCCAGTAGAAGATGCAGAACAGCTGGCCTGGAGGAAGCCTGGCCCCGGCCTTCTCCACAATAGCTCCAGGCAGAAAGTGCTACTGCTGCCCCCCAAAGGACTCAATTATTGGTCAAGAAAACCCTCCAGTCTCACCCCTTTGGGAAAGACTTGTGCCTAGGCACTTCACAATATCTGTACCTCCTCTTCAGATGTCATGGTTCATCTTGTCCCCTTCCTCACCCAAGTTATTCTCAAAACCCAACCTATGCTAACAAGTGCCTAAAGCCCTGACTGTCCTTGCCTTGGACCTCAAGGCCAAGGGGACCTGAAGGGCTGGAGTCCAAGGGAGAGTCCAAGGGGGACCTAGCCGGTCAAGACCCCCCAGTCTGTCCACCAGCTGCCAGCCACCATCACAGGCAGACAGCTCAGAGGAGGCCAGCCAGGTCTCTGTCAGGGTACAGGTTAGAGAAGCGCCCCAGGGTCCAGATGGGGAAGACATTCCTGTAGCTTGTGTAGCTGATGGCGCAGGACTTGTTGAAGACCCCAGAGATGTTCTCCTGGAATGACACCGAGAAAAGAGCATAACAGCCACAAGGCAGCCGAGACGCTTGTCTCCAGGGATAGTCTGCGCAGGCAAAGTGAACAAAACTAAAGCCCAGTCGGCCTGGGCCCCACCTCAAGAGTCCTGGCTACAGCAGCCCTTCTCCCTAGGTCGCAGCCCTTGCAGCCCTGCCAGTGGCTGCCACAGGCCGGGGGCAGCTCACACCCCCCTGCAGTGACGGGCAGAGACGGCCATGTCACTTCTCACCAGCGTGGCGGGGGGTGGGGGAGGGCACAAACCATGTTCTAAACCGAATGGGAAGTGCAGGGTGGGCAGCATGTAGACCCATGTGTGTGCACGTGTGTGTGTGTGTGTGTGTGTGAGTGTGAGCACATACACCTGCCAGAGTTCAGGGGCAAGTAACATGGCAAAGCCAAGAGTCTGTCTTGCAGGGGCTTCTTGTCCAGCCTTGCCTTCATGAATAACAGCAAGATGTGTTCAGGACTGTAAGATCTGGCAACCCATCCCAGACCAGCCAGCAGCCCAAGCCCCTGACTACAGAATGTCCATATCTCAGACCCCCACAGCACCCGAGGAGGGAGATGAAGAAGAGGTAAAGGTCAGCATGCCAGCCTGAGGTCAGCACTGCCCAGACGCACCTGAGGCCAGTCACCGTTAGGGAGCTGCTTCTCAAGCAAACACCGGACTCCTCTCTCCTGAGCCACAACGTCGGGATGCCTGGGGAAGAGGAGACTGGAGTAACAGGCCCACGAGCACACACACACACACACACACACACACACACACACACACACACACACACACACACACACACACACACACACACACACACACACACACACACACACACACACACACACACACACACACACACACACACACACACACACACCCTCACCTCGCACAGCCACGCTCAAGCACACACCCTGTACCTCTGATGACAAGAGGTGTAACAGGCCCAAGCACTCACAGGCACACACACACACACACACACACACACACACACCCTCTCACCTCGCACAGCCACGCTCAAGCACACACCCTGTACCTCTGATGACAAGAGGTGTAACAGGCCCATGCACTCACAGGCGCACACACACACACACACCCTCACCTCGCACAGCCACGCTCAAGCACACACCCTGTACCTCTGATGACAAGAGGTGTAACAGGCCCGTGTGCTCACAGGCGCACACACACACACACACACACACACACACCCTCTCTCCACCTCGCACAGCCATGCTCAAGCACACACGCTGTACCTCTGATGACAAAGGTGACTGCACAGCCAGCACACTACAGGCTGTTTCTATACCTCTTCCTCCTAGGAACTCTGAGCACAACACAGAAGTAAGCATGGCTTACTTGTCCCTACAAGAGGTGGTTGACCACTGCAGCCTGGCGCAAGGTACTGACTGGCTCCCCGGGAGAAGACTAGTGTCTTCTCACTGAGGGCCACAGAAACCATGCGCACTGATGTGTCTGCTGACAAGGGTGAGACAAAGCTCTGAGGGGTCCACCCACAGAGCCAGCACCAACCGTGGGGGCTGCCCAGCAGGTTTGCACACTGACTGGGGGAGGAGGAAGACTTCCCAAGTGGTTCTACAGCAAATGGGAAGTACAGGGTGCGCAGAGTGTGCACTGGTGTGCATATACCTGTGTGCTTATACACATACACTTGTCTGGGTGAGCATGCATGTACAAAGACTTGTAAATGCATAACACTTAAGTGTGCTTCTGTGCACATATACCTGTAGGTACATATGCCTGGGCGTATATGTATACGCGTATGTGCACTGGTGCAGATACCTTGGTTTGTAGGTGTATGTATGTATATATAATTGCAAGTGCACAGGCCTGGGATATAGTATGTGTATGTACATGCAAATGCACACTACTGAGTTTGTGGTATGTGTACATGCTTTCTACCTAGCACATATATGAGTGCATATATATGCCTATAAACCTGAAAGTGCTTATATTATATATGTGTCCATATATCTACAAGGCAAGTGACTGCGAGTGTACATGTGATACACACCTGCCAATGCATGAGCCGGTGTATATGAGTGTATATAACCTCCCAGTGGATATACCCGTGTGCACACACCTGCCAGTGCATGAGCCTGCGTGTGTGTGTGTAACCTCCTCCCAGTGGATATACCCATGTGTACACACCTGCCAGTGCATGAGCCTGGGTGTATGTGAGTGTATATAACCTCCCAGTGGATATACCCGTGTGTACACACCTGCCAGTGCATGAGCCTGTGTGTATGTGAGTGTATATAACCTCCCAGTGGATATACCCGTGTGCACACACCTGACAGTGCATGAGCCTGCGTGTGTGTGTGTATAACCTCCCAGTGGATATACCCGTGTGCACACACCTGCCAGTGCACGAGCCTGGGTGAGCGTGGCACACACCAGTGATGGGATGGACACAAGAGGGCAAGGGCAGCTAAAGCAGCCTCTGGGCACCTCTGACCATGGAGGCAGCAGCATCTTGACACACTGGGAAGCGGCATCCCCACCCCTGGCCCCTGCTTCTTCTTTCTGCACCTGCCATTGCTGACCACCTACACAGGCACGACAGAGTGGTCCACATCTTAAGAGATGAGACGTTCTACAAGGCTCTGCTCAGCTGCACAGGTTGCCACCTAGCTTGGGAACAGGGCACATGGCTCCTAGAGTTGAATCCATTCCACAGAGGAACAGCAGTGAAGCTGTGGTCCCATCATCTCTTCCTTAACTGCACTCAACTTCGGCCACCTGCTCCCAGTCAAGTGTCCCTGATCACCTGGCCACTGCCCCTACCTGACAGCCATCAGGCCCATCAGGGCCCAGCATGTGTTATGGATCTGGGACTGGGTGCTCTGCACGTAATGCTGCTGCGTACACGATTCAAAGTCCTCTCCCCAGCCTCCATCGGCCATCTGTCGGGACAGGAGGAAGTTGCAGGCCCGGGAGACTTCTGCACGGACAACCCTGTAAAGACCAAATTTGAGACACCACACCAGGGGAAAGTGGGCTGCCTTGCGGCCTGCAGCAGCAGCCAACTTTGGGTGCAGCAAGCCAAGGCTGCTCCCGGTTAACAGTGTACCCTAACCCTGTCACCAATGGGTCCAAAAGTTTGCCCCAGTTAACAGTGCATTCTAACCTTCAGTCCCCACTGGGTCCAAGAGCTCTGGGTGACACACCTAAAATCAGGGCTTTGACAGAAGGCCTGCTCCCCAGAGTGTCCCAGACCCCAGCCCTCTCCACTTGGGATGGGGTCAGGAGCCAGAGCTGTGGAGAGCCATGAGGTTCAGGAGACAAGGAAGTCCAATCCAACAAAGGACTCTCATGTTCTGGAACACCAATCTTATACTATTGTCTGAAAGGTTTTTTTTGTTTGTTTTTTTTTGGTCCGGTCGTGGGGCTTGAACTCTGGGCCTGGGGCTGTCCCTCAGCTCTTCAGCTCAAGGCGAGCGCTCTACCACTAGAGCCACAGCGCCACTTCCAACATTTTTCTTTTTGCTTATGTGGTGCTGAGGAATCGAACCCAGGGCCTCAGGCATGCAAGGCAAGCGCTCTACCACTGAGCCACCTTCCCAGCCCTGAAAGTTTTTTAAATAAGAAATTAAACTTAAAAACATTCAATAAGCCTGGCACCAGTGACTCCCCTGTAATCCTAGCTACTCAGGAGGCTGAGATCTGAGGATCGTGGTTCAAAGCCAGCCCGGGCAAAAAAGTCCTTGAGACACTTATCTCCAATAAACCACCAGAAAAACCAGAAGTGGTGCTGTGGCTCAAGCAGTAGAGCGCTAGCCTTGAATTGAAAAGCTCAAGGATAGCACCCAGGCCCAGAATTCAAGACCCATGAATGACAAAAATAAATAAAAATAAAGGTGCTGGGGGCTCACACCTGTCATCCTAGCTACTCAGGAGGCTGAGATCTGAGGATTGCAGTTCAAAGCCAGCCCTGGCAGGAAAGAAAAGTCCCTGAGTCTCTATCTCTAATCAACAACCAGAAAACAGGAAGTGGAGCAATGGCTCAAAGTGGTAGAGTGCTGGCCTTGCGCAAAAGAGCTTAGGGACAGCGCCCAGGCCCTGAGTTTAAGCCCCACAACTGAAAAAAAATTAAAAAAAAACAAAATCAAACATCAGAGTAAAGATCAACATCAGAGTAAAGATCACCATGGCAGAACGTCATACCCTCGCCCACCTGCAGCAAGCCACGCACTCACCCGTCGCGGTAGGTATGCCCCATGCAGGCGAAAGCTTCCAGACCAAACCAGGTGCCATAGGTGAAGCAAACTCCCCAGGAGCTGAAGGGAAACAAAGGAGAGCCTTGGCCTTGGTCCTCCCAGTGTGATCACAGCACTCCACCCACCCTGAGACACCTCTGTGCAGCAGAGAAAGGTTATGACAGCATTCTCACTCCCTCAGTTCCCTGCCACTTGCCCTGTGAACGTAGAGAGCACTTAAGACAGTATCATCGGCCCTGCCCAGCCACGATGTAGGGACTGATGAATATGGTGGGAGGAGGGACAAAACACTTCCCACACACAGCCCAAACACTAGGTGTAAGGAAAGGCCTGGACTGGCTAAGGAGCAAGGACCTCAGGAAGCCCCAGGAACTTCAGTGCAGCAAACATCCAGCCTCTCAGGAAGGCCACAGCAAGACTAAACCCAGCCTTGTGCATGACTCCTGTCCTCTCCTCTCCTCCTCCTGTGAGTGGACTGGGAAATCACTCACCCCTCCCAGGAGCCGTCAGCCCTCTGCTTCTGCCGGCAGAACTCCAGGCCTTGCCTGAGGGTATCACTGAAATACAAGCATGGTGGGCCCAATGAACATGTCAGCAAAGCTACAATGCCCAACCCCAACCCCACCGTAGTTCAGCCTCAGGAAGGCAGGCATGGTCTCCCTTAAAAACAGGTCAAAGAGAATATTCAGCCAGGCACCAGTGGCTCATGCCAGAATTCCTAGCTGCTCAAGAGGATGAAATCTGAGGATCATGATTGGGGTAGATCATCAGATCTCAGTCTCTTGAATAGTTAGGTTATAGGTGTGAGCCCCTGGCACCTGGCTTCATCATTATCTTAATAGAAGAACATGACAAGATCAGTCAAAGAAAAGAAAATTACAAACCAACCTTCCGTAATCATAGCTGTAAAACCATAACAAAATATTCTTTACTGAACTCAACAAGTTAACATTGAAAGATAAAATAACATAATCATACAGATATAGAAGAATCTACAAAACTTTAACCTAGACAACATTAATGCAACTCCTAGGTCATTTCCACAAGAACTGAGTGTCAAAATGCCTTTGAAGACAAGCACAAGGATGTTCACAGTGTAAAATTTCATAAAAGAAGGTATTTTTTTGTTGTTTTTGTCGATTGTGGGACTTCAACTATGGGCCTGTGCACTGTCCCTCAGCTCTTCAGCTCAAGGCAAGCACTCTACCACTTAAGCCACAGTGCCACTTTTCGGTTTTCTGGTGGTGTATTGGAGATAAGAGTCTCATGGACTTTCCTGCCTGGGCTGGCTTTGAATTGTGATCCTCAGATATCAACCTCCTGAGTAGCTAGGATTACAAGTTCAATTTTATAGTGAGCACTGGTAACCAACAATTGAGGAGACAGGAAAGCAG
Source organism: Dipodomys merriami (assembly GCF_024711535.1). Lineage (NCBI taxonomy): Eukaryota > Metazoa > Chordata > Mammalia > Rodentia > Heteromyidae > Dipodomys > Dipodomys merriami. The sequence continues at coordinate 737,126 of NW_027206020.1, forward strand.
CCCCTCTTCATAAGCCCTGGGCTGTGCAGGGGCTTGGATAGCAATTATGTTCCACTGAGAGTCCCAAAGGATTCTCTGAGCACTCTGCCTGCCTCTCAGTATCTAGAATGCGTAGCTATCATTTATTCGGAACTGATGATGGAGTTAGGTATGTTTGTCCCGTTTTTTAACATAATTAAGAAAATTTTATTGGATGCTACTGGCTCACTCCTGTAATCCCAGCTACTCAGCAGGCTGAGATCTGAGGACTGCAGTTTGAAGCCAGTCTGGGCAGGAAAGCCCATAGGACTCTTATCTTCAATTAACCACCAAAAAGCAGAAAGTGGAGTGTGGCTCAAAGTGGTAAAGTGCTAGTCTTGAGCAAAAACTTTCAGGGACGCACCCAGGCCCTGAGTTCAAGCCCCAGCACCCACACACACTCAGTTACCCAGGGGTAAGATCTGGGGTCATCTGAAACCACTTCCACGTTTACTGTTAGCAAATGAGGCAGCCGTGCTGTGGCTTGGTCTGATGGCAATGTCTGCATGGCAGAGCAAGCTGAGCCTGTCTTCCTTACCCAATCTCCACTGCCCTGTGCTCTGGGTAGTACTCCTGAAAATGCTTCAGTGCCTGCATGACTGCCGAGGTGCACTCCACATAGGTGTAGTCGATCATGATGTCCCCTGCAACAGGAGGGAGGGGCGAGGCCAATGAGCCACCCACAGAGCAGGGGCGAGGCCAATGAGCCACCCACAGAGCAGGGGCGAGGCCTGTGAATCTACCACAGAGCAGGGGTAAGGCCTGTGAGCCCCACCACAGAGCAGGGGTAAGGCCTGTGAATCCACCACAGAGCAGGGGTGAGGCCTGTGAATCCACCACAGAGCAGGGGCGAGGCCTGTGAATCTACCACAGAGCAGGGGCGAGGCCAATGAGCCACCCACAGAGCAGGGGTGAGGCCTGTGAATCCACCACAGAGCAGGGGTGAGGCCTGTGAGCCGCCCACAGAGCAGGGGTGAGGCCCGTGAGCCACCCACAGAGCAGGGGTGAGGCCTGTGAGCCCCACCACAGAGCAGGGGTGAGACCTGTGAGCCACCACAGAGCAGGGGTAAGGCCTGTGAGCCGCCCACAGAGCAGGGGTAAGGCCTGTGAGCCCCACCACAGAGCAGGGGTAAGGCCTGTGAGCCCCACCACAGAGCAGGGGTGAGGCCCGTGAGCCACCCACAGAGCAGGGGTGAGGCCTGTGAGCCCCACCACAGAGCAGGGGTGAGGCCTGTGAAGCCACCACAGAGCAGGGGTGAGGCCTGTGAGCCCCACCACAGAGCAGGGGTGAGACCTGTGAATCCACCACAGAGCAGGGGTGAGACCTGTGAATCCACCACAGAGCAGGGGTAAGGCCTGTGAATCCACCACAGAGCAGGGGTGAGACCTGTGAATCCACCACAGAGCAGGGGTAAGGCCTGTGAATCCACCACAGAGCAGGGGTGAGACCTGTGAGCCCCACCACAGAGCAGGGGTAAGGCCTGTGAATCCACCACAGAGCAGGGGCGAGGCCTGTGAGCCACCCACAGAGCAGGGGTGAGGCCTGTGAGCCCCACCACAGAGCAGGGGCGAGGCCTGTGAGCCACCCACAGAGCAGGGGTGAGGCCTGTGAATCCACCACAGAGCAGGGGAGAGACCTGTGAATCCACCACAGAGCAGGGGCGAGGCCTGTGAGCCACCCACAGAGCAGGGGCGAGGCCTGTGAATCCACCACAGAGCAGGGGTGAGGCCTGTGAGCCACCCACAGAGCAGGGGTGAGGCCTGTGAATCCACCACAGAGCAGGGGTGAGACCTGTGAAGCCACCACAGAGCAGGGGTAAGGCCTGTGAATCCACCACAGAGCAGGGGTGAGACCTGTGAATCCACCACAGAGCAGGGGTGAGACCTGTGAATCCACCACAGAGCAGGGGTGAGGCCTGTGAATCCACCACAGAGCAGGGGCGAGGCCTGTGAGCCACCCACAGAGCAGGGGCGAGGCCTGTGAATCCACCACAGAGCAGGGGCGAGGCCTGTGAATCTACCACAGAGCAGGGGTGAGGCCTGTGAATCCACCACAGAGCAGGGGTGAGGCCTGTGAGCCCACCACAGAGCAGGGGTGAGACCTGTGAGCCACCCACAGAGCAGGGGTGAGACCTGTGAATCCACCACAGAGCAGGGGTGAGACCTGTGAATCCACCACAGAGCAGGGGTGAGGCCTGTGAATCCACCACAGAGCAGGGGCGAGGCCTGTGAATCCACCACAGAGCAGGGGTAAGGCCTGTGAATCCACCACAGAGCAGGGGCGAGGCCTGTGAATCCACCACAGAGCAGGGGTGAGACCTGTGAATCCACCACAGAGCAGGGGTAAGGCCTGTGAGCCACCCACAGAGCAGGGGTAAGGCCTGTGAATCCACCACAGAGCAGGGGTGAGACCTGTGAATCCACCACAGAGCAGGGGTGAGGCCTGTGAGCCCCACCACAGAGCAGGGGTGAGGCCTGTGAATCCACCACAGAGCAGGGGTGAGGCCTGTGAGCCACCCACAGAGCAGGGGTGAGACCTATGAATCCACCACAGAGCAGGGGTGAGACCTGTGAAGCCACCACAGAGCAGGGGTAAGGCCTGTGAATCCACCACAGAGCAGGGGTGAGACCTGTGAATCCACCACAGAGCAGGGGTGAGACCTGTGAATCCACCACAGAGCAGGGGTGAGGCCTGTGAATCCACCACAGAGCAGGGGTAAGGCCTGTGAGCCCACCACAGAGCAGGGGTGAGGCCTGTGAATCCACCACAGAGCAGGGGTGAGACCTGTGAGCCACCACAGAGCAGGGGCGAGGCCTGTGAGCCCACCCCAGACCAGGGCCAGCAAGAGTCCAGCAGTGTGCGCTGCCTGCAAGTAGTTATCACCCCACAATCGCCCAGTGTACACAAAAGAGATAGACCTGCACATGTGCTGGCTATAAAGGAAGGGAGACAGGACACAGGACACAGTATACAGCTGCACCACATCCTAGACAACTGGCTTGTTTGAGATTGTTTCAAGGGAGAGTGGAATAGGAGGAGAGAGTTATAGAGGAGCAGAGACCACTAGGCATACATTGAATACATGTGTGGGAATGCCACAATGAACCCCCCCTTGCACAACTAATATATGCTAAAAAAAAAAAAAAAAGACACCATTGGCTCACGCCTATAATCCTCACTACTCAGAAGGCTGAGATCTGAGGATCATGGGTCAAAGCCAGTCTGGACAGGAAAGTCATGACTCTTTTTTTTTTTTTTTTTGGTTGTCCTGGGGCTTGAACTCTGGGCCTCAACGCTGTCCCTCAACTCTTTTTTTTTTTTTTTGGTCCAGTCGTGGGGCCTGAACTCTGGGCCTGGGCACTGTCCCTCAGCTCTTCAGCTCAAGGCTAGCGCTCTACCACTTGAGCCACAGCGCCACTTCCGGCTTTTTTCTTTTTGCTTATGTGGTGCTGAGGAATCGAACCCAGGGCCTCAGGCATGCAAGGCAAGCCCTCTACCACTGAGCCACCTTCCCAGCCCCTGTCCCTCAACTCTTCAGCTAAAGGCTAGTGCTCTACCACTTGAGCTACAGTTTTCTGGTGGTTTATTGGACATAAGAGTTTCACAGGTAGCGCTGGGAAGGTAGCTCAGTGGTAGAGCACTTGCCTTGCATGCCTGAGGCCCTGGGTTCGATTCCTCAGCATCACATAGCAAAAAGAAAAAAGCTGGAAGTGGCGCTGTGGCTCAAGTGGCAGAGCGCTAGCCTTGAGCTCTAGAGCTGAGGGACAGCGCCCAGGCCCAGAGTTCAGGCTCCACGACCGGACCAAAAAAAGGAAAAAGAGTTTCATGGACTTTCCTGCCCGGGCTGGCTTTGAACCACGATCCTCAGATCTCAGCCTCCTGAGTAGCTAGGATTACAGGCAAGAGACACCTGTGCCCGGCATGTCATGACTCTTATATCCAATTAACCACCAAAAAAAAAAAAAAAAAAAAAAAGGCTGGAAATGGAAAACCCCAAAAAACAAAACAAAAAAACTTGAAAGGTCAAGAAGCAAGAAAACTAGAGACCAGAAAGGAAGAGGGCTTACATAAAGATCAGTCAGGAAAAAAACAGCCTTCCCTGCCAGACCAAAACCTCAGCGACAGCATGCAAACACACCTCAGCAGACTGTAGCACAGGCTCCCAAGGGACCCCCACAGTTCCCCTGTGGCCCCATTCAATCTATCATCTGATGTGACATTGCCTCCAGAAACTCCTACAACTTCACAAGCGGTTTTGCAGCTCACGCATAGTAAATATAGAGACTTAAAATTTCCAGATATGTCCAACAGAAAAAATCAATGAATTAAACTAAGTTAGAAAGAGTTATCCCAGTAGTTCAGAGAGTTCTAAAAAAAAGGGACCTCTGATTATAAAAGAAAAAGAAAGATTCTCCCAACAGTTATGATTAAGTTTAGTCCAACTTACGTTATAGGGAATAGATGGTGGTTTCACACAAAATATATAAAGTTAGTAACATCATATTTCCTGAACCAACCGAAGAACCATTTCCTTATACAGGAGCTTATAAAGATGAAAATAGTTGGATAAAAATAAAAATAAAAAGAGTACAATATAAGTACAGCCCTGTCTTAGGTTTGTTAATTATTAAACATAAAAAGGCTGAATAGATGACGCATTCTATTAAACAATATGCTAGACTTGTTTCACACCACTTCGCTTAAACAGTTGGTGGGATGGTCATCAATTTTCATGTAATTTATCAATGCTTTGCCTTTAAAAAAAAATTGATTACATGCTTAAATAAACAAGGAATCTATGTCACAATCACACACTGTATAAGAATGTTAATTCTCCTCAGATGCAACTCTGTTGAGTCTGTGTCTGTTTGTCACTTCGCCGACTCCTTGCCCGCCTTTCCCGAGATCCCTGCCCCGTGGGTCCCAGTGCTCCGGACGCGCTGGTCCACAGCACAAGAGAACACTGGGGTGCACGACAGCCTCCACACAGCACAAGACGCGATGCACAAGCAAGAGCTGGCACAGGCTGGGGCCCACGAGTTGTGTGTAAATCCACCCAGATCCTCCATGGCCTCCAAGACAGAGCCACAGCCTCTCAGCCACAATCCAGTATCCCCACTAACTTGGGACTCCACTTAGCATAGACCTGCCAGCATGTTGGCTCTGGCATTCTGGTGGCCAACTCACTTACCAAAGACTTCTGAGGGGTTCAGTAGCTCCAGCAAGTATCCCCCACGTTTGGTTTCATATGTGGCAAACCCTCCATCGCTGTTCCTCATGCTCAGCAACTAAAATCAGAGGATAGGGCTGGGAAGGTGGCTCAGTGGTAGAGTGCTTGCCTTGCATACCTGAGGCCCTGGGTTCGGTTCCTCAGCACCACATAAGCAAAAAGAAAAATGTCAGAAGTGGCGCTGTGGCTCAAGTGGTAGAACTCTAGCCTTGAGCTGAGGGACAGCGCCCAGAGTTCAGGCCCCACAACCAGACCCAAAAAAAACAAAAACAAAAAACTAAAATCAGAGGATAACTTAAGAACTGAGTGTGCTTGCAGCCACAAATCACAACCGAGCTTTCTAAAAGCAGCTCAGAGCTGACCATCCACAGAGCAGGAACAGGAGATAGAAGTCAATCTTTGTGTGGAGCAAACCCTCAAGTGCCCAATGCAGCTGCTGTAGCCATAGCAATCAGGGCCTCTGTAGCCACCCAGAAAAACACCTGATGTGTTCATCTGCTTATGAGCCATGGTCAATGCCAGGGCAGTACAAAACTCCATGGTCAAACGTGTAGGAGAACCAGAGGTGCTGAAAAGATTGCAGAAATAAACAGAACTGAGCCAAATGCTTGTGTCTCATGCACACAATCCCAGCTACACGATATGCTGTGATTCTAAGGCTGAGATCTGAGGATCAAGGTTCAAACCAGAAAAATCTTCAAGACTCTTATCTCCAATTAACCAGTAAAAAGCAAGACCTAGCGGCATAGCTCTAGTGACAGACCATCAACTATGAGCAAAAAAGCTTGACCAAGGTCAAGCCCCAGTACTTACACACACACACACACACACACACACACACACACACACGAGATAGACAAAGGGAGAACAGAATTTCTCAGCTTTCCTTTGGACACCCAACAGACCACCTCACAGCCTCCCATGAGTCGCTATGGCCAGGACAGGCACCAGCCCCTAGGCACAGGACCCTGTGCACATGGCCAACGTGCACCTTGAAGGTTTAGCTCAGAGTTCAGATCCCACACGAACCCCCACAGCCTATCCTGGTTTACTGAGATAAAGCTTGGGAGCAGTGGTGAGACCACCACTGTGTGTGATGCTCACCACAGCCACAGCATCACAGAGCCGTTCTCGGGGGATGTGCTCGGTAATAGAGGGACATTTCTCCTGCAAGAGCAGCACAGACTTCAAGGCCTCGGCAGTGCAGTCAGCAACAATCCAGCCACAGTCCAGCGTACTGAAGGGAAAGCCGCCCTGGACAACACAAGTGTGACCACTGAGACTTCACCAGCAGAGCAAAGGCCCATCCGGGACCAGGGAACCCAAGGTGGGATACTCATCAGATGGACCAGTGTGTGCCAAAATGAATGAGCTACCCTGAGGCATGGCCACACGTATTCAAACTACCCAGGGGATGAGAGCGGCCCACAAAAGACAGCCTTGCACAGGAAGCAGGAAGTCCAAAGGAAAGGGCTAGCTGAGCTTTGGGACTTAGGGGAGTTGGCCCATACGTACCTTGTTCATCTGGCGGTAGTATTTCTGATAGCTGGGAGGGTTGTTTGGGACCTAGGCAGCACCAAGAGGACATGGTCACAATGGCGTGCAGAGCCTCGTGCTGCGGTCTGGGGGCTGGAGCTACTGCTAGCCACAGCTACCATTACTGCAGTATGGCACCCACAGCCGTACCACTGCTGAGAAGCAGGACCAGCAGAGAGGGCTGGACAACCTGCTCTCCCATTGCAGCCCCAAAGAACTTAAGGCAGCTCCTAAGCTGCCTTGCTCAGCTCAGCTAATGACAGAGCAAACAGGCCTGGGTGGGCAGCAGGGCCCAGGCTGCTTTGCAAGTGCACACGCTGGCCCTGCAATGAGGGAAGAGCAATGTTGACTTGACCCCCACCAGCCCTAGAGAGCCTCAGCCACATGGAGGCCCCCAAGAAGCTCACCCTAGTAAGTTCAAAGGTGAGAAAGCGCGGGGCACTGGTGGCTCACGCCAGTCATCCTAGCTACTCAGGAGGTTGAGATCTGAGGATCACAGTTCAAAACCAGCCCAGGCAGGAAAGCCTTCCAGACTCTTATCTCCAATGAACCACCAGAAAACGGGAAGCGGTGCTGTGGCTTGAGTGGTAGAGTGCTAGCCTTGAGCTGAAGAGCTGAGGGACGACAGCGTGCAGGCCCAGAGTTCAAGACCCATGACCAGAAAAAAAGGGGGTGGGGTGGGGCGAGAAAGCCAGAGACAGGTGGGTAGGTGCTCTAGGCAGGGGCAATGCCAGCTGGAACAAGGCGGAGGAGAGTGCTTTGACTGGGGCAGGGGTAGGGGCTGGCAGAGAAAAACAGAACACACGACAGAGACTACAGATGGGGTGGTAGGCAGGGGTGAGATGCTGAAAATGTTCAGATGGGCTCGGGAAGGTATGCCAACCTGGTGGGCAGCTTCTGAGGAGGCCAGCTCAGACCTTCTGAACAGAGCGGCTCCAGCACAGAGACCAGGAGCTACCAGCTGGCCACAGCCACTGCAGGCTACGGCAAGAGCTGCCCTTAGGTGACTGAGGCAGCCTAGCTGGTTAGGGCAAAGTGGAGGCAATCTGGGAAAGGAAAAGGTGAGGAAGTTTCAGACCTCACCTGTGAAAGCCGCAGGAATCTGTGTGCATTCTGCAGGCAGGACAGAAACTCGGGCCTGTGGTGTGCACCTGCCTGTAAGACAGAGGACAGTATGGCTTAGCCAATCCCTGACCATCTTGGCATCATCCTCTCCCCACCACAGCCAAGAACCAGACGGACACATATCTCTGGAGAGGTATCTGTAGGGAGTTCTAGGGTTTGTTGCTGCACAGATAAAAGTGAGCCATAAATGAAGATTGAAGTCCTCTAACACCCAAAGTGAAGAGCCTCAGCCTCACCTTAGGGAGCCCCATCTGGCTTAGGCCTTGTTTCAGAAACACCCTCAGGATTCCACCAGCACATGAATACCCTCATTCCTCTCTAGCACATGCACAAAAATGGGCACACAGTAGCTCAAGCTCTAAAAGCCCTGTGCCCTTACAGCCTTGGCAGTTAGTTCCTTGGGAGCTACCAGGCCTGCTCCCTCTGAACAGCTCCCCACAGGCTGGACTCCCAAAGACCAGACTAGTCCAGCATCCAGGCTGCCACGGAGGGCAGCACCTGAACAGGTTTCTTGGTGTTAGGCTAGTGGGAGCTTCATGGGACAGCATGTGTGTTCAGCAGTGTCACATCTCGGAGTGGACGTGTGCCCCTGGCGCAGGCAGGTAAGGTGGAGGCTACAGGGAAGCCAGAAGCACGTACCTCCAGCATAGCTTGGATGGCAAACGAGGTATCCCAGACCTGTGAGCCGTTGGTGCCCTGCATGTAAAGGATACGCAGTTACCTTAACCTATAATGTCTTCTTGTCCAAGCTCAAGAGCCCTGAGCATCCTTTCAGCCAGCCAAGCCTGGGAATGCTGTTTCCCTTAGTCCAAAGTGAATAATGAGGCCCTCCCACCCCTACCCATCTTGGCAGCAGGACACCGGCTGTCAGGACGTATCTAGGATTAATCCTGTACAGATCTCCACTCCCACTGCGCACAGAGCACCCCAGGCATGGAGCGAGCAGAAGCACTTCCCACTGAGAGAAGTGTGCCTGAGGTGGCAGGACCTACCTGAGACACTAGAGGGCACGGATGGGCTAAAGAAGGCCCAACCTCAAATTTCACCCTGGAAGCTTGGCTCCGGGACAGTCCCAGTTCACAAGTTGGGTAGTTGGGTGGCCAAATGGCACTGAGTCTTGTCCAGAGACTATTGAAGTATCTGACAGAAGCCTTCCCCCATGGCTCCTCAGGGGTCACAGACTCCAGTCAGAAACCTCTGCCCAGCCAGGCACCAGTGGCTCAGGCTCAGATCTGAGGATCATGTTCTAAGCCAGCCTGGACAGGAAAGTCTGTGAGACTCTCATCTCCAATTAACTACCAGAAAACCAAAGTGGTGCTGTGGCTCGGTGGTAGAGTGCTAGCCTTGAGCAAAAAAAGCTCAGTGACATTGCCCTGAGTTCAAGTTCTATGACCGACCAAAAAAATTTTTTTAAAAGAAAGAAACCTCTGACCAGAGCATTTGCTGGCCAGAACCCAAGAAGTATCTGGAAAGATGCTGATCACACATGATGTGCCATCTCTAGCTAAGTATTTCCTTCTATTTATAGTCGTCCACATGTGCCCTCTTCCTATGCCAGAGAGGAAGTCCTTGTGCTGCACTCAGACCTAGCTATACTCTACAGACTAGATAGACTTCTTGTACCCACATTATAAGAGAAGGACAGCCAAGGTGACCCCAGGAACCAGGAGCTGAGGGTACAGAGCTCCTAGTGACCTTCCAGAGGAACCTCCAGAAGATGGTGCAGAGGGCAGGCCACACTACCCAGAGGTCACCTTGTACCACAGCAGTAGGGGAGCGCGTATGCAGGGTCTGTTGCGGTTCAGTCCACCTGACAGTCGCTGTGGAAGCCCACAGGAGAGTGGGCAGCACCCGAGACAGAAGCACCTGGGAAGGCCTCATGGCTCCTGGAGACACCAGGCCCAGATGGCAGCCTAGTCTCGCAAGCACTGCTGGATGGGCACTGTGTTCCTTCCTCCTTTCTTTTTTTTTTTTTTAATGTATATATTTATTTATTTCTGGTTTTCTGGTGGGTTTTTTTTTTATTTTTTTTATTTTTTATTGTAACCTTCCTCCTTTCTTTAAGACAGTCTCTCTATGTTGCCCAAGCTGGCCTCAAACATGTGCTCTTCCTGCCTCCACTTCCCAAGTACTAGGATTACAGGCATGCAACATCATGGCCAGCTTTAACTTCTGAATCTTGAAGAATCCAAAAGGAGCGCTGGGAAGGTGGCTCTGTGGTAGAGTGCTTGCCTTGTAAGCCTGAGGCCCTGGGTTCAATTCCTCAGCACCACATATGCAGAAAAAGCCAGAAATGGTGCTGTGGCTCAAGTGGTAGAGCGTTGGCCTTGAGCTGAAGAGCTGAGGGACAGCACCCAGGCCCAGAGTTCAGGCCCCACCGCCAACAAAAAAATAAAAATAAAAATAAAAAAATCCAAAGGACTGCCAAATACAGGATAAGCCTGGCATGGTAAAGTATGCTTGTAAACCTACCATTGGGAAGGCAGAAGCAGAGACACATAAATTTAGGGATAGCCTGCGCTACACTGTGAGACCTGTCTAAAATGAATATAAAACATAAACAAAGGGCAGAGATGGCTGCAAAGAAGGCCAGCAGCCTGGGTCTCGCAGCCCTTACCTGCATTTTCATGCCATCAAGGCCCAGCCTGTGAGAACAAGAAAAGCCACGTAAAAGATACGGAGAAAGCCAGATGTCCAACCAGCTGCCCAGAGCCACAGCATGGGGGAGAGGGGGAGGACGTGGGGCACACGGCTTGTGCCCTATGAGCGTCCATCACCCTGAGGCCTAGTGCTGGCCTTGGTACTGCCCAGCTAGGCTCATGGGCATACAGCAAACGCGATGGCAGACCTCAGACCAGGGCTTGCCTGGCAGGGACAAGCAGAGGGTTCTGCTGTCCTCGTCCATTGCCAGGCTTCCTGAGGGAAGAGGCCTCCACAGCACAGGGGCTCCTGCCAGGGTTCTTGAGACTAGCCCCGCCTCAGGGGCAGTCCACAGGCCTTCCTCACTCTCACCTGAACCTACCTCCACCCACCCACCGTTGTCCTGGTCTGTTCATGGAGCCATCCAATGTTCCTGCCAAGGGGCAGGTATCCCATCCAAAAACAACCTCACAGGCACCACGCACCTGGCATCCCACTGTATACTCAGGTGTAGGGACCCAGCACCATGTCTGCAACTCTGCATGCCATACTCACCAGAGGTAATCTGGGATCCTGGAGACATGCTCCTGGAAGGCAGAAGAGCCCGGCCCATCCACAGCCCAGCGCACAAGCATATTGATGGTTTTAGAGATCTGTGGGAGAAGCAGACATCAGGGCTTAAGCAGCTTTGCTCCAGGATCAGCTCAGGGCACTTTCTATTCTAGTAGGAGCTTCCTAAAAGCCCCTGAAGCACAGCAGGGCCCCTACGAAATGACTCAGACAGAGACTATCAGTCAAGGTCACTGGAAGGGCCACCGAGATACTGAGCCCCCCAGCAGTGCCTGCTGGGTTCATCTAGAGGAACCATGGACTGGCTCACCACAGGGTGGTCACCACTGCCACAGCACACCCATCACCCCAGTCACCCCCTGCGCGGCCAGCCTCGCTCTGGCCATGGCCAGTGGGCACCGGGCCCCAGGCTTGTTCCTTGAATATACCTGCATATATTCTGGCTTCCCTCAGAATCGTAGCCCCGGAGGCCAAGCAGGACCAGAAGCCCTAGCACCCTCCAGCACAGGGAAAGCAGGAATGGTGCATAAGGGCCCCGATATCCCCATGGCCCCTCCCCGGGCACCTCTCAATTCTAAGAGAAAGGCAAATGCTAGATTACTGGGGTGGCACCAGGAAAGTCAGAGGAGCTGGGCAAAACTCAGGAGGTGGCTCCTAGAAGCAGGTATGCAGACACTAGTCAAGAGCAAGTGACAGGATGAGTGGCTTCTCTGCACGGAACCCAGGGCACAGGGGATACAGACAGGAGTCTTATCACCACCGTCTGGAGGTCCGGGGCTCCAGGGAGGTTCCCTCACGCCCAGCTCCACAGAGACTGGCCCCTGGGGTATCTGACAGGTACCCACTGCGTCCAGGGGTGGCACAGGCACCAGGGGTGGGGAACTGACCGGGCCGATGCTGATACTCTTGGTGAAGCGGTCATCGGCGGCAATGTGCTCGTACAGCATCCGAACAGCCTGGTGCCGCAAGGTGGTACTGTGGAAGCGCTCATACAGGTTGAGGAGCCCTGCAGGGCAGCAGAGGGGCAGCAGGGGGCCTGGGTCCAGTGTGGCCTTGGCCAACAGCGCAGCATCTAGCCCTCTTTATCTGGGTTCATTTCCCATTTATCCCACCTTCCCTGCCCCTCCTCCTTCTTAACCAGGAAGTTTTATCCTGCCCTGGTAGTGTTTATGGGCCTTTCAAGACGGAACATCAAACTTGGCTTGCCCTAGATACAGATCAGCAGACCAGGGCTACGTCTCCCACCCCAGAGCCTGGCACAGACGAGGTCGCCCACTGCCACAGACAGGATAAGAAGAGGAATAACACAGGCCAAATGAGCAACACCCCCGCTGCCTGCTGCTCAGGCCTTTCCAGGCACAGGGCGAGAGGTTCTCTAGGGAGATACCTACCATACACAACACGAAGCAGCCAGCTATGGGGCCTGTACAGGTCACCTGGGGACACATTATTCCTCTGTGCCGGCCAGTTGATGCTGGAATAGTCTTCCACATAGAGCTCCTGGAGGGTGGGGGACACCTGAGCTGCAGCTGGTAGGGAAAGCAGACATGCTTCCTGGACACAGAGGAGAGGCGGACTCCACCAGAAGTGGCCTTGAACTGCCAGTCCTCAGGACTCAGTCCTGCGCTGCCGGGGGCTGAATAACTGAATGAATGACCAGTGCATGGTGTCAGGCCTGGCCATCTCAGTTCAATCAGGGCCATGCAGAGGAGCTGCTTCAGCTCTGAGCCCCAAAGCTACTCCTTCCTCCTTCACAAGGGCACTGCACAAAATACACCCTATACTCAAACTCCACCTCAGGGTTGCTGACCAAGGACATCAATCCACACGTGGGTCTGGACTGCTCAGGGACTGAGCACACATGCAGGGTCCCCTCGGGACACAGGGCCATGGCAGCTGCCTGTCCCAAGGCACAAATCCCTCTGAGCAGAATGTTTATTATCTATTTACAAGAAAAATGGTAGAGGCTGGCAGGGTCCCTCAACGGGGACCATGCTGCTAGATCCCAGTGTGGACATGCCTTCCCCACATCCCTGGGGTCAGAGGCTCACCTGGCGGAGGCTCTGAACCAGTGGGTCCTCGGAGGCACTCAGTCTGGTGGCATAGCAGTAGCTCATGGGCAGGTAGACCTGTCGGCAGTGGCACCAGAGAGTGGAGGGGTGTGCAGGCATCCAGCTGGGAAACAGCCTGGAAAGCAACACATCTCAGTGGGTCAACAGGTCATAAGCCTGCCTGTGTGTGTCAGCCCTGGGACCTGGGCCTTCTAATCTGGGCTACCAGGTGGCTGCTGGTCACTCCCTCTGCCAGCATGAGCACCACTCCCTTTGGCTGAAGTCAGGCTGTCTAGTGCCTGGGAGGCATCTCTGGTTTGGGCATTGCCTGCCCTCCAAGGACTCTACACACCCCTCCCTATGTGGTGATATTAGTGGGCTTGTATGTCTATGATGCCTTCTGGGGAAAGTTCACAACTCTCACTACATAGTTAAAAAGCAAGCAAGCAAACAAACAAACAAACACCAGAACATGGGATTCAGATAGTAAGGAATTAACACAAGCACTACTAGGCAAATACTATCCATTCTTCCATTCTATTAAAATACACTTAAAAGACACATGCAGGGGCTGGGAAGGTGGCTCAATGGTATAGCGCTTGCCTTGCATGCATGAGGCCCTGGGTTCGATTCCTCAGTACCACATAAGCAAAAAGAAAAAAGCTGGAAGTGGAGCTGTGGCTCAAGTGATAGAGTGCTAGCCTTGAGTGAAGAGCAGAGGGACAGTGCCCAGGCCCAGATTTCAGGCCCCATGACGGGACCCCAACCCCCCAAAAAAAGACACATGCAGACGTGTTGGTGGCTTAAGTGACATCTGAGCCTAAGTAAACATACTAGATAAGGGGAAGGAGACAGAGTAACCACCTGAGAACTGAGGCTAGGGGGGACCTCCATCCTCTACTCCTATACATAATTGGGACTTTCAGAACCAGTAGATCTATACCACAACCCTACATAACCAAGTGTCTGTGCCACTCCCAAACCCCCACTACCTAGCAGATCTCTGGCCTGATTCAGTGCATTTCTCTCTCCTGCCCAGTGACTTAGGGCGTGAAGAGGCTCTAGAGGCCCCACACAACCTCATCCACCAGGAAAGGCAGCCACGCAACCCGTTGCTCCACCAGGGAAGGCAGCCACGCAGCCCCATCACTCTACCAGGGAAGGCACCCATGCAGCCCTGACGCTCTACCAGGGAAGACAGTGCAACAGCATAGGACAGGCTTACCACATCTCAGGGAACAGGGTGTTCAGGCCTTCCCAGCTGTAAACATTCAGGATAGCAAGCCAGAACTTCCCCCAAGAGGGGATACCGACTGCACCACCTGCAAAGAGAACAAGCCTGTCCGTGAAGATCAGTCACAGCTGTCACCTGAGCCCCTTCCTGCATGAACCAAGGGCAGCCTTGGAGGCTCTGCAACCCCTACACAGGAAGCAGGCTCTAGAGCTATTGGGGACACTGGATGGAACCAACACTGTTCTCGAGAACAAGTATGTCAGATTCCAGGAGAGCAGTTGGAAGCCTCTAAATCCAGGAAGGAGCCCATGAAGGCACCTACTCAAGCTGTAGGGATACTTCATGCTCAGATAGCAAGAGGCCCACTTGTGCTTACATGTCAGGAGAGGGGAGGGGAGGCTTTTCCCACTCAGATCACACCTATGCTGCCTGCTTGGCAAATAGCCCAGTGCAGGAAGAATGATGGACCAGCCTCCAGACACCAGCAACAGCTGGCCTCAAGCACAGGACATGACAGCACTGAATCTGACATGCTTTATGAGAAGGCTTGGCCAAACCCAAGTGTATGAATATCAAAAAGACCAAGGAAGCTACTGGGCAAAGCACGGCCCAAACACAATGCTCCTCAAGGCAGGCATCAGGAGAGCTTCAGAACTTACAGTACCCATGAACTCAGCATCAATGACCTTAAAGGCTGATGATTAATTACAACAATGAAAAGAATATAAGATCTCATAACAATACGTATTTAAGCCAGGCACTGGCGGCTCATGCCTGTAATCCTAGCTACTCAGGAGGCTGAGATCTAAGGATTGCAGTTCAAAGCCAGACTGGGCAGGAAAGTCCATGAAACTCTTATCTCCATTAAACCACCAGAAAACCAGAAATGGCACTGTAGCTCAAGTGGTAGCGCGCTTGCCTTGAGCTGAACAGCTGAGGGATGGTGCTCAGGCCCAGAGTTCAAGTTCCACGATCAACAAAAAAAAAATGTATTTAAGCCAGGTGCCAGTGGTTCATACCTATAATCCTAGCTACTCAGGAGGCTGAGATCTGAAGATTGTGGTTCAAAGTCAACCCAGGCAGGAAAAGTCCATGAAACTTATTTCTCTTAGGCTTAGGGACAGCAACTAAGCCTAGTTCAAGCCCTAAGACTGGTTAAAAAAAAAAAAAGATGTAAGTAAAAAATAGGAGTTTCTAAGATGGCTAAAAAAATAGGATGGGGGAGCTGGGAAGGTGGCTCAGCGGTAGAGTGCTCGCCTTGCATGCCTGAGGCCCTGGGTTCGATTCCTCAGCACCACATAAGCAAAAAGAAAAAAGCCGAAAGTGGCGCTGTGGCTCAAGTGGTAGAGCACTAGCCTTGAGCTGAAGAGCTGAGGGATAGTGCCCAGGCCCAGATTTCAGGCCCCATGACCGGACCAAAAAAAAAAAAAAAATAGGATGGGAGGATGCAGTGTATGGGAGCCCAGAAAGGGCCTTGGGGAGCGGATAGGAGGCCCTAGTGCATGGAGAAGAGAACAGGGTGGGTATGGTGGGGTATAGGTCTTTGAGAAGCAAGGTAGAGGGCATGCCAGACCCTAGCACATGCTGTGCTTCACTTCTGAAACAGCAGGAACTATAAATGCTGCCAGAGGTCAGATTTCAAAGCCCAGAGACAAGTAGAAGCAGAAAGCTGGTGCATAGAATGGCAAGTGTGGAGGACATGAGCAGAACCCAGCTCCACAGGACTGCTCACTAGGTCTGGACTGCCTCCAGAGGGCAGACTATACACTGATCCAGTAACAGTGAATAACATGTTGGTTTTAGATATCATTTTTTTTTTTTTTGGGTCCGGTTGTGGGGCTAGAACTCTGGGCCTGGGGCTGTCCCTCAGCTCTTCAGCTCAAGGCTAGCGCTCTACCACTTGAGCCAAAGCGCCACTTCCGGCTTTTTTCTTTTTGCTTATGTGGTGCTGAGGAATCGAACCCAGGGCCTCAGGCATGCAAGGCAAGTGCTCTACCACTGAGCCACCTTCCCAGCCCTGGTTTTAGATTTCTAATTCATGAAACAAAGAGAATTAGCAGGTGTTTTTAATGTGTGTTAAAAAAAATTTAGATGTGTTTCTCCCTATTCTGAATTCCCTGTCCATTTATTTTGCCATGTGTCAGCTGGAAATGTTCCTGATGTTCATTTGTAAGTGCTCACTGCTCCTGTCAACACGACACAAGTCCTTCGACTATCACATGTATGCAGGATGTACCTTTCTTATGAAGGGTGTTCCGAGCCCGTACCAGGTCAGGATCGTCGGGCCCAATACCCAGGATTCTGAGAGCCACATAGTTGAGTGCCGTTCCAAACACCGTGGACTGGTCCTCGATGTGCCTGTTGCAAGTAGAAAACTAGTGGGGAAGTGACCTGCCACTATTTCTAAAACAGAAAGCAACACTGGTAGTGAAGTTTGTCTAGAAAAGAATGCTAAAGCCAGGCGCCGGTGGCTCACACCTGTAATCCTAGCTACTCAGGAGGCTGAGATCTGAGAATCGCGGTTCAAAGCCAGCCCGGGCAGGAAAGACCGTGAGACTCTTATCTCCAATAAACCACTAGAAAACCGGAAGTGGCGCTGTGGCTCAAGTGGTAGAGCGCTCGCCTTGAGCTGAAGAGCTGAGGGACAGTGCCCAGGCCCAGAGTTCAAGCCCCATGACCGACAAAAAAAAAAAAAAAAAAAAAAAAAAAAAAAAAAGAATGCTAAAATACCTTCCACCAATATGACATGAAAACACAGGAGGCACTGTGTGTGTAGCCACTCCCAGAGAGAGTTCACTCATATCCCTTGACATCTGAGTAGCTTTACACTGAGGGGCAGGGCTGCTCCCAGAGGGTGTGCTGCACAGAAAGCAAGGCTCCATCTGCTGCCACTCGGAGGCAGAGACAGTGTTCTACCTTAGTGATTTTTTGTCAGTCATGGGGCTTGAACTCTGGGCCTGGGCGCTGTCCCTCAGCTCTTCAGCTCAAGGAGAGCACTCTACAACTTGAGCCCCAGTGCCACTCTGGTTTTCTGGTGGTTAGTTGGGGATAAGAGTCTCATGGGCTTTCCTGCCAAGGCTGGCTTTGAACCATGATCCTCAGATCTCAGCCTAGGATTACAGGTGTGAGCCATCAGAGCTCAGCTTTCTTACTGATATCTTAAAAAACAAAACAAAACAAAAACTGATGGCTTTATCTTGGTCTGTAGGTCTCAAGAGATAGATAAACCATGAAACCATTCACAACAGGCATGAAGTTAAAGCACATACCCCCCCCTCCTCTTGCCAGGCCCTCTCCCCTCTACCCCAAGCCCATGCCCACAGCTGCAATTACCCTGCCTCAACAGCTACCTGAAAACCTGAGCCCAGCCTACACAACACACACATGCACGCACACATATGTGGGCAGACTCACAAGCCCCAGCCGCCATCCGGGAGCTGCACAGATCGCAGGTACCGCACCATCTCCTCTCTGCACCCAGCTGGCAGGGGGATGTGTGCCACATGGCACGTGATCAGGAGCCCTGCGTTTCAGGAAAGATGTTCCTCACTGAGTGAAAGTCCTCCACACTGCTAAGCCCAGTACCCTTGTGTACTGAGGACCCCACCCTAGCAAGGAATTGGGTCTCCTTCCTGTGAATTCCTGCAGGGTCAATCAAAGAACGTGGGACCAGGGCTCAGGAGGGCCATGGGCAGCACTGGTGGCGCTCACAGCCCAGGACCGGCCGAGCCACACAGCCACATCTGGCCCCTGTGTTGTGTCATAGAGACTCCAAGCTCTGAACAGTGCCTTGAGGAGGTTCCCAGCCTGGTGCACTGGTCCTCTGGTGCACAGGGCTCCCGGGTTATCACTCACCACTCCCCTCACAGCAGCCTCACTAGAACCAGGTGCCCATGTTGGACAGAGTTACTACTGAAACAAGCCCATAGGGGCTTAGTAGTAGTGTTTGTAGAGAATGTATGAAGCCCTGGGTTCGATTCCTTAATACCACATAAAGTGGAAAAGGCTGTGGCTCATGTGGTAGAGCACTAGCCTTGAGCAAAAGCTCAGGGATACTGCTCAGGCCCTGAGTTCAAAGCCCATAACTGACCAAAAAAAAAAAACAAAAAACGAATTCAGGTCACTGAGATAATAGGATCACAAGTGTCTGGGGGAGAAGAGTCTTAATTGCAGGGAGGAAATCTCCCACATTATAAGGCTGAATATTTCTGTAGATAAACAATCTTGTCTAGCCAACTCAGTTTAGGGTTCAGGCATCCAACTGCAATCCTCTTAACACTCACTAGCCCGAACCTGAGGTTTCCCTGCCAGGGTCCCTCAACCACCCTTTCAGGATGAGTTCACAACAGACATGAGTGCTCATGTAGACGTCAGCTCTTCACCTGCCACCTGTTCCTGCGGAACCTTGGCACAGGGTGAGACCTTCACCTCACCTGTACCCTTCCCACCTCATACTGTGACTCAAAAGCCTCCGCTCACTCTTTGTCAGAGCACTGATCATTCTTGACAGCTCTGTGTCCATTCCCCAGCACCAGATGCAGAAGGACTGGACCCTGAATTTCCACCTGCGTCACCAATTGCCCTGGCCCTGCCTGAGTAACTTTGCCCTTGAGCTGAGGTGGCATGCTATACCTGGCAGAAGGAAGAGTGGGCCACCGTAATCACCTGCCCAGTGCCCATCTTCAGCCTGCAGCTCCACATAAAATGTTACTCCATTCAGAGCCCCCTCACGGGCTGTTTGAGCTTTGGGCAAGTCCTTAAAATATTTTCCCTGCAAATGGAGAGAAGAAGAATAAGAAAAAAAAAAAAAAAAAACCAGAAAGCTGAGATGCCTGCTGACCAGCCAGCTAAGTCCTTCTCCTCCACAGCCTGAATCAAAATTATTTTAAGCTATCAAAAACTTTGATGTCCTGGATGATAGTATCACACCTCACTGAAAAGGACCAGTCCATGTTCTTATAATTATGCTCTCAAGTGACATCTGCATATTTCTTCAAAAGTTCAAAATATCATAAATAAATTTAGGCCTTTCCAAGTATGGACTGGCACTGAAGACCTCTGGGATATGGGGCAGCTCCCTAGGGCAGGGCTAGGCTGGGGCCCAGGCCAGGGCCGAGGGCCGGTTTATACACTACCGTGTGTGGCTGAACTTCCTACAGGGACGCACACAGCCAGACACTGGGTCAGAGAACTTCCTGTTAATAAAACAAAACCAAAGAGCATGATGAAGGTGGCTCACACCTGTAACCCTAGTTACTCGGAAGGCCAGTTCCACGAGAATCTCATCTCCAGTTAACTGGCAAGGAGGGCAAACCCAGAGCAATTTAAAGCCAAGGGCCTGGGCCCAACCCTAGCACCACACCACGGAGCACTAAGGTGCGCTGCTCTGGCTCACTCTCCTACAGATCTAAAACTAGACCCATTTCTTAGGCAGGAGCAGAAGTGAGAGACAGGCCGCCATCCACACGGCCCTCCCAGCGCCCCCACCGCACCGGCCCGCATGACCGGCCAGGCAGCCGGGGGGCCAGCGGCAAGGGGCCAGCCAGGCACCATCCAGGGGCCAGTCAGGGCCCAGCCGGAGGCCAGCCGGGGGCCAGCCAGCCGGGGGCCAGCCAGCCAGGGGCCAGCCAGCCGGGGGCCAGCCGAGGGCCAGCCGGGGGCCAGCCAGCCGGGGGCCAGCCAGCCGGGGGCCAGCCAGCCAGGGGCCAGCCAGCCGGGGGCCAGCCGAGGGCCAGCTGGGGGCCAGCCAGGGGCCAGCCAGCCTGGGGCCAGCCGAGGGCCAGCCAGCCGGGGGCCAGCCGGGGGCCAGCCAGCCAGGGGCCAGCCGTGGGCCAGCCAGCCGGGGGCCAGCCAGCCGGGGGCCAGCCGGGGGCCAGCCAGCCAGGGGCCAGCCGGGGGCCAGCCGGGGGCCAGCCAGCCGGGGGCCAGCCAGCCGGGGGCCAGCCAGCCAGGGGCCAGCCGTGGGCCAGCCGTGGCCAGCCAGCCGGGGGCCAGCCGTGGGCCAGCCAGCCGGGGGCCAGCCGGGGCCAGCCGTGGGCCAGCCAGCCGGGGCCAGCCGTGGGCCAGCCGGGGCCAGCCGTGGGCCAGCCAGCCGGAGGCCAGCCAGCCGGGGGCCAGCCAGCCAGGGGCCAGCCAGCCGGGGACCAGCCAGCCGGGGGCCAGCCGTGGGCCAGCCAGCCGGGGGCCAGCCAGCCGGGGCCAGCCGGGGGCCAGCCAGCCGGGGACCAGCCAGCCGGGGGCCAGCCGGGGGCCAGCCGGGGGCCAGCCAGCCGGGGGCCAGCCAGCCGGGGACCAGCCAGCCGGGGGCCAGCCGTGGGCCAGCCAGCCGGGGGCCAGCCAGCCGGGGCCAGCCGTGGGCCAGCCAGCCGGGGGCCAGCCGTGGGCCAGCCAGCCGGGGGCCAGCCGGGGCCAGCCGTGGGCCAGCCAGCCGGGGGCCAGCCGGGGCCAGCCGTGGGCCAGCCGGGGGCCAGCCAGCCGGGGCCAGCCGAGGGCCAGCCGGGGCCAGCCGTGGGCCAGCCAGCCGAGGGCCAGCCGGGGCCAGCCGTGGGCCAGCCAGCCGGGGGCCAGCCGGGGCCAGCCGTGGGCCAGCCGAGGGCCAGCCGGGGCGCGCACGCGGGTCGCGGGCCGGGCCACTTACCGTGTCCAGGCCCAGGGAGTGGGCCTCCAGCGCGGTCTGCTCCCGGCCCGCGGCCTCCTCCCCCGGCAGGTACGTCCACGTCTGTCGGCCCAGCTCGTTGCGGAGCCGCCAGCGGCCCAGGTCCGTGGCGGGCTCGGTCCTGTAGGGTCCCCCGCGACGACGCAGACAGCTGAGGGGGGCAGGCGGGCTGAGGCGCGGCGCAGGCCGGCGGCCCCCACCCCGCAGGGCGCCCCGCAGCCCCACCCCGCCGGGCCCCGCAGCCCCGGACTCACGTGCCCTCCGTCATGTCGCCGCCTAGCTCCGCGCTCGGCCCGCCGAGGCCGCACTTCACTGAGCGGCACCCCGCCGGCCCCGCCCACCGCGCGGCGCGCGCTCCTCGGCTGACGCCGCAGCCGCATGGGCCCATGCCCTCCCAACCAATCAGAGCGCGGCGAGACGAGCACCCGCCCGTCCCAATCGCTGAAGTGGCGGAGGAAGAACCGCCCCACGCGGCGAGGGGCGGGAACAAGCCGGCGAGAGGCGTGGCTGATGGGCAAGGCCACGAAGAAAGGCTGTCTGGATGGCTGGGCGCGTATGCAAGGGGGCGTGGTCTGAGAGGCGAGTCCTGGCGCCCGGGGCGTGGCCACCCGGAGAGGCGTGTACACCAGGACGGCCGATTGCCTCGTGGAGGGGCGTGGCCCGCGGGCGCGGCCTTGTGCATGGGTGGGGTCTCCGCAGCCTCCGGTCCTGCGGGCCCAGGTGGAGGGGGGGACAAATCGAGCTCGCGAGCGGGCCCTGGGAGGGCGGGGCCGCCGTTGCCAGGGAAACCCGAAGGCGCGTGAGCCAGCCCCAAGCTGGGGTCACCAGACACTCCACGGGAGACCCAGGGCCGGGAGGCGGGGCCTGGAGGGGCGGGGCGGGGCGGACTTGGAGGAGCGGGCGAGGCGGGAGGGGCAGGGCCTGTCCTCTCCGCGGGACACGGCGCCCTCCCCCCTCCTGTCCACGGGACACGGCGCCCTCCCCCTCCCCCGCCCTCCCCTCCTCCTCTCCACGGGACACGGCGCCCTCCCCCCTCCTCCTCTCCACGGGACACGGCGCCCTCCCCCCTCCTCCTCTCCACGGGACACGGCGCCCTCCCCCCTCCTCCGCCCTCTCCCTCCTCCGCCCTCCCCCGCCCTCCCCCTCCTCCGCCCTCTCCTCCTCCTCTGCCCTCCCCTCCTCCTCTCCACGGGACACGGCGCCCTCCCCCCTCCTCCGCCCTCCCCTCCTCTCCACGGAACATGGCGCCCTCCCCCTCCTCCGCCCTCCCCCTCCTCCTGTCCACGGGACACGGCGCCCTCCCCCCACCTCCGCCCTCCCCCCACCTCCCCCTCCCCCTCCCCCACCCTCCCCCCTCCTCCGCCCTCCCCCTCCTCCGCCCTCCCCCTCCCCCTCTCCGCGGGACACGGCGCCCTCCCCCCACCTCCGCCCTCCCCTCCTCCTCTCCACGGGACACCGCGCCCTCCCCCCTCCCCCGCCCTCCCCCCTCCCCCGCCCTCCCCCCTCCTCCGCCCTCCCCTCCTCCTCTCCACGGAACATGGCGCCCTCCCCCTCCTCCGCCCTCCCCTCCTCCTCTCCACGGAACATGGCGCCCTCCCCCTCCTCCGCCCTCCCCCTCCTGTCCACGGGACACGGCGCCCTCCCCCCACCTCCGCCCTCCCCCTCCCCCACCCTCCCCTCTCCCCCACCCTCCCCCTCCGCCCTCCTCCTCCTCCGCCCTCCCCTCCTCTCCACGGAACACGGCGCCCTCCCCCCACCTCCGCCCTCCCCCTCCTCCGCCCTCCCCTCCTCTCCACGGAACACGGCGCGCTCCCCCTCCTCCGCCCTCCCCCTCCCTCCCCCCTCCTCCGCCCTCCCCCTCCCTCCCCCCTCCTCCGCCCTCTCCCTCCTCCGCCCTCCCCCTCCCTCCCCCCTCCTCCGCCCTCCCCTCCTCTCCACGGAACATGACGCCCTCCCCCTCCTCCTGTCCACGGGACACGGCGCCCTCCCCCCACCTCCGCCCTCCCCCACCCTCCCCCCTCCCCCTCCGCCCTCCCCCTCCCCCGCCCTCCCCTCCTCCTCTCCACGGGACACCGCGCCCTCCCCCTCCCCCGCCCTCCCCCTCCTCCTCTCCACGGGACACGGCGCCCTCCCCCTCCAAAATGAAGTAGGTAGATTTTAAGTGGCTGGTGGAAGATGTTCTTTTTTTCTTTTTGTCGGTCGTGGGGCCTCAACTCCGGGCCTGGGCGCTGTCCCTCAGCTCTTCAGCTCAAGGCGAGCGCTCTACCACTGAGCCACCTTCCCAGCCCAGGAAAATGTTCTTCTTGTCCTTGATAGAAACAGGTGAATACAGCAATAAATGGGGAAGACCAACGTGTCAGCTTTGCCGCAGGTAAAACGTTGGCTGAGGCAGGCGCTGGCACTCACACCTGTCACCTCAGCTCCGCAGGAGGCTGAGATCTGAGGACCGAAGTTCAAAGCCAGCCTGAGCAGGAAAGTCTGTGAGATTCTCATCTCCACTTAACCACCTGAAAACCTGAAGTGGCGCTGTGGCTCAAGTAGTAGAGCTGAAGAGCTCAGGGACAGCGCCTAGGTGGAGAGTTCAAGGCAAAAAAAAAAAAATTATAGGTGTAAAATAGCTAAGGTTTGTTGAAAATTTCAACTTAGACTGGGTACATGGTTATGACATGGATATTTATGTGGCTATGTTGAGTGGACTGGCCTTTAGGAGAGGGTAATCAGCAGAAAGAAATTTGGGGGTCATCTGTTTTCAAGTGGTATTTAAAACTGAAAGATTTAAAAAAAAAAAAGCAGAAATTCCAGGATCCCTGAGGACTGGGGTCCAAGAGCACAGTAAGACCTGATCTACACAGTGGCTCTGGAGGGATTGTAAAACAGGGGCTGAGAACTGATAATTAGATGTAGCAAAACAATTTATTGGTGACTGAGGAACTATCCCAGCAGAGACATGCAGAGAAAAGACTAATGGCAGAAGGCAACAATTCTTGATAAGAAATGTATTCATTACAATGCTCATGTAATTGTAACTCCTCTGTACCATATTTTCACAATAAAAAAACTCATTACTAAAAAAAAAAAAAAAAGCCGGGCACCAGTAACTTACGCCTGTAATCCTAGCTACTCAGGAGGCTGAGATTTGAGGATTGCGGTTCAAAGCCAGCCCAGGCGTGAAAGTCTGTGAAACTTTTACCTCTAATAAACCACTAGAAAACCGGAAGTGGCGCTGTGGCTCAAGTAGTAGAGCACTAGCCTTGAGCTGAAGAGTGCAGGGACAGCGCCTAGACCGAGAGTTCAAGGCTCACGACCGACAAAAAAACAAAAAACAACAAAAAAATATGTGTATAAATACTTAAATAATTAAATGTACTAGGGCTGGGAAGGTTGCTCAGTGGTAGAGCGCTTGCCTTGCATGCATGAGGTCCTGGATTCGATTCTTCAGCACCACATAAGAACAAAGAAAAAAGCTGGAAGTGGCGCTGTGGCTCAAGTGGTAGAGCGCTAGCCTTGAGCTGAAGAGCTGAGGGACAGCGCCCAGGCCCAGAGTTCAGACCCCACAACCGGACCGTAGATAGATAGGTAGATAGATAGATAGATAGATAGATAGATAGATAGATAGATAGATAGATAGATAATTGTACTAATTGAAAAAAAAAGACTAATGGCAGAAAACATAAGTTTCTAGTTAAACATGCCATACTGAACATAGGCATTGACCTCCAATTCCCTCACAGATCTTACAAGACAGACATAAAAATCCATAAGGCATGCAGAGAGAAATACTAGTAAGCAAGAGTATAAACAAAGTAATAAAGACTGGATAGAGGAATGAATAATAACTAAGCAAGCTTTTCTCTTGCTAAGTCATGGGTGAAGTCAACAAGAAAAAGATTATTCTTGCCAGTCAACTCTGGGTATAGAAATTGCAAGCCTTGTGTAAGAAACAGTATGGCCATAAATCCTTGCTTCTACTTGGCTGGAGGCCTCCAGTTGTTGAGTCACAACGGATAAGAGCTTGGGCCTCAGGCACGGCTGAGTGCCACTGTGGGTGGAGGGACTGAGTCAGTGTACACTGTGTGGAGGCTCCGTCCTGCTTCTCCCTCTTAGTCAGATGGCTTGAGAATCCCTCTGGAACAACTGGCCTGCAAAAAGCCAGCCGTGACACATAACTAATCCCAGAACCTGGGAAACTGAGCGGGCAAAGTGTGCAAGGGTGAATTCAGCTCAGGTTACATAGACCCTGGAAAGAAGGGAGACAGAGAGAGAGAAGAAAAAGGAAAGAAGAGAAGGTAAAAAGGAAAGCAGCTGAATGCCTAGCTCAGGAGGCCAACACATTAAATATGTTGAGATATTTGAGAACACCGGGGATAGACATTATCTTGAAAGTTTCAAGAAACAGCTGGGTGCAGTAATCCTAGCTACTCAGAAGGCAGAGTTCTGACCGTTTGAAACTATCCTGTGCAGGAAAGTCTATGAAACTCATCTCCAGTTAACCATCAGAAAAACCTGAAGTGCTGGGCGCCAGGCGCTCACGCCTGTAATCCTAACTACTAAGGAGGCTGAGGATCCTGGTTCGTAGCCAGCCTGGGCAGGAAAGGCCATGAGACTCTTAGCTCCCATAAACCAGCAGAAAACCAGAAGTGGCACTGTGGCTCAAGTGGTAGAGCACTAGCCTTGAGCTGAAGAGCTGAGGGACAGCGCCCAGGCCAGAGTTGAAGCCCCATGACCAAAAAAACAAAAAACAAAAAACAAAACAAAACAAAAAACCCAGAATTGTAGACCTAGCTGAAATGACAGAGTGCTGGCCTAAGAATAGTACCCAGGCCCTGAGTTCAAGTCCCAGGCCTAGTACACACCTATGTGTACAAACACACACACATAAAGTTTCAAGAAACAAAACAAGCATAAATACAAGGTAATAATTTCCCACCTAAAATTATACTTCTATTGAAATTATGAATAAA
Organism: Dipodomys merriami; assembly: GCF_024711535.1. NCBI lineage: Eukaryota > Metazoa > Chordata > Mammalia > Rodentia > Heteromyidae > Dipodomys > Dipodomys merriami. The sequence continues at coordinate 763,147 of NW_027206020.1, forward strand.
ATATAAGGGTAAAAAAAGATATTTTAGGGCTGGGAAGGTGGCTCAGTGGTAGAACGCTTGCCTTGCATGCATGAGGCCCTGTGTTCGATTCCTCAGCACCACATAAGCAAAAAGAAAAAAGCCGAAGTGGTGCTGTGGCCCAAGTGGTAGAGTGCTAGCATACTGAAGAACTAGCTAACTAGCTAGCTAGCTGAAGCGCTGAGAGACAGTGCCCAGGCCGAGTTCAGGCCCCACCACCAGAACCCCCCTCACCCCCCCAAAAAATAAAAGATATTTTAGATAAGGTGCAAAGCAAACCAAAAAAAAGTTTTATTATTCAGACTCCAGGGAATTTCCAAGTGTGGCAGGACAGGGTGATCCCCCAGAATGGTCCTGACAGGGAAATGGAGTTAGCCTTTACCTGGCAGGCCCGTGCTGGGAGGGGCTTTACACTAGCTGGGAAAGTGGCTGAGTGGTGGAGCACTTACTTGCCTAGCATGCTCAGGGTTTGATTCCTCAGTAACACATAAACAGAAAAAGGCAAAGGTGGTGCTGTGGAGCTCATAGAGGCTCAGGGACAGAGGCCAGGCCCTGAGTTCATGCCCCAGAACAGCCCCCCCCCCAAAAAAAAAAAGAGTACTTTATACTCTGGAGTAGTGACAGAAACAAAAAACTAAACTAATGAAGAGAAAAAGAAAAAAAAGACAGTAACTGTAGGAAAATTCAAAATTGCACCTAAAGGAAATGTTAATCAAATTGACACAGGGTTTCACAACCAGCGGTAAACTTTCATCATTCTGAATTCAGAGTACAGATTTTAGCCAACATACTGAAATGTTTAGGGAGACTTAATAAAAGAAAATTTAACTATGTATGTGAGGATGACATACCTAATAGGGAAGGTAATATGAAAACTAACTCATGTTGTAAGAAGCCAATAGTCTCTAAAATAAGACTTTTAAAATACCACAGGTGGGGCACTGTGGTGCATACTTACAATCCCAGCACTTGGTGTGTGTATTGGGGGGATTAAAGGGGTGTTTAGGGCAGAAAGAATGCCAAACTGGGTTACATAGAGAAGTCCTATCTTTCAGGAATTAAAAAGCGAGGTCTCTGCCTACTAGCCCCTTCTTAGCCCATCCTAGCTTCAGTAGGTTATAAAGGTCACCTCAGACAATAGTGGGTACTTCTCAGTCCTCTCTTGTGGGAAGAGTCATGCCAATCCTTTTGCTGGCAATAAACCTTTTCTTTGTTCTTTGTACCAGGATGTCTGTATGGTTTTCTGGCAAAGTCTAATATACTCCGACATTCTTATCTTAACCACTGGAAAGCAGGAAGTGCCACTGTGGCTCAAGTGATAGAGCATTAGCCTTGAGCAAAAAAGCTCAGGGGCAGTGCCCAGGCCAAGTTCAAGCCCTAGGATTGCCCCCCCCCCCAAAAAAAAAAAAAAAAGCCAAGGATTTCCTCTTGCAATCATTGCTCCTTTCAAAACAATTCTATTTTCAAGTCTACACCTGAACTTTGTTAGTTATTATGTAATCGGTATTAAAGGTGAAATCTGAGGGGGTCAAATTGGATCCTCAACTACGGAGAACACAGTACTGTGATTATACTAGACATTACAGATAAATTCAATGTAAGAATATGCCTCTGAGGGCTGGGATGTAGCTCAGTGGCAAAGCGATTGCCTAGCAAGTGCAACGTCCTGGGTTCAATCCCCAGTACCAAAAAAGAAAAAAAAAAACGACAAAAAGACAAAGAATATGACCCTGAAACTGAGCACTGATTTTTAGTAGCAACAAACAATGATACTTAAGTTCTTTTATTTTTTTAGTGCCAGTACTGGAGGGCTTGAACTCAGGACCTAGGCATTGTCCCTTAGCATATTTGCTCAAAGATGGCATACTACCACTTGAGCTCCACTACTTTAAGTTCTCAAAAATGTAATGGAATATCATTTCCTTGAAATCCTTTTTTTTTTTTTTTGTGCCAGTCCTAGGGCTTGCAATCAGGGAAGGCCCAGAAATTCTTTTGCTTAAGGCTAGCACTCTACCACTTAAGTCACAGCACCACTTCTGGCTTTTCATGTAGTACTGAGGAACCGAACCTAGGGCTTCATGCATGATAGGCAAGCACTCTACCATTGAGCCACATTCTTAATCAAGAGGTACTCAGTGAAGAAGGAGGGGGCCTGGGAGGTGCTTCCTGCCGATGTAAGATTGTCCCCAGGTCTCTATCATGTCTTCTCAGGTACAATGTCCCATGTTTGCTTCTTACCCAGAAACACATCTATGTCCACATCACTTACACACACACATGCACACACCTACCTGTTGGTGTTGAGTTGAGCTGGGCAGGCCTGGCAAGCAGAGACCTTATATACCTTATGTATCCCAGCACTTCTGATGTCTGGAACAGTAGACTCAACTTTGCTGAGAGAATTACCTGAGAGAAATGTAAGCGACAAAACCCCTCAGAGCATGTGCTAGTGGGAGACAGTCTGAGAAAAGATAATGAAACGGATAAGAGTGTTGAAGTCATACAAGGGAAGTCTGGGCAGGATCTCATTAGAGATTCAAACAGTTTATTTGCATGATTAGTAATCCTATTTCCAGAAGTGCATCAAGCATCTGGGAATAACATAATTTTAAGTAAAAACAAACTATTCTGGAAAGACGACCACCTCTTTGGCCAGGCTCTCAGATGTCCACCATGTCCAGCAGTGCAGACAGATGGAGCTCGGAGGCAGCTTCCTCTTCCCTTGAGCTCTCGATCAGCCTTTCTAGGTGCTTCAGCCGTTCAGTCAGAGAGCTGCTCGTTGCCTCTGAAAGCTGCAGCTGCTCCCCTGTTCTTGTGGTCTATTTGAATAAAAAAGAAACCAGTAGGTGAACTGTCCAAAAAGAAACATTCTCTTTACCTGAGTTGTGTAACTGCAAACCCCTTTGTACATGACTTTCATAACAATCAATTTAAAAAAAAAATCACTATGAGTAGTTTGGGGATGCAAATAAACTAAGGCCTCTTCTCTGGAAAGGACTAGATCTCGTTTCGAGTCTCATCTGGGCCTCTTCTGATACTTACACAGCCCACCAGGTCCCTGTAAAATGGCTTTGCCAGATTCTCATCTTTGGACATTTAGTTTGCTTGGCTTGCACTTTTATGCAATGCTACAGCAAACATTTTTTTTTTTTTTTTGGTCCAGTTATGGGGTGTAGAGAGCTGCGAGAGGCCGCACCTGGAAGATGGCGCCGGCTTCCTTATATGGCTAAGGCAAAGAATCTGGCTTGCTTCCGCGCACCTGAACCTATTGGTGGTTCCCACGTGGCGTATCAGGGTTGGCTACCCAGCGGGTACTTAAGGCTGTGGGGAATTCTCCCCGGGGTTGGGGTCAGAAGATTACTCAAAGGTCCTGAATAAACTGCAGAGAGAAGAGTTCGGTGTCGCGTCTTCCTTGCTGGTCGAGGCGGTAGCGACAATGGGGCCTGAACTCTGGGCCTGGGCGCTGTCCCTTAGCTCCTCAGCTCAAGGCTAGCACTCTACCACTTGAGCCACAGTGCCACTTCTGGCTTTTTTCTTTTTGCTTATGTGGTGCTAAGGAATTGAACCCAGGGCCTCAGGCATGCAAGGCAAGCGCTCTACCACTGAGCCACCTTCCCAGCCCCTGCAAACATTTTTTGTAAATTAAATGTGAACATTTGACAATTCCTTTAAGATAGGATTAGTAAGCCAATAAATAGGAACATTTTTAAGTATTTGTCAACCTGAGAAACAGTATGTTATCTTAGTTATACCTTATTATTTATTTATGTCTATCTTAGCTTTCCTCTTCTATTGAAGGGCTTAAGTTGCTATAGAAACATGCTTTTTCTTTCTCTGGCAGCACCTATCTGTGATTAAAATGCTTCTAACTCTTTAGCCACACAGGAAAGGACAGCAATGGCTTTGAAAACAACATTGGGCCAAGTGGTAGTATAACTCCAGCACTGGGAGGCTGAGGCAGCCTAGGGTACATCATTAGATTCTACCTCCAAAAACAAGGGGCTGACAGTATTCCTCAGTTGTAGAGTGCAGTACTTGCTAAGCAGCACCATGAAAAAAAAAGAAAAAGCCAGGCGCCAGTGGCTCAGGACTGTAGTCCTAGACACTCAGGAGGCTGAGATCTGAGGATCCCGGTTCAAAGCCAGCCTGAGCAGAAAAGTTCCCGTGAGACCCTTACCTCCAATGAACCACTCAAAAACTGGAAGTGGAGCTGTGGCTCAAAGTGGTACAGTGCTAGCCTTGAGCTTAATTGCTGAGGGAGAGCGCCCAGGCCCAGAGTTCAAGCCCCATGACCGACCAAAAAATAAATAAATAAATAAAAGAATAAAGAGAAAAAAAAGAAATCTCTGGCCTTGACAAGACGGAAGACCTAGAGCAGGCTTCGGCTCCTTTAAGTTTGCCCTGGTCAATCCTGTCATTCACTACTATTCCTAGAAGCAAACCTGGGTGATACAGTATGTATGTGTTCCAAAAACAAAATCTGCCGTTACCAGCTGTCACACTCTCAATGTCCTTCCAACTCGCTGGTGAAGGGCTACAGTTTAATCAGTTCTTGTTTCAGTTCCATTCTTCATTTATTTTACAAGCACAAACTGAGAACTGGTTGGGGTCACCACAAGACTGAATTAATAAAAGACCGATTTTTGTTAGTTCTGTCTTTGCTAATGACAAATTTGCTCTGTTCTCACCTGTGGACCAGTTACTGTTGATGCTTTCATGATGGACTCCATAGTACGAGGAAGAGATACTAGTGTCTGAGGAAGGTAGAGGGGAAGGGACGTGGAATCTCTACATGTTCCTGAGTCTTCAGACAACCACTGCTGAAGTTGATCTTCAAACCTGAAACAATGTGATCAAGAATTCAGAAACATCTGGGCACTGAGAAGCAACACGACCGATCGACTATTCGCTCTCCTGCTATATGCACCTGATTTACGCCTTACTAAGGACACATACAACTAGGTTATGGCATCAATGAGCAGCAGAAATGTACTTTAAAAATTTACTATCTATTTAACATATTTAATGAAAAATGTAGCACTAACCCCCAAATCTCGGCATCTGTGTGTTAACAGTACTTATAACCCCTCATCTGGCTTTGACTTACTTTTTGTTTTGTACTGGTTCTGGGGCTTGGGCTCTGGGCCCCACAGTCATCATCGCATGTGTTTGCTCGGCTGGCACACTCCACCACTATATGTGCTATAGCCAGGCAATCTGCTGGTTAATGGAGTCTTGAGTACTTTTCTGCCCAGGCGAATTATAAATCTCAATCTTTGAGGTCTCAGCCTCCTGAGTAGCTAGGATCATGGGCATAAGCCACAACTGAGTTTGTAGCTCATGATATCTCTTCATGGATTATACAAATATGTGGATTACTGCTTCTAGTTTATAATCAAATTAAAAACAGTATTAAAGAAAAGCTTCACTACCACTTAGCACTCCAGAGCTGTCTATCTCCACACACTGATCTCTGTAATAAATGGCATCTTAAGTAGGCATGATGGCACATCTGCAGTTACCAGGGAGGCTGATAGGGTGGCTTGAGGCCAGCCTGGTAACACAAAAATCCCATCTCAAAAGAAAACACACGCTCAGCTAGAGTGGGATATCTCAGAGGACGAGAATTCTTCCCTCATCAAAAGCCACTTAAGGGGCCGGGTGCCAGTGCCTCACACCTATAATCCTAGTTACTCAGGAGGCTGAGATCTGAGTATCATGGTTCAAGGCCAGACTGGGGATAGAAAAGCTCATTTTTTTTGGGGGGGGGGGGGTTGAATTAACCACCAAAAAGCCAGAAGTGGAGCTGCGGTTCAATTGGTAAAGTGCTAGCTTTGAGCAAAAAAAGCTCTGGGACAGTACTCAGGCTCTGAGTACTCAAGCACTAGAAAGTAGGAAAACAAAACAAAGAACACCCCTTAACCAGGTTTGGGAGCACAGGCTACTTGGAGGCAGTGTGATGTCAACCTAGACAAAAAGTTAGCACTACCCGACTATAACTAAGTAAGCTGGGCCTGCAGCATGTGCTTACAATCCAAGGAACATGGAGGTACATGTAAGAGGACTGCAGTCTGAGGTCAACCACAGGCAAAACCATATCTAAAAAATAACTAAAGCATGGGGCTGGGAAGGTGGCTCACTGGTAGAGCACTTGCCTTGCATGCATGAGGCCCTGGGTTCGATTCCTCAGCACCACATAAGCAGAGAAAAAGAGGCCGGAAGTGGTGCTGTGGCTCAAGTGGTAGAGTGCTAGCCTTGAGCTAAAGAGCTGAGGGACAGCGCCCAGGCCCAGAGTTCAGGCCCACAACCAGACCCCCCAAAAAATAAATAAATAGCTAAAGCAAAAGAAGGCTGGGAATGTGCCCAAGTAGCCAGCTCAAGGCCAAGTTCAAAACCCTAGCGTTGCCAATAAGTAAACACGCAAACAACAAACAATACTTAAATTATACAACATAAGCAAACCCACCTTTGAAAATGAGTAATTCATTAACTCTTACAAATGTATTTATCAAGCAGCCACTAAATGAGGCACCACTATAAAAACAGGAATATGGCACAGAAACTAAACAGACAAGGCCCCACCCAAAGCCACTTATACTTTAATGAGATAAGACAAACAAGGAATGTGTGACAATGCCAACAGTCTGAAGATAAAACAACAAAAGGAGAAGCAGAGGTGAGGGCCAACAAGGAGAGCTGAACCCAGAGGCAGATGTTTGAGCAGAATGTCCATAAACTCAGCTGTTGGGGGTCACAAGTTTCAGCAAGAAAAACAGCAAACTCATCAGCCAGAAGAGAAACCAGGGCAAATCACACAGTGCATGGGCTATCTCAAGCATTTGCTTTTCATTTGGGGCGAAGAAGGGAGCCTCCAAAAAGCTTACAGTGTAAGCATAGGAGTAATGTGACTTCTGTCTTAACAGCAAAGACTGGACTATGGCCTACAACAGTAACCCACAAGCAAACAAAAGCAGCTTGGGTCAGCTTCATAATCAGTTCAATCCAAGTCTATTTTCAGTTAAAGCCAATAGGATTTAGGGGTGAGGGCATGATTTCCAAACATTTGGCCGAGGTGGCTAACGGGATGGAATTGCTACCAACAGAGAAGACTAATAAAGGAGAGTCTGGTTGGGAGCACAGCAGAAAGGTATGCTTGAGAGGAAAGGAAGGGAGTGGGTGGAAAGGAGGGTCAGCACCAGTGCCTGCTGTCCAGTAGGGGGCAGTCCACCAAAGCCTCCAGCCAGTCAAGGGCAGAAATCCAGGGCCAGCCTGAGTCCAGCACTTGCCATCTCGTGAATAGGCTTAGTTGCACGTATTTTTCATTACACAACTTAACACAGATGCTCAATGATAAATAACCCACAGTCAATTTCAAGAATAAACTAAAGCAAGGCCTTTCTTCCTCTAAGAGCCTATATTTTACTAGTATTTAACTTTGGCCTTTGAAAAAGTTTTGCCACTATAACCCTTGCACGCACACTGCCCTTCCCCACCTTTGCTGTCTCCTCAGCAGCCGGTCTCTGTCTTCACAGAAGTGGAGTGAATGCACACACAGGGAGGAAAGGATTTTACCTCTTTTTTTTTTTTTTTTTGTTGGTCATGGGGCTTGAACTCTGGGCCTGGGCACTGTCCCTCAGCTCTTCAGCTCAAGGCAAGTGCTCTACCACTTGAGCTACAGCGCCACTTCCAGTTTTCTAGTGGTTTATTGGAGATAGGAGTCTCACGGTCTTTCCTACCCGGGCTGGCTTTGAACTGTGATTCTCAGATCTCAGCCTCCTGAGTAGCTAGGATTACAGGCGTGAGCCACCGGCACCCGGCAGGATTTTACCTCTTGCTCTCCTCTTTCTCCAGCAGCAGACGGCTGGACAGACACTGTATCAGGAGCTCCTCGGCAGAGGCTCCCTGCATCAGATCCTCTGTGCTGGCACTCCCCTCTTGGCCATGTTCTGCACTTCTCTTCCCTTTTTGGTGCAGTTGGAGCAATGGTGTAGGAAAATTGCTTGCAGAAGGGTGAAAAGACTTTATCCCTAAACTGTAAGAACATGTATTGAAGTGCAAATGATCAGGTCAGGAAAGAGAGAATCTCTACAGACACACACACACATACACAACTCACAGATCTGCTTATCCTCCTGGGAGAATCTGTAGTCTTCCGGAGTACTGGGACACAGCTACACATGTGTTGAACCACCCTAGGAACACCTACCTCTCATGCCTGTCTATTTTCCTAGATGATTCATGACTGACCTTAACCTGCATGTGGGCTTTGCTCTAGAGTAAAGGAAAACAATCCTCACTGTGGTGACATTCCTAGTCTTAGTCTTTTTTTGTCGGTCGTGGGACTTGAACTCTGGGCTTGGGCACTGTCCCTCAGCTCTCCAGCTCAAGGCTAGCAACTCTACCACTTGAGCCACAGTGCCACTTCTGGCTTACTGGTGGTTAATGGAGATAAGAATCTCATGGACTTTCCTGCCCAGGCCGGCTTTGAATCACGATCCTCAGATCACAGCCTCCTGAGTAGCTAAGATTATAGGTGTGAGCCACTGGCACCCGGGCTCATACTATGTAATTGTTACACTATGAAAATATGTTTTATGCTGGTCCTAGAGCTTGCACTGTCCCTTAGCTTTTTTGCTCAAGGCAAGTGCTTTACCACTTAAGTCTCCACCTCCACTTCTGGCTTTTGGTGGTTAAATGGAAATAAGAGTCTCATGGACTGGCTTCAAACTGGGATCCTCAGATCTCAGCCTCTGGAGTATACTGTGAAAAAGTTTTACAGGTTGTAAATTCACTATCTGATTACCTTGCTGAATTCTAGATAGTCCTAAGGGTTTGGCTGTTCAGTGCTACGAACTGACAGTCATGCGATCTGCAAATGACAATTGTCCTTTCAGTATTTATACTGATCTATCCCATGCACTTGACACCTGGACAAGACTTCCAGGATAATAGACTTTAGTATCTATCCTGTTTCACCAATAAGCATATTTAGTTTTCTTTTCTTTTTTTGGTAGTTTTTTTTTTTTTTTTTTTTTTTTTTGGGTCTGGTCGTGGGGCCTGAACTCGGACTGGGCGCTGTCCCTCAGCTTTTCAGCTCAAGGCTAGTGCTCTACCACTTGAGCCACAGCACCACTTCCGGCTTTTTTCTTTTTGCTTATGTGGTGCTGAGGAATTGAACCCAGGGCCTCAGGCATGCAAGGCAAGCACTCTACCACTGAGCCAACTTCCCAGCCCTTTTTGTTAGTTTTTGACAGATAGCCTTACCAAGTTAAAAAAGTTCATTCTTACCCAAACTTGACAATAAACTTTATCAGGAATAAGTGTTAAGAAATGCACCTTATGCCAACTGAAATGATCATTTATATTGCTGCTCTGGAGATAAATTATATTAGTAAATTATCTACTGTTGGTATTGTTTTGTTTTTTTTCCCTTGGTTTTTGTCAGTCACATGGCTTGAACTCAGGGCCTAGGCACTGTCCCTGAGCCTTCTCACTCAAGGCTAGCGCTCCACCACATTCAGCGAGAGCACCACTTCTTTTTTTTTTTTTTTTTTGGTCAGTCAGGGGCTTGAACTCTGGCTTGGGCTCTGTCCCTCAGCTCTTTAGCTCAAGGCGAGCACTTTATCACTTGAGCCACAGCGCCACTTCTGGTTTCCTAGTGGTTTATTGGAGGTAAGTGTCTCATGGACTTTGCTGCCCGGGCTGGCTTTGAACCACGATCCTCGGATCTCAGCCTCCTGAGTAGCTAGGATTACAGGCGTGAGCCAACGACGCCTGGCTCCCACTTCTGGTTTTGTGGTGGTTAATTGGGAGATTAAAAAAAAAAAACAAAAACACATAGACTTTCCGGCCCAGACTGGCTTCAAACCAGGATCCTCAGATCTCAGCCTCCTGAGTAGCTAGGATGACAGGCTTGTCACTGGAGGTTTCTTTTGGTGCTACCAGGAACTGAATGTAAGGCCTTGTACTTTCTAGACTGGTGCCTCTCCCACTTGAGCCATAACTACAATCAGCTGATACTGTTCATTTTGGGAGAAAGAAAATATTTAGGTCTTGCAGTATGTGCTATCACTGAACTGCAAATGCCAATTCTACTAAGCCAGGCTTCTAAGTTAGATGAGATGCCAGCTTTTTTCTGCCTTCTTCAGTCAATGTCATCTGACAAAAGAGATATGCTTATTATCTTTGTACTAAAACAGTTTTTTTTGTGTGTGGGTGTGGTTTTTCATTTTTAGTTGTTGTTGTTGTTGGTCATTGGGCTTGAACTCAAGGCCTGGGTGCTATCCCTGAATTCTTTCTTTTACTTAAGGCTACCACTCTACCATTTTGAGCCACAGCTCCACTTCCAGTTTTTGAGTGGTTCATGGAGGTAAGGGTCTCATGGAGACTTTTCTGATCAGATTGGCTTTGAACCGGGATCCTCAAGATCTCAGCCTCCTGAGTAGCTAGGATTATAGGCGTGAGCCACCAGCACCAGATAGAACAGTTTCTATGATATAGGAATGATTTGGCCTTGAAAGTTTGTCAGAACTGGCCTAGAACTGGACTCAGTTTGCCAGATGTTAACTTCCAGTCTTTACTTTCAGATGAGAACATAGTTTAGGACAGCAACAGAAACAAACACTACACGTGGTGCTCACCGCCGCGGACTCAGCTGCAGCTCCTTCTGTGTCTGTGCCCTGGCTTGTTCCCATAACAAAGGAACATCAAATTTTTTCAAATGGTTTTTAAAAAAATATACACATATCTGACCGTCTTCACTCAGTGCCTCTGAAAAAACAATATAAAAACATTTTAAGAACTCAAAAAGGCCACAGGTGACCACCTGATATTTTTCACACCTTTAAGAACAAGTCTTCTAAATAATGGGACTCCCAATTCTTCGGCTAGATGTATGCTCTTGAGTGCCCATAGTCACTTAAGGTGCAAGCAGGCTTACACCCAGACTTTGGGGGTCCAGAAATGACTCTCAGAGCCACAGAGTTCTACTTAAGAGGTAGCACAGGGGACCTGCTTCAGATCAGAGAGTCCAGGTTCTCCCGGAACCTTATTGGCAATTGCCACTGTGTATAAGTACCTCAAAATCACTGGCCTTAGAGGGCCTAAGAAAAGGGAGAGTGGGAACCCAAAGGAAAATAAACACCTCCTCAATGCCTTTCTGTGCTCAAACTGGATCAGGAAGTCTTATGAACAGCTGGACTCATAATGCCAAGCTCCACCTACCTGTCACGACGGGGAGCCGAGGGGGCGTCCAGTCCCTCAGCTTGTGATTAATGCACAAGGCAATGACATCGTCCCAGGGGACGTCAGCCACTGAGGGCCCTGCCTCTGGGCTCAGGGAGGGGCTCTTGCTCTTCCACCGGCGGTAGGTCTTGCAGAGCAGGTTCTCCACCTGCGACTGGAGGACCGGCCGTGTCTGCCGTGAGCTGGGGATCTGGGAGGCATACTGAATGACCATGGAACACATGGGGAGCCAGGGAGCTGCAGAGGGAAAAGGCCTCACAGTTCTAGAACTTACGGAAACACTGGCAAAAACTATGCATCTCATCTTCCTTGGTCTGAGGCAGGGTCTTTCTGGCCTCAAACTTCCAATCCCCTTCCCTCTGCCTCTCTGGCGAGCCCTCAGCCACTTGAGCCAAAGTGCCACTTCTGGTTTTCTAGTAGTTTATTGGAGATAAGTCTCACAGACTTTCCTGCCCGGGCTGGCTTTGAACCGCGATTCTCAGATCTCAGCCTCCTGAGTAGCAGAGGGTGAGTGTGTGGCTGAGAAGTCTGCTCTCAGACATGCACGTGGTGGAGCTACAGCTGCTGAGGGGAGGGCAGCTCACTCCCGGGCCCAGGTGAGGGTGCACAGACAGCCCAGAGTCTGGCCTGTCCCAGCTCGACAGGAGCCCCGTCTGGTTGAGGGCGCAGAAAGACCATGCTCAACAGTGCACTCCCGCTAAGGTTCCCTCAGGACGAGTTGCCTGGTGGAGACCAAACACCACAGCTTCTCGGAGTACCTGAAGCCCAGAGGGTGCGCACAGACGGAGGACAAGCGTGGCCAGGCAAGTAGCAAGTGAGCCGGTTCCTCTCAACAGTGCTCACGTGGGAAGCAGCAGCCCCAGACGCACTAAGCTCCAGCTCACAGCTGGGGGTCTGCAACCTAATAGTGCTGTCCAGGCACAGTGGACAAACCAGAACCAAGAGCCATGACTCCAGGGTGAAGCCGCCAGAACTCATTCTTCTTGCACTCTGTCCATCTGCTCTGGCAGCCGGGGCTTGTGGAGCAGGCAGAACAGACCTGGGGTGATGCTGGAGAAAGGACAATAGTCCCCTGCACCACAAAACTCCTGGCTTCTTCTGCCCGTGAACCCAAAGCAGGCGTAGGGAGGTGCACACCTAAGGTGGACTGCGGGCCTCACACTGGAGCTGCAGCCTGCTACGCTCTCACTACAGAAAACTATAGACACTTGGCTATGGCTAAGCTCTCTTCCACTCAGCAACATCACACACCTCCTGGGGGTGGAAGGTCCATCTGAGGAAGCTGGAAGCCCAGCACGGCCTGCTTCAGCCACGCGAGGTGCTCCGGGGAGTTCCAGTGCAGGTGAGGGAGCAGCTGGCTGCCCCCCACCTCAGCAAACTCAGTGACAGGCCAGGACAGGTTACACAGCTGCTCCGAGGACACCACAGAGGCCAGGAACTGCAGGACACTGTTGAAGAGCTCAACAATGGCGCCAGGCTCCTGCGAAGCCAGGCCGCCCAGACGCCTCTCTTTTCTATCATGGAAAAAACGGTCACTAAACTCACGGCCAAGTCCATCCTCGACATACTGAATGAGGGTCTGACAGCAAAGGTCAAGGGCACGGGGGCAGCGGGAGACCAGCCACTGCACTGCTCGAGTAACCTGAGGACAAAGACAGTCGAGAGGGAGATGGCAAACCATCACAGGGATTTTCAAAAGTACCCTTTTCTGTTGCTACTTTTGTTTTTGTTTCAGAACTCAGCACCTGGGGCTTGTTAAGCAGGCAGTCTACCATTTGAGCCTTGTCCTTTCTCTTTCAGTAATTTTTTTTGAATTAGTGTTGCATATGTGCACAGGCCAGCCTGGACTCTTATCCTCCTGTTTACACTTCCCCAGTAGCTGGATGACAAGCACATGACAGAAACTATACTCAGCTCGCTCCAAAAAGCTTTCTAAAAGAGGTTGCCATTCTTTTTTTGTTTTTTGTTTTTTTTTGTCGGTCGTGGGGCTTGAGCTCTGGGCCTGGGCGCTGTCCCTCAGCTCTTCAGTTCAAGACGAGCACTCTACCACTTGAGCCACAGTGCCATTTCCAGTTTTCTGGTAGTTCATTAGAGATAAGAGTCTCACGGACTTTCCTGCCCGGGCTGGCTTTGAACCACGATCCTCAGATCTCAGCCTCCTGAGAAGCTAGGATGACAGGCGTGAGCCATGGGTTCCTGGCAGTAAGCTGCCATTCTTTCTAAGGCTTCCTGTATGAGCTACCACCAATGCACTAGGCTGTCAGTCAAAATAGGAAAGTGCACAAAGCTCCCTCTGTGGTTGAGTTTTTGGCTTTGTTGAGCTCTGGAGACATTTGGCAGGGTCCCAAGATAGGGACCACCTGAGGGGAGCAGAATCCCTCGGGAGAGACCTGGGAAGCTGGTCAAGTACCTTCTCACTCCCACAAAAGCACAGACTCGTCCTCCTAGCCCGAGCACTGTGACTGTAGTCATATTTTAAATTTATAAAAATAAAATGAACCAGGCACTGATGGCTCACATTTCTAATCCTAGTTTTTCAGGAGGCTGAGAACTGAGTATCACGGATCAAAGCCAGCCGGGACAGGAAAGTCCATGAGGCTCTTACCTCTAATTAACCAGCAAGAAGCTAGAAGTTTGAAGGCATGGTTCAAATGGCAGAGCATTAACCTTGAACAAAAAGGTTCGGGAGGAGGGGGAGAATGGAGAGGGGGTGCTGGGAAGGTGGCTCAGTGGTAGAGCAGTTGCCTTGCATGCATGAGGCCCTGGGTTTGATTCCTCAGCACCACATCATAAGCAGAAAAAGCCAGAAGTGGCGCTGTGGCTCAAGTGGCAGAGTGCTAGCCTTGAGCTGAAGAGCTGAGCGACAGTGCCCAGGCCCAGAATTCAGGCCCCACAACCACCACCTCCCCCCCCCCCAAAAAAAAGGTTCAAGGACAGTGCCCTGAGTTCAAGACCCAGAACCAGCAAGCATGCATGTGTGCACGTGCATGCACGCACACACACATACACACACAAATACAAAAATTTAAAAACTAAAAACTTTGCACAAATGGTTTAATTTGTTGCTGACAGAACTATGGCAATTTTTACCTATTATTTTGGTCTGCTTCTAACTTTAGAAAAGTATCTGTATAAAATGTAAAATAAAAATTGAGAGCACTAAATAGACAAAATTCAGTATAGATCAGAAGAGAAAAACCAAATTATTTTGATGGTTCTTTAACAACATCGATTCCTTACCTTCACTGTGCCTTGTAAATCATTAACAGAATCAGGGATCTCAACAACAATATAATCTGAAATCAGTTTAGCTGAAACCAAATCCTGTAGCATCAAACCTGTAAGAAACAGGGTATTCCCCAGTGATGACGGTGCCCAGGCACCTAGCCCCAGTGCCCTGCCCTGCCCCGCCCCGCCCCGCCCAACTCAGCTGCAAGCCAGCACAGAGGGGAGCCAGCCCCACAGCTCCCACGCCCTTTCTCAGACCCAGTCACCCACTGAATAAACAATACCGCCTCTTCACCCACCATCTTCCACGTCTTTCCCCAGAGCATGCTGTCTAGAGCTGGGAACAAGAACCACTAGTGGGAGGGCAGGCTGGAAGGGCTTGGCCTGCAGGAGCTGCTTCAGCTGCAGCAAGGCCGACAGCCTGGACACATCCTCTTCCACCGGGTCTTCATTCTTCACTTTGGGGGGAAGCAGCAGCATGAGCCCACTGGCCCCCAAGAGGTCTTTCTGGTTCTCCACGGCATCCAGGGCGCCATCACTGAGAGTCCCGTGGGTCACCTGTGAGTGACAGCACCGGACCATCAGCACAGACAAGAGGGTGAGCATGAAATGAGTGGTCTGCGCAGCACAAAGGCGGCCAGAGTACTTCATCCGAGGCTACCATTTGAGCCATACCTCTACATCCAGCTTTTTGCTAGACAGTCTTGTGGACTTTCCAGCCCTGGTTGAGATGGTGGGCACCAGTGGCTCACACCTGTGATGCTAGCTACTCAAGAGGCTGGCCAGCCAGGGCAGATGAATCCTTGAGATTCTTTTTTTTTTTGTCGGTCGTGGGGCTTGAACTCTGGGCCTGGGCGCTGTCCCTCAGCTCTTCAGCTCAAGGCGAGCGCTCTACCACTTGAGCTACAGCGCCACTTCTGGTTTTCTGGTGGTTTATTGGAGATAGGAGTCTCACGGTCTCTCCTGCCCGGGCTGGCTTTGAACTGTGATCCTCAGATCTCAGCCTCCTGAGTAGCTAGGATTACAGGTGTGAGCCACCAGCGCCCGGCCTCCTTGAGATTCTTATCTCCAGTGAACCATCAAAAACTAAAAGTAGAGGTGTGGCTTAAGTGGTAGAGCACTAGCTGTGAGTGAAAACAAAAGCCAAGTAAGGGTACAAAGCCAGAATCCAAGGCCAATACTGGCATACATGTGCATGTGCCATAAGTGGAGCCAGAAGTGGAGCTGTAGGGCTGAAGTGGTAGAGTACCTAACCTTGAGCAAAAAGAGCTCAGGGACGGCACCCAGGCTTGAGTTCAAGCCCCAGGACCACCACTACCACCAACAAAAATCACAAGTATATCAACTGTCACAACACTTGACACTTACCCTTTTTTTTTTCCTGGTGCTAGGGATTAAGCCCAGGCCTTCAATTATATTAAGTAAGTGCTTCTGAGCTACATTCCCTAACCCCGCCTTTCACAGGGAAATTGGACTAATTCTAATTAAATAGCAATAATGTGCCTTAAATAAGTAACATTGTTGCTGAAAAAAATGTTAAAATCTACAACAGTGCAGGAACAATGCAAGTGCAGTTTAATCCACCAAAGCAACGATGAATTCTTAGTGCTGGGAGTTATCAAACTTCAGTCCTGAAGTAGTACCCACCATGAACTGAATGACACCTGTGACCTAATGCTATTTCAATAAATTTCCAAGCACATATGGTGAAACCTAAAGTCTACTTAAAAATAGGTTCGCAGGCTGGGCGCTGTTGGCTCACTCCTGTAATCCTAACTACTCAGGAAGCTGAGATTTGAGGATCGTGGTTCAAAGCCTGCCAGTTAACCCCCAGAAAACCAGAAGTGGCACTGTGGCTCAAGTGGTAGAGAGTTAGCCTTGAGCTGAAGAGCTGAGGGACAGCACCCAGGCCCAGAGTTCAAGCCCTACAACTGACAAAAAAAAAAAAAAAATTAAACTCAACTGTTCAGGAAACCAATTATGCTATATAAACACCTACAAAGAAGAAAATATTGAGTCTGTAATTTTTTTTTTTTTTAATTATAATTTTTGGTCCGGTTGTGGGGCCTGAACTCTGGGCCTGAGCACTGTCCCTCAGCTCTTCAGCTCAAGGCTAGTGCTCTACCACTTGAGCCACAGCGCCACTTCCGGCTTTTTTCTTTTTGCTTATGTGGTGCTGAGGAATCGAACCCAGGGCCTCAGGCATGCAAGGCAAGCGCTCTACCTCTGAGCCAACTTCCCAGCCCCTGAGTCTGTAATTTTAAAAAAACAGGCCAATTTGAATGTAAAATAAAAACTACACTGAATGACCTATACAGAGCATTATTTACTAGCTAGCATCTGATACAGTGATATATGCATAAGATTAAATGTTAAAATCTGCTGGGTGCTGGTGGCTCATGCCTGTAATCCTAGCTATTCAGGAGGCTGTGATCTGAGGATCACGGTTCAAAGCCAGACCAGGCAGGAAAGGCCATGAGACTCTTATCTCCAATAAACCACTAGAAAACCAGAAGTGGCGCTGTGGCTCAAGTGGTAGAGTGCTCGCCTTAGCTGAAGAGCTGAGGGATAGCGCCCAAGCCCAGAGTTCAAGCCCTATGACCGACAAAAAAAAAAAAAAAATTAAAATCTTTTGTTAGCACCTAATGTGTCAGGAAGCTAATTTTAGTCTTTTAATCGTTTCAGTGTTGTGAACACTGTTTCTCATCTCCCAAGTTTGAGTTACAGTAACCCATGGAGTAGTTCAGGGCTTCAGAATTATATGTACAACATCACACATGAGCTCAGGACACAGTTCAATGGAATGGTATTGGCCTAGTACACCAGCCTTGGGTTCCCGCATTTTTCAGGATGGTTCTGAGCTGACAAGAAGTCTGTGGCAGCCACAGCCCATTGCTTGCTATGGTCTGGTTCCTGAGTGTCACACAAAGGCCCATGTGTTAAAGACCTGATCCCTAGCCTGACACTATCAGGAGGTGTGAAACACAGAAGGTGTAGAGGCTAGCAGAGGCATTAGGCCATTAGAAATACACTTTTCAAAGGGACTGCAGGACCCCAGACCCTTCCCAGCCTCTGCTCTGCTCCTCAGCCACAACACGAGCAGTTTTTCTCAGCCATGTGGTCCCAGCCACAGCAGGCTGCTTCATAGAGAGGCTCAAAGTGACAGGGCCAACCACAGACTGAAACCGCCCAACTGTGCATGAAAAGTAACCTTTTCTCTTCCTAAGCTGATCTCAGGTATTTGTTACATTAATGGAACGTGGACTAATACTTTTTTGTTCTGAAATCTGGACTCTTGCCTCCTGAGTGGCTGGCTATGGGTACAAGCGTGAGCCACCAGCACTTGGGCAGCCTCAACCCATACTAGATAGGTGTATAGAATATTACTGAGATGTGAGAAGGACAGATAAATACTAGCTTTCTCAGCCTGTCCTACAGTTTTCTGAAACAATGTTAGAAAAAAATAGCACTCACAGAATCCCAATGATGTCTGAGGGTGAATGACAATAATGAAGTCAGGGAGCTAAGTAAATGAAGTGATTGCCACTCACCTTTATACACACATTTACAGAAACGGTCTGATCCCCTTTGCTGCTGAGTGCGTTAACGATGGTGAGAGTCTGCATCTCACCAGCATTCCGGCACGTATCACTCGCCAAGCCATCATCACCCATGAACTTGACCTTTAGCCAATTCGTTAGAATTCTATAGGTAAAAGAAAATAACAGGGCTGGGAATGTGGCTTAATGGTAGGGTGCTTGCCGAACATGCATGAAGCCCTGGGTTCGATTCCTCAATACCACATAAACAGAAAAAACTTGAAGTAGTGTTGTGGCTCAAATGGTAAAGTGCTAGCCTTACACAAAAGAAGCTCAGAGACAGTCCACAGGCCCTGAGTTCAAGCTCCAGGAGTGT
This sequence comes from Dipodomys merriami, assembly GCF_024711535.1. Classification (NCBI taxonomy): domain Eukaryota; kingdom Metazoa; phylum Chordata; class Mammalia; order Rodentia; family Heteromyidae; genus Dipodomys; species Dipodomys merriami. The sequence continues at coordinate 781,552 of NW_027206020.1, forward strand.
CAGAAAAAAAAAAGAAGAAAAAAAGAAAAAGGAAAAGAAAAGGAAAAGAAAAAAGAACATTTTAAGAAAAATCAAATTCTAAATTTAACCTATAAAGGTTTTCAGAAAAAGAAAAAAGAGAACGCAGAGATGCAAGCCTACAGACAACAAATCTTATGTGAAGCTGACATGGATAAACCAAGGGTGCCATTTTTTCTTTTAACCAGTCCTGGCCAATTAGACTGGCCACCATCAAGAATTCAAACAGCAATAAATAAATGTTTGAGATGGAGAAAAAGGAAACCTAGTGTACTGTTGGTGGGACTGTAAACTAGTACAACCACTCTGGAAGGTGGTCTGGAGGTTCCTCAAAACATAGACCTACCCTATGGCCCAGTCATACCACTCTTGGGTAATCTACCTAGAATGTTACAAGCCAGGATACCATAAAGATGCTTTCATGCTGGGCTCCAGTGGCTCATGCCTATAATCCTAGCTACTCAGGAGCCTGAGATCTGAGGATCAAGGTTCAAAGCCAGCCTGGACAGGAAAGACCATGAGACTCCTATCTCCAATAAACCACTAGAAAACAGAGTGGTGCTGTAGCTCACATGATAGAGCACTCGCCTTGAGCTGAAGAGCTGAGGGATCAGCCCAGAGTTCAAGCCCCATGACCGACAAAAAAAAAGATACTTTCACATCCATGGTCATTGTTCACTTACTCACAATGGCCAAATCACAGCAATAATCCAGATGCGCTAGAATAGACCAGTGGGTCCAAAAGATGTGATACATATACACAATGCAATTTTATTCATCCATTAGGAAGAATAACATTATGTTATTTCTATGGAAATGGAAGGACCTAGAACAAATCACGTTGTGAGGTAAACCAGGACATGTTTTCTCTCAAATATGGAAGCTAGACCTAAAACATAACTGGACATGGTACCTATACAGGACTCCAAGCATTCACACACAAATAGACCAAGGGAGGACACCAGCGGGGCAGGGACCCAAAGGTGTAACTCTCCTGATCATGTAAAATACTACTTATCAAAAGGAATTCAAGACAGGGAAACATGGGTTATTTATGTTGTTGTTGGTGGTGGTGGTGTTTGTGTGTGCTATTTTTTTTTCCCCTTTGCTGCTTTTTATAGGGGCAAAGTGAGGAGGAAGGGTGAACAAATGCAATCATGGTATTTGGTATACACATGAGCCACAGGTGCCAGCCTCATTTACTTTTCTTTAAATGCCAAAACTCTCTTCATGAATCTCATGACTTCTTCATTCTTCCTTAGCCTGAATATGTTCACATTAACAACTCTTTAAAAGTAATATGTTCAGGGCTGGGATGCAGCTCAGTTGCAAAGCACTTGCCTAGCAAGTGTAACAACCTGGGTTTGATACCCAGTAACACACACACACACACACACACACACACACACACACACACACACACACACACACACACTGATCCCCAGTAACACACACACACACACACAATGATCCCCAGTAACACACACATACACACACACACACACACACACACACACGTACGTACGTACGTACGTAATGTCCAGGCCAGGCACCAGTGTCTCACACCTGTCATCCAAGCTACTCAGGAGGCTGAGATCTGAGGATGCTGGTTCAAAGCCAGTCTAGGCAGGAATGTCCATGAGACTCTCATCTCCAATTAACCACCAGAAAACTGAAGGGGTGCTGTGGCTCAAAGTGGCAGAATGCTCACCACCTTGAGCACGGACAGCACCGAGAAAATTTTTGTTAGCCCTAAAAGTTTTTTCTAAAGTAAAATGGAACTATACAGAATAAAAACTATAAACTACCTAAGAGTAAAAAATGAAGTAGAGGAGTTGGCTTGGTTGGTAGAGTGCTAGGAAATCAGCAAAAGTGTCAGGTACTAAGTTCAAGTTCTGGTCTCCAACCAAAAAAAAAGAAGTAGATTCTAATCAGAATGCCTTAGCGAGCCGGGCGCTGGTGGCTCACGCCTGTAATCCTAGCTACTCAGGAGGCTGAGATCTGAGGATCGCGGTTCAAAGCCAGCCCGGGCAGGAAAGACCGTGAGACTCCTATCTCCAATAAACCACCAGAAAACCAGAAGTGGCGCTGTAGCTCAAGTGGTAGAGCGCTCGCCTTGAGCTGAAGAGCTGAGGGACAGTGCCCAGGCCCAGAGTTCAAGCCCCACGACCGACAAAAAAAAAAAAAAAAAAGAATGCCTTAGCATAGCTTAAGTAACAACTTACATGCTCCAAACCAGGATTACTGCTGAATGTATGGAATAACAGTGAAAGTGGATTGAAGTGTCAACCTCAGGGCTGGGAGTGATTCAGTGGTAGTGCCCTTGCCCAGAATGCCCAAGGCTATCAGTTCAATACCTAGCACTGCAAGAAAACAAAAGGCCCTTTCTAAAGAGCCAACCTCGGAAGTGGCGCTGTAGCTCAAGTGGTAGAGCGCTCGCCTTGAGCTGAAGAGCTGAGGGACAGCGCCCAGGCCCAGAGTTCAAGCCCCACGACCGACAAAAAAAAAAAAAAAAGAGCCAACCTCACAGCATGCACAAAACAGACCGCACGTTTAAGAACAAGTGGAATACCCACACCAAGGCCCAGCTATGGCTCAGCCTGCCCCAGACCCTTGAAGAAGTGTTTACACTCAGAGAGAAGCCCTCCTTTACCTGCCAGGACTCCCTGGAGACTGCTCTTCTCCATCAGGTAACACTAGCACTAGTTTCCAGAACACTTGCTCCTGGGTCACAGGGAGGTGCTCAGCCAGGAAGGACGGCAGGTCCAGAGGCGCCCAGGCTGCATTACTGGAAAGAAGATGCAGGGTAAGCCAGTGTGCACACGCCCAGGCAGAAGCAGCACATGGGCAGGGTTAACAGACCTACACAGCTGCTGGTGGAAGTGCTGAACCTTCATCTGGTGAGCTGTCTCATTTCTGAGCCGTCTCAACCTACAAAGAAAGGGGAAGACATCAAGTCCACAGGCAGAGCTGAAAGGTACCTATTGATGTTTCTGAGGGAAAGGTACTTGGCTAGTACCTCTGACGGAGAAAAGGAGAAAACATCTTCTGATAAAGAAACAAGATTGATGGCTAACCCAGACAGACAAATCTGGGAGACGTATCTCCAATTAATCAGAAGAAAGCTAGAAGTAGAGGGGAGGTGGCTCTAGTGGTAGAGTGTTAAGAGTGTCAGCCTCAAGTGAAAAGGACAAGTAAGAGCATGAGGCCCTGAATTCAAGCCCCAGTTCCAGCACAAAAATAAGTAGACTGAAGAACACCTTTGTTCCACAAATGTCTATGAACACAAAATATCTATCACTCCTACTGAGTGCTGCCACAGGAGACCCAACAATACAGATTAACGTCCTACCCTTCTCAAATATACTCTCATAGAAAGTCTCCATTCTGACAGACCTGGCTTGCAGGACTTATTAGTGCTGAGGGAACCTACAGCAGGGAAGGCAGGAGTCACAGGTTCTCATTATACTGGTCACGTAGTGCTCTCCGCCAGCCCTGGCATGTTTGGGAAGAGCCATGGGTTGAGTTGGGTACATGGCATGAAGACCTAGGGAGTAACATGGGGACCTTAACAGCCGAGGCACCCATGGGAGTAACATGGGGACATTAACAGCCAAAGCACCCATGGGTGTCAGAAGACCTCTGCTGTGGGCAGATACTGGACAAACACTGGCAAGATCTGGTCATGCCTTTCCCGCCAGGCACAGCCTGAGGCTGTAGCTACAGGTCTGATAGGAGGCAAACCCAGTTTAGGATGTGACAGGTATCTTTCCAGCAAGGAAGGGAACACCAAGGATTAGGTGCAGAGGCTGTGCTCCAAATGGATAGAGTCTCAAAGTCTCAAACACTGGGAAAAGTCTAGCTGCTGGTGAACCAGAGGACCTAACTGGAAGACAGAAAGTGAGGTCGCCAGGGATGGGAAGAAGAAAGAACAGGAGGTAGAGGGTGGGCTGAGGAAGCTGGGGGTAGGGGACGTGAATGGCAGAAGAAACTGAAGCCGGGCGCTGGTGGCTCACGCCTGTAATCCTAGCTACTCAGGAGGCTGAGATCTGAGGATCGCGGTTCAAAGCCAGCCCGGGCAGGAGAGACCGTGAGACTCCTATCTCCAATAAACCACCAGAAAACCGGAAGTGGCGCTGTAGCTCAAGTGGTAGAGCGCTCGCCTTGAGCTGAAGAGCTGAGGGACAGCGCCCAGGCCCAGAGTTCAAGCCCCACGGCCGACAAAAAAAAAACAAAAACAGAAGAAACTGAGCAGGAGGGGGAGGAGCGCAGAGAAAGCACGCCAATCATGGGGCTCACAGAAGGCCCTCCAAGAGCTACAGGAACAGCCAAGAGTCAGAGGAAACCTGTACTCAGGGAGATGATGCTCAGAGAGAACATTCTATGTTGGCCCTAGCATGGCGTGCCTGGCGTGGACCTTTATGCTGCCTGCCCACGGAGGGACAAGATGGCAGAGGGAAGGACCCCGACACCGGGCCTGATGAGAAAGGCCAAGCTCCCTAGTCACCACTAGACGGCCGGACATGCTCGGGGAGAATCACAGGAGCATAGAGGACCTCATGGATGGAAACACTGGTGGATGGACTACCAGCACATGAGACAGGGCAGGAGTGAAGCGTTACAGAAGCAGACTGTCTGGAAGCAGAGAGTCAGAATGGACTTCCAGCCTCCCCCACGAGGATAGCGCAGTGTATACTTAACCTGGGAAGACTGGGAGGAGAACAGGTAAATCTGAGTCAGTCTGCCACTAGACTTTCAAAATGGAAGTGGTGTGAAATCAGATCCCCTTTTCCCAGAGGTGAGGCAAGTCATATCCCTGCCACTGTAGGAATGAATGACAGCGTGTCCTCACGTCCTGATTCCATCATCCCCACCCACAGCGACACGCCTCAGCCCAGCCCCTGAAGCTGAGGCTCTGAGGAGGCATGGCTGAGCACCGACCTGGTACAGGAGATGCCCACTCTCCCTGCATGACCCAGATCCAGCAGGCCCTTGGCCAGGTTCTGTCCCGCAATAGGGCGCTCTGCACTGGGCGCCAGAGCCTGCAAGGGGTCGTTCACATCCACACAGCAGGGTGCCGCAGGAAAGGCCCGCATCTGGCGCCTGAGTTTCTTCCGTGCTGCAACGGCTTCCCTCCACCTAGAAGACACAACAAATTGTCACTGGGCATATTTAAGGCTAAAAATAATACAAACTTGGTCAGGTGTCTCTGGCCTAGTTACTCAGGAGGCTGAGATCTGAGGTTTGAAGTCTGAAGCCAGCCTGGGCAAGGAAGTCCAGAAGACTCCTTATTTCCAATTAACCACCAGAAAGCTAGCAGTAGAGCTGTGGCTCAAATGTGGCTTGAGGACAGCAACCAGTCCGAGTTCAAGGTTTAGCACCCGTGTGCATGCACACATGTGCACACACAATACAAACACAACTCAATACATAACCTGAGAAGATATATTTTTTGACAATCTGTTTAGCTCTTTTCCAGTACTGAGAAACAAATCAAAATTCAATGTAAGCATGATAGCAAACAAGAATGAAAGTACTACTGAATTTAAGAGCTAACGCTGAGTGACCTCTGAATGCTGACTTGGCAACAGATCCAGGAATGGCGTGACCCACACACATCAGCGGGGAGCCCTCCATCCCAATGGCATTTCCTTGTCTAAAACTTGGGCATGAGAGGGTCACCGCAGCACTGCCTAGTGAGGGCACCACATGTCGTCTACGGTGTGCATTCACAATGGAGAGCCTGATGTGCTACAGTGCTCAGGCCTAACTACACCTCCCACCAGGGGGAGTAAGGAATGGCTTAAACACACAGGGCAGATCCTTTGCTGACAATCTCACAAACAGAGAACAAGAAGTTTCTGGAAGGGTTTAAAAACAGATGTTTCTGAGGAATAGACAAGGCCTGATCCGAAAGGGAGACTCACCTCCTTCCTTGTATGCCCTTTGATAATACTGCTACTGTCAAGGACGATATCACTTATGTAAACTTTTTCTATGAAATGAACCCCCCACAAAACAGACATAAAAAATAAATCAGAATAATTCAATAATAAGCAATCATTTACTTTCACCCTTCTGAGATATGATTTTAACTCTTGCTCTCTTGCTCCTAAGGTCACTCCTATGCTCTTTATGTTTATTATCTTCCTTCTTTCCTTTAAAGTTATATTACTATATGTAAATCTGAGACAGCTGGGTGCCCGTGGCTCACACCTGTAATCCTAGCTACTCAGGAGGCTGAAATCTGGAGATCTTGGTTCAAAGCCAGCCTGGGCAGAAAGGCCATGAAATTCTTATCTCCAATAAAACACCAGAAAACCAGAAGTGGCGCTGTGGCTCAAGTGGTAGAGCACTCGCCTTAAGCTGAAGAGCTGAGGGACATTGCTCAGGCCCAGAGTTCAAGCCCCATAACCAACAACAACAACAAAATATGACAAAACTATTTAGTTTGAATATACATTTTATACACACACACACACACACACACACACACACACACACACACACACACACACACACACACACACACAATGTAATTTATATATAATTATAAATTGCATTTTTTCCCATTATGGAAAGACCTCAGACATGATAGTTCAACTTAAACAGCTTTTCAGTTTCATGATAGTGTCAAAGTGATACAAATCCACTAAGAATGGAACTTCAAATTTTGACTTCATTGAGTAGGGATATATTGTACAATAATCTTTTAAGCTTCAAAAAGATTGCTAGGTGTCAGTGGCTCATGCCTGTGATCCTAGCTTTTACTTAGAAGGCTGAGATCTGAGGATTGCAGTTTGAAGCCAGCCTGGACAAGAAGCCTGTGAGACTCTTATCTTCAACTAACCATCAGTAAACCAGAAGTAAAGCTGTGGTCCAAAATGGTACAGTACTAGTTTTGAGCACAAAAGCTCAGAGACAGTGCCCAGGTCCTGAATTCAAGCCCCATGATCAAAAAAAAAAAAAAAATTATATATATATATATACTAAGAGATTATTAAACAGCAATCTGCAATTCCTAGTCAGCATGAAATCACAATAGTAAACAAAAAATCCTCTACAGTACTCTATGTTGGGTAGGTTAGATGAATTTAATAGATTTTCAACTTAAAATATCTGTAAGTTACAACAAGTTTATTAAAAAGCAGCCCCCATTCTAAGTCAAAGAACACCTCTATTTATATTGTTGAAATTCATCTATGTTGATGCATGAAGCCATGTGTTTTATTTTGTGCTGGTACTAGGGCTTGAACTCTCGCTCAGCTTTTTCACTCATGTCAGGTGATCTACCATGAGCCATGCCTACACTTCCATCTTTTATACTCATTAACTGGAAATAAAGAGTTTTACTAGCTGGGCACTGGTGGCTCACACCTGTAATCCTAACTACTCAGGAGGCTGAGATCTGAGGATTGCAGTTCAAAGCCAGTACAGGGAGGAAAGTCCATGACTTTTTGGTTTTTTTTTTTTGTCGGTTGTGGGGCTTGAACTCTAGGCCTGGGCACTGTCTGTGAGCTCTACCACCTGAGCTACAGTGCCACTTCTGGTTTTCTGAATGGTTTATTGGAGATAGGAGTCTCACAGACTTTCCTGCCGGGGCTGGCTTTAAACCACGATCCTCGGATCTCAGCCTCCTGAATAGCTAGGATTATAGGTGTGAGCCATCAGCGCCCAGCTTTCCATGACATTCTTCTATTCAATTAATCACCTGAAAACCAGAAGTGGTGTTGTGGCTCAAATCGTAGAGCGCTCGCCTTGACTGAAGAGCTGAGGGACAGCATTCAGGCCCAGAGTTCAAGTCCCACGACTGACAAAAAAAAAAAAAGTTTTACTGATTTATCTGCCCAGTCTGGCTCCAAACTGCAATTCCCAATTCTCAGGATCCTGAACAGTCAGTCACTAGCATACCAGAGGCCGGCTGCCTCACTGACAAACATCTTCCTGTCTAGTGCATCTGATAACAGCACTATAAATATTCATTAAAATGCAGAAGAGCCAGTCCTTCTCAATCAAGTTCCTTGCTTATTCCCTGCATGTGACTGCTGAGGAACACATGATATATGTGCTCTGAAAAGAGAAATACAATTAGCATGGAATCCACTAAAGGTATCTGCTGCTATAAAACGTTGGGGTGTCCTTTTATCATTGACTAAAGGAACTGATGGCTGATGCATATTAAACTTGGTGAAAGACTTCCCTATCTGTAGGAACTACAGATAGGCAAGACTCACCTCTGTAGATACTTGCAGAAGCACTGAAGTTCCTGGAGTGTCTCCTTAGCAATCTGGAAAATTACTTCAGCAAGAAACAAGTCCACCAGGTGGGCACAGACATCTTCACAGCACCGCGCCATTCGGACTCTCTTATCTGTCTCCATTGCAACCCTGGGAAAACGGGCAAGCAGTATGAGAGACGCTGCTCCAGCAACCCGACATAAAGGGCCTGCTCTCAAAGTGCCTGAGTTTTGGATTAAGGGTGAAGGTTGGTGGAAGAGTGCCTGAACAGTATGTGCAATGCAGTGAATTTGATCCCTAGGGGAAAAAAAAAGTCTATGTCCTTCATATGGAAATATATTACATTTCCACTGCAAGAGAAACTTTAATATGATTTTTAACTTAAAAGTAAAGACAGGGAAGTGGCACAATTGCTCAAGTGGTAGAGCGCTAGCCTTGAGCTGAAGAGCTGAGGGACAGCGCCCCACAACAACAGCAACAGTAAAGACACCTAGAAAGAAATGGAGAAAAAGGACAAAAGTGGTATAGAATATCAGTTAACAGTCATCAGAAATAAGTATTTCACCTGACCACACTCCGAGGAGCAAGCTTACAGCCCCAGAGCTCAGGAGACTATGGCAAGAGGATCACTTGAACCCAGGAATTAGAGGTCAGATCAGGCAACAGGGTATGACTCCCTTCCAAAGAAAGGAGAGAGGAGATGATGCTGGGAAGGTGGCTCAGTGGTAGAGTGCTTGCCTTGCATGCATGAGGCCCTGGGTTCGATTCCTCAGCACCACATACGCAAAAAGAAAAAAGCAGGAAGTGGCGCTGTGGCTCAAGTGGTAGAGCGCTAGCCTTGAGCTGAAGAGCTGAGGGGACAGACAGCACCCAGGCACAGAGTTCAGGCACCATGACCGGACCCAAAAAAAAAGAAAAAAAAGGAGAGAGGAGAGAAACCTTTATCCTAATACATAGTTGGAATCTTAAGCTTTTAAATGAATATTGAGACAACTGAAAAAGTTCATTAGCATTATCTGGCATTTACAATTAGAATGGATCAAATAAAGATGGATGCCTGTGACTAAGGATATCAACAAGAAAACACAAAGAACACGACCAAATTTTTAATCAGAAAATCTAAGTAGCTTAAATGGATGAGATAAATGTCTATCCACTATAATGCTTCCTCAGGTGCTAGAGACAAGTACTGAGCCATGCTTCAGTCTTTCCTTGATGGAGCAGGATAATCTGGTATCTCCAATTAAACACCAGAAAACCGGAAATGGGGCTGTGGCTCAAGTGGTAGAGCCTGGAGCAAAAAGAGCTCAGTTCCCAGGAACTGAGTTCAAGCCTCAGGACACACACACACACACACCACCACCCCCCACATACACCCCCCCCACACCCACACCCACACCCACACACCCCCTGCAGATACACTGCTGTGGACATCTGGGCCTAGGCACTGTCTCTCAGCTCTTCAGCTCAAGGCTAGCGCTCTACCACTTGAGCTACAGCACCACTTCCGTTTGTTTTTTTTTTTCTTTTTGCCTCATGCTTGCAAGGCAAGCGCTCTACCACTGAGCCACCTTCCCACCCCATTATTAAGGTTCTTAAGTAAGCCTGTAATCCTAGCTACTCAGGAGGCTGAGATCTGAGGACCATGGTTTAAAGCCAGACCGGGCAGGAAAGTCTGTGAGACTCTTATCTCCAATAAACCACTAGAAAACCAGAAGTGGCACTGTGGCTCAAGAGGTAGAGCGCTAGCCTTGAGCTGAAGAGCACAGGAACAGTGCCCAAGGCCACAGAGTTCAAGCCCCACAACCGACACACACACACAAAAAAAGCCTGAAAAAAAGCAAGCACCTGTGTCACTTACAATCCTAGCTAGTCAAGAGGCTAAAACATGAGGAACTCAGTTTGAAGCCATTCGTAGGCAGACTCATTTCTAACCAATAAAAAACTGGAACTGGAGGGATGGCTCAAGTGGTCAAGTGGTAGTGTTAGCAGGGAGGGAAAAGGCTAAGCAAGAGGCTCTGGGTTCCAGTCCCAGTACCAGAGCCAAAAAAACCAAAGGACTAAAACTAAAACTCAACAAACCTTGAGGAATCCCTCTAACATATGAAACAAGTCTGACAACACTGAGGACACAGGGCCTGTGGAGATAGAACAGATCTGCTCTGGGTTCACCACAGAAGCCACCTTCTGGAGCACAGGAACAGCAGGCTATCACTTGGCTACTCCAAAGGCATGCTCCTTGCCAAACTTAAGTGCAGAAGGCCACAGTGCCTTCTACCACCCCCCCCCCCCCCCGCCTCCCAGGCTTTCCCCCCTGACCCCCCATGAGATACCAGCTCTTGACTCACTTCAACTCCTCGGCACAGACTTCCCACACATACTCTGTCACCATGAGCTCTGTCAGTTCTGCAGCCAGGCCCTGGCTTAGCTGAGTTAACACCAGCTCTCTTTCCTGTTTCAACCTATGGGTATAAAATCCACAAATGTAATGCCTTAATATAAACTTAGCTGTGCAGATGGAGATGAAGGGTACTGAGTCAGCAGGCCACCATGACCCTAACCCTGACCCTCCCGTGCCGGTGCTACTGGGCTGAGGGGCCCACACTCCACTCCACATGGGTGCTGAGCAAGCTTGCAGGGATCTCACAGCGGTGCAGGAGACATGGTAGGGTGCTGGGCCAGGACTGTTTCTCTCCTCTCTGTGTCCCGCTGAATGGAGGACACAGTCACCTTTCCTCTTCAGCCCGCCGGTTCTCCTCCTCTCTTCGCTGCCTCTCCTGAGCCACTTCTTCAGCTGCAACATGCCTCAAAATGCCCACAGTTGTAGCTGTTAACAAATCCTCCATGGCTGCATTAGAAACACTAGAAAGACAAAGAAGGAAGAAAGCCATCATACACTATTACCAAGTGAGATTTGTTCCTGGAATGCAAGGAGAGTTTAACGTTTGAAACCAACAAATGTAATACAACCACATTAACAGAGTAAAATTAAAACACGTGCATATAATCATCTCAACTGATTGAGAATGAATGGCTAGCAAAACTCACCCACATTTCAATATAAAAACAATCAATAAAAGGCCATGTATGAAATGCTCATGTTCACACTGAAAGCTTTTTTCAATCAGGAACAAGACAACGATATCCACTTTTCTCAATTGTGTTGAACACTAGAAGTTACAGCCACAACAACTGAGTGAGAAGAAGACCCATCCAAACTACAAAAGAGGAAAGAACTCTTTAGTCTCGGCGGCAGAGGCGAGATGATGAAGGGAACCTCATCCTTTGGGAAGCATTACAGTAAGACAGACGCACAAGATGTGCTGCTGCTGCGGTCCTAAGGCCTACCACCTTCAGAAGTCGATGTGTGGCAATGTGGCTAACCCTGCCAAATGCAAGAGAAAGTACAACTGCAGTGCCAAGGCTAAGAGACAAAATACTACCAGGACAGGTCAGATGAGGCAGATTCAGGCATGGATTCCATGAAGGAACAACACCTAAACCCAAGAGCATCCAGTTCATCTTGAAAATTTAAAAGATTAGCCATACAACAAATGTTCTGGGGATTTTTTTTTTTTTTTTTAAAAAGACGAAATAGCCAGGCATTGGTAGCTCATGCCTGTAATCTTAGCTACTCAGGAAGCTGAGCTCTGGGGCTGGGAAGGTGGCTCAATGGTAGAGTGCCTGCCTCAAATGCATGAGGCCCTGGGTTCGATTCCTCAGCACCACATAAGCAGAAAAAGCCAGAAGTGGCTGGGAAGGTGACTCAGTGGTAGAGTGCTTGCCTTGCATGCCTGAGGCCCTGGGTTCGATTACTCAGCACCACATAAGCAAAAAGAAAAAAAGCGGAAGTGGCACTGTGGCTCAAGTGGTAGAGCGCTAGCCTTGAGCTGAAGAGCTGAAGGACAGCGCCCAGGCCCAGAGTTCAGGCCCCACGACCAGACCCAAAAAAAAAAGAAAAGAAAAAGCCAGAAGTGGCGCTGTGGCACAAGTGGTAGAGTGCTAGCCTTGGCCTGAAGAGCAGAGGGACAGTGCCCAGGCCCAGAAGTTCACAGAGCCACTTCTGGTTTTCTGGTGGTTAACTGGAGATAAGAGTCTCATGGACTTTCCTGCCTGGGCTAGCTTTGAACTGCAATCCTCAGATCTCAGCCTCCTGAGTAGCTAGGATTACAGGAATAAGCCACCAGCACCCAGCATAATTTGCTCTTTTACTTCAATTGTAACTATTATCTGTACTGTTTGTGACAAACCAGCCATAATAGAAATATGAATCTTGTGTCAATGAAGTTAAAGAATAAACTGTAACTACAAGATGTGCTGCTTGTAACAGCCGGTCATGTCAGGGTATGAATCTTGTCAACAGTTAGACCCCCTGGAGCAGGAACTTTCCATTGACTTCACCACCCTCTTCTAGCTGTAAATGTTCGAACCCATCCCCAGCGCTTTCCCGGCCAGCTACGAGGAAAAAAATGCAAACCTTTGAGAAGAATTATAGACTAGCCCCCTCCCTAACGTCTTTGTATTTCCCAAACTGCATTTAGAATGACAGCCTGACTCCTTGACGAGGATGAGGGGCAATTTGAGTTGGGATAGAGACCCAGCCGACGGCCCTGCCTGGTGTGCCTGCCTAGTTCTGGGAAGGGTACTGGCACTGTACCTTTTTGCACAAAAGTAAATATCCATGCCACACGCCAATGACTCACACCTGTAATCCTAGCTGCTCAGGAGGCTGAGATCTGAGGATCACAGACTGAAGCCTGCCCAGGCAGGAAAGTTTATGAGACTCTGGCCCTGGGCTCTTTCACTCAGGCTAGTGCTCTACCACTTTGAGCCACTGCACCTCTTCCAGTTTTCTGGTGGATTAATTGGAGAACCCCAGATCTCAGCATCCTGGGTAGCTAGGGTTACAGGTGTTAGCCACCAGTGCCCGGCATGTGAGGCTCTTTATCTCCAATAACTACCAAAAAAGCCAGAAGTGGAGCTGTGGCTAAATTGGTAAAGCAGTAGCCTTGAGTAAAAGAAGCTCAAGATGTGAATTATATCTCAATACAACTTTTTTTTAAGTGGGGGGAAGAGGGGGAAAAGTTCAGGGAGAGAGGCCAGGCCTTGAGTCCTGAGTTCAAGCCCCAGTATCGGCACCCACGCACACCACACACACACAGACACACACAGACACATACAGACACACACACAGACACACACACAGAGCAAAATGCCTTCGAGAAAATCTCCTGGAATACCATTCCTCACAAGAGAACTCAGACAGGAAGATTTGGAGTTCAAAGCCAGCCTGTGCCACATAGTGACATCCTGACTCAAACCAAACAAAATGAAACAGAATAAAAATTATAAATGTTCAAGGCTGTTATCTTAGCTACATGGAGGCTTAATTCAGGAGGATTGAGATTCTAGACCAATCCAAGCAGAGAAGTTTGCAAGACCCCGCCCCCTCCCCAACCCATAGGTGGATGCACTGATGCACACTTTTCCAAGTTACACGGAGAGCTGAGGTTAGGAAGATCAAAATTCCAAGCCAGGCCTAGCAGAAAAGGCCAGGAGACTGTACGGAGGGAAGCTCAACGCTGTGGTCTACACCTCTGAACCCAGCAACAACACACAGTCTCAAGTAGGCAGACACATTCACAACCTGGTAACAAGTGCGACCCTATCACAGATAACATGAAGGAACACAACACTGAGGAATGATTAAAGTGGTAGAGCACTAAACTAGCAAACACGACACTGAGTTCAAACCCCAGTACTATAAGAAAATTAAAAAGTGCTTGGCACCAATGGCTCACATCTGTAACCCTCCCTGCTCAGGAAGTTAATCTCTAGAGCATTGTCATTCAATGCCAGTCAAAGCAGAAAAGCCTATGAGAGTCCATCCCCAAAATAACCAGCAAAAAGCTGGGCTGGAGGCATGATCTAGTAGTAGAACACAGCAATCATGAGGCCAAGTTCTAGCTCTGGTATTGACCAAAAAAAAAAAGGATTTGTAATTTATAAATCTTATTAAAATGAATGCTGCTTTTTAATTATTTTTTTAATTTTGGTGCTGGTCGTATTGCTTAAATTTAAGGCTTAGGTACCATCTCTAAGCTTTTTTTGCTCAAGGCTTCTACTCTATCACTTGAGCTACAGCTCCTGCTTTCCGGTGGTTAAAGAGTTCCACAGACCTTCCTTGTCTGGAGGCTTTGAACTGCAATCCTCAGATCTCAGCCTCCTGAGCAACTAGGATAACAGTCATGAGCCAGCAATGCCCAGCATGAATGGAAATGTTTACAAATGAAAATTACATGCTAATAAGAAATACAGGGTTAGAAATACAATAAACATGCCCACACAGGAATAGAGCTGGTAGTTAGCTCACGAGGAGGTGCACACACTGTGGGTCTAGGGACAGAGGAATCGCCAGAGGCGAGGCCGGTGCCTCCACCGAGACCTACCCCAGAGCTGCAGTTGCGTAGGCCGCCCCCGCGGCGCCGACTTCCTCGCAGTCATTCTGAAGAGCCTCCTGGATGAGCTCATCCACTACCTCTGCCAGGTCCTACAGAAAGACCAGCAAAGAGAGCAGTTGCATCAGTGCTCTGCCCAGGACCCAGGTCTTAGAAGGGACCTCTTATGCACAAGCGAGCAAGTCCTCCTGACGAGGCGTGTGGTCCTGCACAACATGCAGGCCCTGCCACCCTGCTCCAAGAAAGTCTCCTCTGAGCAGTGGCAAGGGCCTTCTCCTTGCTGGATGGACAGCCTGCAGGACAGCCTCAACACCACCTATCCATTTTCTCCATTCTGTGGCCACTCTATATGCTCTTCCACACAACTCCCCAATCCCAGGAAGGTCAGTGCTCAGAGCCGGCCGGAGGGCAGAGTGACACCGCTGCGTTCTCCACCTGATCTGGGCCCCCACAGGTCCGGCCGTCCACTCTTGAAGGAGCAGGAGCTCACATCAGTCACAACAGACAAGCCAGGGCCCGCAAAGTTCCACAGAAGCACTCATCCCCATACCTACATTCTGCCTGGCTCCTTTCCTGAGACCAAGCAACACAGTGGCCGCACAATGAGCAATGGTAACCATGGACACACACACAATGGACTTCTCAGAACTCTGATCTAGAAGATTCCTTACCGCATCAGAATACATGGGTGTGGGCTTTGGAGGCATTAGCTCGGGCTGTGTGGAGGGCTGGAAGAGGCTGGCTGCCAGGGCTGCAGTCGGTGGTGGGGCGTGAGGCAGAGAGGCAAGGCAATGAGCGGGGCCGGGAGGAGGCTGTGTGAGGAGCCCAGGGAGCGGCACGCTCAGCTCTGCCTCACAGTCCTCTCCTCTGCCACCTGAAAAGACAGGAGCAGACGTCACTGCAGATGCCGGCAGGGCAATGGGCTCTGCCACCTCCACACAGGCTTGGCAGCCCTCAGGGCTGGCTCACCGTCTGAGATCACCAGGGAACCCTCAGAGAACGACCTGGGACACCCTGTGCTTTACACGGTCATGTCAGCAAGCCCAGAACCTTCTCCCTTAGAAGTCTCAAGTCCAAAGTGAGAAACACCAACTACCAAGTCAACAGTCGTGTCTCTAGTTCCCAAAGGAAGACAGATGTCCTTCAGAAAATTTCAGTACAGCTTCACTCACCTACGACATCCACACAGGCTCTCTGAGGACTGACAGGCAGCTCCGCGGCCAGGCTCTCTCCAATGTACTTGTTCTGGGAGTTGAAGCTGCACACAGGGATGTGACGAGGGACTGGGGGCAGCGGCCCTCCGTTCACCACTTCCCCAACAGACACCATCAGCTTCTTGGCAATAAATACTGACTTCCGGGCCTTGAATAATCCCTCTGGCTCCAGGAATGCAGACCGATTCAGCTCGACACAGCTACCCAGACCACAAAGAGCCCACAGAGAGGTATCAGCTGGGGAGCCCAACCACAGCCCAATCAAAACGCCAGAACCCTTGGTTAAAGTACAAACCAGATAGGAGGGAAGGCAAGGCCTTGGTACCCACTGCTGCCAGTGTTCTGAAACCACCGAAGGCCAATATCTGAAGCCCAAGACACTGAACAGCCACACATGGAATGACTGACACCACTGCTGCCCTGTGTCCCCCTGAGACTGCAGAAGAGGGCAGAGGAGGAAAAGAGGAGAGGAATCTCCACACAAGATACTGAGCATAATATTTCTACCTGCTGGAAGAAGGGTTATGAATTTCATCATGTTCTACAAAGCAGAGGACACCCTGGGCAGGCCTGCTGGCGACTCTTCTACCACCAGAGGTGGGCAGTGACTGCACACTGACCAGCAAAAACCATCTTCAAGGGATAGGCAGGAAAATCCTAACCTTTATTTTACATTCTCTGGTAATTTAAGAAAAGCATTAATTTTGGAAGCAGAAGAACTTGTTCTGGGGAAGTTCAGCAGTGTCTCCTGCCTGCAATCCTAGGTACCTGAGAAGCTGAGAACAAGAAGACTGTGCTTAGTAAAGGCCAGCCCAGGCAGTAAGGTTTGTGAGACCCTATGTCAACCAATCACTGAGTACAATGGCATACGCATGTTATCTCTGTTACATGCTGAGATCAAGAAGACCATGGTTGCAGGTTAGCCTAGGCAGAAAAGTCTGTGAAACTACATCTCAATGAAAGTCTGGGTGCAACAGGGCACTAGTAGCTCACACCTGTAATCTTAGCTTCTTAGAAGGCTGAGATCTAAGGATCATAGTTCCAAGTCAGCCCGAGCAGGAAAGTCTGAGATTTTTATCTCCAATTTACCACCAAAAAGAGCCACTCAACTGGTAAAGTGCTAACCTTGAGTAAAAAGGAAAGAGACAGCCAAGGCCCTGAATTCAAACCCCAGTAACAGCACAAAGGAAGGGGGGTGGAGAGGGAGGAAAGACAATGGAAGACAAGAAAAGCTGGATACAGTGACATGCGTTTGTCATCTCAGTGGGTGAGAAATGAAAAATAAGAGGCTCATGGCTCAGCCATGCAGTTGGGTGGGAAGTGAGAGCCTATCTCAAAAATAACCAGCAAGGGCTAGGAAGGTGGCTCAGTGGTAGAGTGCTCGCCGCCTTGCATGCATTAGGCTCTAGGTTCGATTCCTCAGCACCACATAAGCAGACAAAGCCGGAAGTGGCACCGTGGCTCAAGTGGTAAGTTTCAAGCCCCACGACCAACAAAAAAAAAAAAAAAAAAGAATAATAATAATAATAAAAATAACCAGCAGGGAGGCCGGGCACTGGTGGCTCACGCCTGTCATCTTAGCTACTCAGGAGGCTGAGATCTGAGGATCCCGGTTCAAAGCCAGACCAGGCAGGAAAGCCTTTAGACTCTTATCTCCAATTAACCACCAGAATACCAGAAGTGGTGCTGTGCTTAGTCAGTAGAGCACTCACCTTGAGCTGAAGAGTGCAGAGACAGCACCCAGGCCCAGAGTTCAAGCCCCACAATCAAGGAAAAAAAAAAAAAAAGAAAAACAGCAGGGCTGGGAAGGTGGCTTTAGTAGTAGAGTTGCCTGCCTAATATGCATGAAGCCCTAGGTTTGATTCCTCAGTCCCATGTACACAGAAAAATCTGTAAGTGGCACTGTGACTCTAATGCTAGAGAACTAGTCTTGAGCAAAAGAAGCTCAGGGACAGTGTCCACGTACTAAGTGCAAGCCCTAGGACTGGCAAAAAAAAAAAAAAAAAACAGCGAAGGCTAGGTGCCAGTGAGTCATGCCTATAATTCTAGCTTCTCGAGACAGAGGCACAACTCAGTGGTAAGTCACCAGAGTTCAAACCCCAGTACCAAATCCACACAAGAATCTGATCTGGTCAACAGCATGTGTGGCCCAGGGAATATCCCAGCTGCTCTGTAACCAGAAGAGGACTGAGGACCTGGCAACCAGCCAGCAATCCCATAACCCTTCATCAGAATCTTAGAAGGGAGAGGGAGAAGGGGACGGCAGGTGCTGTCTTAGCTCTTACCCATCGGAAACAGTGAGTCCGTGGAAGCTAAGGAAGTCCGTCGCCTCTTGGCAATCTCTGAACAGGAGCATGCGCACCACACTGTCGAGGGGGAAGACGGTAGATCGCTGTGTGCTCACGGTATATGCGACATTAAGTGCCCGAAGAGCATCCCTGCGGATCTGGAAGAAACCATAGTGCTGCAGTCCCAACAGAGGGACAGCAGCTAGACAAACATGCTCAGGAGGCTGAAATCTGAGGATCACAGTTCAAAGCCAGCCCAGGCAGACAAATTATCTCCACTTAACCAGCAAAAAAGCGTAAGTGCAGGTGTGCCTCAAATGCACAGTGCGAGCCTTGAACCAGGGAGAGAGCATAAGCTGTATTACCGGCACCCATGAGTGCGCGCACACACATAAACACACACACACACACACACACACACACACACACAGTAATTACTATTATTTAAAAGACAAAAAACTAGGAGCTGGGAAGGTGGCTATGTGCTTGCCTCACATGCATGAGGCCCTGAGTTTGATTTCTGAACACCACATAAGCAGAAAAAAGCTAGAAGTGGCGCTGTGCCAAGTGGTAGAGTGCCAGCCTTGAGCTGAAGAGCTGAGGCACAGCTCCCAGGCCCAGAGCTCAGGCCCCACGACCAGACAAAAAAAAAAAAAAAAGACAAGAAACTAGTGTTTAGACAAAAATGTTTCATAGCACTCTATGAAATACCTTAAAAACAAGACAAGAAAAAAATTGAAATGCTACAAAAACAGTTCAGGCATTGATATTCTTGGTGCCAATTTTGCTTGTTCTAGCTCAGTGTTCATTAGCTTAAGCAACCAATACTTCTCCAGTTTTTGCCAAGTGTTTTGAACTGTTTTAAATAATCAAAATACAATAGGGGCCGAGCACCAGTGGCTCACACCTATAATCCTAGTTACTCAGGAGGTTGAGATGTGAGGATCTTGGCTTGAAGGCAGTCCAGGCAGAAAAGTCCCTGTGAGACTCTTATCTCTAATCAACCACTCAAAACCCAGAAGTGGCATTGTGGCTTAAAGTGGTAGAGCGCTAGTTGAGCACAGAGGCTCAGGGACTGCATCAGGCAGAGTTCAAGCCACAGGAACAACAAAAATAAATAAAATAGGGAAGCCAGCCCAGGCACTGGCAGTGGCTCATGTCTGTTGTCCTAGTTAAAAGGTTCAAAGCTGAGAGGATTGCGGTCTGAAGCCAGCCCAGGCAAGAAAATCCAGGAGGCTCTTATCTCTAACTGCCAAAAAAGTAGGAAGTATAGCTATGTGTCAAGTGGTAGAGCACTAGCCTTGAGCATAAATGCTCAGGGATGCTGGTTGCCAGTGGCTCATACCTATAATCCTAGCTACTAAAGGGACTAAGATCTGCGGACTGCAATTCAAAGTCAGGCCAGGCAGAAAAGTTCCTGAGATTCTTAGCTCCAATAAACTACCAAAAAGCTGAATGTGGTGCTGTGGCTCAAGTGGTATAAAGCCAGTCTTGAGAAATAAAAGCTCAGGGACAGCTCCCAGGCCCTGAGTTCAAGACCCAGGACTGGCACAAAAAAAATAAACAGGGCTGGGAATGTGGATTAGTGGTAGAGTGCTTGCCTAGCATGCAGGAAGCCCTGGGTTCAATATCTTGGTACCACATTAAAAAAATGGGGACAGCGCCCAGGCCCAGAGTTCAAGCCCCACGACCGACCAAAAAAAAAAAAAAATTTTTTTTAAAGGAATCAATTTTTTTTAATGAAAGAACAAAATTAACATGCTTGGTAGCAACCAATACTTTTGACAATGAATATGTAAAATGCATTTAATGGCAATTAATGGTAATTCAGTATGATGTGTTAGAAAAGGTCACAGAATGCTGACAGGAAGAGTGGCCAGTTGGCATTGTGGATATGGTGGTTAATGGGGAAACAAAGGCCATGGTAGTTACGGGAAGAACCTGAAGGGAAAGGGCTGTGGACAGAGCAGAGCAAGGAGATAAGGTGTGAAACCATGGTCACTGCTGGTGAAACATGGCTTTGCTCTTATGTTTCTCTTTTCTTTCTTTTTTTTTTTTGGTTCGGTCGTGGGGCCTGAACTCTGGGCCTGGGCACTGTCCCTCAGCTCTTCAGCTCAAGGCTAGCGCTCTACCACTTGAGCCACAGCGCCACTTCCGGCTTTTTTCTTTTTGCTTATATGGTGCTGAAGAATCGAACCCAGGGCCTCAGGCATGCAAGGCAAGTGCTCGACCACTGAGCCACCTTCCCAGCCCAGTTTCTCTTTTCTTTAATGCTATTCATAGTGGACAATGTTCTACAAACATGAAATCACCATTTTAAGAGATTATATGTTTCATATGAAAACTGTACAGAATTCTCCCGTGACAGGTTAATTAGAATCTTTTCATTCGTTCTAGAACTTCGGTTCTGTAGCAGATGGTTAAACTGACAGCAGCAAAGAAACGTGCCTAAGATTCTCTACACAAAACACACCTATAGGGGCTGGGAAGGTGGCTCAGTGGTAGAGCGCTTGCCTTGCATGCCTGAGGCCCTGGGTTCGATTCCTCAGCACCACATAAGCAAAAAGAAAAAAGCCGGAAGTGGCGCTGTAGCTCAAGTGGTAGAGCGCTAGCCTTGAGCTGAAGAGCTGAGGGACAGCGCCCAGGCCCAGAGTTCAGGCCCCACGACCGGACCCCCCCCCCCCCCAAAAAAAAACACAACTATAGGTTTCTTCCATTTCTAAGAGGGCTTAGTGTGTGAACAAAGACTCAAGCCAGAACTGCTGGTCCTGAGATCTTCAGACAGCATCCTCCCATCAGCAGACGTGGGCAGTAGCCGACTCAAGGTGGCGGCGTGCTGCAGGAGCAGGCAGCGGCCCTACGTCACCGTGGGGCTCTAGAGGCTGTTCTCATGGCATCCTCAGGTTCCTCCACAGGGCTGCAGTAAATGAAATAACTCAAAATATCCAAGAGTTTACATAAAACCCTAGGCAAGAGAGCAGCCTTTGGGCCGCCTTTGTAACCCAAGAGCACAGCACACGGTTTGAGGACTGAAACAAATTTAGCATCATCAGCCTCCCAAATGTAAATGAACCACCCTAAGGATTTCAGTTACATAATCTGTCCACATGACACAAGACTGCTGCTTTTTTATTTGTGCTCATGAGGAGGGCAGATGACTGCGCTTGACTCACAGAACAGCATTTCCATGGCCTGCCCTCTGCTGGTGGAGCTGCACAGTGCTGAGCCATGTCAAGAGGGAAAGCCAGAACAGAAGCATATCCACACCACATTTACAACTTCTTCCCTCCCACTCTGCCAGCAGCTATTCTGCTTACCTGATTAAAGTAACAGTGTAACAGGCAGGCATTCAGATAAGAAGCTGACTGGACCAGCTTGAAAAATCTCACAAAATTATTACTGTTCAATGCAGCAAAAACCTGGACAGCAAAGTCCACCTCAGAAGAGTTTCTGACATCAGCATGGAGCTGCTGCACTTCTCTGTGATGGAGACAAGATGGTTAGTGATGCCTTTCATCAGACAAGGATGGATCAGATAAATGATTTCACAGAGCCTGAACAGTGACACACGCAAGCTGAAGCCCCACCACGAACCCCCCCCCCCAAAAAAAAGCCAGCCACCGGTGGCTCATGCCTGTAATCCTAGCTAGCTACTCAGGGGGCTGAGACATGAGGATCTCAGTTCAAAGTCAAAGCCAGCTCGGGCAGGAACTTCCATGAAACTCTTATCTCCAATAAACCACTAAAAACCAGACATGGCGCTGTGGCTCAAGCAGTAGAGCGCTCGCCTTGAGCTGAAGAGCACAGGGACAGTGCCCATGGAGTTCAAGCCCCATGACCGACAAAAAAATAATAAAATAAAAATTGAACCCAGCATCAGTGGCCCATGTCTGTGATTCTAGCTCCTCAGGAGGCTGAGATCTGAGGACCACAGTTCAAAGCCAGCAGGGAAGTCCATGAGACTTATCTCCAGTTGAACACCTGAAAACCAGAAGCGGCATTATGGTTCAATGTGGTAGAGCACTAGCCTTGAGCAGAATACAGGGACAGCACTCAGGCCCTGTCCCAGGATTGACTGGAAAAAAAAACAAAATTACTATCAAAAAGTTATTTTAAGGGGCTGGGAAGGTGGCTCAATGGTAGAGAGCTTGCCTTGCATACATGAGCCCCTAGGTTCGATTCCTCAGCACCACATAAGCAAAAAGAAAAAAAGCCGCAAGTGGCGCTGTGGCTCAAGTGGTAGAGCGCTAGCCTTGAGCTGAAGAGCTGAGGGACAGCGCCAGGCCCAGAGTTCAGGCCCCACAACCGGACCAAAAAAAAAAAAAAAGTTATTTTAAGCCAGGCACCAGTGGCTCACGTCTGTCATCCTAGCCACTCAGGAGACTGAGATCTGAGAATTGAGGTTCAAAGCCAGCCTAGGCAGGAAATTCCATGGGACTCATCTCCAATAAAGCACCAGAAAACCTGAAGTGGTGCTGTGGCTTGAGTGGTAGAGCGCTCACTTTGAGCTGAAGAGCTGAGGGACAGTGCCCAGGCCCAGAATTCAAGCCCCACATCCAACAACAATAAAAAGTTATTTTAAACTTATGCCAAATGACTACCAAATATTTTTAGCAACAAAGAAAGTTTGAAAATAAATTTTAGTATTAGCCACTCAGGAGGCTGAGATTTGAAGGATCTCAGTTTGAGAAAGACCAGGCAGAAAAGTCCACTAGATTCAATCTTCAATTAACTAGCAAAAATCCAGGTTTCTAGAGGCATGGCTCAAGTAGTAGAGCACCAACCAAGTAAGCCACACAAGAAACAGCCTCAGTTCAAACTCTAGTACCAACAAGAAAGGAAAGGAAAGGGGAATGGGGGGGAGTAAAGGGGAGCTAAAAAGAGTGGCCATATGGGCTGGGAAGGTGGCTCAGTGGTAGAGTGCTTGCCTTGCATGCCTGAGGCCCTGGGTTCAATTCCTCAGCACCACATAAGCAAAAAGAAAAAAGCCGAAAGAAAAAAGCCGGAAGTGGCACTGTGGCTCAAGTGGTAGAGTGCTAGCCTTGAGCTGAAGAACTGAGGGACAGTGCCCAGGCCCAGAGTTCAGGCCCCACAACCAGACAAAAAAAAAAAAAAAAAAAAGGAGTGGCCATAATCCAGTTCCATTTTCTTCAACACAACATGGGTCCAGAGAGCTCTATATTTCTCATTCTGCAAAGATGTATTACCAAACCAAGTTTAAAATTGTTCCACTGTAATATTTCATCCTTACCAATTCCATTCCAAATAACTTTTTTTCTTACTTAAACCTTTGACAAAATAACCCAGACACAGTAAGTTGCTAGCAACTCCAGTGGGTGACGCTGGCTTCCCGGCCCTGGCCCAGTCTTATCAGAAGGATACCTCTCTCATAGTCTTCCCAGGAGGAGAAGCCATTCTTGCCCAGCTCAGAGGAGCTGATGTACCCGAGTAGCAACACTCCTCACTCAATCCTCGCCAGGGTCTCCCTAACCTTAAAAGCTCTTTTTCTGTTTACATGGCCTTTCCCTGTATCACAGGCAAACTCACCTCAGGATGTCTCCCTTGTTGAGATTGAGCAGAACATTGTAGCCCTGGAACTCAGCCTCGCTGGTGCAGGAGACCCCCTTGCTCCTCAGGTCCTGATACATCTCCTTCAGGCTCTGCAGACACTTGGTCATGTTCTCATTGTTGATCTTGGCATCAAAGGAAGACATGGGTTCCTCACACATGAAGTGGGCACAATGAATATGAAACCGGGTACATTTCTCGATCAGGGAAACCGTCAGAGGGTCGCAGAGGTGTTGCTGTGTGATGTCCTAGGTACAAGCAAGGGGGAGGATTACAAACATGCATGCACTAGTGAGTACATGTTCTTCCTACCTACACACTTAGGAGAAAAATCATGCCTAACATTTAACTTGATCCCAAACCCATAAAGCACATTTTAACTTTTTTTTTTTTAGTCTGGTCGTGGGGCCTGAACTCTGGGCTGGGCACTGTCCCTCAGCTCTTCAGCTCAAGGCTAGCGCTCTACCACTTGAGCCACAGCGCCACTTCCTGCTTTTTTCTTTTTGCTTATGTGGTGCTGAGGAATCGAACCCAGGGCCTCATGCATGCAAGGCAAGCGCTCTACCACTGAGCCACCTTCCCAGCCCCACATTTTAACATTTTTGTAATGGTTTTTGTTTCAGATGAGTTAAAACCAAGCTATGAGCATAGCTGTTACACACATCCTCATCTCCAACGAGAGGCAGCTGATACCTTCCGTATGCCACGTGTGCGGTTCCACACGAAGTCATACCAGTCCCGCAGGCTGACATCCCTCTGATCCATGATCTGGGTCACGAGGTAGTCCATGGTCCGACTGAGCACAGCTGAGGGCCGGAGCTCATGTGGCAGGGGCTCCTCCTGGTCAGCAGAGGAGCGGCTGTACTCCTTCACAGCTGCTGCGTGGTCCACCTGGGGGGATGTAGAACAAGGACAAGCTGCTCAGTTGACTGTCGCTGGGCCGTCAGGGAGGCAGAGGACACAGACACATACAACATTGGAGCTTGAAAACGCTTTTTAAATGGAAAATTTCTGTTAAAGATACAATCAAAATTTAAAGACTTGATTTAAACTAAGAAGCTTGGTTTTGGCAAACAGTAGGAGGGTGTTATAAGAAGTAATTTAAGTTCCAAAGCACAAAGAAGAGACAAGTAAAGGACTTACAAGAAATGTCAAAGGCCTCAACCATGCTCAAACACCAAGTTAGGTCTGCTTAGACCTAACTTGAAATGAAGGTGGACAGTGAGGACAAATAGGGGCATAGAAGGAGGCCCGGTGGGACAAAGGCCACCTCCCTACAAAAGTCTAGGGCTGTCCTTTCCACTGTAGGAGGCTGCAGGCTCGTGGACATGGAGGAAAGTAGAGGCCCTCACAGACCAGGGCCTGCGTAAACTCAGGCCTCCACAGCGACGACAGCTTCTAGCTGGGAAGCACAATCAGGTCAAACGCCAAACCCAGTCAGGGTGAAAAGCCCACAGGCAAAACTGAAGAGCAAACAGATTTCTGAGCAAACCACTTGTGACATCAGAGGTCAGGTCCTCTGATACAGTACTCAAACACTCAGGAGCTAGCCAAAGAAAATAATTAAATAGGAATGAGGGGCCTATCTCAGTGGGAGACACTCAAGAGTCTTACCTGATCGGTCCCTGGGACCGCTTCAAACACACTCAGCTGGCTCCGAGTCTCCCGCATGTAACGCTCCTTCTCAGGACACATGTCAGGGCATGTCCCAACGAAAGTTCTTGCTTTGTCCAGATCAGTCCTCTTCACCCGAGCTGAATGATGTCAAGCAAAAGATAAGGATGTATGTGTCACACAAATATGGAGAACTCACAAAAGTATATTGCCATGATAGAAGGAAAAATAATTCTGAAAGTCATAAATTACAAAGAAAAAAAAAATTTAACTCTGAGTCTCAAAAGACTGGCCGTGGCCAACCCACCGCACAGTGGGCATCAAGTCTTACTAAAATCCCTCATCACGGCAGCTGCTTCCAGTGACCGAATTCCACTGCACACTAACAACAGGGCACACCCACTTATTGACAGGCACACTTGCCAGAGTTCTGTAATCCTTATCATGATCTCAGTGATGAGGTGCAGAATGTTGACTAGGAGGATAAACTTGTTAGGTATAAATATTCAATACATTCCAGTATTCCAGAATTCTCAGCACTGAGAATCACCTAACAAATTAAGTGATGTGTCTTAAATAAGTCGACCCTTTCCACTAATGCACAGACTTATTATTGTTTGAACAGGGTCTCAAGTTAGACAGCAATCTTCATCTCCACCTCCTGAGTCACCATGGCTACAAGAATAAGTCTATAATATATTCCTGGAAACAGCATGCCTCTGGAAGGCAATGTAGTCAAGTTTACAATTTTAACCATCCAAAGCCTTAACCATGTCTAAAATAACCTCCATTCACCTCCACCTTTCAGATGCCTGCTCAATCTCCTGGCAGTCAGAGTATACAGTTCTTCCACACCCTCCCACCACTACTTTATACACATAAGCAGGCACATTTACACTTCCAAGTAAACATACAACACTCATCACCAAGAGGAACAGCAGAGAACAATAACCCCACAGCAGTGGAACCTCATGAAAAGGGACACTACTTCACGGTGGCCTTGTCAGGGACTCTGGGGCCATACCTTGCCGCATGACTCTGTCCCTCTGGTCGAGCAGGCGGTACTTGTCCTCTGATGTCTCAGCCAGGGTGCCTATCAGGGTGCTGAGAGACGACACACATGGCCCAAGGCCCTCAGTGCCCTCAGACCCAGAGTCAAAAGGGTCTCCCACGAACTGAGGGGCCTTCACAAGACTTGGCTTCTTCACTGGAGAGCTACAGGGAAAACAACACAGTAAGTATCTCCTATCATGGTCACTTCTGAACCTTTCAAGATTTTCTAGTTCTAAAGCTAAGAAAGTATACCTAGGGATAAGAGGAACAAAAAATACCTTTTTTTTCCCCATGAAAAAGGAGCTATAATCCCAGCTACACTGAAGGATGAGGAAAAAGTATAGCTTGAGTCCAGAACTCAAAAGCTAAGACCCCCAAAAAAGGGAAAAGAAAAATTAAAGCAGGTAATAAGCAACACATTGTTAAGTGGCTACCCTCTCAGCTTCTCCATTTTCTAGCTAGTTTCCAAGTTTCCGAACTTGAAACATCAAAGCGTATCTGAGACCGAAGGATGGGAAAGATAAAGGTAAGCAAGCCAGGGATTAAACTGCCAATCACAAAACAGAGCAAGGGAAAAAAATACAGAGACCTGTCAGCGCAGGTTCAGTGTGAAAAGAGGAAGTCAGAGGAGGGACCTGTGGGAAAGGGGGTCATGTGACACAGAAGCAACCACACTCATACCACAATGCACCTCATCAGGACCATCTCAGCAGCTGCTTTGCAGCAGTACGATGGACATACAAAATGTCACACTGGAAACTCTCAAAAGTATTACCAAGAATGGATAATTACAGCCACCCAAGACAGTTTACTGCATTTACATGTCAAGTGAACTACAAGTAACGTTAGACAAGGCAAGTAAATGCACCACCGACCACATAGGCGGCACATACAATGTGCACCAGCCAAACCTCTGCCATGCCAAGTGAGTGGCCTCGTGTAGGAACTGAGACATAGGAACTACAGCTGCAGCTAAAAACAATAGATAGGTCAGCTACAGGAGCTCTGTCATTCAGTTCTCTCAAACTAACAAAAAAAATCTCAGGTGAGAAGAAAAACTACCCTCACAGACCTTCTCAGCAATCTAATCCTGTGGTATGTGAAAATGAGAACCACCCCCATAACTACCAAGTGTCAGATGAAGAAAAACTCATTCCACAAGCCCTCAGCTGGGACCATCAGCCTGAAGCAGGCCTGCTTTCCCAAAGCAAAACAGCGCCTGCCAGCCGGTTAAAGAATGGGGAGGAGGAAGGAACATTTTATTTATTTATTTACTTATTTGTTTGTTTATTTATTTTATATTTGCCAGTCCTGGGGCTTGTACTCGGGACCTGGGCACTGTCCCTGAGCTGCTTTCGGTCAATGTTAACACTCTATCACTTGAGCCACAAGGCCACTTCTGGCTTTTTCTGTGTATGTGGTACTGAGGAATCAAATCCAGGGCTTCATGCATGCTAGGCAACCACTCTACCACTAAGCCACATTCCCAGGCCCATTTTAAAAGTATCCTTGCTGGGCACCGGTGGCTCACGCCTGTAATCTTAGCTACTCAAGAGGCTGAGATCTGAGGATCACAGTTCAGGGCCAGCGTGGGCAGGAAAGGCTAAGAGACTTAACTACCAGAAAACTAGAAGTGGCACTGTGGCTCAAGTGGTAAAGTGCTTTGCCTTGAGCTGAAGAGCTGAGGGACAGAGACCAGGCCCAGAGTTCAACCCCAAATGACAAAAAAAAAAAGCCTCCCTCCTTATCCTTCACTCCCAGAAACTGTTAACTATAAGTTCTTGCTCCCCAGCCCCTCAAGTACCACATTGCAGCCCATCCCAGGCAGGAAAGGCCTGTCCCACCTCTTATTCAGGAGGCTGCCGGTTGCAGCCCTCACTATAGGCTTGCCCAGCGACGAGTGCTGAAAGGATGCATCCTCCATGCCCTGGCTAGCTTCACTGTCACCAAGTTTCTTCTCCTTCAGGGAAACGGGCTTCTTGTTGGGACCTGGGGACACAGTAGTCAAAACAGTTTATGGGTTGGGAAGGTGGCTCAGTGGTAGAGTGCTTGCCTCACATGCATGAGGTCCTAGGTTAGATTCCTCAGCACCACATACACAGAAAAAGCTTGAAGTGGCGCTGTGGCTCAAGTGGTAGAGCGCTTGCTTTGAGCTGAAGAGCTGAGGGACAGCGCCCAGGCCCAGAGTTCAAGCCCCACAACCAGCAAAAAAAAAAAAAAAGAAAAAAAGAAAAAGAAAACCAAAAACCCAGAGTTTATACCATCACAAGTCTCCTGATACTGGACTTTTCAGTTTTCAGAAAGTAAAATTCTTACAGCTGTTACAGGGGGTTATGGAAATATCCCAGAAACAAACTATGAGACACAAGCTCCACTGGCCTTGGGTGAAGGACTCAGACTGGGAAGTCAATAGGCCTTGCATACAGAACATCAGACTACGGAAAGAACTGAAAACTCACTGATTTTCTTCTTGTGCCAAAAAATAGCCACGTCCTTATGCAAACTTTTTCCTTTCTTTCGAGCCAGAGCTGCAGATTCCTGAAAAACAGCCAAGCATGAGGACACCAAGAGACCAAGGAGCAAAGTGAAACCAAAATGACAGATGCAGCAAACAGAACAGACCTCTCTGAGAGAGAGGTCTCAAGAGAGAGCCACTGTCCTTCAAGCAACAGGGCGGCCCCTCCCCCACGTGCTCCACCCCCTCAGCTAGGGCACCACAGCCTGAGCTGCACACACTGTCTGCCTTTGGTGATGGCAGTCACAGACCTCATTGCCCACAGCAGCCCTTACCTGTCTGACAAGTATGAATTTGTTCTTCTCATTTTTGAAGTTGTCAACTTTACTATGATAAAAACCCAGAAACTTGACCCTTAGTATTTGGCAAGATGAATCTTACCAACTAATCACATACACAGAAAAACTTACAAACCAAAGGCAGCTATGAAATGATACACGTGAAATACCATTACCACAAGACTCATCACGAGTAATGTTTACTCACATTAATATGTACAGATACTTATAAAGTGCCTAGAAAATTATGTACCACACTCAGTAACTGGGGCTGTTCCTGGGGAACAGAAAGAACAGGGAAATCAGCTGCATCAAATTGTTCACAATGCAACGTATCTCCATACAGATACGTGATAAAAATCCTAAGGTTCAACTGAAAGAATAAACACATTCACAGCAAACACCACTTTTAAAAATGAGAATATTAGGGGCACTGGTGGCTCATGCCTGTAATCCTGGCTACACAGGACGCTGAGATCTGAGGACTGCAGTTCAAAGCCAGCCCAGGAAGGAAAGTCTGTGAGACTCTTATCTCCAATAAACCACCAGAAAACCGGAAGTGGAGCTGTGGCTCAAATGGTAGAGTGCTAGCCTTGAGCTGAAGAGCTGACTGAGGGACAGCACCCAGGCCCAGAGTTCAAGCCCCACAACTGACAATAATCCTAGCTACTCAGAGCCACATGACAGACAAAAAAAAAGTTCCAGAAATAGATACTGGTGTGGCCACTGGGCATAGTAACCTCCAAGACTTTTAACCCAACACCTGGGAGGCTGAGGCAGCAAGATCTCAGTTTCACCAGTGTAGACTACACAGAGAGACCCTGTCTAAAAAACCAATGGCTGGGCATGTATTTCAGTCGAGAGCCCATGCTTAATAAACATGAGGCCCTGAGTTTAAAAATCTGGTACTAGGGCTGGGAAGGTGGCTCAGTGGTAGAGTGCTTGCCTTGCATGCATGAGGCCCTGGGTTCGATTCCTCAGCACCACGTAAGCAAAAAGCCAGAAGTGGTGCTGTGGCTCAAGTGGTAGAGTGCTAGCCTTGAGCTGAAAAGCTGAGGGACAGCTCTTCAGGCCCAGAGTTCAGGCCCCACGACTGGACCCAAAAAAAATAAAAATATGGTACTAAAATTAAGTTCACCTCTAGGATAGCAAGTAGCAAGTTGGGAATACTTACATGATCAAAAAAGTGCACCACTGCCAGCTTCCTGCTGCGCCTGGTGAAGATGCGCTGCACTTTAGCAACTTTACTGAAGTAGCTCTCCAGGACGGCCCTGTCGTTGAGACTATCAGGGATGTTCTTGCACTGGATAGCTGTGGCTTCTAAGGGAGAAAAGCCTCCAAGACTGTCTGTGCTCTCGCTTCTTTTACTCTGGTGCACTGGAGTTCCCCTCAGAGAATCTAGGAGTTCAGAAAACAGACATATAAACCTATTAGATGTTAATTCTCAGACAAAAGGAGGCACCAACTTTGTAAAAGCAAATGAAAATCTCCAAGGCCCTATGTTAGGATTCCTACTATTCAGGGGACTTACCAGAACAATCAAGCTACTTACCGTAAGGATCTCACTGAGAATCTACCAGCTGCCTATACTCTGCCGAACACCTTTACAACTCACCTTCTTTTTTATCCCTGCTTTCAGTTTCTTCCTCTTTGGTCACTCCTGGAAGCCGGGAAGGTGCCAGGACAGCCTGACTCCCTCGAGATGGTTCACTTTCCCCAGACTCGACAAAACAGCTTTCCTTTTTAGGCTCCTTGTTGCCCAGACGACCTACGTCTTTATTGCTTTTGAAGACATCCTTTATTGTGCGGCCAAACAAAGTGCCTCCCCGGGGTCGAGTCAAGCGGACAGGTCGTTTATCTGGAGGATGGTCACCTCTGGACAGAGGGTCAGAATCTTCTGTTGCCTCGTGGCCATGCCTCCTTGGGGAGCGGTCCTGGTCCTCTTTCCTCTTCAGTCCCTTCATGAGGTTGGGAAGTGGCTCCACTTGAGAAACAGCTTCTTCACATCCTTGCCGGGCACTTGTTTTGCTAGCAGAAAAGGGTTCTCCTAAAGACCCTGATGCTATGGCGAAGCTGCTGAAGCTACTACTAGAACCTCCAAACACTGGTCTAGGTCCTCTCTTCTCGTCTTCTACATTTTGGTTTAACAAAGCAGGAGCAAAAGCAGATTGGCTATTAGTATTAGCTGGTTTTGAAAAGATAAAATTTGAGTTAGCTGAATTACTTGTCACCTGAGGAAAAGAAAAAGGGGTCAGGCTACCAGATCCACTACTGACTGGGTGGGAAAACGTAAAAAATCCAGAAGTAACCTGGCTCTGTGTTTTTTCTGGCTCAGACTCAGCCCCCAGGATTGGTTTGAACACTGCATTTTCCAGAGTTTTAAAGCTGAATTCTGTTTTCCCAAAGCCAGAGCTCACTATTTCTCCAGTTTCTGGTCCAAAAGTAGAAGTGCTTGGGAAAACTCCAATGCTGGTAGATGATTTGAGATTAAATCCCGAGTTTCCTGCCACAGGTGAACTTGAAGGCCCAGAAGTAGCTACAAAAGGAGTGCGTTCAAGTCCAGAAAAGAGTGCAGCACTTGAGGTTTGGGTGAGACCAAACGCTTGTTCTGAAGAAGAATGACTTAGTCCAGGTGTTACAAAGCTAGGCACCTGTGAAAAGGCCGGGTTCTTCCCAGATGTGTTACTTTGCCCAAAAACAGAGGGTTGACCAAATCGAAATGGCGGCTTAGCCTGAAATGTACCTCCAGTACTACTAGAAGATGCTGCAAAAGCACTAGGCTGTTGCCCACCAAAAGGGTTCCCTGGATTCATCTTCAACACAGTTTTTAGAAGCCAATAAACACTACGTTCACAAAGTCCTCTTCCTTAAAGAGTCCGTTGTATTAGGGGGCTCCCCTTCATCTTCAGGGTGAACTGAAAGGTAAGAATTCATGTCATCACAGTACATCGTGTTAGAAGGCTGTTAAAGAGTCTCGAATCGCAAATCATTCTATAAGGATAATTCTTTAACCCGTCATCCACATTAAGGAGGGAGCACCCTAACTTTGTGAGAGCCAACAGGTTCTTCTGTTGGCGGACATGATACAAATTACTTTATCACATAGTCCTGGCCGGGCTGGCTTTGAACCGTGCTCCTCAGACCTCAGCCTCCTGAGGAGCTAGGATCTCAGGTGGGAAACCCTGAAGCCCAGGCCTTTAAGATTAGAACAAAATCCAGTGGGGATGGGGGAAGGAGCGGCCCGTTGGGATGGGGGGGAGGGGACGCTAGAGGGGGCCGCCCGGTGGGAGGGGGGGGAGGGGGGAGGCGGGGGGAAGGCGGGGGGGGGGGGGTGGGAGGGGGCGGCCTGGTGGGATGCGGGGGGGGGGCAGGGGGGAGGGGGGAAGGCTGGGGGAGGGCCGGTGGGGAGGCAGGGGGGGAGGCCGCGTGGGAAGCAGGGGCCGGCCCGGTGGGAGGCGGGGGGGGGGGGCCCGGTGGGAGGCGGGGGGGGGCCGGTGGGAGGCGGGGAGGGGCCGGCCCGGTGGGAGGCGGGGGGGGCGGCCCGGTGGGAGGCGGGGGGGGGGCGGCCCGGTGGGAGGCGGGGGGGGGGCCGGTGGGAGGCCGGGAGGGGCCGGCCCGGTGGGAGGCGGGGGGGGGGGCGGCCCGGTGGGAGGCGGCCCGGTGGGAGGCGGGGGGGGGCGGCCCGGTGGGAAGCGGGGGGGGGGGCCCGGTGGGAGGCGGGGGGGGGGGGGGGGCCGGTGGGAGGCGGGCGGGGCCCGGTGGGAAGCGGGGAGGCCCGGTGGGAGGCGGGGGGGGGGCGGCCCGGTGGGAGGCGGGGGGGGGCGGCCCGGTGGGAGGCGGGGGGGGGCGGCCCGGTGGGAGGCGGGGGGGGCGGCCGGTGGGAGGCGGGGGGGGCGGCCGGTGGGAGGCGGGGGGGGGCGGCCCGGTGGGAGGCGGGGGAGGCCGGTGGGAGGCGGGGGGGGCGGCCCGGTGGGAAGCGGGGGCGGCCCGGTGGGAGGCGGGGGGGGCCGGTGGGAGGCGGGGGGGGGCGGCGGAAGCGGGGGCGGCCCGGGTGGGAGGCGGGGGGGGCGGCCGGTGGGAAGCGGGGGCGGCCCGGTGGGAGGCGGGGGGGGGGGGGGGGGGGGGGCCGGTGGAGGCGGGGGGGGGGCGGCCCGGTGGGAGGCGGGGGGGGGGCGGCCCGGTGGGAGGCGGGGGGGGGCGGGCCCGGTGGGAGGCGGGGGGGGGGGGGGGCGGCCCGGTGTGGGAGGCGGGGGGGGGGCGGCCCGGTGGGAGGCGGGCGGGGGGGCGGGCCCGGTGGGAGGCGGGGGGGGGGGGCCGGTGGGGAGGCGGGGGGGGGGGGGCGGCCCGGTGGGAGACGGCCCGTCAGCTGCACGGTCCCGGGTCCTTCCCGCACCACCAATAGGAAAAGACGAAGCCGCAGGCCGGCCCGGGCGCGTCGGGACCGGCGGGGAAGATGTGCGTTACTTACAGCGGTCAGCACAGCGGGCGGCGCGGGCTCCCGCCTCCGAGACCTGGGGACGTGCGGGGTCAGGGCGTCTCCCGCCGCCGCTCCCCGGGCCGCGCGGCGGCGGTAACCGGCCCTCCAGACGCGGGGACGCGGGACGCCGGGCCGAGCCCTTCCCGGGGCGGTCCGGACGGCGGCCGCCGCAGGGGCGTCGCGCTGGCGGGTGGCGGCGCCAGGAGGAGGAGCAGAGACTCGGGAGAACCTGAGGGCGGGGCCCGGGGGCACCCGGGGCACCGGGCGCGGAGGACCGGCCCTCACAGCCCGCCTGCCGGAAGCCCGGGCCCTGCAACGCCCCCCACCGGAAGTCCTGCCCCCGACGTTCACCGCCCGCCCGCCGGAAGCCCGGGCCCTGCAACGCCCCCCACCGGAAGTCCTGGCCGCGACGCTCACCGCCCGCCCGCCGGAAGCCCGGGCCCTGCAACGCCCCTCACCGGAAGTCCTGGCCGCGACGCTCACCGCCCGCCCGCCGGAAGCCCGGGCCCCGCAGCGCCCGCCCGCGGTTAGCTGGGGTCCGACGCCCTGCCTGCACTGCCCAGTGGCCGCACGGAGCCCTCGGCGCGCGAAGCCGCGGACACCGGCCAGAGGGAGCGATTCGCTCGCTGCGCGCGGCGGGCAGGACCCCCCGCCAGGGACCGCTTCCGGTGCCCGGTTCCGCTTCCCCCGCGCTCCCGGCCTTTCCGGTCCGCTTCCGCCCGGTAGGTGCGCCGCGGTTCCCCCTCTGCGGGGTGCTCGACCCCGGCGTCCGCCTCCGGCCTTCCTCACCGCTCGTTCTCGGCCTTCGGCGCTGCCACCCCGCGGTGTGCGCACCCTCCACCCCCCCTGCGGTGTGCGCATCCTCCACCCCCCCCCGCGGTGTGCGCACCCTCCACCCCCCGCGGTGTGCGCACCCTCCACCCCCCCGTGGTGTGCGCACCCTCCACCCCCCGCGGTGTGCGCACCCTCCACCCCCGCGGTGTGCGCACCCTCCACCCCCCGCGGTGTGCGCACCCTCCACCCCCCGCGGTGCGCACCCTCCACCCCCCCCCCCGCGGTGTGCGCACCCTCCACCCCCCCCTGCGGTGTGCGCACCCTCCACCCCCCCCTGCGGTGTGCGCACCCTCCACCCCCCGCGGTGTGCGCACCCTCCACCCCCCGCGGTGCGCACCCTCCACCCCCCCGCGGTGCGCACCCTCCACCCCCCCCGCGGTGTGCGCACCCTCCACCCCCCCCGCGGTGTGCGCCCTCCACCCCCCCCTGCGGTGTGCGCACCCTCCACCCCCCCTGCGGTGTGCGCACCCTCCACCCCCCCCCTGCGGTGTGCGCACCCTCCACCCCCCCCTGCGGTGTGCGCACCCTCCACCCCCCGCGGTGTGCGCACCCTCCACCCCCCCCGTGGTGTGCACCCTCCACCCCCCCCTGCGGTGTGCGCACCCTCCACCCCCCCTGCGGTGTGCGCACCCTCCACCCCCCCGCGGTGTGTGCACCCTCCACCCCCCCGCGGTGTGTGCACCCTCCACCCCCCCCCGCGGTGTGCGCACCCTCCACCCCCCCCGCGGTGCGCACCCTCCACCCCCCCCGCGGTGTCCTCACCCTCCACCCCCCCGCGGTGTGCGCCCTCCACCCCCCCGCGGTGTCCTCACCCTCCACCCCCCGTGGTGTGCGCCCTCCACCCCCCCGCGGTGTGCGCCCTCCACCCCCCCCCCGCGGTGTGCGCACCCTCCACCCCCCCCGCGGTGCGCGCCCTCCACCCCCCCCCCGCGGTGTGCGCACCCTCCACCCCCCCGCGGTGCGCACCCTCCACCCACCCCCGCCGTGTGCACCCTCCACCCCCCCACGGTGCGCACCCTCCACCCCCCGCGGTGTGTGCACCCTTCACCCCCCACCCCCGCGGTGTGCGCACCCTTCACCCCCCCCCACGATGTGCACACCTCCTCCCTCTGTGGTGTGTTCAACCTCCACAATTCTTGTCTGCCCTCCTTCCCAGGGTCCTCCATCTGCGCCTCCATTGCCACATGCAGCTCTGCCGTCACAACACCTCCATCACCCCATGCACCCCCATCACCACACACCTCCATCGCCCGTGGCCGCGTGCACCCCCCCCACCACACACCTCCATCTCCGTGTGCATCTCCCTCACACACCTCCATTGCCATGTGCACCTCCACCACATGCACACTGACATACTCAGACATCTCCCCACGCCTTCACACACACACATCCTCGCCTCTCCCCACACTTCAAGCACACTCACACACCCAGTCTCCTCCCCCTGCGCTTTCTGTAAGAAATGAGAGGCTTTCTGTAAGAAATGGGCTCAAGGCTATATTGGGGGACAGCTGGGCTGGGGTGCTCCAAGTAGACATGTGTTGTACAGTGAGGAAAAAGGTGAGGTCTAATTGGGAATCTTTATTAAAAGGCCAGCCATAGCATAGTGGGCTCCTGTCTCAAATACCAGCAGCCAGCAAATGCAATTAACCCTGTTAGGAAACAGCCATGAAGGCCAGAGAGGAAAGAAGGAACAAAAACACCATCAACAAACGAATTCCGCTCCAATGGAGAGCTGAAGTGGAACACGATGGTGACCAGAGAAGAGCCAGGAGACAGGACAAGAGCATGGAGACAGGTGGCATGGTGTAATGGTGCCTGAGCTGGTCTGGACCCAAATAGAGTGAGGTCAGGGGGCAGAGTCACAGGAAACTCCCAGTCCCAAGCACCGGACTGACAGGCTTAGTAACCTATCAGCCAAGTGCCCGTCCCTACCTCCAGGATTCAGGCATGCCTGAAAGCACCCACCACATACAGAAAAAGCAGTTTATTGCCACCCTCACCACTGGAGAAGAAGAAGTGGTGACAGACTTTTGTTCAGGGTCAAATGTATAGTCAGGGCCAGGGGAGGGAAGTAAGGAAAGTCCTCTGCATGGGTGTGCAGCTGAATGCTGAAGCCAGCACATAGCTGGGCAGGGTTTTCTGATTGTAACAGTTAGGAAGCCTTCCCTAATGCAGCTTGGGGCCAGGGGTAAAACTCTGGGAAGTGAAGTGGGAGGAATGGCCCAGCTTGAAGGCCAGTTGCAGTTAGGCCTGGCCAGATCAACTGGTTTTGATGGAGGGCCTGAGGACCTGAGCTGGAGGGAATCCTACCAACGCCCATCTCCTTCTCCAATGAGAGAACTGGCCTTGTTAGTCCCTGCTGACAATAAAACTCCTTTGCTATACATGCCTGTGCCTGTGCCCTGTCTCTGCATGGTCTCCTGGGATGATTGTTTTCATCCATGATCATACAGTGGTTTCACACCCTTCCCTTTTCCCTCGCCTCTTTAAAGCCAGAGAGATGAGAGGGAAATGAAGTATGGTCAGCTTATGGCAAATACAGGAGATATTCCTTTATCTACTTCCCTTAAGATTCAGGGACCAAAGTCATTTAGAGGAAAATGAAATAGGATAACTTAAACTGAGGCCTGGTGAAGGCCACTCAGAAATACGGTATTTAGAAACATAGAAGTGGGGCTAGGAATGTGGCTTAGTTGTAGAGTGCTTGCCTAGCATGCATGAAGCCTTGGGTTCAATTCCTGAGTACCACATAAGCAGAAAAGCCAGAAGTAATGCTGTGACTCAAGTGGTAGAGCACTAGCCTTGAACATTCAACGAGGCTCAGGGACAGTGCCCAGGCCATGAGTTAGGGCCCCAGGACTGGCAAAAAGAAAAAAGAAACATAGGGCCATCTTTGCTTCAAAGAGAGAGGACAGGATGCATTCCTTCGTGAAGGATGTATGCCTTCCTTAGAAAAATGTTTCCCCCCACGGCCAGGTGCTGTTGGCTCAAGCCTGTCATCCTAGCTACTCAGGAGGCTGAGATCTGAGGATCGCAGTTCAAAGCCAGCCCAGGCAGCAAAGACCATGAGACTCCTATCTCCAGTAACCACTAGAAAACTGGAAGTGGCACTGTAGTTCAAGTGGTAGAGTGCTCGCCTTGAGCTGAAGAGCTGAGGGACAGCGCCCAGGCCCAGAGTTCAAGCCCCACGACCGACTAAGGTTCTGTTTTATGGCAGGATGTATTCTTACCTGGAAGAAATGTTGGGGGGCGGGGGAGGATGGGAAGGGGAAACAAAGGAGGAGGCTACAATGCTTGATAGGAAATGTACTCATTATCTTGCCCATGTAATTGTAACCCCTCTGTACAGTATTTTCACAATTAAAAAAAAAAATGGGGCTGGGAAGGTGGCTCAGTGGTAGAGCGCTTGCCTTGCATGACAGAGGCCCTGGGTTTGATTCCTCAGCACCACATAAGCAAAAAGAAAAAAAGCCGGAAGTGGCGCTGTGGCTCAAGTGGTAGAGCACTAGCCTTGAGCTGAAGAGCTGAGGGACAGCGCCCAGGCCCAGAGTTCAGGCCCCACGACTGGACCCCCCCCCCAAAAAAAATGTTCCCAAACATCCAGAAGCTCAGAAAGTAACACCAGGAGTGATTAGAGCCAAGATAAAACATCCAGCTTTGCATAACTTTGAAGCCAGACCCCTTGCCTTTACCATATAAATGCCCTAACAGCCAAGGAGCTGTGTGTCTGTCTCCCAGTGAGAGCACCCACAGTTAGAGTCCCCCTGCCCATCTGTTTGTGTACTTAATGAAGCTACTAAGTTTTCTTACCATCCTGACTTGTCCAGAAATTCTTTTTTTGGGGGGGGGGGGTTGGGGGGGGGATTCGGTCATGGGCCTGAACTCTGGGCCTGGGCACTGTCCCTCAGCTCTTCAGCTCAAGGCTAGCGCTCTACCACTTGAGCCACAGTGCCACTTCCAGCTTTTTTTTTTTGCTTATGTGGTGCTGAGGAATCGAACTCAGGGCCTCATGCATGCAAAGCAAGCGCTCTACCACTGAGCCACCTTCCCACTGAGCCACCTTCCCATCCCCTGTCCAGAAATTCTTACTCTGTGATCAAAGTCAAGGACCCTAAGTGAAGAGTTCTACATTTAAAGGGAAACTTTACTAAGCCTCACCTGTCTCTGGTGACATCCCTACACTTCCATCCCCCCACACACTCTGGTTCCACACCCTTCCTTGTCCCTCACACACAGCCATATCTCTCACTATTAAGGCTCCTTTCCTTCCTACTATAGTCTTAAACCTCATGGCCATCGTCAGTCCTGGTTTGCTTGGGCCTCCATTTCTTCCTTTTCTATCCTTCAGTTTCATATCTTCCTATATTAAATTTGAATTCCTCAAAGATTTGAACAGATTACATCAAATAAAGTGATTGGTTGTAAATGCACGTGTGTCTTTTGTCGGTGTCAGGGCTGGATCTCTGGGCCTAGGCTTGAGCTCTTCAGCGCAAGGTGACCACTCTACCGCTTGAGCCACAGCGCCACTTCCAGTTTTCTGGTGGTTTATTGGAGATAAGAGTCTCACAGGGGCTGGGGGTTTAGCCCAGCAGAAGGGCGCCTGCCTGGCGCACCCAAGGCCCTGGGTTCAGTTCTCAGCCCTGGTTTAAAAAAAAAAAAAAAGTCTCACAGACTTTCCTGCCCAGCCTGGCTTCTGAACCGTGATCCTCAGATCTCAGCTTCCCGAGTAACTAGGATTACAGGCGGGAGCCATTGGCACCCGGCTGCACGTGTGTCTTTACAGAATTTATCACTTTGTAGAACTGATGAGTCTCTTGATTTTAACCATAGGTTCCTTGCAAACATTTGGAAGTGCTGGGTGTTCTTCCTGAAATGACTTTGGTGATTAGAAACCTACAGCGAGTGATCCCCATTCGGAGAACGCCACTTCGAAGGAAGATGGAAATTGTAAGGAGTATTTTAGGAGTGCGGAAGTTTGACCTGGGGCTCATCTGTGTTGACAATAAGAGTATTCAGCATATTAATAGGATCTACAGAAAGAAAGATATCCCAACTGATGTGCTTTCTTTTCCATTTCATGAGGTAAAAAAAATAAATTCCTTCTGATCAAGCTTTCTTGTGTGGTTAAGCAATTTTAGGATAGATATGGTTAGTTTTTGACATTTTTCAAAATTACGTAAAAGTGTAGAATGTGGGACTTCAATAATGAATATTTTTAGATTGGGATAATGGAGTAACACTGGAAAGAAACCAGGGTAAACATTTTAAACAAATATGTTATAGATATCTATATTGAATAGTATAAAGCTTTGCTCATTGCTAGTAGCCAAAACTTTGGAGCAACCCTTTTGGAAAGTATTTTGGCAATATACAGCTCTTTGAGAGCCTTTAAAACTTACATATGGGCTAGGCACTGGTAGCTTTTTTTTTTTTTTTGCCAGGCCTCGGGCTTGAATTCAGGGCCTGGGTACTGTCCCTGAGCCTCTTTTGCTCAAGGCTAGCACTCTGCTTGAGTCACAGCGCCACTTCCAGCTCTTTCTGTTTATGTGGTACTAAGGAATCGAACCCAGGGCTTCAAGCATGCTAGGCAAGCACTCTACCATTCAGCCACATCTCAGCCCGTTAAGTTTGTTTATTTTATAATTTTATTATTTTTTTTCTTTATGTGGAATTGAACCAGGGCCTCATGCGTGCTAGGCCAAGCATACTACCACTAAGCCACATTCCTAGCCTTGGCACTGGTAGCCTAGCTAC
This sequence comes from Dipodomys merriami, assembly GCF_024711535.1. NCBI lineage: Eukaryota > Metazoa > Chordata > Mammalia > Rodentia > Heteromyidae > Dipodomys > Dipodomys merriami. Next base: position 821,860 of record NW_027206020.1, read on the forward strand.
TCAGGAGGCTAAAATCTGTACAAACACAGTTCAAAGCCAGCCCAGGCCAAAAAGTCCTTGAGACTCCATGGGGGTGGGGAGAGAACAAACCTGGATGGAGATGTGGCTCAAATGGTAGAGCACTAGCCAAGCAGTCAAGCCAGTCAAGTGAGGCTGGGTTCAGAACTCAATGTGTGCTGTAATCTGATAGTTTCACATCTGAGAAATCCAGTCTAATGAAGGAAAAGCGCGTAGCAGTTGTGTCCACTCCACCCTAGCCCTGGCCAACACCCAGTCTCCGGCACGCAGTGTGGTCTGAGCATAACTGTGGTCCGAGAACCAGGTGTCCTCTGGGGTAGCAAGCCCAGCCCTGTGGTTGGATTTCTGTTGCTGAGATGGTGTCCTCCAAGTCTGTTTCCTCATTTATAGAATCTGAAAGCAGGTGAATTTCCCCAGCCAGATTTTCGAGACGATTATAATTTGGGAGACATTTTCCTAGGAGTGGAATATATCTTCCAGCAGTGCAAAGAAAATGAGGACTACTATGACATCCTGATTGTAAGTGGTATACTGAAATCACACATCCTGACTAACATGACACAGACACAGAGAGGCTGAGAAGAGACTGTGTGCACATTACTATCCATAGTGTTCCAGTAGGAAAACTTCTAAGCATAGCACAACAGTGAGAAAATAGGAGCCCAACCCCCTCCTCTGATAAATCCTGATATCAGCAGAGACCTGGAGGATCAGCTGCTTTTTCTTTTTCTCTTTATTTCTTGCTTGCTTGCTTGCTTGCATGCTTGCTCTCTTCTGGTGTGGGTATGTCTGCACGCGTGTATATGCACCTGTGCAGGTGCATGCTGGTACTAGGGCTTGAACTAAAGGCCTGTACTCTTGCTTGGCTTTTTAGCTCATAGCTGGCACCCTACCACTTAAGCTATGCCTCCAATTCCTGGATCACGTGCTTATTAAGCTACCAAAGTGGGAGGGACACCAGCCTCTGGGACACTCCAGATTTGTCTTTCCTCAGCTTGATGTATGAGGAAAGTGTTCTGATGAGTGAAGAGTGTCAACAAGTTTGCCAGTTAGTTCGATCTTTTCTTTGGCTTCTGAGTGACCTAAGACAGGGCTTCCCAGGAGACCCCATGTGAAGGCATTACCTCTGCCGTGACTGTATCTCTGGGGCCAAGCTGAGGCTTGCTGTGCAGTACAGAGAATGAAGATGCAAACTTCCTTCCTGAGAGTAACAGGATGTGGCATAGCAGATGCTTAAGCCCTGGAATCCATGTGTCCAAGAGCTTGCACCCTGTAATATAAAACACTAGCTCTGCTTCCCCTCATCCCTGGGCTTGAATGCAGGGCCTGAGCACTGCCCCTGAGCCTCTTTGTGCTCAAGGCTAGCACTCTACCACTTGAGCCATAGCACCACTTCTGGCTCTGAGTAGTTTATTGAAGATAAGAATTTCATGGACTTTTCTGCCCAGGTTGGCTTTGAACCACGATCCTCAGATCCCAGCCTCCTGAGTAGCTAGGATTACAGGTGTGGGCCACCAATACTTAAAAATTCTGTTTTTAAGGGTGTAAGAAAATGTCTTATTCTGAGCCAAATAGAAATGACCCATGGCCCGGGAACATGGATTCAAGTTACTCTGAAATGTTCCATAATGGAAGAGGATGAAAGAGGTTACATGAACTTTGGGAGTTTGAGGGGTGGTTTTTTTTGTTTTGTTTTGTTTTGTTTTTATTTTTGGTTATTGTGGGGGGGGTTTTGGAGGATTCTAGGTTTTTTGGTGTAGTTTGGGGTTTGTGTGTGTGTGTGTGTTTGTTTTGCTTTGTTTTTGGCTGTGGGGCTTGAACTCTGGGCCTGGACACTGTCTCTCAGCTCTTCAGCTCAAAGCTAGCACTCTGTCACTTGAGCCACAGTGCCACTTCCAGTTTTCTGGTGGTTTATTGGAGATTAAAGCCTCATGGACTTTCCTGCCCAGGCTGGCTTTGGACTGTAGACCTCAGATCTCAGCCTCCTGAGTAGCTAGGATTACAGGCATGAGCCACCACTGCCTGGCGGGTTTTGGGGTTTGAACTCAGGGCCTAGTGTTTGCTAGGCAGGTACTCTACCACCTAACCCATGTCCAGCTCTTTTGCTTTAGTTACTGTTCAGGTGGGTCTCATGCTTTTTCCCTGGGCTATCCTGGACTGTGCTTCCTGCAGCTGAGATTCCAGATGTGAACTATTCTGAGATGGAGTCTCACTAGCTTTGTACAGGCTGGCCTCAAGCACTTAATCCTCCAAATCTTCACTCAAGGTCAATGATGTGACATGGCAAAAGATGACAACCTTTAGGTTGTAGAGGCTAGAGGTATGTCAAGCTGAAATGCCAGATTGCATCTAATAATCTCAGGGAAGTTATAGCACAGGGAATATAAAGCTTGCTAGAAAATGGGCCTAGCCAAATGAGGGAGATTGATGGAAGGAAGAGGTGATATTGATCAAAACCCATTGACTCTGGGCACCAGGGGCTCACACCTATAATTCTAACTACTTAGGAAGCTGAGATCTCAGGATTGTGGTTTGAGGCCAGACCAGGCAGGAAAGTCTTGGTTAACCACCAAGAAGCCTGAAATGGAGCAGTAGCTCAATGGTAAAGCCCTAACCTTGAGCAAAAAAGCTCAGGGATAGCCCCCAGACCCTGAGTTCAAGCCCCAGGACTGGGAAGAAAGAAAGAAAAGGTGGGGGGAGGGGGAAGGAAGGAAGGAAGGAAGGAAGGAAGGAAGGAAGGAAGGAAGGAAGGAAGGAAGGAAGAAAAGAAAGCAAGGCATTGGGGCTAGGATGTAGCTCAGTGGCAAAGTGCTTGCCTAGCAAGTGCAATGTCCTGGGTTCGATCCCCAGTACTAAAAAAGAAAAGACAAAAAAAAGTTTTTAAAAAAAAAAAGAAAGGCATTGTACTCATAACCTGACTTCACAAATTGAAATGAATAAGCCTAGCCAGGTGCCAGTAGCTCACACCGGTAATCCTAGCTCTCCACACAGAAAGCTGAGAGACAGAGGGTGAAGATTTGAAGTGATAGTGGTATAGTGCTTGCCTAGCATGAATGAGGGCCTGGGCTCAATTCCTCAGTACCACATACATAGAAAAAGGAAGGGTTGCTGTGACTCGAGATAGAACACTAGCCTGAGCAAAAAGCAGCTCAGAACAGTGCCCAGGTCCCAAGTTTAGTCCCCAGGACTGGCAAAAAAAAAAAAAAAAGATTTGAAGTGAGCATAGGCAGAAAAGTCAGTAAGACTCCATCTCCAATTAACCAGCAAAAACCAGCCTAAACATGGCTCAAATGGTAGAGTGCCAGCTCTTAGTGAGCAAGCAAATTCAGTGAGCTTGAGGACCTAAGTTCAAGCCCCAGAGCCACAGAAATAAAAAGCGGGGGGAGGGGGGTGGACTAAAGATAGCCAAAGATAACTTTGACTTTGTCTGCTATGTTTTAGTCTAAGGTCAGACAAGCCTGTAGGCTATTTAGTGTAGTTATGTCTTCTTGAGAACCTCCCATTCCTACACACACAAACACACGCTCACGCATGCACACACATACCTCAGGGGACCTCTGGTTCCACCAGCTCCAGAAAATTCTGTTCCCTGTCATTTCCTCCTCCAGGTACTCCCAAGTGGAAAGCCAACCCACTCTTCTACATCCTGGATCAACAGCAGACAGTGCTAGGGCTTGGGCCCCAGCTGATGTCCCTCCTGTCGTGGTATGGTAGATGGCCTCCTGCCACCCCACTGCAGCAGCTCCCCCCCATACACGTGGGCCTTGCCAGGCTTCAGCCAGCAGGCTCCCAACCTCCTACCCACAGCTCTGCACTTTTCTATCCCCCTCTTCTGGGGTGCAGCCCAACCCTGAGTCGATGGAGACAGACCAAAAGTCTCACTCTGCTCTGCCCACTTTGTTGAGCTTTTGTACAGAACTGTCAGTAATCAGGTGTGCTCCATACCCTGCGATCCCTATTCTCATGTTCCCATAGCTTTCCCTCTCAGTCGGACCTAGGGTAGAGGCTATGCCTCTCAGCTTCTTACCTCAGAGTGGCTAGTGCCAACCATCCCCCTTCCCCTCTTCCATTTGCTCCCTGCTCTTTGCTGTATAACATTCTTTGAGTGAGAGTGGTAGCGTCTCCCTGTGATGCCCAAGCTGGTTCTAAACACTTAGCTCTATCTCTAAGAGAAGAAAGGGGTATCTCTAACCAGGCCACCTGAGGATCCTTTACTCTGCCACAGAAAAGAACTTAAGAATAAGACAGATGGGAAATTTAAGCAGACTTATTAGCTACAATAATGGTGCATATTACTGGGTCCCAGTAGCTCAAGCCTGTAATCCTAGCTGCTCAGGAGGCTGAGATCTGAGAAATCCTAAACACTCTATGTTCAAATAACCAGCAAAATGCAGGATGTGGAGGCATAACACAAGTGGTAGAACAGCAGCTGTGATCTAAAAAGCTGAGCTAGACAGGATCAGAGGGAAACGGGAAAATATACAACAGAGGGGCCCATCAGCTGCACTGGACATTTGATAAAAAACGAACTAAGCAACTCAATGGCAGCAATGGGAGGGAGGGAAGGACAGGGAAAGAGGGAACAGCTGACACTAAGCAAAAGGAAAGGAATGTACATATCACCCCATGTGGAAGAAATAGTTGTATTGTCAAAGCTTATAGAATTCACAAACATGATAGACCATGATAATGACAATTTGCCTTGTGAAGGTTAAAATGTGTTTGTGACTTTAACTAAGTATCACTATCCCACAATACTATGAAATTTATGTAATCACTTAATCTCACTAATTATTAAAAAAAAGAAGAAGAAGCTGAGCTAGAGCCAGAAGTCTCAAGTTCAAGCCCCAAGCCAAAAAAAAAAGCACTCAGAGTTGAGTGTAGGCATAATAAACACATGCTGCTCTTTAGTGAGACGTGTATATGCTTTGGGTCACTTCTGGTTTTCTGTTTGCTTTGTTTTGCTTTTTGATGATCTTCCTCCTTAGCCCACTCCTAATGTGTGATCCTCCTGCCTCAGCCTCCCAGATGCGTGGGTCTGTGGGTTTAAGACTCGAGTGTAGGAGTGCAGTTTACATTCTCTTGGAATCTTTGTGAGGTAGAATTCCATGTGAAGGAATGAACATAAAAGAAAAAGTCTTCAACATTTTGTTTTCCTACTTTCCCTTCTTTCTCCTCTTTCTTTCCCTCCAACCTATGCAGTCCTCTCCCTCAGCCTCCCTAAGTGCTAGAACTACACTGGTTGATCAGCTGCTCAACTCTTTAATTGGCCCCACAAATTCTTTTTTTTTTTTTAATTTTAATTTTATTCTCAAGGTGATGTGTAGAGGGGTTACAGTTACATAAGGTAGTGAGTACATTTCTTGTCTAACTTGTTACCCCCTCCCTTATTTTTCTTCCTCTATCCCTCCCACCATCTCCCCTCACACACCCCCACCTCCACCCCTGCAAAGGGCCCACATCTTACGCAGGAGGGTAGTGAAGCTGGGTACTTCATTCCTGCCCTGGACTGCTATCAAGGGTCCTGTCCTACTAGCATCCTGGTTTGGAACCAGCCCAGTCTAGATAAAGGCAGCCCATGAACCTAGGGTGATGCTGAAGGGACAACTCTTAGATTATCCCTGAGCTGGCTTTTTAATTGTTCCAACAGGTGACAGCTACCCATGGACTTTGTCATCTGCTGGGCTTCACACATCATTCAGAGGCAGAGTGGCAGAAGGTATGAACATGCCCTAAGGAAGCGGGCGTGTGTTCCACCCAAGGCACCCAGGCTGATTGCCCAGCCCCGCCTCACTCCATGGCCAGAGACAGGAACCCAGGCAGCTGACCTTCCCTTTATGAAAAGGCTCACAGATGTTTGTTTCAAGTATTAGTATCCCAAATACATTTCATTGTATTAGAACTTGCTGTGGGAAGACAGGATCATAGCTCATCAGAAGCTAAAAGAATCATGGTTAGGAGATTCCATCTCCCAAAGAACCAGCAGAAAGCCAAGCTGAAGGCACAACTCAAGTGATTACAGAGCCAACCAAACAAAGCTCTTAGTCCAGAATCCTGCAGGGTACCAGAAAAAAAAGGCAGACCCGGGCAACATTTCTTTTTTTTCCTTTTTTTTTTTGCCAGTCCTGCAGCTTGAACTCAGGGCCTGGTACTGTCCCTGAGCTGCTTTTGCACAAGACTAGCACTCTACCACTTGAGCCACAGAGCTACTTCCAGCTATTTCTGCTTATGTGATACTGAGGAGTTGAACCCAGGGCTTCATGCATGCAAGGCAAGCGCTCTACCACCAAGCCACCTTCCCAGCCCCAGAGTTCATTTCTTTTTGAACAGTGTCACCCCTTCCCTCACTCTTTTCATCTCCACCCACAAGTTGTATAGTTCATTTTCAACATAGTGTCCAGTGAGTACTATTGCTACATTTGTTTACCCTTTGTTCCTACATTTCTATGCCCCTACTTACCCTCCCAAAGGCAGATAAATGAACAACCAAGACAAAAAAAAGAATGAGCCTGGTGCTGGTGGCTCACACCTGAGGCCCTGGGTTCAACTCTTCAGCACCACATACACAGAAAAAATCTAGAAGTGGCGCTGTGGCTCAAGTGGTAGGGCACTAGACTTGAACTGAAAGAGCTGAGGGACAGCACCCAGGCCCAGAGTTCAGCCCCCATGACTGACAGAAAGTAAGAAAGAAAATTATTAGAGTCGGGCGCTCAGCCCCCATGACTGAAAGTAAGAAAGAAAATTATTAGAGTCGGGCGCTGGTGGCTCACACCTGTAATCCTAGCTACTCAGGAGGTTGAAATCTGAGGACCGAGGTTCAAAGCCAGCCAGGCAGGAAAGTCTGTAAGATTCTTATCTCTAATAAAAACCACTAGAAAACCGGAAGTGGCGCTGTGGCTCAAGCAGTAGAGCATTCGCCTTAAGCTGAAGAGCACAAGGACAGCGCCCAAGCCCAGAGTTCAAGCCCCATGACCGACAAAAAAAAAGAAAAAGAAAATATTAGACATTACATACCATTATGCTACATGTTTTAAACCTGAAAAGGTCCCAAAATTTCATTTTTTTGAGAAGGTCGTGGGGCCTGAACTCTGGGCCTGGGCGCTGTCCCTCAGCTCTTCAGCTCAAGGCTAGTGCTCTACCACTTGAGCCACAGCACCACTTCCGGCTTTTTTCTTTTTGCTTATGTGGTGCTGAGTAATCAAACCCAGGGCCTCATGCATGCAAGGCAAGCACTCTACCACTGAGTCACCTTACCAGCCCTCCCAAAATTTCTTAAGAGATGATTTTCTTGTTTCAATAAATAATAAAGAAGGCCCTCCTGGTATCTCAGTCCGCCCCAGGCCCTCCTGCGTTCCTTCTTCCCCCAGTCCTCGGTACCCATCCCAGTGCCAACCCGCTGCCTGCCTGTGACGCAGGTGCTGGAAAAGGTGCCCAGCCTCTGGTACCTCCCTTAGGCCTGAACCCGACCAGCCCCCCTTCTGGAGGTGGCTTTGGGGAAGGCCTTCCAGAGTGCAGAGAGCAACTGGAGGCCTGACCAGTGAGTGTTCTCCTGTGTTCCAGATGTACCTCCAAGAAAAACAGGTGCTGGAGGAGCTAAGCCGACACACGGGGGCCAGGCTCCAGCCCCTGAGCAGGCGCCTCTACTGATGCCATGGAACTCCAGGACAGACAAGGGCCAATGGGGCCCTCCACAAGGGAGCTCTGCTAGTGGTGGTAGTGTCCACAGACTACAGAGGCGCCAGCCAGCCCACGCTGCATTCAGAAAACTGTCATCATGCTTGTAAACAAAAGCATTCTAAGCCCTTAGAAGTGAGAGGGCTCATAAAAACCACTGTGCTGCTTGAATGCCTAGCCACCTAACCCCCAGGAGCTCTGTGACTTGAACCCTACAAGAGGAGTGTCCAGGCTGGCAGCACTCCTGCTTGAACTGTGTGGTCATTATGGAAGTTGCAGAGCCACTCTTCCCTCAGCTCCCCTGTGGTACCCTGTGGACAGGACCCTAGGGCAGTGAGGGCCGAGGAGCTCCACCACCAGTCCACAAAGCACCTGTTCCCTAAGGTGCTGAGCAACTTGCCAGAAAATCTCACTAAACAAAAAAGAAAAACTCACTAGGTCTGTGTTTCCTGTTTTCTGAAAGTGGAAATAAGCCCAAAGCTTACATCCAGACTTGGTGGGCGGGTAAGGCGGGAACTGGGTCCCCATTTCCTCCGAGGTCCCCATCACGCAAAGCAGGACAAGGGAGAAAAAAAAACAACAAACTTGTCCCCCTACTTTTAGATAGCAAGTTAAACAAAAATAGACATATAGGGGCTGTCTCCATTTGCCCTCCCCTTTGAGATGTTAAGAAACTTCAAGGCTCCTTAAAAAAGTAGAAATGATACTGAATGGTATGAGCTGCTATCAGATCTAGAGCCAACCATGAGTGAAGGGCAGTTAACAGGCAATCAATAAGAGACTCAACAGGGCTGGGAAGGTGGCTCAGTGGTAGAGTGTTTGCCTCGCATGCGTAAGGCCCTGATTCCTCAGCACCACATAAGCAGAAAAAGCTGAAAGTGGTGCTGTGGCTCAAGTGGTAGAGCACTAGCCTTGAGCTGAAGAGCTGAGGGACAGCGCCCAGGCCCAGCGTTCAGGCCCCACGACCAGCAAAAAAAAAAGAGAGAGAGACTCAAGGATCTAGCCACATCCATGGCATTGTCTAGGGGATTGTGTGTGCGCATGCCTGCCTGCGTGCACATGCTGATCCTGGAGCTTAGCCTGAACTCAGGACTTGATTGCTGTCGCTGAGTTTTTTGCTATCACTCTACCAGTTGAGCCACAACTCTGCTTCCAGCTTTTTAGTGGTTAATTGGAGATGAGAATCTCAGGGACATTCCTGCCTGGGCTGGCTTCAAATTTCAATCCTCAGATCTCAGCCTCCTGAGTAGCTAGGAGTACAGGTGTGAGCTTCCAGTGCCTGACCTGTCCAGGAGGCTTTCTGTAGTTCACCTGGGTGAGCTTCAAGGACCCTCAAACACAGTCCTTGGATTGGTGGGTCTCCTTGCCATAAAAGTAAGAGCAGGAGCAGGAAAAGGGCCTGGCTAGGCAACCAGGGCAAAGGTATCCTCCCACAGAGTCTGTATCCCTCACTACAGCCTTGAGGGCTCCCCACAGGCAAACCACTAGACATAACTTCATCATGACCTGGGACAGTTAACCTGTGACCCCAGACATGTCATGTCCCGTTGCCCATGAAGAACTTACTTGGGGTTGAACTGGATGCTAGAGCTGTGCACCAGACGGCTCACGGGCTGAAGGAAGGGCTGTGCACCAGATGGGTGGCCTCTCAGGCTAAAGGGGCAGGTTGCACGCAGTCTCTGATTGGTTCTGGGGACTGACGGGGCCCACAGGCTGTCCAATGATCTTGAGAAGGGTATTGTTATCTCCTATAGAGACCCTATTAATACCCTTGGAGGCGTGTCTGTCCATGTGAACATTTTAGCCCGCTCCTTGGTCTCTAGGCTCACCTGTACACTAGGTCCTTTAGTGAGGAAGGCACATGGCGAATGTGGCAATTCTGACTTGTTGGGCTCTGACCTGCAAGCTTCCAAGGGTATAAAGACCAGGACCACCCTGAAGAGGAAGTTAGTAAATGAAAAACTTACCCTTTAAGGCACTTAGTGAAAATTTACTCATAATTCTTGAAATTAATATCTTTAAAAGCTGTGCATGGTAGCCCATGCCTGTAATTCTGGCACTTTGGAAGTTGAGGCAGGAGATCTCAAATTCAAAGCCAACTAGGGCTACATAATGAGATCTAAAACAAAATGGGGGGCAGGGGGTAGTTGTGGAGGTGGGAGGGAAGGGATGGAAGGGGGAAAACAAAGGAGAAGGCAACAATGCTCAATAGGAAATGTACTATTACCTTGCTCAGGTAACTGTAACTCCTCTATATAGCATTTTTATAATAAAAAACATACAAAAAATTCCTTTCTTTTTTTTTTTTACTTTTCCAAATCCAACAAAAAACAAAAACAGTTTTTTTGTTTTTGTCAGTCATGGGGCTTGAACTCTGCGCCTGGGCACTGTCTCTCTGCTCTTCAACTTAAGGCTAGCACTCTGCCACTTGAGCCACAGCACCACTTCTGGCTTTTTCTGCTTATATGGTACTGAGAAATTGAACCCAGGGCCTCATGCATGCGAGGCAAGCACTCTACTACTGAGCCACCTTCCCAGCCCCAAACAAAACAATTTTATAAGAAAAAAAGTAACAAAAATTAAAAGTAAGCACATCTATAGATCCTAGCTATTTAGGAGACTGAGACCTGAGGATCATAGTTCATAGCCAGCCCAGGCAGGAAAGTTCCTGAGACTCTTATCTCCAATTAACCACCAGAAAACTGGAAGTGGTTGGGCTGGGAAGGTGGCTCAGTGGTAGAGCGCTTGCCTTGCATGCATGAGGGCCTGGGTTCGATTCCTCAGCACCACATAAGCAAAAAGAAAAAAAAAAGCCAGAAAACTGGAAGTAGTGCTATGGCTCAAAGTGGTAGAGCACTAACCTTGGGCTAAAATGCTCAAGGACAGTGCTCAGGCCCTGAGTTCAAGCCCCATTACAGACCAAAAAATAAAAAAGCATGAACATAGTGTAAGAGTCTTGAGTCTGACAGGACCAGGAGAGATGGATGGATGGAAGAAACAGCACCTTGCATGGCTTTTTTTTTTTGGGGGGGGAGGGGTGTCATGGTGCCTGAACTCTGTTCCTCAGCTGTTCCTCAGCTGTTCAGCTGTAGACTAGCACTCTACCACTTGAGCCTCAGCCCCACTTCCGGCTTTTTCTGCTTATGTGGTACTGAGGAATCGAACCAAGGGCCTCATGCATACAAGGCAAGCACTCTACCACTGAGCCACCTTCCCAGTCCCTGCATGGCTTTTAAGAACCAGAGTGCAGCCTGTGTTTGATTCCTTGGAAAAAGCTGTGCAAACAAGATCCATCATATATAGAGTCTGTTTGGGGCCCTTGTGTGTGTGGGGGAGGTATATGTATTTTGTGTGTGTGATATGCCAGTATTGGGACTCTACTGCCTGAAGCACACTTCCAGTCTGGCTTTTTGTTGTTTAATTAGAGAAGTTCTCCATTTTTCAGCCCAGGCTGGCTCCAGACCACCACTCTTAAGTCTCAGCCTCCTAAATAGCTAGGATTATAGGTATGAGCCACCAGTGCCCAGCTGTGTGTGTGTGTGTTTTAACTCAAATCTTGTCATCCATGTGCTGTAAATTGCTTTTTCCCCCCTCTCACACATGTGGCAAACAGGTCTCAATTACTGCGTTTGACTTTTCTATGTGTGCGCAGCATGATGTGTCACTGATGAACCCGGGCCTCACATGTGCTAGGCAAGCACTCTACCAATGAGCTACGTCTCCAACCCAAATGGATAGGGGGTTTTTGTTTTGTTTGGTGGCGGGGCTTGAACTCTGGGCCTGGGCGCTCTTCAGCTCAAGGCTGGCGCTCACGGGCTTGAGCCACAGCGCCACTTCCGGTTTTCTGGTGGTTCATTGGAGATCAGTCTCACGGCCTTTCCTGCCCGGGCTGGCTTTGAACCGCGATCCTCCGGTCTCAGCCTCCCGAGTAGCTGGGATGCAGCTGATGTTTTTCTCTCTGCCCCCACCTAGAGGAGTGCTGCTTTCCGGGGGTGGGCGGGGACCCCAGCCCGCGCTCCTGCCGCTCAGGTCTGCGGTGTCTGGGCTGGGGAGGTGTGCCCGGCACCGCTCCAGGTGGGCCTGGCCCGCCGCGCCCGTCCTCCCGTGGCTGCGCGGGCTGTCCTCCAGGCTCCGCCCGCTCACCGGTAGCTCCGGCTCCTCATCAAGACGGCGTCACCGCTCAGGGATCCGGCCGGCCGGCTGGAAGGCGGGCAGCGCGTCTCGGGAGCCGCCCCTCGTCCAAGGCCAGCGCGGCTAGCTATCCTCGCGAGAGGGGCACTGCCCGCACGCCTCCGGCCACCGCCCGTCCCGGCTCCTCCACAGGCAGCGAGCACAGCGGGGGCCGCGGTTCTGGGCCCGGCCCCCCGGCAGGCCCGGCCCCCCGGCAGGCCCGGCCCCGCCCCCGTGACCCCGGCCCCATGACTCCGCCCCGTGACCCCGGCCCCGCCCCCAAGGCCCTCCTCAGACTTACCCGCCCAGGACCGCGGGCCCGTGGTTCACTGCGGGCAGGAGCGCGGCGGCGTCCGGGAGTCCTGGGGTCCACGTCGGGTACCCGGCGGGGGCCCGCGGCGGGGCGACGGGCGCGTAGTGGTGGTGGTGGTGCACCGGGGCCGGCGGCCTCTCGGCCCGCGGGACCACCGGGCTCGCCCACCGCGGGTCCTGGCCGGAGCACAGGGCGCGTCAAGCCGAGCGCGGGCTGGGGTAGGGTGGGCTGGGCTGGGCGGTGTCCCGGAGCCCGAGTCCCACCTGCGGCGCGGGGCGCGGCCCCGGGGCCGGCGGCAGCGCCTTGAGCATCAAGTTCTGCATGAGGATCTGGTGCATCTGCGCGTTCTGCATCAGCATCATCTCCACCATATCTGAAGGGAGAGCCCGAGTCACGGCCGAGCCGCCCCCGGCCCGCGGCCCACCCCGCCCAACCCCTCGCAGCCAACCCCGCCCGCGGCCCCGCCCACCGCGCCCCGCCCAACCCCTCGCAGCCAACCCCGCCCGCGGCCCCGCCCACCCCGCCCCGCCTAACCCCTCGCAGCCAACCCCGCCCGCGGCCCCGCCCACCCCGCCCCGCCCAACCTCTCGCAGCCAACCCCGCCCGCGGCCCCGCCCACCGCGCCCCGCCCAACCCCTCACAGCCAACCCCTCGCAGCCAACCCCGCCCGCGGCCCCGCCCACCCCGCCCCGCCCAACCCCTCGCAGCCAACCCCGCCCGCGGCCCCGCCCACCCCGCCCCGCCTAACCCCTCGCAGCCAACCCCGCCCGCGGCCCCGCCCACCCCGCCCCGCCCAACCCCTCGCAGCCAACCCCGCCCGCGGCCCCGCCCACCCCGCCCCGCCCAACCCCTCGCAGCCAACCCCGCCCGCGGCCCCGCCCACCCCGCCCCGCCCAACCCCTCGCAGCCAACCCCGCCCGCGGCCCCGCCCACCCCGCCCCGCCCAACCCCTCGCAGCCAACCCCGCCCGCGGCCCCGCCCACCCCGCCCCGCCTAACCCCTCGCAGCCAACCCCGCCCGCGGCCCCGCCCACCCCGCCCCGCCCAACCCCTCGCAGCCAACCCCGCCCGCGGCCCCGCCCACCCCGCCCCGCCCAACCCCTCGCAGCCAACTCCGCCCGCGGCCCCGCCCACGCGGCCCCGCCCAACCCCTCGCAGCCAACCCCGCCCGAGGCCCCGCCCACCCCGGCCCGGCCCACCCCTCGCAGCCAACCCCTCACAGCCAACCCCGCCCGCGGCCCCGCCCACCGCGCCCCGCCCAACCCCTCACAGCCAACCCCTCGCAGCCAACCCCGCCCGCGGCCCCGCCCACCCCGCCCCGCCCAACCCCTCACAGCCAACCCCTCGCAGCCAACCCCGGCCCGGCCCACCCCGGCCCGGCCCACCCCGCCCCGCCCAACCCCTCGCAGCCAACTCCGCCCGCGGCCCCGCCCACCCCGGCCCGGCCCACCCCGCCCCGCCCAACCCCTCGCAGCCAACCCCGCCCGCGGCCCCGCCCACCCCGGCCCGGCCCATCCCGCCCCGCCCAACCCCTCGCAGCCAACCCCGCCCGCGGCCCCGCCCACCCCGCCCCGCCCAACCCCTCGCAGCCAACCCCGCCCGCCCACCCGGCCCAGAGCTGCCGAGCCCAGGGCCCAGGGTCTTCTGAAGTGCTGCCCTGTGGCCAGAGGCGGCGCATGTGAGGCTGGTCTGAGGCGGTCCAAGGAGGTCATGAGTGTTAGGTTTTTAAAAAGAGGTAGCAGAGTAAGAACTGCACCACACAGTGGTATTCAGGTAAGGGGTAGGTTTATTCAGTAGACCTGCTGGGACCAGGCAAGGTTGGCACTCCACGCGGCTGGCAAAAGGCTTGGGAATGAGAGAGAGCTGGGAAAGAGAGGAAAGAGCTAGAAAAGAGCAGAGAGAGCAGAGAGAGGGCGTCTTGGCCTGGGCTGGGCCCTATCTAGGGTGTGGGCGGAGAAAGGTGTGGCCACATCAAATTCAGATGTGACCTCAGTGGATGCAGATGTGACCTCTTCCAGGTGTCCCAGTTGCTTAGGTAACACAGGTACTGGGTGGAGACTTTGCTGCGAGGAGCGTGGAGTCTGCTCGCCATCCAGGAGCGACCTTACAATGAGGAGGTCTGAGGAGGTCATGAGGAGGTCATGGGGAGGTCATGAGGAGGTCATGGGGAGGTCATGAGGAGGTCATGGGGAGGTCATGAGGAGGTCTGAGGAGGTCATGAGGAGGTCTGAGGAGGTCATGAGGAGGTCATGGGGAGGTCATGGGGAGGTCATGAGGAGGTCATGAGGTGGTCATGAGGAGGTCATGAGGAGGTCATGAGGAGGTCTGAGGAAGAGGTCATGAGCTGGTCATGAGGAGGTCATGAGGTAGTCATGAGGAGGTCTGAGGAGGTCATGAGGTGGTCATGAGGAGGTCATGAGGTCCAAGGTGGTCATGAGGAGGTCATGAGGTGGTCATGAGGAGGTCATGAGGAGGTCGAGGTGGTCATGAGGAGGTCGAGGTGGTCATGAGGATGTCCGAGGTGGTCATGAGGAGGTCATGGGGAGGTCATGAGGAGGTCATGGGGAGGTCATGAGGAGGTCATGAGGAGGTCATGAGGTCTGAGGAGGTCATGAGGAGGTCATGAGGTGGTCATGAGGAGGTCATGAGGAGGTCATGGGGAGGTCATGAGGAGGTCATGAGGAGGTCATGGGGAGGTCATGAGGAGGTCTGAGGAGGTCATGAGGTCTGAGGAGGTCATGAGGAGGTCTGAGGAGGTCATGAGGAGGTCATGGGGAGGTCATGAGGAGGTCATGGGGAGGTCATGAGGTGGTCATGAGGAGGTCTGAGGAGGAGGTCATGAGCTGGTCATGAGGAGGTCTGAGGAGGTCATGAGGAGGTCATGAGGTAGTCATGAGGAGGTCATGAGGTCCAAGGTGGTCATGAGGAGGTCATGAGGTGGTCATGAGGAGGTCATGAGGAGGTCCGAGGTGGTCATGAGGAGGTCATGAGGAGGTCGAGGTGGTCATGAGGAGGTCCGAGGTGGTCATGAGGAGGTCGAGGTGGTCATGAGGAGGTCGAGGTGGTCATGAGGAGGTCCGAGGTGGTCATGAGGAGGTCGAGGTGGTCATGAGGAGGTCGAGGAGGTCATGAGGAGGTCGAGGTGGTCATGAGGTGGTCATGAGGAGATTTGAGGAGGTCATGAGGAGGTCAAGGTGGTCATGAGGAGGTCGAGGTGGTCATGAGGAGGTCGAGGTGGTCATGAGGAGGTCGAGGTGGTCATGAGGAGGTCCGAGGTGGTCATGAGGAGGTCATGAGGAGGTCGAGGTGGTCATGAGGAGGTCTGAGGAGGTCATGAGGAGGTCGAGGTGGTCATGAGGAGGTGGAGGTGGTCATGAGGAGGTCCGAGGTGGTCATGAGGTGGTCATGAGGAGGTCTGAGGTGGTCATGAGGAGGTCATGAGGTGGTCATGAGGAGGTCATGAGGAGGTCGAGGTGGTCATGAGGAGGTCCGAGGTGGTCATGAGGAGGTCGAGGTGGTCATGAGGAGGTCGAGGTGGTCATGAGGAGGTCCGAGGTGGTCATGAGGAGGTCGAGGTGGTCATGAGGAGGTCGAGGTGGTCATGAGGTGGTCATGAGGAGATTTGAGGAGGTCATGAGGAGGTCAAGGTGGTCATGAGGAGGTCGAGGTGGTCATGAGGAGGTCGAGGTGGTCATGAGGAGGTCGAGGTGGTCATGAGGAGGTCCGAGGTGGTCATGAGGAGGTCATGAGGAGGTCGAGGTGGTCATGAGGAGGTCTGAGGAGGTCATGAGGAGGTCGAGGTGGTCATGAGGAGGTGGAGGTGGTCATGAGGAGGTCCGAGGTGGTCATGAGGTGGTCATGAGGAGGTCTGAGGTGGTCATGAGGAGGTCATGAGGTGGTCATGAGGAGGTCATGAGGTGGTCATGAGGTCATGAAGAGGTCGAGGTGGTCATGAGGAGGTCATGAAGAGGTCAAGGTGGTCATGAGGAGGTCTGAGGAGGTTATGAGGTGGTCATGAGGAGGTCTGAGGTGGTCATGAGAAGGTCATGAAGAGGTCGAGGTGGTCATGAGGAGGTCTGAGGTGGTCATGAGGAAGTCTGAGGAGGTCATGAGGAGGTCAAGAAGGTCCAAGGAGGTTATAAGGAGGTCCGAAGAACATCCGAGGAGGTCAAGAAGGTCCGAGGAGATCTGAGGAGGTCCGAGGAGGTCATGAGGAGGTCATGAGGAGGTCGTGAGGAGGTCCGAGGAGGTCATGAGGATCATCCGAGGTTGGTATGAGGAGGTTGAGGTCATGAGGAGGTCTGAGGAGGTCAGAGGTCATGAGGAGCATCCAAGGAGGTCGTGAGGAAGTCAAGGTCATGAGGAGGTCATGAGGAGGTCTGAGGAGGTCAGGAGGAGGTCCAAGGAGCATCAGAGGAGGTCTGAGGAGGTCCAAGGAGGTCTGAGGAGCTCCATGGAGCATCCAAGGAGGTCCAAGAAGGTCCGAAGATGTCATGAGGAGGTTGTAGGAGGGTCTGAGGAGGGTCTTAGGCAGGACCTGGGGGCAGCCAGCATCTGCCGGGTGCCCGCTGTCTGAAGGAGGAACAGTGGCCCGGCCTGGGCTGCAGCGGCAGCGCTAGCCCTGGAGGGCGGTCAGGTCCAATGCCAGGGTGCTCACTGCAGCCCGGCTGTGGCCTGACCTCCCAGGACTGGGCCTACAGCACGCATCAGCAGGCCAGCCAGACAGTGCACAGGAGGGCTGTGCAGAGGGAGTAGAGGGTGTGCACGGAAGGACTATGGATAGATACCCTGGCCTCAAGCTGACTGGCTGAATTGAAATCTGTTTGTATAACCACTTAAAGATAATAATTTAAAAAATCAATTCAGGTCTGGGAAGGTGGCTCAGTGGTAGAGCACTTGCCTTGCATGCATGAGGCCCTGGGTTCAATTCCTCAGCACCACATAATCAGAAAAAAAAAAAAAGCCGGAAGTGGCGCTGTGGCTCAAATGGTAGAGTGCTAGCCTTGAGCTGAAGAGCTGAGGGACAGTGCCCAGGCCCAGAGTTCAGGCCCACGACCGGACCCCAAAAAAAAAAAAAAAAAAAAAAGATGGCCAATTTCATGTTACATGTTTTTATTCAAAATGGTAAATGCTAAAAAAATGAGTGTCATGTTATCAGAGTGGTACCAAGGCCATCACAAGGGTCCTTAGCATATGTTGAGAGAACACAACTATCAATCTAGACTTTAATACCCAGCATAACGTGGGCTGGGAAGGTGGCTCAGTGATAGAGTGCTTGCCTACCATGCATAAAGCCCTGGGTTCGATCCCTCACTACTACATACACAGAAAAAATGGAAGTTGTGCTATGGCTCAAGTAGTAGAGTGCTAGCCTTGAGCAAAGAAGCTCAGGGACAGTGCCCAGGCCCTGAGTTCAAGCCCCAGGACTGGTAAAACAAAAACAAAAATATCCAGCAAGATGTGTATAAGAATGAGGAAAATAAGAACTTTCTCAGGAAATGAAGCATGGAGAGATCTCTATAGGTGTTTCTAAAGGTATATAGAAAGATTACATAAGGAAGGTCTTGACATTACTGGAGTGAATAAAATTGCCAGATAAATTCATATCTCTTTTCTATGAAATTAATGGTACTAGGGTCTACTGTTGTGAGGTATTTTTTTTTTTTTTGTCGGCCGTGGGGCTTGAACTCTGGGCCTGGGTGCTGTCCCTCAGCTCTTCAGCTCAAGGCCAGCGCTCTACCACTTGAGCTACAGTGCCACTTCCGGTTTTCTGGTGGTTTATTGGAGATAGGAGTCTCACGGTCTCTCCTGCCCGGGCTGGCTTTGAACCGCGATCCTCAGATCTCAGCCTCCTGAGTAGCTAGGATTACAGGCGTGAGCCACCAGCACCTGGCTGTTGTGAGGTATTTTTGTGTGTGTGCTAGTGAAATTAGGGATTGGATCAGGGCCTATAGCTTGCTAGAGAAGCCGTCTGCCCCTTCAACTATGCTCTCGATGCTTTCTTTATTGTTTTTTCTTTTTTTGAGGTAGGGTTTCACTTTGTCCTGGCTAGCCTCAAATTATCTCCTGCTGTCTTTTCCTCCCTAGCTGGGATTACAGACATGTACTACCATGCAGAGCTATTTTATTTATTTTTAATTTTAAAAAAATTTTTTATTTTTAAAAAAAAATTTTTTTTGGGAGGGTCCGGTCGTGGGGCCTGAACTCTAGGCCTGGGCGCTGTCCCTCAGCTCTTCAGCTCAAGGCTAGCGCTCTACCACTTGAGCCACAGCGCCACTTCCGGCTTTTTTTTTTCTGCTTATGTGGTGCTGAGGAATCGAACCCAGGGCCCCGGGCATGCAAGGCAAGTGCTCTACCACTGAGCCACCTTCCCAGCCCTGCAGAGCTGTTTTAACAAGTAGAACTGAAATTATACTATTACTCCAAGTGATTTTGCCTTTTTGCATTCAAATATTTGATCCTGTTGAGATCTGTTTTGGAATAAGGAATGGAGTATTTAAACTTTGCTTCACTAAATAGCTATCTACTTAAATATTTATTTTTTGCTATGGGCTTTGCCATTTTTTTCGACAAGGCATACAAGTATACGCACCCCCAAGCATAAGAACATGCATGCACATACAGTTTTTGTTTGCTTTAGAGACTGACATACTACCACCACAGTTTGATTAACCTAGTGTGAACAGCACCCCACAGTGGCCTTAAGGCAGCCTTTCTCAGAGCATAGACTGACCTACAGTAGTCAACCAAGCCAGTTTCAAGGTAGGGATAGACAGATTGCTGGGCTAGAAATGCAAACATCTATTGAATAATACCGCCTTTCAAAACATGTAGATCGCCAGGTGCCAGTGGCTCACGCCTGTAAGCCTAGCTACTCAGGAGGCTGAATAAACCACCAGAAAACCAGAAGTAGTGCTGTGGCTTAAATGGTAGAGTCCCAACCTTGAGCTGAAGAGCTGAGGGACAGCGCCCAGACCCAGAGTTCAAGCCCCACAATCAACAAAATATATATATATATTTTCATGTAGAGTTGCCAAAAGGCAATTCTAATGACTATCCTGCTTATAAAAATATTATATTCCCTGTCAGAACACATTTTCATAAACTCATGATATTATATGAATCACTTACCTTCCTTAATATTTCCTGATCTTTGAGCGGCAAAGACCTGAGGAGGAGGAATCTGTGCAATGAATGGCTGCTGAGGCAGCTGCTGAATGATGGTGGCAGGAGGCTGGGGTACCTGAGAAAAGCCAGGGGATCAGCTGCCCGCAGTGTCCCTCCTCAACCCATCTGCTACTCATTCACCCACCCACTGCCTACTGATTATCCATCCACACATCCCTCCACCCATCATCCAAGAGCTTCAAATGACTAACTCTACAGTTTAAGTGGAAAACAGACTGGAAAGGTGTTTGCATCTGGGTGTACACAGGATGCAGTATTTGTTCATTTGTTTATTTATTTTATGCCTTGTACTGCCCTGGCCATGGCCCAGGCTCTTAGCTTTTTTTTTTTTTTTTTGCCAGTCTTAGGGCTTGAACTTGGGGCCTAGGTGCTGTCCCTGAACTTCCACTTCCAGCTTTTTTGATAATTTATTGGAGATAAGAGTCTCATGGACTTTCCTGCCCAGGCTGGCTTCAAACCACAATCTTCAGATCTCAGCCTCTTCAGTAACTAGGCTTAAATATGAGCTACCTGGAGCCTTCCTGGGGCTTAAACTCAAGGCCTGGGCACTGTCTTTGAGCTTCTTTTACTCAAGGCTAGCAGTCTACCACTTGAGCCATAGTTTCACTTCCCACTCCTTTTTTTCTTTCTTTTTCTTTTTTTGGTAGTTTAATGAGAATAAGAGTCTTATAGACTTTCCTGCCCAGGCTGGTTTTGAACTGTGATCCTCAATCTCAGCTTCCTAAGGAGCTAGGATTGTATGTGTGAGCCACTAGCACCTGGCTAGGATATGATATTTTTAATGTTTATTACATTTCCTGTTTTCAGCAGAGTAAGGTATTTCCTGGTCTCATCAATTCTGATTTAAAAGCTGGGTGCCTTGGTGGCTCATGTCTGTAATCTTAGCTATTCAGGAGGCTGAAATCTGAGTATTGAGGTTTATAGTCAGCCCAGACAGAAAATCTGTGAGACTCTTATCTCCAATAAAGCACCAGAAAACTGGAAATGGTGCTGTGGCTCATGTGGTAGAGCACTTGCCTTGAACTAAAGAGCTGAGGGACAGCGCCCAGGCCCAGAGTTCAAGCCCCACAACCGACAAAAAATAAATAAATAAATAAATAAGAAAACCTGCTTTAAAGCACCTAGATATAGTCAGTTAACAGAGCTGTACTGGTAGCTCAGTGTCATTTTCATTTCCCAAATTAAGAGGCAGATCTATGTATTCAATGACTGAATCAGCTGACAGATGTTCTAAATTCTGCCAACTTGGCTGTCCTATAATAGAGGACATGCATGGGAGTCCCCAGGGGCCCTGGCTAGCAGATGCACTGACTGGGAGAGAAGCGGAGGGCCTGGGCCTCCATCTCCTTGACAGTACACAACCTTTCCTTGGTGACTTATTTAGTCCCCTTCCACACTGCTGGGAGGCCTGTGTTCTGACCCCCCTCCCCTGCCTGGAGCTGTGTTTTCCTGAGCCCTCTTACCGGGTGCTGGATGACCCTCACTGGTTCTGGGGAGGTGGCAGAGTGCATTCCCACAGGGGGTGCCTCCCTGTGCAGGACTGGCCTGGGGGTTCCTTCATGTGTCTCCCTCCAGGGGAGGGTTCCCGTGTGCTCGTCCAGCAGCTGCTGTTCCTGTAAGGTCAACAGAGCCTGCTGGCCTTTGAGCTGGCAGCAGAAGGGCCTGGGAGAAGGGGCTGTCACCCTCAGGGCTTTCCCATGCCACCTCTCCTGCCCCAGGGCACATGACCCTTGTGTGCTTGGGCCCTCAGGCCTGTAACTGAGTAGAGAACCTCAGAACAAGAGCCAGCCTCCAAAAGCAAAGCTGGAGGCTTTAAAGTGGGACTGCTTATTTTAAAATGCAGCAAATATGCCAAAAGTGGCACTGTGGCCCAAATGGTAGAGGCCTAACCTTGAGCACAGAAAGGCTCAGGGACAGTACCTAGGCCCTGAGTTTACTCCAGAACTGGCTAAAAAAAAAAAAAAAAAGCAAATAATTTCAAACAAGGTTCTGGTAGTTTGTTTTTTTCTTCCAAGACAAAAAATCTGATTGCTTTTCCAGCATATTTCAGCATCTGCTTCCCACCAGGCAAGGCCCTGGCCTCTGTTCTGGGGTGTGTGTCGCGAGGCTCATGCCATCTTGCTGCTCTCAAGTGTAGTTTACACAAGTGCCCTGGTTTCAGTGCCTAGAGCCTAGAACCCTGTGGGAACTGAGCCTTACCTATCACCTCTTTTGATGCACGACCAGGCAGTTCTTACCTCACTACCCAGAGCATTCAGCCTACACGTTCCACTTTCTTATTTATTTTATTTTTTGCCAGTCCTGGGGCTTGAACATGTCCTAGGCTCTGTCCCTGAGTCCCTCTGTGCCCAAGGCTAGTGCTCTACCACTTGAGCCACAGTGCCACTTCCAGTCTTTTCTGAGTACTTTATTGGAGATACAGTCTCATGGAAGCTGGGTGCTGGTGGCTCACACCTGTACTTCTAGCTACTCAGGAGGCTGAGATCTGAGGATTGCGGTTCAAAGCCAGACTCTTATCTCCAATAAACCACAGGAAACTGGAAGTAGAACTGTGGCTCAAATGCTAGAGCGCTATCCTTGAGCTGAAGAGCTCAGGAACAGTGCCAAGGCCCAGAGTTCAAGCCCCACAACTGACCAAAACAAAAAAGTCTCACAGTCATCCCGGGCTGGCTTTGAACCATGATCTTCATTCAGATCTCAGCCTCCTGAGTGGCTAGGATTACAGGTGTGAGCCACCAGCACCCAGCTTTACACCTACTTTCTAAAGGAAGTGGGTAAGATGTCTCTTAGCTGCTCACAATTTAGTTTCTATACACAATCCACAGTCTGTCCCAGGAGTCCAAAAGGCCACCCCTGGGCGAGGTCTGAGTGTGGTGGTGAGGGCTTCAGCATTTTTGGAAGGTGTGTGGCCTACCCAGAGTCTCTGCAGCAGGTCCTTCCTTCTCCTATGAGCACTCTGCAGGGCAGCATCCAGCCTGTCTTGTCCTGGAAGGAGGGAGGGACAGACTCACTCTCCATTTTGTTGCTGGTGACCTAGGTGGTCAGGGATGTCATGCATCCATCAGGGTGGGGGGGTGTCCTGGCTCAGGTCTCAGGGTTCTGGGGTATCCTGGCTCAGGTCTCAGGGTGCTGGGGTGTCCTGGGTTCAGGTTGCTGGGGTGTCCTGGCTCAGATCTCAGGGTGCTGGGGTGTCCTGGGTTCAGGCTGCTGGGGTGTCCTGGCTCAGATCTCAGGGTGCTGGGGTGTCCTGGGTTCAGGCTGCTGGGGTGTCCTGGCTCAGGTCTCAGGGTGCTGGGGTGTCCTGGGCTCAGGGTACAGGGGTGTCCTGGGCTCAGGGTGCTGGGGTGTCCTAGCTCAGGTCTCAGGGTACTGGGTTGTGCTGGCTCAGGTCTCAGGGTTCTGGGGTGTCCTGGCTCAGGTCTCAGGGTGCTGGGGTGTCCTGGCTCAGGTCTCAGGGTGCTGGGGTGTCCTGGCTCAGGTCTCAGGGTGCTGGGGTGTCCTGGCTCAGGTCTCAGGGTGCTGGGGTGTCCTGGCTCAGGTCTCAGGGTGCTGGGGTATCCTGGCTCAGGTCTCAGGGTGCTGGGGTGTCCTGGCTCAGGTCTCAGGGTGCTGGGGTATCCGGGGTTCAGGTTGCTGGGGTGTCCTGGCTCAGATCTCAGGGTGCTGGGGTGTCCTGGCTCAGGTCTCAGTGTTCTGGGGTGTCCTGGCTCAGGTCTCAGGGTGCTGGGGTGTCCTGGCTCAGGGTGCTGGGGTGTGCTGGCTCAGTCTCAGTGTTCTGGGGTGTCCTGGCTCAGGTCTCAGGATGCTGGGGTGTCCTGGCTCAGGTCTCAGGGTGCTGGGGTGTCCTGGGCCCCTGGGCTCAGGTTTCATTAAACACTCATCTGAAAGGAGGACTGAGGCTGGTGACTCTGAGGGAAAGGGCCATGCTGAGGTGCAACGTGGGGAGTTCAACTGGGGAGTCCGTGGCAGGCCCCTGTGCAATCCACACTGAAGCAGCACTCCTGTAGCCTCCTGGCTCAGAGAGGCAGGAGGCCTCCATAGTGCTCTGGCTTCCCTGCAAGTTCTAGCCCCAGTCTGTCTGGAGAGGGCAGGCCTGCCTTCCATGTGTGAGTGAGAGGAAGCTCTGGAAGGAAGCTCTACAACCCCCCCCCCTCTTCCCCCTCCCAATACATTTACAGCCACAGAGTTGGGCTCTTCCAGGCTCCTTGGGCCCACCTAGAATTGGGGCGCTAAGTTCTGCCTGCTGTCCCTGGAGCTTCTGGAGCACCATAGCTGAGTTGCTTTTAATTCCAAAGACCAAGACTCACTCCTACCCCTTTCCCAGGCCCTTACGTAGGTGAGAGACATAGGCCTGGATGTGTACTCTGTCACCAGCTGCTGAGGAGGGAAGACTGAACCCCACCTTCCACAGGACAAGATTCGGACTCTGGAGTTAAAGGATGTGGGTCTGTCTGGCTCCGTGACTTCATTTTTTAACCTGCAAAATGCTAGCAAGAGTGTGTATCCTCTAAGTTGTATAGGTAATGGTGGTATGCGGGTGTGTATTGTTTTACAAAAGCCTTTCCATCGAATGTGTTGAGAGCACAGGCAGCTCCCAGGGCTACTGCTCTGCACCTGTTACACAGGCCTGCCTCCCTGTGGATCCATGAAGTTCAAGGCTCTTACCGGACACAAAGTGGGCACCCTCAGAGCCCTCTTCCATGTTCTCTCGTTCTCGTTCCAGCTTCTGTGAGAAACATCATGAGCATGGTATTAACTCAGGTTGGTGAGTGGCATCTACCCTGCCCACCTGTTGTATCCAGTAGTGATGCCATAAGCTCTAGGAGTGCCAGTAGCCAGACCTGAGTGTGAGGATCCCAGCCCGGGCAGGAAAGGCTGTGAGATTTTTTTTTGGGGGGTCCAGTCGTGGGGCCTGAACTCTGGGCCTGGGCACTGTCCCTCAGCTCTTCAGCTCAAGGCTAGCGCTCTACCACTTGAGCCACAGCGCCACTTCCGGCTTTTTTCTTTTTGCTTATGTGGTGCTGAGGAATCGAACCCAGGGCCTCAGGCATGCAAGGCAAGCGCTCTACCACTGAGCCACCTTCCCAGCCCGGCTGTGAGATTCTTATCTCCAACTAGCCACAAGAAAACTGGAAGTGGTGCTGTGGCTGAAAGTAGTAGTGTATTAACCTTGAATGAAAAAGCTCAGGGACAGCGCCCAGGCCTTGAGTTCAAGTCCCATGACTGACAAAAACAAAACAAAACAACAAAAACCCCAACTGTGCTGGGTACACATTCAACATGAGGCACTAGCTCCTTTTTGAACACAAAGGGTTATCTGATGGACAGCAAGGGATCATTCTAGTGGGTTCTTCTAGAAAGATTCCTGAAGTGCAAGCCTTAAACAGACTTTTCAGGATGAGACCTGGCTAGTGGCACCTTTGACTGTTGCCAGCATGGCCTCGGGTGCAGGCCTGTGAGAGGCAGGCAGTGGGAATGGAGCAGTGCAGATGGAACACTGGCCACTCAGGGCACTGAGGTCCTGGACCCTAAGCCCAGAGCCCTTCCAGGACCAGGTGTTCCAGTGCGCCCTTAGAGAGCTGAACAGGGGACTGGACCTGGCCAGCCTCTGTCACAGATGTAAGTACCAAGCCGTCTCCAAAGCAGGGGAGGTTTCTTTAAAAGCTGGAAGAGTGACACATGCTTCATGGAGCTCTGCTGGAGGTACAGCCTGCCTCCTGATTGCAGAATCTACTAGAATCTACTTGGTTCTACCCAAGTGCAAAGGAGAAACAAACAAAACAATCACATTTCTCCTTCATGAGGCTAGAACTAGGTAAGTTCTGTGATCTGCACAGCCAATAGGGGTGGGAAGCAGATTAAGTGTTGTTCTGTAGTTCCAAAGCCAGTCTCCTTGGAGGAGTTAGAGGCAGTAGTTTGGGCTGTCTCACCTGTTCTAGGAGCCTTAGTGTCAGTCGGGTCATGGAGTCTGCTCCTGAGGAGTCCAGCATCCTGGGGACTGTTTGAGATGGCAGCAGGAGGGGAGGGGCTAAGGCCAGCTCTTGGCCCTGGTCCTCAGTTGTCTGCAGCAGGCACCTCAGTGCTATGGCTAGGATGGGGTTTTGGAGACTAGACTCGGGAGTGAGAAGGGTGAGCAGGAGGACACCATCTCCTCACTGGACTGAAGTGCTGGGGCCAGCTCTGGGATTGTGTATGGCCGTTGCCAGGCAGGGAGGGAGGTACTGGGGTTGCCAGGTTTCCACTGAGAGTCTCCATGCAAGTTACCTGTCAACACAGAACCACAGGCACAGCCAGGTAAAGGGGCAACTGTAGGGCCAGAGCTAAGACTCTCCCCAAGTACCTCCTCCTTCTCAGGACAGAGGGACAGACCTCCGACTCTCCTGGGGAACCTCCTCCCTCTCAGGACAGAGCCTGGAAGAATGGGTGGAGGCCACTCCCACCACCCTGTCACTCAGGACTGCCCTTAACCCTCCTAGGGAGCCCTTCAAGCAAGACAGGAGTGCAGATGGACACCTGGAAGACCTACCTGAGGGCTCAGGAAGTTCTCTGGGGCAGAGGGGTAGGGTGACCAGGACCTGGAGCTGCGTGTATGGTGGGACCCACACACACCAGAGGCCAGTGCCTCACACAGGACATGGGCCAATAATAGCCACTCCTGTGGGTAAGGTCAGCTTTGATGTGACCTGGCACAGAGTGCAGCTAAGAGTGCCTACACCCAGGGGACCCCAGGTCAAGTGGGATGCTGGGGACAAAAGTAAGTTGATTTGCATGAGGCAGACAAAGACATGGGAATGAGGTCATGCAAGGCGGTTCTAAGCTCCAGGTTTGCAAGTGAGCCAATTCCTCCTGAGTAGGAGGATGAATCGCATTCATGAAATTGGGCATTGACAGCAGGTGGGCCAGGCCTCTGGACTCAAGGGGATCCTGGGCAGGGCTAGCAGTTCCACAAAGCCCTGAAAATCCCATCAGACTCTGAATATTGTCTCCTGAGTTGTTCTGTTGCCCTCATACTTCAGCTTTTGGGGTTTTAAAGGTACCGTGGATCCATGATGACCCACATGGGTTCTGGGAGCCTCTCTGGATGTGGGAGGGGCTAGGGCAGAGGAGACTGTCCATCGATCCATGGAATCAAGGGCCAGCCTTGCCGGTGACATCAGTGTTCCACCTAATGTTGCTGCAGAAAGGTTGGTGTTGCCCGTTGCAGTTTGGTCCTCCATCTGGAGGATGGTGCCTTGAGCTCTTTAACCGCACTACTAGCTCCAGTGGACCCATCCCCAAATCCAGACACTGGTGTGTGTCCATGTCTTTCTGATGGGAGTTCCAGGAGACTGACAGGTAGGTCTGAGTGTGGATTGGCCAGTTAACTTAGTTCAACAACTCAGGGAAACGAGGAGGTAACCATCAGGTACATGCCTTCTAGTGGGCATGACTTTCTTAGCTTTATTTTTGAGAAAAGGTCTCACTATATAGCCCAGACTAGTTTTGAACTCCTCAGCTAAAGCCTTCTGAATGCTGGGACTGCAGGTATGCACTAACAAACAACCACAGAATTTTTTTTTAAAATAGGTTATGGTAGAACCAGTTTGTTTATCCTTAAGTAGTTGTACGAAGGACTTCCATTTCAACATGTCAGGCTGTGAGTATAATGCATCTGGATCAGTGTCACTCCTTTAGAACCAGTTTTAGATCTGCAGAAAAGTTGAAAAAGATGTTGGTTTCCACACAACGCATTATGGCTTTACTTACAGGCAAGACATATTCGCTATAATTAATGAAGGACTGTTGGGACATTGTTAAATAAAATCCAACCTTTTTTGGTCTTATTATTTTGCCAAATGCCCTCAATGTGGGAATCTCAGGACCCGTCCCGAGGCTCCTTGTGGCTCCAGCAGCGACAGTTTCTTTGAGGTCCCTGTTTTTGGTGACTGAGTTTTGAGTACTGTCAAGTGGCTGAAGTGGTGGCGTGCTAGCTGAACAAGAAGAAAAAGAAAAGGAAGAGTGGCTGCAGTGTGACTAGTGGTCGAGCATCTGTTTCACAAGTATGAGCCCGAGTTCAAACCCTAGGGCCCCAAAAATGAAGCACCGGCTTGAGGCGCTGGGCAGACAGCAGGCGGCCGGGTTGGACCAGCGTGGGAATTGGGTGGATGGTGCGGCCTCACCACACCCTACCCTGGCCAGCCTCTCCACCACCCACCACTGCGATGTCGCTCTGATCTCCGTGTTTTCCCTCCTTTGTTGTCTGGGAGGACGCGCTCTGCACAGCACCCTTAAAGCAGGGAGCCGCGTCCTCGGCCGCCAGACCGCGCGACGTGTGTCGAGGGCCCCGGCCGCCCGCGGCCCGTCGGGTTCCCGCGTCGCAGACGGCTCGCAAGTGGTTCTGAGCAGCGCGCGGCCTAGGGCGAAGGGGCCCGGGCCCTGCCTCCGGGCAGCCCCCCGGCCTCACCAAGCACCAGGGAGGCGCGGGCCCCGCGGGCCGGAGCTCCCGCGGCCAGCTGAGGGCGCTCGGGTGCCCGTACCACGGCCGGGGACAGCGGGTCCTCGGCTGGTCACTTACTTCCTCAGTCCCCTTCAGCTGCCTTCAGCTCATTGGTCGGCCCGTAGGAGGCGGGCGGGCCAGTAAGCCAATCGGAGGCCTGAGCTCCTCCCTCGTTGCGTCACCAGAGCGCGCAGATGCGCGCGAGCAGTTGGCCCCTGATTGGGGCGCAGAGGGGCGGGGACACGGCGCTGACAGTTGTCAGAGGAGGGCGGGCGGGCGAGCGGGCGAGCGGGCGAGGGGCGGGAGTGTAAATAGAGCGGGGAAGCGCCGCGTCTCCTCGCCACCTGCGGGTGTCCGTAGAGGAGCTCCGGGGGACCATGGAGGAAGACGAGCAGGAGCGGCGGCGCAGGAAGGTCGAGGCCGGAAGAGCGAAGGTAAGTGGTTAGCGCCCTCCTCGCGTGGCCGCGGCAAGAAGTTCTCAGGCAGGCTCCGGTGCTCGCCACCACTGCTGGCCTGGAGTGGACGCGACCGGACGCGGGCCGCCGCCCAGGCCGTGCCTTTCCCGCCTGCGCCGGGAAAGCCTCTGCCTGCTGGCCGCCATCTTGAATCCGCCGCCCTCTGCCGGGACCCGCCCCCGCCGTGGCCGCAGCCAATCAGCGGTCGCGGCTCGCGGCGCCGGGCTGGCTGGTTGGGCGCCTGGCGCACCGGGGTCCGGGCGCGCCGGGGCCGGGGCTGCGCTGCGCCTGCGCGGTCGGCTCCGAGGCGGGGCGGCCCTGCTCGCGTCCGGCGCGCCTCAGCGCCCGGAGTCGCCCCAAAGCGCCTCCGTGGGACCGGCTGTGGTCCGCGGGGCTGCGCAGCCTCCCGCCTTCGCCCCCCGCCCCGGCGCCGCGGGTCGCGCTGGGCCCCTCGCTCCGCCAGTGTACAGCCAGTCCATGAGCGCCATAAGCGGGCAGCACTGCCTCGGGGTGACTGGCGGGAAGGTGGGGTCTGGCCATGGCCCCGACCGGACGGAGGGCAGCGGCTCGTGGGCTCCGGCGCCCTCCCGCCCTGGCCGCGCGCGGCCGCGGACTCGCGCTCCGCCGCTGGCCGGTGTCTGGGCCGGGTCACCCCGGGCCGCTGCGCCGCGCGCGGGACGTGCGAGTGTCCGCTGGCGGTGCGACGGGCGGGACGGTGCGCTCGGCCCCGCGGGGCGCGGGAGGCCGCCCGCCCGCCCTTCCCTGGCGTGGCCTCTGCCCGGCGCGCACTCAGCGCGGCGCACACCGAGGAGCCGAGCCCGGGGCCCCGAGGCCGGGGACGACGGCGGGGCGAAGCCCTGTCCCGTACGGCCGCCGGGTCTGTGTAGGAAACACGCCCTGCTCTCTCGAGTGAGGCTCCCGGGGAGACGGCGGTCCGGGCGGCCGGCGAGCGAGCGAGGCGGCGCCTCTGCCAGTCCCCGGGGCACGGAGCTAGTCGTGAAAAATAGAGCAGCGGGTTCCGGAAAGGAAAACGTTAGCTTGACCTGGCTTCGTTAATTCTCTGCTATTTCTGTATCTTGTTTCAGAACCCGCAAGTTTTGGCTGGACTGGGGGAAGGGGGCGAGAGGAACAATAGCAGCTTCTGTATAGTTTTAAGGCATTACGCATGGCGGATTTAGTGCTCAATGTATTTTAAATTGTTTAATTTTCTGTAAACTGCCGAGGGTTAGAAAAGCGAATCTGTCTGTATCTGGGCACAATTAATAGCTCTTCACTTATAGACTCCGGATATCATTCTGAACTGAAATGCTTGTGTCACTGATGTCAGTGAGGACAGTGTTAGTGGGAAAGTGGCCTGCTGCCTAGGTGTGGCCTGAGCCTCATGCTCCCCACAGGACTGTTGACTTTGTGGTTCTGTTACTTTTTTCTCACTTATCTCTGCCTTTACTACTTCTCTACGTTTTTGCGCAGCTTGCTCACTTCCGGCGGAGGAAAACAAAAGGTGACAGTGCGGATTCGAAGAAAAAGACGGCGGAGAGGAAGGGCCCGGCTTTCGTTGCGCCTATCCAGGAGGAGAGTCCGATAGCCTCCCGGGATGGTGGGCTTCTGGGAGCGGGGGTTGTTTGCAAGAGTGCGGCACACAGCGACACCCCAGATGGGGCCAGAGGGTCATTTTCAGCTCAGGTAGATTTATTCAGTGTTGTGGTTCAACATTTTGCTTCTCTGTTTTTTTACTTGGCTTTTTGAGAAATGGTCTTGATGTTTAACCCTGGTTGAACTTGAATTCATGATCCTCCTCCTTCAGGCTCCTGAGTGCTGCGATTGCAGCCATCTGCTAGCACATGTAGGTTCTAGTTATTGCTAGAGTAACTTAGTAAAAGTGATCTTTGATCTAACTTTTAAGTGGGGAAAGATGGCTTTGTTTTAGTTTATTAAAGTTAGGCAAACTTATATGGTTTTACTCTAAGTGAATAATTTACTGATTTTGAGAAATTTTGGATTGATTGCTTAAAGGTAAGTGTTATTTTGCTGCTTTGGTAATGGCAATTTTACAACTGTAATTTGTCTGTGGTATGGTTCTGTGTGGTTGTATCAGCCTCTTTGACAGATGTTAGACACAGTATGATACCCTGTCTTCTTTGAAATGCACTTGATTGTTGTCTTTGCCTTTTCCTCCTTTTTGAAGGTAGGATAGGAGGAAGGTTAGGGATAGGATAGGAGGAAGGTTAGGGAGGTATGGCAGAGGTAGTGTGTGGCTGAAAAAGCTGACTCTGGTGCTGCAGGCCTGTGAATGGCATGGAGCTCTTCTTTGGGCATTGACAGTGAGAAGGGGCTGCGCTCCTGGGCCTTCAGACTGCTTTTAGGTGGGCTTTTCTTTTTCACTTTTATAAAGTGAGTCATTAAAGCGTGACCTGCTCTGCCATGTACACCTTAGGGTACAGTCAGATGATGTTTGCTAGGATGTTTGCTGGTAGATTCAGTTTTCCAGAAATTGGAAAATAATGTGGAGAGCAGAATTTTGTTCAAAGCTGTGATACATACATCTGGCTAGCCTTATTGATAAATGTAATTGTGCCTGTATCTAAAATGTGTGATAGTCTACCTATAAATCTGCAGTTTGCTTCTTTAGAAAGGCGTGAGACCTTGGCTTGGTGCTTGTGTGAGATCTGGAGCACTGGACCGACCTGGTGTGCTCTGGAGCACTGGACTGCCTGGTGGTCACGCGGTTGCCTGATTAGGTTCATGTCACCCTCCCTGCAGTTTTGTCCTGTGGGCCACCTGTCACTTATCATTGTAACTCTCAGGTTAGTGAAGCTGTCTTAGTGGCTGAGGGGAGACGCCTATGTTGAGAAGGCCTTTACTTGCTCCAAGTGATTCTGCACTGCAGGACTCTTGTCAGGCTCTCTGAGGAGAACATAGTGGATAATTAACCCCTCCCTCCCTCCCTCCTTCCTTGAACTGGGGCTTGAACTCAGGGCTTTGTGTTCTTAGTTTTTTCATTCACAGCTTATGTTCTACTACTTGAGCCATGCCTCTTGTTCAGTGTTTTTGCTGGTTAGAGATATGAAGCTAATGGAGTTTTCTGTTTGTGCTGGCTTTGAACCACAATCTTGAGATCTCAGCCTCCTGATCTAGTCATTTTTTTTTTCTCTTCATACTTTTTCTTCAGAATTTTGACGAATCTCTTTATGTCACCAGATTCTTATTGTGAAAAATGGCAGATACACAGTTTGTCATCTTGCCCTGTCTCCTCCAGGAAATCTTTCTTCTAGGTGTGTGTGGGTAGGGGGTGGGAGTGGGGGAAATGTATGGGTGTGTGAGTGTATGTGATTATGAAAAATGATTGGTCAGCCAGGCACCAGTGCTCACACCTGTAATCCTA
This sequence comes from Dipodomys merriami, assembly GCF_024711535.1. NCBI lineage: Eukaryota > Metazoa > Chordata > Mammalia > Rodentia > Heteromyidae > Dipodomys > Dipodomys merriami. Next base: position 853,535 of record NW_027206020.1, read on the forward strand.
GCTACTCAAAAGGCTGAGATGTAAGGATTGTGATCTGAAGCCAGCCCAAGCAGGAAAGAGCTGGCTTAAGTGGTAGAAGACTAGCTTTGAGTAATAAAGCTCAAGGACAGTATTCAGGCCCTGATTAAGCCCCAGGATGGGCACCAACATTTAAAAATTTTTTTTTAATTAAAAAAATTTTTTTTGTCAGTCATGGGGTCTGGACTCTGGGCCTGGGTGCTGTCCTTCAGTTCTTCAGCTCAAGGCTAGCACTCACTTGAGCCACAGCACCACTTGTGGCTTTTTTCTGCTTATGTGGTGCTGAAGAATCGAACCCAGGGTCTCATGCAAGCGGGGCAAGCGCTCTACCACTGAGCCAACTTCCCAGCCATTTTTTTTTTTTTTTTTGCCAGTCATGGGGTCTGAACTCTGGGCCTGGGTGCTGTCCTTCAGATCTTCAGCTTAAGGCTAGTACTCTTATCACTTGAGCTACAGTGCCACTTGTGGCTTTTTCTGCTTATGTGGTGCTGAGGAATAGAACCCAGGGCCTCATGCATACAAGGCAAGCACTCTCCCACTGAGCCACCTTCCTAGCCTGAGTGTTTTTTAAGTTCTCTGTATGTTCTGGATATTAGAGGCCTTAGTTTACATTTTGAAGAAGAGATAGACTTGATCTGTACTTTTGAAACTGGCTAAACTCTCCTGACTCCCTCATTCCTGCTGGTCCCATGATCAGAGATGTGTTCATTCACTCCATCCTGGCACGGGCCTCTTGGGAGTGTGGCATACTCAGAGGCTCCATTTCTAAGTGCTCTGGACTTGTGTGAAATCCTAGATGTCTGTGTCCAAGTGGCTCCTCCTGGTATCCAGGGCCTTTGAGCTTCAGGTCCCATCAAGTATGTGAGGAATCCCTCAGGAGCATTTCAGGTCATTTCCATTCATTTCTGTAGCAGTTTTGAAGATTGTGCTTTCATTTCTAAGATGGCATCTGACTTTTCCTGAGAGAAAGCTCCACTTGAAATGGATTTCACAATGGTACCTGACTCTCTTCCTCCTAATATGAAAAATTTTGTTTCTAACTCATTGCCTTCATGGACAGGTAAGCATTGTGTGTATAGTTTTAGAGTCATGCTGACACCTGACCTGGTGCCTACTGGGTTAGTGCTGAGCTTTGAGTCGCTGGCTGGTATCTGGTTCCTGTCAAGAGTGGCTGCAATGAAGAGCAATATGGGCTCTGCTGGGCTGGTTGTGATCACCAGGGCCAGAAAGGCTCTCAGTGGAATCAAAGAGAGCAAAGAGAGGAGGTGGGTAGAGAGCCATGGGAACCACAATGACTTGTAGGATGGACAGACACCAGGACTAGTGATTGACATGATGGTGGGAACAGGACTGGGACCGAGACCAAGAACGTGATCAGATCAGAACTCTCCAGATCAGTTCCCTGCCCTATTGGTTCCACAGTGAGTTTTCTCTAGAGGTCTATGGCCATTTCAAGGCACACTGCCCCAGCACAGTTCCCTAGTTACTGCAGGAAGGGGAGTTAGCTTCGTTTTGAGTCTGATGTGCTGGTAGGGCAATGTATTACCTGAGGGAAGCCCTAAGAGACTGGCTTCAAGGTCAGAGAGGGACAGCAGGAGCCTGGTGGGAGCTCTGTGAGACACAGGCCTGTATCTGCTCCTTTTCCTTTAGATCGCTTGCTAAAGCGTTCCTGTGGTGGGAATATTAAGACAGAGGTATTCTGTGTTTTGGTGTCAAGGTAGCTTTTTTTTTTTTTTTTTTTTTTTTTTGGTACTAGGGATTGAATCCAGGGCCTAGAGCATGCTAGGTGAGTGCTCTATCACTTGAATACCCCCAATCCTTTTGTTTATATTTTTACTTGTGAGATAAGGTCTGGCTAATTTGCCTTGGCTGGCTTTGAATTTATGATCCTTTTTCCTCTGTGTCCTGAGTAACTGGGATCACAGGTGTGTACTATCATACCTGGCTTTGAATGTTTTTTTTTTTGGTTGGTCATGGGGCTTGAACTTTGGGCTTGGGCGCTGTCCCTGCACTCTTCAGCTCAAGGCGAGTGCTCTACCACTTGATCCACAGCACCACTTTGGTTTTCTGGTGGTTCATCGGAGATAAGAGTCTCACGGACTTTCCTGCCCAGGCTGGCTTTGAACCCTGATCCTCAGATCTCAGCCTCCTGGGTAGCTAGGATTACAGGTGTGAGCCACTGGCGCCCGGCTGGAATGGTTCTTTTTTTTCTTTTCTTTTCTTTTCTTTTTTTTTTTTTGGGTCCAGTCGTGGGGCCTGAACTCTGGGCCTGGGCGCTGTCCCTCAGCTCTTCAGCTCAAGGCTAGCACTCTACCACTTGAGCCACAGCGCCACTTCTGGCTTTTTTCTTTTTCGCTTATGTGGTGCTGAGGAATCGAACCCAGGGCCTCATGCATGCAAGGCAAGCGCTCTACCACTGAGCCACCTTCCCAGCCCTGGAATGGTTCTTAAGAAAGAAAAATGTTGAACTTATTTTTGGCTTTAATTCAGGACCTTGGCACTATCCCTTACTTAGCTTTTTCTCAATGGCATTGAGAATCAATAGTATTTGCAACAACTTTTGCTGATTTAGTGGGTGTAAAATTTTCTTTGAAAGTTATATCTTCAGCCAGGCACTGGTGGTTCATGCCTGTAATTTTAGCTAGTCAGGAGGCTGAGATCTGAGGATCGCAATTCGAAGAGAGCCTGGGCAGGAAAGTCCTTGAGACTCTTATCTTCAATGACTATGGCTATGGCTCAAGTGGTGAAGCACTAGCCTTGAGCAAAAGAAGCTCAGGGACAGCACCCAGACCCTGAGTTGAAACCCAAGACTAGCAAAATAAATAAATAAATAAATAAATAAATAAATAAATAAATAAATAAATAAATAAATAAATAAAATTGCATCTCATGTTGGTTCAGCATTTGTTGCCTTTCCCAGTCAATTTATGCATGCTTTTTATCTTGTTGGTATCACTTCTCACTTCTTATGGCTAAAGAGGCTTGGATGTTAATGTGCTGGCTGGTGTCAGGACTGTAGAATATGTTGGATGTTTTTCCATAATTTTTAATGTAAATATAGTTTACATACCTTAAAATTAACTTGTATTCAATAAATATTATTTTATAAGATAAGAAGCACATAGACATTGCACTTTTTTGTTCCTCCCCTAAGAATATCCTCTTTTGATCTCACTGTATGTGAATGCCTAGAGTCCTGTATAGTTTATCATATCCTTGAGTATTTTAGATCTAGCATGAGAGAATACATGCACCATTTGTCTCTGAGCTTGGCTTACCTCACTTGATTTGTTCTAGGTCCATTCACTTCCCTGTAATGACAGATTCACCACTTTAATACATGCTAGTAGATTTTAGGACAGGATAGTGTTGCACATCACCTGTCTATCTACTTCCAGATGTTTTCATGACCCTAGTAGGAAACCTCATAGTCATTGGCAGTTGCCCCCTCTTCCAGTGATAGTTTGCTCCTGTGAATTCTCTGGGCCACATCCTTTGCTTTCTTTTCCTAGGAGCAAGAACAAGATAATGAACTGGTGAGAGGACCTAAGGATGTGGCTGGCCAGCAGCAGCAGCAGCAGCAGCAGCAGCAGCAGCAGCAGTCACTTCAGGTGATCCACATGGCCTGGCCTGGGCTCTCAGCCCTCACAAGTTTGAAAAGTATACTCTATTATTCACACCATGATTCATCAGGTCTTGGGAACTAGGGAGGGTTGCAGATGGGGAGATGCATCTGAGAATATACAATGGTGCTGTGCCTTTGCTGCCTTCTCTTCTATTTTGTTTCCATTCTGTTTGAGGCCCTTCCCAGGGCAGATAGAAGGGCAAGGAGTCTGGCACATGCCAGACTGTGTGAAAGATGCACTGACCACACTTGCTACAAATTGCAATCTAATGAGAGAAGTTTTAGGGAGGGGTGGGTGCTGGCGGAGGCTGCATGATTAACCACTAGTGTGGGGACACATGGTACTGTAGAGAGTGGGCATCACCCTCCTGTGTCACATTTCTCCCCTGCCCCTTGGTTAGTTTCTGGCTTATGCTCCCTGGTATTGCCCTGTTCCAAGCCTGGCCTTCATCAGGCCTGGCTTTTCTGCCCGCAGACAGTGCCTACCCTTGAGTTGGAAGCACTGCGCTTGAGCCTGAACAACATGCACACAGCACAGCTGGAGCTGACACAGGCCAACTTGCAGAAGGAGAAGGAGACAGCTCTGTCAGAACTGCGGGAGATGCTCAACGGCCGGCGGGCACAGGAGCTGGCGCTGCTGCAGAACCGGCAGCAGTGTGAACTGGAGCTGGTGAGGGAGCAGCATGCGCGGGAGAAGGAGGCAGTGCTTCTCCGCTGTGGGCAGGAGACAGGTACTGAGCCAGCTCTGGACAAGGACCTTTACTAGCTACAGCTCGAAAGCACAGTGACTTCCTTAAGAAGCTGCCAGCTTATTTTCTAAATATTTTCCCCTTCAAAGTAAATATTCCTGCCTTGCTTCTTTCTTTCTTGGTCTGAGATGAGGACTCAACTTAGTATCTGACACTTTCACTCATTAGCTAGTGCTCTACCAACCGAGCCATGATTCTAACCCCACTTTCCTGTTTCTGTCCTTGTGGAATCAGACAGTCCCATCCATAGCAGTGTCTAGGCTCTCTAGAAGCACAAGGAAGCTTGGCCAGGTACACCCTGCTGCTAGGCTGTGCTGTGCTGGGCGGTGTTCAGGCTTGTATGTCTGTTCATTCTGGACACGATTTAGTGGTGCCCTGACTGTGAAGCTCTGTATGCTAGGTCAGCTGTGGTTTTTTTTCTGTGCCTCTTTATCCAGAATCCAGCCTCCATTGGACTGGCTTCATTTGCCTGGAAGTTTATCCAACAACATCTTCAGTAGACTACTTGTCTATTGGCTTTGTCAGCCCAACCCAGATGCCCCTGGACACTGACCCTGTCTTGTGCCCAGTGGACTGTCATTCTTCTGGTCAACAGTGTTGCCCACTGGCTGACCTGCACTTTTTTTGTGCTAGTCCTAGGGCTTGAACTTAAGACCAGGGTGGTATCCCTTAGCTTTGTCTGCCCAAGGCTGGCACTCTGCCACCTGCGCCACCGCTCCACTTCCGGCTTTTTGGTGGTTAATTGGACATAAGCGTCTCATGGGCTTTCCTGTGTAGACTGGCTTGGAACCATGATTTTTCCAACTCAGCCTCCTGAGTAAATAGGATTATAGGTGTTTAGCCACCCGTCCTGGCTCCTACTCTCCTTTTAGATTTGGTAATTCTTGGCATACACTGAGTTCTTTATGACTAATACATGCTTTGTTGTTGTTGTTTTATTTTTCTGAGGGCAAAGTCTCCTAGTGAAGCCCACTCAGGCTGGCTTCAAACTTGTGATCCACCTGCTTTCCAAGTGCTGGTATTACAGACATGTATTACTAGGGCAGCCTAATGCATGCTATTTATTTATTTATTTATTTATTTATTTGCCAGTCGTGGGGCCTGAACTCTGGGCCTGGGCACTGTCCCTCAGTTCTTCAGCTCAAGGCTAGTGGCCTACCACTTGAGCCACAGCGTCACTTCTGGCCTTTTCTGTTTATGTGGTGCTGAGGAATCGAACCCAGGACCTCATGCATGCGAGGCAAGCACTCTACCACTGAGCCACCTTCCCAGCCCTGTTTTGAAAAATGGGGCTGGGAACGTGGCTCAGTGGTAGAGTGCTTGCCTCGCATGCATAAGGCCCTGAGTTCCATTCCTCAGCACCACATAAGCAGAAAAAGCTGGACGTGGGGCTGAGGCTCAAGTGGTAGAGCGCTAGTCTACAGCTGAAGAGCTGAGGGACAGCGCCCAGGCCCAGAGTTCAGGCCCCACGACCAGCAAAAACAAAAAAAGAAAATTCTTTTGTGTGCATTCTATATTAAGTTTCAACTTTATTGAGAATATGGCATATCACCTGCCTGTTTAAAAGAATAGTTTCATGACTTTTGGTGTGTTTGCCAGTTATGTAGGCATCCCCGCAGTGCAGTCCAAGGTTAGCCAAGGGCAAACTTGCTCTTGAATAGGGCTTAATTTAGGCTGGTTGAACCTATTGTTTGCCTGTCAAGTTTCCACATGACAAATGGATACAGTGTGTTGTTAGCTATAGCAGTTCCTGTAAAGCCCCTCCCCTGCCTGGTACAGCAGGAACCTGAGCTGAAGAGCCCTGCAGTGCTAGTGAGAAGTGTCATGCAGGTTTGGAGGTATCTCTGTGTGTGTGTGTGTGTGTGTGTGTGTGTGTGTGTGTGTGTGTGTGTGTGTGTGTGTGTGTGTGTGTGTGTGTGTGTGTGTGTGTGTGTGTGTGTGTGTGTGTGTGTGTGTGTGTGTGTGTGTGTGTGTGTGTGTGTGTGTGTGTGTGTGTGTGTGTGTGCGCGCGCCAGTCCTTGGCTTGAACTCAGGGCCTGGGTGCTATAAAGGGTTTCCTGGGCCAGGTACTGGTGGCTCATGCCTATCATCCTTGCTACTCAGGAGGCTGAGCTCTGAGGATCATGCTCAAAGCCTGCCCAGGCAGGAAAGTCCATGAGACTCTTTATCTCCAGTAAACCACTGGAAAAGTGGAAGTGGTGCTGTGACTCAAGTGGTAGAGTGCTAGCCTTGAGCTGAAGAGCTGAGAGACAGCGCCCAGGCCCAGAGTTCAAGCCCCATGACTGACCAAAAACAAAAACAAAAAACCCCCAGAGGCTTGTGGAATTTTCTGCTTGGGCTGGCTTTGAACTGTGATCCTCAGATCTCAGCCTACTGAGTAACTAGGATTATAGGCTGAGTCACTGGTACCCAGCTCTTTACCTGGTCTTTTAGGAGGTCCTGCTTAGCTGGAAATCTCAGTCTTTTGTTTAGGTGTAAGTTGTTTACTTAAGCCAGATATCTTCTTAAAGTCCTGCCTGCTGTGAGCATTCCAATTGTCCATGGTTATTGCGGGGAGAGCAGGTTACAGGGTAGGTAGAGACTCTGGTCTGAACTACTTGTTATGTTTGTTTTGCAGCTGAGCTGAAGGAGAAGTTACGGTCAGAAATGGAGAAAAATGTCCAGATGATGGAGGTGTGTGGCTGATCAGTAATGCAGTTCTGTGTGTACACTGTTTTCCTTTCTTATTATACCCCACTGAAATACCCCTTATTTTGATGCAAAATCCATTACAGGGTTATTGGAACTATTGTTACTGACAGAAAGCAAATTGATACATTGTTAGGTGTAGTGATTTGGACCTTTTTTTTTGTCTTCTAGTCGTGGGCCTTGAACTCAGGGCTTGGGTGCTGTCCCCAAGCTCTTTTTGCTCAAGGTTAGTGTTCTACCACTTTGAGCCATAGTGCCATTTCCAGATATAGTGGTTTGTGCCTATATTCCCAGCTACTTGGGAGGTGGATTTGAAAGACCCCCGACTTCGGGTGTCCCCCATATCAGGACCTCCCTGCCCCAAGCACCAGTCAGACGACACCAGATGCAAAAGGCAAGAGGGTTTTATTTGGGCATGCCCAGGTTCCCAGGTGCACATGACCTCGAGATCCGCAAGGTTCGGGTCAGTGGCTGGGAACCCCGAGCAGTCCCGGGGATGGTCCTTTTATGGGACCCCTCTGTCCGTTACAGGAGTGCCCGCGCTTTTTCAGCCAGTAAATTTAAAGTGTTACAACCTGGTCTGCACGCAGGCAGCCAATCCTTTTAAAACAAATCATGTGTTTTGGCCAATCACTGTTCGAGGGGGTCCCTCGGTGTACGTGCCGAGTTGTGTGTCTCCGGCCCTTGGTATGAGGAAGTGACCTTTGTCCGAGTCGATGCCTAATCGTTCGCTCACACCAGGGGGCTGACTGCGGGGTGGGGTTAGTTAGTAGTGTGTGGGCTTATTGATTAACTGGTGAGGTTAGTTATCAAAAGGGGGAATATGGGGGTAATATAATTTTCTTAGCAAAGCATGTTACAGAAGCCAGAAATAGCGTGGTTAGATACAAAACTCTGTTCCCCTAAAAAAAAGGAGGCTCAGGGCCTGGTTGGTTAGGGAGGGGGTCTTTCAGATTCTGGGAGGATTGCATTTTGAGACCAACCCAGGCAAAAATTGGGCAAGATCCCATTTCACCCAGTAAGCCAGAGGTGGTGCTTTACATTTGTGATCCCAAGTTGCCTATCTCAGCAGGCATTGGTAGAAGGGCTGTGCCTGGACAAAAAAGACCCTAGCTAAAAGTAAAATAAAAGCAAATAAAAAAGTGCTGGGGGCAAGGTAAGGCCTTGAGTTCAAATTCTAGTACTGCAAAAAGAAGATAGTAACATGTATAGTGCTCTCCTTTATTTGTATCGGGTAACTACATCTGTTAGCAGACTTGTTTTGAGGTTTTACGTTAGTTTCTTTTTTTTTTTTTTTTTTTTTGGCCAGTCGTGGGGCCTGAACTCTGGGCCTGGGTGCCGTCCCTCAGCTCTTCAGCTCAAAGCAAGCGCTCTACCACTTGAGCCACAGTGCCAGTTCCGGCTTTTTCTGCTTATGTGGTGCTGAGGAATTGAACCCAGGGCCTCATGCATGCAAGGCAAGCACTCTACCACTGAGCCACCTGCCCAGCCCTTTTTTTTTTTTTTTTTCTTTTTGCTTATGTGGTGCTGAGGAATCAAACCCAGGGCCTCATGCATGCAAGGCAAGCGCTCTACCACTGAGCCACCTTCCCAGCCCCCCTGCCCAGCCCTTTACGTTAGTTTTACTAGCATAACATATAACTAACAGTCATCTCCATGTGATGTCCTGGAACACGCACCTGTTCTATATACTTGTTTCTAGTGGAGGGAAGTGAACATGGCCAGAGGTATGAGGTGGATTGGATGTGCCTGGATGTCAGGAGGGGTGGTATCTACAGGACCATGGTAAGGCCCTCAGACTCACTGTGTTATGAGGGTCCTGATAAGTCTACATCCTGGTTGAGTTCAGGCATTGGCCAAGGGAAGAGGTCAGTTTGGGACTGAGGATCACCCTCCTGTCTTTTGGCACATGCGTGCGTGCGTGCGTGCGTGCGTGCGTGCGTGTGTGTGTGCGTGTGTGTGTATCTGCCCTGAGGCTTGAATTTAGGGCCTTAGTACTGTTCTTTAGTCTTTTCTCTCAAGGTTTGTTGCTGTACCACATGAGCCACAGCTCTACTTGTAGTGTTTTGGAGATAAGAGTTGCACGGACTTTCTTGCCAAGGCTGGCTTTGAACCATGATTCTCAGATGGCAGTAGGACCTAAGTACCTACGATTATAGGTGTGAGCCACTGACACTTAGCATGTCCCTTAATTGTGATGGTGGGAATTCATTTCATGGTTATATGAAGTAAGTGTTACATATATGTATTTTTCATAATTTATTGTCTATGATTAGGGCAGAGGTCAGCCACTGAGATGAGGTCTGTGGGAGCACCATGGGTACCTGGGAGTGGCTCTGTGGGCTTTTGAGACACACTTTACCATATGCTTTGGTTCAGAGACCGGTTGTACTTGCCTCTGGGTGTTTGCCTTATGGTCCTTCGAGTCTGTTCTTCAAACAACTGGGGGAGCAGCCATCAAGAGCCATTTTTCTCAGTTACAGTTTAGGCTGGGTGTGACTATCCACTTTAGGTTTCTGACTGTGCAATTAAAATTTCTTTTTTTTTTTTTTTTTTTTTTGCTGGTCATGAGGCCTGCACTCTGGGTCTGGGCACTGTCTCAGCTCTTCAGCTCAAGGCTAGTGCTCTACCACTGGAGCCACAGCGCCACTTCCAGGTTTTTCTGTTTATGTGGTGCTGAGGAATCGAACCCAGGGCCTCATGCATGCAAGGCATGCACTCTACCGCTGAGCTACCTTCCCAGCCCGCAATTAAAATTTCTTTACCACAGATATGAATTATTGATCATATTGATCAGTCATTTTCTAAATTGGTTGTGTGGTTTTTTTTTTTTTGTCAGTTGTGGGACTTGAACTCTGGGCCTGGGAACTGTCCCTCAGCTCTTCAGCTCAAGGCAAGCACTTTACCGCTTGTGCTACAGCACCACTTTCAGCTTTTTCTGTTTATCTGATGCTGAGGAATCAAACCCAGGGCCTCATGCATTCGAGGCAAGCGCTGTACCATTGATCCACCTTCCCAGCCCATGGTTGTTGTTTTTCAGATAGGGTCTCATACTTTTTTCCTGGGCTTATCTTGAACAGCAATTCTTGTACATATGCTTCTCCAGAAGCTGGGATTATAAGCATGAGCTATCATACGTGTGTGTGTGTGTGTGTGTGTGTGTGTGTGTGTGTGTGTGTGTGTGTGTGTGTGTGTGTGTGTGTGTGTGTGTGTGTGTGTGTGTAGTGTGTGTGTGTGTGTAGTGTGTGTGTGTGTAGTGTGTTGGTAGTGGGGCTTGAACTCAGAGCCTTGAACTTGAACCTGCTGGTCCTCTATCAGTTGAGCTATACCCCCAACCCATCTTGTGCTTTTTAACTGAAGATAAGTCTCACAGACTTTTCTGTGCTGGCTAGCTTTGAACATTGACCCTCCAGGTCTCTCAGCTTCCTGAGTAGCTAGAATTACACAAGTGCCAGGCTCTGGCTGGCTCTTTTTGCCTGGGCTGGTCTCCAGTTTTCTCCTTTTTCTTTACCTCCCAAGTATAGACTTTTTTTTTTTTTTTAAATAGAGCCTGAAGCAAGACTGGGAATCTGAAAGACAGTTATGCTTAGAAAATCTACGCAAAGAGTTATCAGCAAAGCACCGGTCAGAAATGGAGGATTTGCAAAATCAATTTCAGAAAGAATTGGCGGAACAGAGAGCTGAGATGGAAAAGATTTTTCAAGCCAAAAATCAAGCTGAAGGTGAGCATTGGGTTGCAACAAGCAGATCTGGAGAAAACACAGAGTTGTGCTGCACTTCAGATTGTCTCTCTGGTGTGGGTTACTGAGAGAGGGAGAACCGAGTAGGACAGGGCTCCTCATGAGGTCCCCCAATCTTTCTGACCTTTGTTTCAAAGGTAGTTTTTGCACAGTAGTATTGTACTTGTTCTGTTTGGATGCCTTGGGACCCTGTGCTCCATAGTGAGCCCTGTTGGTCAGGGGCTATGTATATGTGTGTTTTCTCTTTCTCTCCAGGAGAGCAGAGTGGTGACTGAGATGGCATTTGGATAGAGCCTGCTAACTGTGACTCAGTTGTGCCCTTATTTTGGCACCCTGTCCTAGCATGTTCCAGTCATGAGGATGATACCCAAGGGAGTCTGTGGCAGGGACAGTGTGCTCTGTGTTGAGCTGACTGGTACTGCCGCCAAGGAAGAATATGTGTCTTGTTAACTAGGTGGTATCTGTGGTGCTTTCTAGTTTCTCTGAAGAACCTAGAGGCTCAGCATCAGGCAGCCATCAAGAAGTTACAGGAAAACTTGCAGCTGGAACACTGCCAGTATTTGCAAGACTTGGAGGTGAAATTCAGAGAAAAGGAAAAAGAAAAACAGTTGGAGGTAGGTGTGAACTTACTGATTTTTAATTATTTAGTATATTAGGGAAGTTTTTAAACATTTTAGAACTGAGCCATTTTGTATTCTTTAACTGCTGAAATTGAAGTACTATTTTCTATTTTATTTTTTTTGTGCCAGTCCTGGGTCTTGAACTCAGGATCTGGGTGCCATACCCTTAGCTTTTTTTGCTCGTCTATGATCTACCACCTGAGTCACAGTTCTGCTTCCAGCTTGGTGGTTAAGTGGAATTACAAGTCTCAGGCAGTAGACTTTCCTTCCCGTGCTGGCTTCTAATTGCAGTTCTCTGATCTCAGCTTCCTGAGTAGGATTATAAGTGTGAGCTACAGTGCCTGGCTGAAATACTAAATTTGACAAGACTCTAGTACAGATCCATATAAGGATATATAATGTGAGGTTCATATACTAATATATTAAGTCTTAAACTAAGAATGCTTATTCTTGGGACTGAGATGTGGCTCAAGTGATAGAGCAATTACCTAGCAAGTACAAGGTGCCCTAACTTCAAACCATAATGCTTTCAGGAAAAAAAAGCCTTTTTTTTTTTCTTTTTTCCCCTGTGCTGGTACTGGGGTTTGCAATTGGACCTTGCACTCTTACCTGGCTTTTTTTTTTTTTTTTTTTTTTTTTTTGGGGTCCGGTTGTGGGGCTTGAACTCTGGGTCTGGGCCCTGTCCCTGAGTTCTGCAGCTCAAGGCTAGCACTCTACCACTTGAACCACAGCACCACTTTCAGTTTTCTGGTGGTTAATTGGAGATAAGAGTCTCACAGACTTCCTGCGCAGGCTGGCTTTGACCCATGATCCTCAGCTCTCAGCTCCTGAGTAACCAGGATTATAGACATGAGCCACTGGTGCCTGGCTCTGATATGTATTCTTTATAAGCACTCCCAAGACATTTACAAAAATTCCAAATACTAGGAGTGTAAGAGCACTTTCTGTGATCACAATTTAATGAATAAGAATTCCAAAAATAAAAAATAATTTAAAAATATTTATGCTGCTTGTGCATTCAAGATTGTTTTCTAGTAAAGTACTACACATACCAAACAAGTTCTACTCAGGTCTCAAGTGCTTTTATTACTAAACCAAGAATCAAACTATCAGCTTAAGAAATTTGAAAGAAGGGGCTGGGAAGGTGGCTTAGTGGTAGAACGCTTGCCTTGCATGCATGAGGCCCTGGGTTCGATTCCTCAGCACCACATAAGCAAAAAGAAAAAAGCCGGAAGTGACACTGTGGCTCAAGTGGTAGAGCACTAGCCTTGAGCTGAAGAGCTGAGGGACAGCGCCCATGCCCCCCCAAAAAAAGAAATTTGAAAGAAGAAAACAGAATAAGACAGAAGTTGGAATTACATGCCTGAGGCCTGAGAAGCCCAAGTGTCCAGTCCTGGGGCCTGGGAGACCTGCTGGGTACCCTGGGGCACTGGGGTCTGTGGCCTCTTGTGCAGAGGCCAAGCTGTGGTATTTCACATCCTCTGTGACCTTAGACCCTTCCATCATGCTCTTACCGACGGAGCTGAGAACAACTCTGTGCCAGCTCCTGAAAGTAGGTTGGGCCAGATCCCAGAGAGGCTGTGATGCTTCATATCTTCCAGTTACCATGAGGCTGTGAGAAGAGAGACAGTGAAGCATGTGTGTCTGTTGGCCCTTCCCTCCTGGCCAGGCTCTGACCCTGCACTGAAACCTCCCCACTGACAGTCACAAGGACAAGTCCTTGCTTGATGAGGAGCACTGAGCCGAGCAGGGATTTGTGGGAAGAAGGAGGACTAACCCCTCTATGGATAACACCCGTGCAGTGGTTTGTTTCTTCCCCTTTCCATAACATGTTGAAAAGTTTGCAGAGGCAGAGCCTGCTGGAAAGTGCCTGCCCAGGGTCCTGCTTGGGCAGCCACTCGCTGGTCCTGGAGGGCCCAGGCGGTGCACAGATGTTATAGGAGGTGTCATAGGAGGGTGTTATTAGTCTGACCCAAGCTCCACCTCCGCCTTGGTCCTGGTGACATCATTGTGTGGTCTTCAGTGTCTAAAATTTGAGAGTCCCATGACAGGGCCCAGCTTATCGAGGTGTTCTCTTGTAGACTTTTTTTTCCAAGAGGCACAGTTTTGGAGTTTGAACACAGGGCCTTGTGTTTATCAGGCAAGCACTCTACCATTTGAGCCAGCCACATCCTAGACCTTTTTTTGTCAGGGACCTTTTTTGTTTTAGTTATTTTTTGGATGGGATCTGGAGTTTTTGCCTAGGGCCAGTCTTGAACTATAGTTCTCTTCCCTGTGGCTTCCATCTATCTGGAATCATAGCCCAGCATAGCCCAGCTTACTTGTTGAGATAGAGTCTCACTAACATTTTGACTGGATTGGCCTCAAACTGGTCTTCCTGGTTGTTGCCCCCCAAGTAGCTGGGATTACCGCAAAGCTACTATGCCTAGCCTGCTTTAGTTTTTGTTTGTTTGTTTTAGGTAAGGTCTCATGCTTTTGCTCTAAAGCCAGCTTTAGACCAACATCCTCCTATTTCTGCCTTTTGTTGTTGTTGTTGGTTGTGGGGCTTAGGCACCTGTGCTATCTATCCCTGAGCCTCTTTGTGCTCAAGGTAGAACTCTACCACTTGAGCTACAGTGTCACGTCTGGTTTTGGAGTGGTTAATTGGAGATAAGAGTCCCATGGGGTCTTTTCTACTCAGGCTGGCTTTGAACCGTGATCCTCAGATCTCAGCCTCCCGAGTAGCTAGGATTACAGGCATGAGCCACTGATGCCCAGTATATTTCTGCTTTTTGGGTAACTGGAATACACATGCTACCTTACCAAGGTTTTTTTTTTGGGGGTCCGGTTGTGGGGCCTGAACTCTGGGCCTGGGCACTGTCCCTCAGCTCTTCAACTCAAGGCTAGCGCTCTACCTCTTGAGCCACAGCGCCACTTCTGGCTTTTTTTCTTTTTGCTTATGTGGTGCTGAGGAATAGAACCCAAGACCTCATGCATGTAAGGCAAGCGCTCTACCACTGAGCCACCTTCCCAGCCCCCAAGGTTTTTTTTTTGAGGGAGTGAGGGAGGGCATTGATAACTCTTCGTCCCCCAAGGCTGGCCTTGAATTGAGATTTTTATTTTGTCTGGAGTAGCTGAGATCATAGATGTGAACCTCCAAGACTGGCCCTAGATGTTGACTCTAGATGACAGGATGTAGTAGTGTGTAGTATAAAGTATAAGAGAACCTGCTGCCTCTGTGTGTGTGTGAGCGTGCGTGCATGCATGCATGTGCATGCACATGTATGTATACATGTGCACCAGGTTGGAGGCTTGGGACAAAGGGCCTGGCACTCTCTTTTTCATTTATGACTGGTGCTCTACTACTTGAGCCATGCCTCTAGAATTCTAGCATTTTTCTGGTTGAGTGGAGATAAGAGTCTTGTTGATTTGTCTGTAAACCTCAATCCTCAGATCTCAGCCTCTGGGTAGCTAGGATTATAGGCGAGAGCTTCTACACTCAGAACATGCTTTTTATCAAACGTAAGAACATATAAAAGAGGAGCCCCCTTACTGTGAGAGTTATAAGTTCTGTGGACCCCTGCTGCTTTGAGGCAGCTCAACATTAATGTCAAGTAGAATCCAGTTCACTAAGCTTGCTGTGGATCCATTAGCGATTTGTTACTGTGACCACGCTCTGCTCTGTGTGGGCCCACTCAGATGTCACTGCCCATAGCATAGCTTGATTCAGGAGAATGGCACAGCTGTAACTGACACCAGCAAGCAGTCAACCAGGCTGTTCCGTGGTCATGTTCTAGCTCAAGTTGCATTGTGAACAAACCCAAAAGTTACTATTACCTTTTTCTTTTTGTGTGTGCTGGTTCTAGGGCCTGGACTCAGGCCAGGGCACTCTCCTCTAGCTTTATTGCTCAAGGGTACTGGTGCTTTACCACTTGAATCAAAGCCCCACTGCTATCTTTTTGGTGGATAATTGGAAATAAGAGTCTCAAAGACTTTCCTGCCCGGCCTGGATTCAAAGTGTGATCCTCAGATCTTAGTTTCCTGAGTAGCTAGGATTATAGGTGTGAACCACTGGTGCCCAGCTTACTTTTTTCTTTTCTTTTTTTTTTTTTTTTGGTTGTGGGGATTGAACTCTGGGCCTGGGTCTGTCCCTCAGCTCTTCAGCTCAAGGTTAGAGTTCTACCACTTGAGCCATAGCACCACTTCTGGTTTTTTCTGTTTATGTGGTGCTAAAGAATCGAACCCAGGGCCTCATGCATGCAAGGCAAGCACTCTACCACTGAGCTACCTTCCAAGCCCTACTATTTGAGATGGGGGTCATAACTATGTCACCTAGGCAGTCCCCAAATTCCTAGGCTGGAATGATCTCCTATCTCAGCCTCCTAAGTGCTTGAGAAGGCTTGTGTATGCCATTGAGCTCACTGGCTCTGATCTTGGCCTCTTAAGCGTCAAGCTGTTTATGTTCCTTCCTTCTGATGGTTGTTTCTTTTTTCTGAGCCTCAGGCTTGATATCTGATCTCTTAACCTACATATGCTCTATTCCTGCTTGTCAGATGCAAGGCCCTGAGGTGTTCCAGAGAAATAGAAGCAGTAGCATAGAGCCATGAAAGCACTGCCCTGCCTTCATCTTGGACTCTCATGTAGACACTTTGTTCTTCCACAGTTAGAGAATCTTCAGGCATCCTACGAAAACCTGAAGGCCCAATCACAAGAAGAAATTAGGCATCTGTGGTCCCAGCTCGAGTCTGTGAGAATCAACAGAGAGGAACTGAATGGTGAGGAATATTGTGTGGGAAATTCAGATCCTTGTGTTTATTAGGCGAGCACTCTACCACTTGAGCCACATCTTAATTTTTTTTTTTATCATGCTAATGTGAAATCCAGGTCCTAGCTCATGCTAGGAAGCCCTCTGCCTCTGAGCAACACCCATAGCTGTAGTCATCTTGTTTCTAATTTTTTAAGCCCCAAACTATAATATAATAGTTACACCATTCACAAAAAAGTCTACTTTGTTTTGTATCTTGAAGATTGATGTGTATTGTTTTAGGATGGAGATGATGTATTGAAAGCACCTTGGTTTAGTCTGTGAGTGTACTGACTCACCATCAGTTGTATGACTATATTCTAACCCTAACTTGTCGGGCCTGGTTTTTCAGTCACGTATCGGGTGACGTACCAAGGGTGCTCAGTGTCTACTTGCAGACACAGTGAGTGCCACCCAAGTGTTCTCAGTAGGCATTCCTGCTGGTGTTTACTGCCAGGCAGATTCTGGGAGCTGCTTTGGGACAGGTGCTATCTGACTCTTGAAGGGTGGTGGATGCCCAAGTTGCCAGGGCCTAGCAGCTGTGGCCACTTCTGCTGATGCAATTCCATTTAGCCCTCTGCTCCTTAAGTCTGAGCTCCTTATTCTGCAAGCCTCAGGTATACCACTTTTTTTTTTTTTTTTTTGGTCTGGTCATGGGGCTTGAACTCTGGGCCTGGGCGCTGTCCCTCAGCTCTTCAGCTCAAGGCGAGCGCTCTACAACTTGAGCTACAGCGCCACTTCCGGTTTTCTAGTGGTTTATTGGAGATAGGAGTTTCACCGTCTTTCCTGCCCGGGCTGGCTTTGAACCTCGATTCTCAGATCTCAGCCTCCTGAGTAGCTAGGATTACAGGTGTGAGCCACCTGCGCCCGGCTCAGGTCCCACTTTTATGTCAGTAAAATCTCTGTTTCTGGATGACATGGCCCCTCCAAGTCGGGCAGAGAACAAGCCTAGTTTATGCCACCAATAGCCAAGGTCACAGGAGCTTGGCACTGAACTGTGAGACCTTTTTCTGGTGATCATTTGTAAGCAGCCTTTTAAGTCTGTTGCTGGTTTGTTCCTGAGGTTAAATGTGGTTTATATCAAGGAGCAGTTAATAGAAAGGACTAGAAACCACCTGTTGGCAGTTGCCCTTTGTCATGTGATAGGACACGAGGCCTGATCTCTTATTTGTGGACCTGAGCTCTGTTTTTGACCAGGTGGGGTTAGCTTGTTTTTCCTCAGGGGTCTGTATGTCACTGATGGCTGGAGAAGAGATAAGCTGAGGGAGCCAGAGGCAGAGCTGCTTCTATATGTGGTCTAGACATGGATCGTCATTGGATTCCACCCCTTATCTGAGGACCCAGACAAAGAACTTTGACCTAAAACCTCTGTGGTTGACAGAGCAGCTCTGTCCCCGTTACTAGTGGTTCCATAGTCTAGCTGGCAGCATCATTTGGGCCATGTGTGGTCTATGTTGATTTTTTTTGTTACTGGAAGCAAGTTACCAAGTAACTTGGTGATCTCAGAACACATGGTTATAAGCTCACAAAAAGTTTGAGATGGGTTATCCAGGTTTTCAGCACCTCCCACAGCTGAGATGCAGATGTTAGCAGCCATGTGTTATCCCAAATCCACTTCCGGATTCTTTGGACTTGTAGCACGATCCAGTTCCTTGTGATTGATTACGGAATGAAGGCTTGTAGTCTCCCTACTGTCCTATACGCCCACTTCCCTGTCACATTGAATTTCGTTGGCTCCTACTTTCTCTGGCTCTTGAACCACTTGCCAGTGAATGCCTTGTACTTGCAGTGGGCTCCTGAGGTGTTGACTGAGCTCTGGAGGGTCCTTCCAAGATTGAGCCCTTTTTCAGTGTCTACTTAGGGGTTTACCTCCCTGTTTCCTGTTTTCCGGTTTCACTCTGTGGTGATTTCATGCTTTGTACTGTCGAAGAGTCAAGGGAGCCACTCCATGCACGAGCATCTCATGTGGAGGAGCTGGAACATCTGCGATGGGATTTTGCTCAGCAGCAGCAGCAGGACAGAGCCCAGCACGAGTGTGAACTGGAGCAGTTGAGAGTCTATTTTGAGAAGAAATTGAGGGATGCTGAGAAGACTTACCAAGAAGACTTGACCCTGTTTCAGCAGCGGCTGCAGGAGGCAAGGGAGGATTCTCCCCCAGGGTCCGCAGAGGTCAGGTAGAGTAGGCAGCTTCTGTCTTCTGAGTGGGTGTCTAAAACGTGGGGACCTTGAACTGGGTTTGCATCTCTTTTGCTTATGACCTTGTGTCAGTGGAGATCAGTAGATGTATGTTTCAGGAACGTACTCTATGGTCTGTACAGAGCGCTGGCTCCAGAGCTGGTGTGTCCTGTACTTGGCTGCTAAGTCACTGGCCCCTGGCCCCTGTAGTGACTGAAAAGCACTCTGTAATCTAGGCTTACTTGCCAGTACTGTAATTCCAGGAGTGATATGCATACTGGTATCACACACCTTTTCATGGATACCTTAGGTTGGTGCACTTGACTCAAATTCAGAGTGGGCATGGTGGGAAGAAAGGAGAGTGCTAACGGCTTTAAACATGTTTTTTCTCCTAGTTCATCCTGTATATTTTTAGAAGAGACATCTGGAAGAGAAAGAAAAGAGCACCTTGACCAACTTGATTATCGTCTTGAACAGCAGCAGGTGACAAGCTAATTATTAGTTATTTAATTACTTTTTGGTGTTGGTCCTGGGGCTTGAATTCAGGGCCTGGTGCACTGTTCTGGAGCTTTTTTACTCAAGGCTAGCAACTCTACTACAACTCCATTTCTAGCTCTTTGGTGGTTAATTGGAGATGAGAGTCTCATAGATTTTCCTTCCCTGGCTGGCTTTTGAACTTCGGTGGTCCTCAGATCTTGGTCTGTTCCCCCTTCATTTTTTAATTGGTCGTGGGGCTTGAACACTGGGCCTGGGCACTGTCCCTTAGCTCTTCAGCTCAAGGCTAGTGCTCTGCTACTTGTGCCACAGCACCACTTCCAGTTTTCTGAGTGGTTTATTGGAGATAAGAGTCTCATGGACTTTCCTGCCTGGACTGGCTTTGAACCTCCACCGGCATCTGGCTAGATCTCAGTCTCTTGAGTAGCTAGGATTACAGATGAGTGCCACCAGTGCTTGGCCTCTGATTTATTTTTGATTACTGAGAAAAGGTGGGTATCATTAGTCCTTAATTTAGTCATCACCCTTCCTGTCATAAAATGTCTGTTTTTCTTTCTTCCTCATTGACCTGTCACACATCACTCAGGTACTGTACCCTTCCCTCCCCGTCTCACTTGTCCTGTCTCCTGTCCTGATGTCAGTGCAGCTTCTCTTGTCTTGCCTTCCCAGTGCTGTGTACTTGTCTCATCTATGACTTCGACAATCTACAGGGTAGGTGTGAAGCTGTTTTGCTTTGAGTTACAGGTGAGACATCTTTTCATGAGCCCATATGTTTCTTCTTCTTTGTATTGCTTCTCTGCTGTTAATTTTAGTTGTTAACCTCTGTGGTGCAGCGCTGATCAAACAGTTTTTTGGGATGATGTGTATAGACAGTGTCTTGGCTACCAGCACACATGACTGTTTGACTGAGGTCACTTGATAGCAGTTCTTGGAAATGCCATTAGCCCTAGACCCTGCTGTCCTAGACAGGACAGTCTTTAGTGTGGCCCATGGCCTGAGTGTAAGTGTGCTTTGCCTTGTCTCAGACGGCCACTATTCTTGGTTATGTGGTGATGGTTGTCCTGAGGATGCAGTAACGGAGTATATAGGTTATGTTCATTCAGGGGTTCATAATTAACAGATATAGTTGTCTCAGTTCTGGAGGCTGGAAATCCAAAGTTAAGGAGTTTCAGGGTAGGTCACTCTGTGGCCTCTCTTACTGATTTAGCTTCTAGAACAAAACTTGGTGTTCTTACATTTTTCTCATCTTGCAGTTACTTTGGTTCTGTTTTCTGAATGGCAGATTTTCTTTACTCTCTCTCTCTCTCTCTCTCTGTGTGTGTGTGTGTGTGTGTGTGTGTGTGTACCAGATTTTCTTTACTCTCTCCGTGTGTGTGTGTGTGTGTGTGTGTGTGTGTACGTACCAGATTTTCTTTACTCTCTCCGTGTGTGTGTGTGTGTGTGTGTACCAGATTTTCTTTACTCTCTCCGTGTGTGTGTGTGTGTGTGTGTGTGTGTGTGTGTGTGTGTGTGTGTGTGTGTGTGTGTGTGTGTGTGTGTGTGTGTGTGTGTGTGTGTGTGTGTGTGTGTGTGTTTTAGTACCAGGCTTGCACTCATGGTCTCCCACTCGTGGCTTTTTTGTTCAAGGCTGGTTCTCTACCACTGGAACCATACCTTCAGTCCAGGTTTTTGCCAATTAATTGGAGATCGAGTCTCAAGAACTATTCTGTTGGGCTAGCTTTGTACTGCAATCCTCAGATCTTAGTTTCCTGAGTAGCTGGGATTACGGATGTGAGTCACCATTGCCTATCTCTTCTAGTTTTCTAGTACACTTATTTTCCTTTTTTTAATTTTTAATTTCTAGCCTTGCTTGTGTGTGTGTGTGTGTGTTATCTCTCCGTTCCAGTGTTTATTTAAA